>NC_141691.1:559809045-560409045 GCF_964263255.1 Lissotriton vulgaris
ATTATTCAAAGCTGATATTAGGGGCAGCGAAAGTGCTATATTTTCCATTAAAGCCAACCCTCAATTTTGCGCAACTGGCCTCTTGATTTACAGACCCCCTGGCGCTGACACTCCATTCATCAACTCGCTCCTACAGTACCTGGGCACTAACATCACTAAAACTTCCAATTATACGATCATAGGTGACCTTAACCTACACCTTGACCGGGACACGGAGCCCAAAATCTCCTCCTTTCTTGCGGATCTTGCTGCCCTCCAGCTTAATCAACTTGTGAGTGGCCCCACCCATAGAGCGGGACACCTCCTTGACCCCATCTTTTCCAACATCGAGAATGGAACTGCCGGTACACCTATTCCTATGGCGTGGACAGACCACCATTTGGTGATCATGACAGTCCCTTGCAAACCCGCCCCCGCATCTGCACCCACCCCTCAAGTTCAGAAGCGTCCGTGGAGAAAACTCCGCTTGGAGGAGCTTCATAATCTCCTAAGGACTAATCCCCCTCCCCTGAGTGATGACATTGACCTAGGATATGACCAGTTCTGCCACTGGATAACCCAAGCATTGGACTCCCTGATTCCAGCTAAATGGGTCAAGGCTCGTGCCCATGCGGCTAGCCCCTGGTACAATTCAGAATTAGCCACCCTGAAAAAAGAATGTAAAAAGGCGGAAAGAGGATGGAGGAAAAATTATGACACCAACCTCAAGCATAACTATGTTCAATTACAAAAAACCTATCATCGTCATGTCTGTAGAACAAGGGCGACGTATTATGCCACTGAAATCAACAGTGGCACCAACGCCGCTAAAACTGTTTTTAAAATTCTAAAAGACCTCACTGCAAAAAAAACCACCATCACTGCCGTCACCTCTCCAGACTTATGTAATAACATGGCCAATTTCTTTACCAACAAAATAAAGAAAATTTACGAGACCTTCCCTTATTCTCCCCAGATTCCCGTTACTTTAGACCCCAGTAGGCCCTGTCTTTCCTACCTCCCCTCACTAGAACGTGAGAGTTTCCATAAAATCTGTAAAAAAATAAAATCTGGCTCCCCGGCTGACCCCCTAAAACCCGAGACCTTTTGTGCAGCCAATGAGCTTGTCACGGAACCGATACGGAACATCATTAACCTGTCTCTCTCTACGGCTAAAATTCCCTCTAAATGGAAGTAGGCATGGGTATCCCCCATCTTGAAAAAGCCCACCCTGGACCCCACCCTTCCTGAAAATTTTCGGCCCATCTCACTTCTCCCCTGGCCAGCTAAAATCATAGAGGCACACGTCAACACCACCCTCACCAACTTCCTCATAACCAATAACATTCTGGATGACTCCCAACACGGGTTTAGAGCTGGTCACAGCACCGAGACAGCCTTGCTTAGTGTTACAGAGGACCTCCGTACCATTCTTGACACCGGCGGAACGGCAGCACTGATCCTGTTGGATCTCAGTGCTGCCTTCGACACGGTGTCACACGAGGCCCTCTTGATGAGATTGGAGGAAGCTGGAATCACAGGTACGGCCCTGGGATGGTTTAAAGACTTTCTTGCCAACAGATCCTTCAAAGTCTCCACCCCCCCTTACATCTCTAAAGAGCACAACATTGGACAGGGGGTGCCTCAAGGGTCATCACTGAGCCCCACCCTGTTCAATGTTTACGTCCGACCTCTAGCAGAAGTGGTTAAACAGAGTGGTCTGACGTTAGTATCTTACGCAGATGATACCCAGTTGGTGGTAGCTCTCAATGGTAACAACGGTCTGGAGGCTCATCACTTCAAGCAGACCCTTACTGACATCACCAACTGGATGACGGCCAATTTCCTCCAGCTCAATGCGGGGAAAACGGAGATACTGCTTTTGGGGAAAAACACCGCATCCTGGGGCGATAATTGGTGGCCTGATACTTTAGGCCAACCTCCTGAGCCCAAGGAATGTGTAAAAAACTTGAGAGTCTGGGTCGACTCAGCATTGAAATTCACTCACCACACCAAAAAAGTTGCAGCCACCTGCTTCGGCATCCTGCGCAATCTAAGACCTATTCTGAAGTTCTTCAACTGTCACACCCGCCAGGTAATTGTCCAAGCTACCATCCTCTCTAGGCTGGATTATGCCAGATCCCTCCTACTGGGCGCTAACCTGGCGGAAACTACCAGACTTCAGAGAGTGCAGAATGCTGCCGCCAGAGCGTTAGTAGGTCTACCCCGCCACTCCTCAGTGGCTGGCGCTCTGAAAAAACTACACTGGCTCCCGGTGGGAAAAAGGATTCAGTTTAAGGCACTTTGCCTTGCCTTTAAAATCCTTAAAACCGCCTCCCCCCCGATGTTGCGCCCCCTCCTGACGGAATATATTCCTGGGAGGTCACTTCGTTCAGAAGGACAACATCTGGTGGTCATTCCCCGTACCAATCTAGCCAGAATGGGCGGTCGATCCTTTAGCCTGCTCGCTGCCAAGCTCTGGAACAGCCTCCCGGAAACTATCCGTGGCATGCAGGACCTTCTGGCTTTCAGGAAAGCCATCAAAACCCACCTCTTTCAGTAACCGCACCTCTTCCCTTCTGGTGCTTTCTTCTTTTTCTGTCTTTAGCTCTGCTCGCAGCGCCGGGACGCCCCTTTGCTGGGGCAGCCGAGCGCTATACAAATCCCAATAACATTAACATTAACAAAATGGATAGAATGGGAAAATTAATTTGCTACAGAAGACGTGAAATACTATTTTGACCCAAAACTGAAAGAACTAGATGATCTAGTATATGAACGAGAATATCCTCTGCCAGCTGAAATTCTGCCTCTAGAACAATATACCTGCGTAATCTTTATGGACAGATTCTCACAACACTACGATGCAGAAAAGAAATCCTACGATGCAGCGTGCTCGATTGTTAAAGGTCGCTGGCGCTCTGGTAAATTCAAACCAATGATTACCCAAACTGAATCACTCAGAAAATGTTCAGCTCAGCGAGCTAAAATAAGAACTTTAAAGATGGCGCTTGAAAATGCTGATCGTGAATTCCCCACACTAATAGTGCGCGATTCATTTTTCTGCATCAAATCATACAACAGTGACATGCAGACATGGATCAAAAACGGTTACAAAGATGACACAGGTGCCACAATCAAGCATAAAACGCTTTGGGAACAAGTAGTTCTTTCAAAGAAAGAACTACGAAAGACTCACGTGATACACGCACTGAGTCATCGACGTGATGGAGTTCACGTTGCAGGGAATTCATTGGCTAACACAGCCACAGCGGAAGAGGTTCAACCGGCTCCCGTAGCCACGGAAAAGCGTTCAGAAAAACAATTAGATGGAGAAACCATGTTGGCAGTAAAAGCCTCATTAAAAGGCGATTATGCAGCATTACCTCTCAACTATCCACTCAGTAATACATACATAATTGATGCAAACTCTGTTGCGTTTGCTCAAATCCCTGGAGTGGGGGATAGAGTAATTCCAAACACGAAGCGGAGAATCTTCTTACTACAAGAAGCACATATGGGGTTGGATCTGAGGCACCAAGAGATCCTGAAATCTCTGATGGAACTACAATCGGAGTACTGGTGGCCGGGAATGAGCGTAGATATCTACTATTTTGCTAAAAATTGCAAGGACTGCAACAGAGATCGCAGTTGTGATCTGGACCAGCCTGTAGCCCAGATACCACTATTAGATAGCATAAGGCTAATAATAGCGCAGAAATCCAGTTGGAGAAATACGTCCCATGATTAATAAAAGACTTAAAACACTTAAAAATGTGGCCCCAGCACTCGGCTGACGCCAGAACTGTTATAAAAGATTTGCGAGTCTTTATCAGCACATACACAAATGGCATGCTAAATTCTGATCAGGTTCCTGCGTTTAGCTCTCGAGCTTACAAAGAGGCCATGAACAGCATGGGCATCGCATTGCGGTACTCTTCTCCCTTCAATCCCGAGGGAAATGCGGTTGTGGAAAGAAAAAAACGGGACATAAAGCAATCTATAACGGCGAGGGTATTAGGTTAGGGTGATGGGTGGGTCAAACATTTAACAAGTGTCCAACGTAGTCTTAATAATCTGCCAAGAAACTCTCTAAAAGGTCTCACTCCATACAAACTATTGTTCAGAACTAGAATTCTTATTCAGGATCTTGATAGTCACACTTCAGTGGTAGAAGATAAATCCTTTGATATCAAAGATCGTTTGGCTGTTTTACAGGATTTAAATGAAAGAAGAAAAAACCTGAGTAACATAAAGTTGAAACTACAGCCGACAGCCACTGAAGAAAAAACACCTGTCCCAGCAAGACCTGTCTGGATTCCAAAGATTGGGGATCTGGGTGCATATTATCAAGGGGGTTTATCTCTGCTTTTTTGGCTTTAAAAGCCAAGAAAGCAAAGATAAAATTATCTCCCTAATTACCTAGCTGTCGCTAACACCAGTTCGCGACAGCTAGTAGGAGATAGCGACCATCTTGGGCCCCACTTTGCATGTCAGTGATATTTATCACTAATGACATACAAAGTGGGCGTGCCAAGATGTTAGCGACTGGAAACAATCGCTAACATCGCTATTTCCTATTACCTCCTCGTTAGTCTTCCTCGCCACATGATTTACATAGTGAGCATAAGCTCCACGACAGAACCCTCCAAAGCAAAAAAAGCCTCCCACCCCCTCCCAACATGGCCGACCAGTCCCACCTGACCTCTATAAGAGGCGGACCGGCCCAACCAACAGCCTGTTTTTTTTGTTCTGCGCGATTCTCTCCAGAGGCGCTGTTCAGGTAAGATGGGCCGGCGTGAGCTGGCCCTTGGGTTTTAGGGTTGAGGACCTGCTCTAGCGGTCTCTGGTGCCTTATGCCTAAAAATCCCCCCCCCCTCTTCCTTCCCCCGGTCCTATGGGGCCGGTTAGGTGCTGCTCTAGCGTGCCAGGGGTTTACAGGGGGGGGGGGGCGGCCGGGGATGTGGGGTGTTTGGTCATTCCCTTGTATCCCCAGGTCGTTACTGATGGGCCTGGCCACTATGTGGGCTTTTGGGTCCAGCGCAGCAGACGCCCATCGTGTGAATGTGTTTCTTGTACCCCTGGGCTCGAGCTGCTCCCCTGTTAAGGCCGGTCTGCCTGCAGTTTGTAACTCGCAACATGTATTCTTACTGCGGTATGAAGATATCTATGATTTGAGACTCTGTATGGCAATGCAGTTGCATTTGAATGTCTACAAATGGACGGTTGGGCTGGCTAGTCATGACAGTTTCCGCCTCTCTCTGCTGTGTTTTGTGCAAACTGAAGGTTCTTGCCTCGTGCCTGGCTTTCCGCCTGGAGTTGCGCTCTACCATCTTTCCACGGGTTGGGGAAGTGTGCGCTGGCTGCATTTGCCGGCTCTGGGCTTTCGTGAAGTGGCTCGGTTGTAGAGCGCGACGTGCTGGGGGCCTTGCCTGGGGCGGCGGCGCTTCGGCAGGGCGTGGGACACACAACGTGTGATTCCCAGCTTCTAGGCTGAGAGTCGCTAGGTCGCTCCCTCACAGGGGTACACTGCTATGAGTTAGAGCGTTAGACTGAATAATCTAAACGTCCCGGGTTCGATCCCGGGTATCGGCACTGTTGTGAGGTTCCATTGCTTCTCACAAAATAGGTCTAACTCGGTCTTACCTCACGTGTCGGCGGGTCCTCGGGGGCTCCGCTGTCCGGGTCCGGATGCTCTCCTCCTGCTTCTCGAGTTCGCGCGCTGGGCGCTGCCGCCTCCCTTCGAAAAATTTGGCCCCTACGGGCCACGGCGGTTTGCCGAGCTGGTGTTAGCTCCGAACGCCCCCCGCCCCTCGGGGCGGGGTTTGGTTGCCACCAGGTGCGTCCGATGATTTCTTTCATCGGTCTTGCACGGCATTCTCCTGCTGGCGCTGCGATTTGGACGCAGCGTGCACGGCGCGTCTGTCTCCTTCTCGGAGGGTCCGGGGTTCGTTCCTCGGTGAGGGCATTTTCATTTTTTTGCATGTGGCATGCAACACGGAGTGTAGTGATCGTGTTGTTTGATGTGGATTATTGCCAGATGTTTTTTTTCATGACCAGCTTCACTGTGCTACACTGGCGCGACCTATGGGTGCGCGGTACGACGTGGGGTCGGATCCCTTTTGTCTGTTTTCCCTTGCTGACGCCCTGGCTCGCCCTGGGCCGTCAGGTTGCTCCGGACTCGAGTGAGTTTGAGAGGCTGGGTGGCTGTGCCTTCTGGTCTCCTTGGGGAGGCGGGGGATTCCTTCTGTCTCCGTCTACGGGGTCTCCCTGTTTGGCGGCGCTAGCCCTTCTGGCCTTGCGCGGCGGGGTCCCTTGACCCCTCCTCGCCTCGTCTACCTCTCGACCAGTGGGGGAGTGTGGCCCGATGGTTGGTGCAGCGGACCCGGGGGCTGTGGCCGGGCCCGGGCCCTGAATACGGTTCCCCGCCTCGGCGGGTCTTGGGTTCATATGCGTCCCCGGTCCTGGTATTTCTCACCTCGGTGCCTATTCCACTCCTGGAGTCACGTTCTGCAGCTCTGGGCAATAGCTTGCTTTTTCTCCACAACGGCCCCCTCCATGCTTCAGAGGCCTGGCCTCCACCTTGGGGGTGTCCGGGGATGGACGCCTCAAGGAGTTAGCCAGGAGGGGGTCCGCTACAGCTTTCGTGCGAGCGCCTTGGGCCCTTGCGGGTGTGTTGTGTGCTATGTTTGTGGCGTGTTACGCTTCTGTGCAGTTCGGCATGGCCCCTGCACAGGGAGGTCACGCGAGTGCGTGATTCGTTCCGCGTTATGGCTTGATTTTCCCTCTGCCGGCGGCGGGGGTGATTCCCGGGGTTTCTCGGGGTACGTTCTCTGCGCATGTCTCCGGACTCCCTTCCTCTGCCTGCGTCCGTTGTGATGGGCGTTGGGGAGGTGGGCTTTGTCACCTTTCCCACTCTGATGGCCGCAAGGCTGGCTCGGCCGCCTGGTCTGGCTGCGTCCTTGTCGGCGGTGACGGCGTTTTCGGCAAATGTCCTACTCGGGCTGTCTCCGGTCTTTTCATTTGGGGCCCGCTCCCCCGGGCGCGGCCTTTCTTCGGACTCCCCGTCCGCCTGTGGGTGAGGGCGTCCCGCCCTTGCAGGGGTGGGGTCCTTCGGCCTTTCCGCCCGTAGTCAGTCTTCACGGGGTGCGTTCGTGTTTGGCTTCCGGGCCCGAGTGTCGGCTCTTCCCGGTCTTGTACTGGTACTGCCGCTCCCTTTTTTTTCACCCCTGGGTCCTGGCTTTTGGCCCGCTCACTCCTGGGGGGGGGCTGTGGCCTCCGTTGCGTCCCGTCTTGGGACGCAGCTGTCCCGGTTCTTGCGCTCTTCGGGCCTTGCTGGTCTTGCGGACTTTCCGCGGGGTCCCACCTTCTCGACGGGTTGGGGGGGGGCCTGCTCCTTCCTTTGTCTCGCCTGTTGGTTTTTTCGGGGACCTGGGGTCGGCCTGTGGGGCCGGCCGGCGAGTGGGGGCTCCCTCTCTCAGTTGCGGGTACTTCCGTTGGACTTGCCTTCCGGCCCGGGGGTGGGGGCTGTGCTCCTGGCCTGCCTGGTGGATTTTCTTCGCCGGGTGTGGGTCTTGTTGTTCCCTGTCAGGACGTGTGATTCCTCTCGGCCTCGTCTTTTTCATGGGCTTCACGTCAGGCGGTGTCTCTCCTCCGTCGGCTTCCTGCTCTAGGTGCGGTGGTCCCTTCGGCTCCCGTCTCGGGCTTGTACGCCTTCGGGGGTCGTATGCCTGGTCCCGGTACTTCCCTCTGGTTCGTTCAGGGGGGGGGGGGCGTCCTTTGGCCGGGGCGTTTGGGGGTCGTTGGGTTCTCCTGCTGTCGCGCGGCTCCTCGTGCTTCGGGGGTTGCTGGCAGTCCTCCTGGCCTGCCGTCTTTTGCACCGGTGCTTCAGGGTCCCCATGTCTTGGTCGGGTCGGTCGACCTGAGGGTGTAGGTGTCGCCGGTCATGTCCCTTCGGGCTGTCTTTCCCCCGGGGTCCGACTAGGTGGAGGCGGTTCGACTGGGTCGGATCTAGCCTTCGTTGCCTGGTCTCGCCCTGACCCCGGTGGTGTTTCGGCGCCTGGGGCCTCGACTCGGTCTGCCTCCAGTGGCTCTGTTCACAGTGGGGGACTCGGCCCTCCTGCCCAGGTTCTACTCTCTCCTCCCAGGTCCTTGTGGTTGCCCTGTCTTTCGCTTGGCCTTTCGGTCTGCTGTTCGCGTTTCCCCCGTGCCCTCTGATATCACGGATCCTCTGCGGGATTCGCTTGGGCAGGGCCGGGGTGCTCCTGGGTGCTCGCTTCGGCAGCGCATGGACTACTATTGGAACGTTACAGAGATGATTGGCTTGGCCCCTGCGCAGGGTTGACTCGCAACTTCGTGAGGCGTTCCTGTTTATGGTTCCCGGCGGGACCGCCGCCCGTGGTACCCGCTCCCTTTGCGAGCTGGCGGTTCGAGCCTGCTGGCCGAACACGGTTCTTCCCGTTCCGTGGTTGGGTCCCTCGCACCCGGAGTCGGGGTTGAGCCGGCTCTTTCTGCTGGCCTGCCTCCATCTGCAGGCCTGATTCTTGAGCGGTTGTCGCTGCTTGCTCGGGGTTGATCTTCTGGGGCGGTGGTTTTGCTGCTGGGCTCCCACTGGTCTCCCACTTTCTCTTCATGTGCCTGGCGCTGGGCTTCCTTCTCGCTTTGGTGCGGTCGGCTTGGTGCTGACCCCGCCTCCGCGGACCCCTTGCGGGTCTTGGATTCCTGGCGGAGGGGTTTTCCTTGGGCGTGGCCCCTTCTTCCCGGTGGGCCCGGTGGGCCCGGTGGGCTGCCTTGCGGGCCTTCCGCAGTACGGTGTTCGTCGGGCTGGTTTCCCTGGTGGCTCGCTTGGCTCCGGAGTTTGTTTTCTCCATCGCCCTCGGGCGCTCGGCCTGTCTCCCCCTTGGGTTCTCTCTCTCGTTCTGCGAGCTCTTCAGGGTCCGCCCTTTGTGCCCCTGGCCTCGGTGGCCTTGCGGTTCCTCACCTTGTTTTTCTGGTGGCAGTGGTGTCTGCTGGGCGGATGGGCGTGCGGGGGTCGTGCCTCCGCTCCCCTCCCTTCTTGCGGGTTTTGCCGGACAAGGTTGTTCCTCCGGCATGTCCCCCGTTTCCTTCCCGGGGTTCCTTCCCTGGGGTCCCGGGCTCGGGTGGGTATCTTTACCGCTTTTCCCTGCCGACAAGGTTCCTCTATTGTCCGTGCTGGTTGTTCGGCGTGCTGTTTTGGCTTCTCTTGGCCGCACGTCTTCCCTTTCCCGGTGGGAGGGCCTGTTTGGGTCTTTTGGTCCGGTTCGTTCGGGCCACTTGCCCTCTCTTTCCACCTTGGTTCGCTGGCTTACACAGGCTATCGTCCTTTCCTATGCTTGCTGGGTTCGGTGGGTCCGGCGGGGGTCCAGGGTCGGTCCACGGGGTGTGGCTCTGTGTCCTGGGCCCCCTTCATGGGTGTCTCCTCTGTGGAGATTTATCGGGCATCGACGTGGTCATCCCCCACCTTGTTCGTGGGACTCTATCAGTCCTGGGGGGTCTTCGCTGGGGCAGTTCTGGGTGCAGGAGCTGCGACTCGTGGTTGGCCTACTTTTCCTTTGGGTCTTGATTTCAGGTTTCCTGTGACCCCTGTTTTCTTTTCATTTATTCTACTTCAACCTTGTGTTGATTTCTCTGCATCACCGTGTGGTGTTGTTCTTATGGTGGTCAATGAAGCCTTGTTGGCTTGGGTATTTGCTCACTATGTAAATCATGTGGCGAGGAAGACTAACGAGGAGGTAATGCCCCGGTTACTTACCGGTAATCTTCATTACTCCGAGTATAGTCTTCCTCGCCACATGAGTTCCCTCCCCCCCTCCCTGTCTGGCTATCGGCTTCATTGTTTGCTTGGTAGATCAGGCTGTTGGTTGGGCCGGTCCGCCTCTTATAGAGGTCAGGTGGGACTGGTCGGCCATGTTGGGAGGGGGTGGGAGGCTTTTTTTGCTTTAGGGGGTTCTGCCGTGGAGCTTATGCTCACTATGTAAATCATGTGGCGAGGAAGACTATACTCGGAGTAATGAAGATTACCGGTAAGTAACCGGGGCATTACCAACTTTTGGAGATATTCGCGCTAAGCCGATTTTTATCGCATTTGCAATAAGCCTTGGTAATACCAAGGTTTATCTGCGATAAAAATCGCCGCAGGTCTGCGATAAATTTTGTTCTCTAACCAAGCAATAGCGATAATTATCGCTATTGCTTGGTAATATGCCCAATGGTCAGAGAGAAGATCGCGGTAAAGAAGGAATTCGGGCCTTCTTACAGAAAAGCAGTAGCTGTAGCTATCAGCGGAACAAGATCAGTTGTACTACCGCCCCTTGCTGGTAAAAGGGAGAACAGGGTTGTATCCATTGACCTGGTAAAACCACAATCATGTGGCCAATAATAAGTAGTAGGCCAAGTGGACTCCCAAGAAATAGCAGAATGCCGAAATTTGCTACAATCCAAGAGGCTCATACTGAGAGACTAATCACATTTGGTAAACTTGCAGTGAATAAAAAAGGACTATGCAATAATGCCATGGAACTAGTGCCTCTTGAAACCCAAATAGTAACAGTTTGTCAAGAAACACCAGTCTACAATGATGTAGCTTCAGACTATGCTAATGAAACAAAGAAAAATGCAAAAACAAATGAAAATCCGGAAAAAATTCCAACAGTTGACAGAAATGCGTCTGGTTAATTTATCAATTTCAACGACTACTCTGAAGATCCAAGCGAGAATGAAGAAACGCCTCCAACAAAAACTCTCAAAGACAAGTTAACTGAACTTTCTCACCAACTAAAAGAAACATATCTGATTTCACCATGGATTGAATTTTGGATTGTGTTAGGTTTACTTACTCTCCTGCTTTGGCTCATCATGATCCTCTGTTTGGGAAAATTCATTGATGGAAAATATAGTACAATGGACACAGCAAGTCAAAACATCAACTTGGTCCTAAAGCCTCACACATCCTCCCACGTGGAGAAAAGAGAACTGTCATCTGTGAACATCTCAGCCAAACTAATACCCGGTGGGGTAGCATGGGACAGAACTGATTATGACATTTTTGGCCCGGTTGAGCTCTTGAAGTATCCACATCAGTTCAAGGTTTTATTAAGTGACTTTGTGACACCAAGTACATTCTCAGATGATTTTGACTTTGAAAACATTAATAATATGATGTCAGATTTAGTAATGTCAGCTAAATTTACAGAACATGATTACTTACAGGGTTCATCAAATTATGAAGAGCTATACTGCTACAACCATTAAGGTGATCACTATTTGCATAAAACTGCTCAGCCTAGAAGTGTTTTATCTTATAACCAGTGGGAACACTGTCCAACTCCACCAAAAGGCAGTTCAAAAACATTTTATGAGAAATTCCAGTTCTTCTCAGGGTTTAATAGCAGTGATCCATAAACGTTTTACTTTAAAATGTTAAGTAGGACAGGAATGAAAACAATGTTGACAAATACTAAACTAATTTATTCTGAAACATTTTATGATAAAATGTCTACATTTGGTTTCGAATTTTGGAAAAACACCATTGAAACAAAAACGATCTTGGTTTCCAAAGATTGGCAAGTACAAGGACTAGAAGCATTATTTAGGGCCTGCATGATACCAGAACAAATGATATTCTTGAATGATACAATTCAACAAACTACTTTGTCTTGGTCTAGCTAAGATAAAAGATTTAAATACACAGTTTATTCCGAAACCCATGACTGATAGTGACAGCACTGCAGATGTGGAGATAGACGTATCCCATATTTTACACCAAAACAGAACACATCCTGATTGGAAAAAGTGGTTATTCTGGCCAACAGACACGAATAACTGTCAAGATTGATTCCTGAACAAAACACAGGGGTTAAAAGTGACCAGACCAGACCCTAGATACTCCCAGAGACAACGTCCAGGGATAGTTACAACAAACAGTATAGGGTAACTTTGCCTTGATTGGCTAGAGAAATCCACACTGGCTGAAATGAAGCAACACTTAACTTTACTTAAAGACGGTGCTGACTTGCGTGATTTCATAATGGGACCACGCAAACAGCATCAAAAACGTTTCATAGCGGCCGGAATATACGCTGCATACAATGAGGCATGGAAAGTAATGCAAATTGAAACAGCAGAAAAAATACGAGAAATTGATTGTATACATTTGGAAAAATCACTTTCTGTTGTGGACAGTGGGTTAACGATTCTGTCCTCCATAATATATTCACTGGACAGCATTGTATCATCTGCTTTGGATATAATAAAGCAGGACTTACTAATGTTACAACATGGTCAGTCTCAATTACGTTCTATTGTACAGCTTGGTTGGACGTTGCAAAATCTGCGTACAGGCTACGTACCATGGCGTTTAATCAACGCAACGTCATTATTTGGTATCTTTAACCTTACTGATAAACAAATCAGTTTGGCAGAAAAAGTAGCAGACAATACGATTCTGAGCATTGAAAAACTCGAGAGATTACCATTGACAATGTCAGAGAGACCTGTCATTGAATGGATAATACATGGAACGATTACAATTCCGATAACAACTTTCCAGTTCAAATACTGTCAGGAGTATATACCTGCAGACCAGTATGAAAGGTTGGGTAAAGAATACATCAAATCAACCTGGGATTTACCCTATACACACAGATGTTATAGTGAAGGCAACAAGTAGGTATTTCTTAGTGGCAAAAATTGTAAAAAATCACTAAGCGGTACACTTCTGTGTCAAGGTATTAATTTGCATGGAGCCTGCGAAGGGTCTTCAAATTACCCTTCATGCCACCTGCATGGCACGCCTGCAAAACGGATAGAGACATTTTTTAGACCACTTTCTAACGGCAGTTACGTTTTAATAAGTGACCACAGCTGTTGTGGCATGCTGCTAGGAAAAGCCTATCTGACAACTGTAACTTCCAGGGCCATTTGCTGTATGCAAGTATTGTATCCACACAGCAATCCAGATATGGGGGCTGCGTTATGGCCTCGGTTGAATATCTCTTCTATTCGAATTGATACTTTAAGCAGAATGAAGTCTATTCTTTTACAGACAACTGTGCCTTTAACGTCATCAAAAGAAATGTATGATCTACAAGTGGCAAGGACATCGGTAGAGATACATTCCCTTTTATCGACAAATTGCCCCGTGCATTTAGTAGAAATACTAAGCCAAATCTTAAACATGACTGATTCCAGTGGCATTGCACATGTATTTAAGACAATTTTTTCGGGACTGTTATCAACCTTTGAAACAGTTCTGGGCATCTTCCCGAATTTTGTCCATTCTGTTTTTGGCAGCCTACCCTTCATCTTGGGACTCGTGGCAGGAATTTTATTTTTGCTCCTTCTGCACCGATATGGCAAGCCAATCCATAGACAAGACTCTGGCAACAATGGAAGAAACGATCCTAGCAATACGATACCCCAAGACCGTATCACTAAGGTCCTCGGATTGGCCCGGCTAAGAGATGTGGTACAACCTGGTTTCTTTCATTCAGACCGATCTGGCAAGATTGCATCATACCTGTGCTTTGATGTCTGCTATGAAGAGAAGAATGCATGTTGGACGTCTGTCTTACACTACAATCAGCAGTTCCAATGGATATCGATACTTTGCTAGGTCCTAGTAACGACTCATGCATTGTGTTGTCCCCAGTGGCTACCGTTTCTGATGACGGCATTCGTTGAGACTTCACCACTACGAATAGGAGGCTGTGATGTCCGAGAAGAAAGCAGCACCGAACAGGTACAGCCTTCTGTGAGCATTGCTGATCCAACCATCGATGATAGCAATCACGCAGAGAACTGCACAGTTGCAGTATTTTCGAACTTAGCCGAACTTTCACCTGATGTGGTAGACCAATTTTTTGCGGGTCTGTCTGAAATAATTTTCTCTCCAGTCAACGAGAATAACTCCGAATAAAAACAATGAGCACACAGCGTTCCCTGAACTCTGAATTCGGCCTTCAGTTTTTGATAAACAAAGCTACAGAAAATATTTGGAACTATTTTTCCCCTGAGAGCAAAATTATTTTTGCCCATTTTCCAAAATATTTACCTTTTTATTTTTGGCACATGGTACTCTGCTTAAAGTAGAACTATTCCTAGAGAACAGAGCTTCTATTTTAGGATACTAGAGACAATATTTTACCTCAGCCTCTAGCAGATATACAACATTTTGTATAAATATGTGATGAAATGGTCTCGACCTTTTTTTCTGTATTAAGAGACATTTCATGTGTAATTTTCGCAATTCATTCAGCTGATATATATATGCATTTATCTGAATGATGACACTGCTTGAAAAGCGTACAGTACCAACACTCATTTTCGTGTATTTACCCTATACCATTTCAAATGCGAAATATGTATTTTGGGGTGGATCGGAAAACACACATGCATCATTGAATGTTTACTATTGCTTAGTTTTTTAGTAATAATGGACATCAATCCGTGGAGTGGGTGTCGTGTTTATATCTAGGACCCTAATTCAATATTCCCGATTTATGCCCTTGTGAGGTTATAATCAATAATATCCTGATAAAGGCATAAGAATCAGATCCATATTCAGTAATAGCCCATGCTGTCCAAAGCACAGCACGGCTAAACCCATTGACTTCTAGAAAGCACAACGCGTTCTTTAAACAAACCAAGCCTCCAGCAACCTGGGAAATCCCCCCTGCTTTTGTTTTGATTTGAACAAGAACTCCTGAAGTCCAGAAAGAACTGTTAGTTCTTAGTGACGTCTTATGTCCAACCTTACGTCAAACCCGGCACCTTCCAGGTATAAAATACCAACAGTTGCCTTAAGCAAACACACGGTGGTTTGGAGCAGAGCGGCCATCTACTTGCCCAATAGCCCAGCTGATGCGAGAAGCCCAAGGAAGCCGCCCCTCCCGTTTGATGCACTGAGAGAGACGCTGTCTTTTTCTCCAGCCGAGAAAATCCAGCTCCGGTGTTTCCAGCCTACCATTGCGGGTTGCTGGAATATCGAGTCCTGAGGAAAGAGATACCAGACCTCCCACATTCTATTATCAAGATACGGAGCTGACTAAACCCTTAAGAGAATTCTTGATGCAGATTCTTGGCCAAACCATCTTAGCCAACTTAAATTGAACTGCTACTTACTCATTCCCTCCCACGTATTAGGCTTAGGTCAGGTACACCAGGGTAGGCTTAGTTAGAAGCACCAGTTGAGTATGTTAGTCAATGTATTTGTGTGTATATATTTTATCCATTTTAAAGTATCATATGGCTAAGAAACCATAGCAATGCTTTTACAGTATTATTTCATAATACTACTTTTACTGTAGGCACTTTACTTTACTTTAAGTATTACAATTGTGGCAATTCATTTCTCTTGCATGAGGAAGAAGACTGCTCAATAAATAACACCTTTTATTGAAAACGCCTGTCTCTCTATTTCTCTGCATTCTGGTGAAACTAAGTATGCACTGCTGACTGAGTGAAATAGCTGTCGATTGTTTTCACACGACTCTAGAGATACACTCTTAATCTGAGGGAGCAAAGTTGCTATGTTTATGCGGTTGTTGGAAACTGAACACCTTCTTGTCTGAGCCAGGGAAGTTCATCCCTCATTCTATTATCAAGATACGGAGCTGACTAAACCCTTAAGAGAATTCTTGATGCAGATTCTTGGCCAAACCATCTTAGCCAACTTAAATTGAACTGCTACTTACTCATTCCCTCCCACGTATTAGGCTTAGGTCAGGTACACCAGGGTAGGCTTAGTTAGAAGCACCAGTTGAGTATGTTAGTCAATGTATTTGTGTGTATATATTTTATCCATTTTAAAGTATCATATGGCTAAGAAACCATAGCAATGCTTTTACAGTATTATTTCATAATACTACTTTTACTGTAGGCACTTTACTTTACTTTAAGTATTACAATTGTGGCAATTCATTTCTCTTGCATGAGGAAGAAGACTGCTCAATAAATAACACCTTTTATTGAAAACGCCTGTCTCTCTATTTCTCTGCATTCTGGTGAAACTAAGTATGCACTGCTGACTGAGTGAAATAGCTGTCGATTGTTTTCACACGACTCTAGAGATACACTCTTAATCTGAGGGAGCAAAGTTGTTATGTTTATGCGGTTGTTGGAAACTGAACACCTTCTTGTCTGAGCCAGGGAAGTTCATCCCTCGCTATTCATTCAAGAAAGTTTCCAGTGACCTCTGAGCTAGCTGGCGCAAACCTAATTAAGTTTAACATAGTCAGTAGAGACCTAGATGACCTCAGTCCTATGTCTAAACTGCTGTTTATGTTATTCCAATGCGCAGAGCCTATTGGGAAAATAGGAACTACACTACAAGTGGATCACCAACTGTGCCGATGACCTCGCACCACTGAAGAACCCCCCAGGCATGACCGGCAACAGGAAAACCTCATGGTTCACAGACGCTCTCAAAGAATCAAAGAAATCCTGCCAAACCCTTGAAAAAAAATGGCGCCACGAACGAACTACAGAAAACATGACAGTCCTCAAGATCGCCACCCACGAACACCACCAGCTGATCTGCACCACCAAGAGGACTTCATTCAAAGAGTGACTAGACACAACACCCACAACAGCAAGGAACTCTTCAACATCATCAAAGAGCTCTCCCACCCCAGTGCCAACAGCAACAACATCACACCGTCACAAGAACTCTGCAACTCCCTCGCCACGTTCTTCCATCGAAAGATCGCAGACATACACGACAGCTTCGGACCCCAGACTCCGCCTCCAGCCACCCAACCAGGGACCCCCACCACCACCCTCAGTGCCTAGACCCCCATCAGCACTGAAGACACCACCAACGTCATGAACTCCATCCACTCCGGCTCCTCCTCGGACCCGTGCCCCCATCATATCTTCAACAAAGTGGACACCATCATCGCACCCCATCTCCGAATCGTCATAAACATCTCGTTCGCGCCTTCCCCGAGAGCTGGAAGCACGCAGAAATCAACGCCCTGCTGAAGAAACCCATAGTGGACCCCAAAGACCTCAAGAACTTCTGCCCCATCTCTCTTCTTCCCTTCCCAGCCAAATTCATCGAAAAGACCGTCAATAAACAGCTGACTGCTTTCCTCAAGGCAAACAACTCACTCGACACATCCCAGTCCGGATTCCGAGCCAACCACAGCACTGAGACTGCCCTCATAGCAGCCACCGACGACATCATGACCCTGATGGACAACGGAGAAACAACCGCCCTCATCCTCCTGGACCTCTCGGCAGCCTTCGATACCGTATGCCATTGCACCCCAATAACTCGCCTCTACAACACTGGGATCCAGGGAAAGGCCCTGGACTGGATCACCTCGTTCCTCTCCTACAGAACCCAGAGAGTCCACCTCCCTCCCTTCCGCTCAGAAGCCACCGAGATCATCTGCGGCGTACCCCAAGGCTCCTAGCTAAAACCTAACCCTCTTCAATATCTACATGAGCCCCCTCGCCGCCATCGCATGCAAACACATCAACATCATCTCCTACGCCGACGACACCCAGCTGATACTCTCCCTCTACAAAGACCCAGCCACCGCCAAAACCAACCTACAGGAAGGAATGAAAGACGTCGCAGAATGGTTGAAGCTCAGCCGCCTGAAGCTGAACTCAGACAAGATGGAGGTCCTCATCCTCGGACAATCCCCATCTGCGTGGGACGACTCCTAATGGCCCCCAGCTCTGGGCTCCGTGCCGACACCCTCGGACCACGCACGCAACCTGGGATTCATCCTGGACTCCTCCCTCACGATGACCAAGCAAGTCAACGCCGTCTCGTCATCATGTTTCAACACCCTGCGCATGCTCTGAAATCTTCCGGTGGATCCCCTCCGAAACCAGAAAGACGGTCACCCAGGCCCTCGTCACCAGCCGACTGGACTACGGAAATGCCCTATACGCAGGAACCACAGCCAAACTACGGAAATGACTACAACGCATACAGAACGCCTCCGCACGACTCATCCTCGACATTCCTCGCCACAGCCACATATCTGCCCACCTGAGAAACCTGCACTGGCTCCCCGTCAACAAGAGGATCACATTCAGGCTCCTCACCCACGCACACAAAGCTCTCCTCGACATAGGCCCCAAATACCTCAACAACCGCCTCTCGTTCTACACTCCTGCCCGCCAGCTCCACTCCGCCAGCCTCGCCCTCGCCACCATTCCACGGATTCGCAGAACCACTGCCGGAGGAAGATCATTCTCCTACCTGGCAGATAAAACATGGAACTCCCTCCCCGGACACCTACGAATGACCCAGGACCACCTCACTTTCAGGAAACACCTCAAGACCGGGCTTTTCGAGCAGTAGCACCACCCCCCCCCCCCCCCGCCCCCCCTCATCTCAGCACCTTGAGACTTTCACGGGCGAGTAGCGCGCTCTATAAAAGTTTCTGATTGATTGATTGATTGATTGATTGTGTCCCACCCAGCTGCATTTCTGCTTTACAGTGTTCCAATTGGTTGAATGTTATCCTTCCATTACACTGACTTGAGTTTGTTACTTTTTTCTTTCAGTTTCAGCACTCCATGTCAGTGCATGTCTTTCCTTGATCTCACCACTGTCTGCTTGTTCCTCCTACATGCCCGCCCACTGCTTTCCCTTGCTACGTTGATTCACCCTCCCTAAACTGTGTTGCATTCCAATTTCTCCTTCTTTGTCCAGTGACCCATATCACCTCAGACTCCACCCCTCCACACAACTGTAGCTCCCTAATACTCCCCTTTCCTGCTCTTTTAACTTTTTAAATGTTTTATTATTTTTGACAAGGGCACAGCAGCTCAAAAGCACTTTGTGGCTGCTCACTTACTTACTCTTTTCTCATTGCCGTGCAATTTCTATTTTACCTTTATTTCATTGTACTAAAACTGATGATGCATGTGCACATATGTATATGCAGCAGTGGCCATCTTGGAATGGCTTAATGCGCACAAATGAGTCACAATGTTTGAATTCTTGTGTACAAATTGTCTGTCATCGTGGGTGTTTTTTATACAATAGAAAACACATTCCAAGATGACTGCCCATGCATCCACCTGAGTGCACATACGTGTGCATGTTTCATCATAAACTGCAGCCATTTTGGTCTTAACTAATGCCAATCCAAACAAGCAGTGGCAAAGGTCATATCTCGGCCTTTTACAAACAAGACCTATAGGCTTTGGCCATGCCTATTGGCTCATTGCTTTGTGCCTCAATGCATGCAAGTGCACTGATAAGCAAATTTTATTGCAAATTACGACTGTTCACCAGAATCTTGGTTTAACAAGGAGTTAATGGACATAAGTTACACTTTAAAGAACAAAGTAAATTTTTTCATGTCTTTTCTGGGTCTACTCCAGTTTATGTAAGGATTTGCAAGTTGCAATAGGTATAGAGCAAGATCAATTAACATATCATTGTTAAAAGTCGCGGCCGGCATGACTAGACCAGAGGGCTGACCAGAAAGTCAGCACCCTCAGCAGTGGGCAAGCCACTCTTCCTCTGCCCTAGACCAGCCCCGCCCACCCCCAACCGAATACTTCTGCTTTCTCGCAGTGCGAGAAGCAGAAACATAAAATGGTAGGTATTACCATTTTATGTTTCTGCTTCTCGCACTGCGAGAAAGAAGTGGGCGACACTCCTCTGCCCTAGTAGAGGAGCTGCCCATGGTTGTTACCTTTAATAGTAAAACTATCTAGCATGTGCATGATGGAGGTTTAAGTTTAGAACACCTTTTTTCTGAAAATATCAGTATGCATGCGTATTAATCGGTGCAGGTTTCACTGTGTTAGTATTATTGATTTGTCAGCAAGGCAATTTTGTTATTCATTTTTTCATCATTTGATTGCATTGTGTGGTCATGAACTGAAACACATGTTATGGAGTGGAAGAGATCTTGCACAACAATGTGTGCAATTTAAACTATAATTAACTCCCAATGTAGGACAGATGTAAAGAAACACACGTTGGGGCATGAGGATCAATATGTCTCACACCCTAAAATTCAAACGCATCTACATAATGGGGCAAATTATCTAGGAAGTGATGGTGAGAGGAGTTGGCTGCACCATACTACCAAGGATATGGTGCAGCCTGGCGGTTTTCCCTGAGATGGCGTTAAGTCTCACGTCTTAACTCCAATGTAGGCACCCTTGCACCAGAGTGCAATGGTGTCTGTGAGCAGGAAGGTTTGTTTATGTACAGGATGGTGTCCTTTCCTGTACATAAACATACCTAAAATTCCATTTTGTAACTTACATGTGTGCTGTTTCATGCAGTACACATGTAAGTTACAAAATGGCATTTTTAAAAAAGGTAAGTTTATGTACAGGAAGGGACACCTTCCTGTACATAACCAAACATTGGCATTTAGCTTTTCACATGTGTGCTGCACAAAAAACAAAAATGAGGAGAAATAAAGCATTTCTCCTCGTTTCGCCACCTTAGGACCAGGATTCTCCTGGTCTTAAGTTTGGTGCTGCCACCTATTATCGCCTCTCTTGATAATAGGTGGCAGCAATGAAGTGAATGGGTGTTGCAGTGGAACGCCCACCGCAACACCCAATGCACGTCCCTTTCACACTCATTTTAGCGTGAAGGAGGCCATATTACCAAGGCAGCGTTAAGCCATTTAATGTGGCCTTTAGCCACTGTTGGAAGTGGGGGTCCTTATTGCTTACCGCTGCCACCAAATGCTGCAGGTGGGAGTCCCCGACCCCTCGCTACAATGTTAGGCTAAGTAAGGACACCGCTGAATTAGCCCTGCTCACTCCATTAGTAGCTTGGCACGAGCAGCCAGGTTTATTTCCAAGGCACGAGTGTTCAGTATGTGCAACCACTCTCACAGTAACCCCATGATGTCACCACAAATAGACTCCACAAAGGTTTTGATAAAATGAGTATAATCTTCATGTAAGCAATTATACGATACGACCACACAATACAAAATCAACATAAAAGAATAGGTAGTATTCTTTCCGGTGGGTTGGTAGGTTCTAATCCCAACCACCGCTTCTAACCAACAGTTAAATTCACATCTAACTGTTTCTAAAAGGTTAGGCCAGTCGTATTGCTAGAATCACACATGTTACAAAAGGAAACAAATACTGCAATGCGTATTGATATTCTCTTATACTGTGCAACAGAGAAATAATGCCATACGTAGCGCAACAGATATGTACTTTGCAATTGAAGGAATAATGCAATGCGTATCACCACGGCATGCCCTGTACCAGGAGGAAACAAAGCAATGCGTCACGCTACAATAATGGCGGGGCAATGAAGAAATAATTGCAGGTTTATATAGCGCTAGGATCGACTCCCGGAGGAGTATCTCCGCGCTTCGACCGCTGCGAAACCCTTCCTGGCTTCCCTGAGAGATGGTCCCTTAGTGGGTATCTCCAGGGTGAGACCAGGCATCCCCGGCGGTCTGGTGGGGCCGTTAGTGAAGATGAGGCAAGCTAATGCCCAGAGTTGCCGAGTGTGATCGCTGATCAGAGTGGGCACCGAGGCGAGAGAATTATCGAGTCCGCTGACCCTGGTCCAGAAACCTGCCGCGTCGGGAATCGAACCCTGGTCCCGGGCCGTCCTCTGCTCTCGGGTCTGCCGCCTCTAACCAGTGAGCCACACTACTTATAATACTACTTATAATACACTGCGCTATGTTATACCCAGATACTATGCACTGAAGAAATAATGCAATGCGCCACATTACAATCAGGTAATATGCAAGAGAAAAATAATACAGAACGTAGCGCACCAAGCATGTCGTTCTTCAGGTACCAATGAGGTCAGGCGTCATCCGACAGTTCGATAGTTTGTTAGCAGCAATAATGCAAAGTGTAATAGAACAGTTTTATGTGCTCCTTTAACAGTACCACTGTTATGGATCAAATAATGACACAAAGGTACTGCTTACCACTCCATCCCCAGTATTGCCACTCCTTGGGTAGGCAAGGACCGAGATCCGAGCCGAAGCAACGGCTCGTGCAGCTGACAGAAGCGAGAGGCTGAGAGTATGTACCTCCAGGCCTGCTCCCCACCTAAGGTGGAGATCCACGGTACCTGGGGGGGGCGCGACCCCACTCTCCTCTCCGATGTCAGAGACTTGGGCCTTGATTTAGAACTCTGTCACAGGTTGATGCGGACTCGGGCCGGCGGCTCAGCTCTTCCTGGGCTGCCAGTCCGGGACGCTGTTGTTTTACTTCGACGGCCCAATAACAACTTGGCCCTTCTTCCGGCAGTTTCAGTGAACACCGAGACCCACCCTCAACACTGGGGAGACTTTACTCCAACTTCGGTGCACACCCTGCCCAGGCACTCCTCACCAGCACCTTAGGTTGCACTTCGACACGCACACTGCGCATTCAAGACTCGCCTCTTCTCTGGTGCTCACGTTGACCAGGCACTCTTTACCAGCGCCTCTGCTTGCACCTCAACATGCACACTGCGCGTCCAAGTCTCTCCTCTTCTCTAATGACCAGAATGTCCAGGCACTCCTCACCAATGCCCTGGCTGTACCACGTCATACACTCTGCGCGACTTAGACTCACTTCTTTTTTTGGTGCCTACGAGGCCCAGGCGCCCTTCACCAACACCCGGGCTGCACCACGACATGCTTCTAGCACATCCGAGACTCACTTTTTCTGTTGGTGCTTACGATGCCAAGGCGCTCTTCACCAACACCCTGGCTGCACCTCGACAAGCACCCAGCACGTCCGAGTCTTGCTTCTTCCTTTTGTGCACATGAGGCCCAGGCACTCTTCACCAACACCCGGACTGCACCACCACACGCACCCAGCGCGTCTGAGCCTAACCTCATCTCTCCATGCACACCTCGACCAGGCGCTCCTCACCAACGTTTTGGCCTGCACTTCGACATGCACACAGTGCGTTCGAAACTTAGTTTACTCCTACGTACCCATGATTACAATGCACAACTTCTGAGGGTCTCAAGCTACAAAGGCATGCGCATCGCTTGGGGCTTCTCCAGAAACTTTTATGATCCTGTATTTCCAAACAAGGAGCCATCTCACCTTGGGCCCTTGGGGGTTAAAAGACACAGCACAAATCACAGTCTTCTTCAAGCATGGGGATCGAGCGCCTCCAAACACAGTCACAACAGCCTCTCCCTTAGTTAGAACAGCAAACTGCAGACCAGCACCTGATCATGAAGCAAGGATCGGTCTGTCCACAGCAGTTTCTTCATTTGCTCCTTCTTTAGCACAGGTTCCTCTTGACCACAGAATGGGTCCAAGCATTTACAGTCTCAATCCATATAGGTTTCATTTCCCTTTTCTGGGGTTTCAACTCTCCTAGTTATACCCCTTAATATCTTTGAAGTTTGTATGTGCTCAGGGGTCCTTGAACCCTCCCTAAATCAGTTCTGGGTGTCTCCCTCCCAGTGTCACCTCTCTCCCTTTGATACTGGGGGTCTGGAGCCTTAATACCTCAGCAGGAAAAGGGTCAATCGGTGTATAGCACCAGCCCAGACCTTTTCACCTCCCGGGCTTCTCCTCCTCCTACTTTCCAGGTGCATGGCAGCCTGGTGCCATCTCAACTTCTCCCTGGGTCAAGGCCTCTTCCAGCTCCTCTCCCCTTTCAGTTCAAGACAGAAAATCTACTTTTCAGAGACACACAGAAATTCTCAGAGCACAAAACTCAGCCACTTTCTAAAACAGTGGTTTATGAACACACAGTGACAAAACCACCTGCACAGAAAGATGTGCGATAACCCTGTGAGTTCTTACATACTAAACTTAACATCTCCATTATAAACTGCCAGGAAACTAGGCTAACAAACACAACACCCAGCCTCCCCCGTTCTGTCCAATGGGCAGAATGGCTTTTAGGCAGTGAAAAACGAAATGGAGAATTGTTCACTATCAGAACATAGCACACACCTCAGTATATGTTCTGCCTTTTACCTACACTGCACCCTGCCCAGGGGTTATCTGCGAGCTACCACAGGGGTTCCCAATTTGTATGTAAAAGGGAATGTCAGGCCTGTGAAGTGGTTGCACTTGTCAGGAAAGCGTGCTAACTTAGCATTCTGCGCACAGGCCCTACACTGAAGGCCAAGTTCCCTTCTACGCGTGCCTTTGCATTACTAGCCCTGGTACACTCAGTGCAAATCACTAGGGACTTTACTAGTAAGGTAAACATACCAATCATGGACAACCACACCATTACATTTTATATAGGGAACACTTGTACTTTGACACTGATCAGCAGTGGCAAAGTACCCCAAAGCATCTAAATTGGCTATTCGAAGTCAGGAAAACAGTGTTGGGGGAAAGCAAAAGGTTTAGGAAACTTTAGCCAAAAGGGCCAAGTCCTACAGCCACGTTATGTGATTTAACGCTGCCTTGGTAATAGGGTGCTGGCCTTATCGCCACCACAATGTCACACAAGTGACATTGTGGTGGCAGTAGAGGCTTGATAATATGCTCCAACATTTTTCAGGTATTGGTCTCTGGGCAGTGTTTGCAATTAGTGACAGGGATGAGTAGAGCATTAAAATGCAGTTCACCAATATTAATGCAAATACGCAATCTAAATTATTTAATTCCAATCCGGTAACAATATGATTGTATAGATTATTCGTGACGCCGCTGAGTTGGTTCTGGAATATTCTAGTTTAGAAGTCATTTTTGCGAAGTAAAGTTATCAAATAACATGTGTTAATTAGATCATAAGCTCTGAGAAGTAGATCGAAATGTCAAAACATTAAAGGTTATTTAATCATCACAGAAATATAAATTAATTTCTGCATGACACTAACAGAGAGTCTATTTGAGGAACAGTAGAAAACAGATATTTTTGCTGGATAGGAGAAACGGCATAGCGACCTAATGTTCTTTCTAAAGAAATGAATATTCATGCATGGCTAACTTTAAGTGCTTCGTTTTTAGCAGCTAAGAGTTTTGCAAGCAAGGCACACAGCTGTGTGTCCAGAGAGACAATTATGTTGTGGTTGGAATGAGCTAAGGCAGAGGTTTTCATGTTTACACTTATTAAAAGGTAAATGTGCCCCCCCTAAGAATGACTTCCAGGCCACGTAATTCCCTTATTGTTAATAAGAAGGCATTAGCACCAAGCCAGAATGAACACATATTCAGTAGTAAATAAGAAGGAAGTACATTAAAATCTCTATGAATTCACCCATGAAACTTAATAGCTCCAGTGCCATGATTACAAGATGACCTTATGTTACCAAGGTTGCAATA
Source organism: Lissotriton vulgaris (assembly GCF_964263255.1). Taxonomy (NCBI): domain Eukaryota; kingdom Metazoa; phylum Chordata; class Amphibia; order Caudata; family Salamandridae; genus Lissotriton; species Lissotriton vulgaris. The sequence continues at coordinate 559,834,267 of NC_141691.1, forward strand.
CTCGACCTCTGGGATTGTACTTTACAAGTCAGTGTGTTAGTTCTACGAGATCAGCTTTATTGACTCAGTCCTCCAACTCTCAGGACGCATTAGGATGTTAAATGGAAACTGAGAACTGGAGCACCGTGTCCTTAGTGGCATTGATTCATCTCTTAGGTCCGGATTACAATGATGGCGGAATGTGTCCTGCTAGCGTGTTTTCATCAGGAAGACTGCCGCCTCCTCGGCAGTACCACCACCCAATCACAATCTGTGCAATGAGTCCTCCACAGCTATCTCCGACTTCTCTGTTACCGCGGCAGGAAAGCAGCAGAGCTGGCCCATGGAGGAAACCTGCCAAACTTCCCGCCGGCCCAACCAGAACCTGCCTTTCCGCCTATATGTAATGTTCCTGGCGGGGACACCCCATGCGAGAGTCGGTGGTCAGACAGGTAATGAGGTGAATTACTGGCTCCAGGGTAAATGTGCCCTCATGAAATGTGACTGCTGCTCATGTGTTGCCCTCCATTGCCTTCGGGCCAGGTTCACGCACTGTTTCTCCTGCACAATGGAATGCAAGGAAGTGGTGCGCCCGACTGCCTGGAGGCACTGTCATTGCCAAAGCCTGAGTGGGATGCTGCCAGTGGGATGCTGCCATCTTGGCGGTGTTATCTGCACCGCTGCTGGCTGGCAGTAAAGCCTCCTGAATCGTAATCGGTCCCTGCATCTTATCCAGTCGAGAAAGAAGGGTGATAACATTTAGAAAACAACTAAACCACACGCAAGTGAGCTTTGGTTAATGGCATCTCAATCCACTTAATTAGGCTCTTTTGTTGAAATGAAAATGTGCCATCCTCTCACGTTAGGCTCAAATGTACATAAACAGAAGTTCCAATTCAAAGCATACATTAATTTCATGTCACTACCTTCACAGCATTAGCTCATGGAGGAAAAAAGTGAGTAAACGTAGAGAAGGTGATAGATTTTAAGTAGCTGCTATCCATTTAACCACGGTTTGCAAATGTTACTCTTTATGTCGAGAACAGAGGCTTCCCACAGCCGTATATCTTGTTTAACAGGATATGCAACAAATTAGGAATTAAGTGGTCAAAAATCCAGGAACAAAAATCTTCAATAATCTGAAATCGGTTTTATGAGTTATCTTCTAACAAGTTATGTCACATATTACGGAGGATGACCATACAAGCTCATAGCTTAATATAAGCCTCTGAGGCAAGACTAATCTTCTAAAAATGTAATATGTGAGGTCATAAGCAGTTTATTGCGGGGCATAAGCTATAGTTAAGTCAGGCAACTATAACTTCCGAATTACAATGGTTTTGTATGAGCAAAATCTGAGCCTAACCAAAACGTCCTTTTACCTTTGTTTTTCTTCAGTGAATTTCTGAGGTTTTTTAATTCTATCTTCTAATTATAACGTCCCTGTAACATTTGGTATTTTCAGTGAATTTCTAAGGTTTAAAAAAAATATATTTTCAAACAATAACAAGCCTGTAACCTTTGTTTTTTAAAATTAACTATGTTTTTTTTAAATACTAGGTACATTTGCAGACTGGTAGTGACAGGGGCTGGGGTCTCCAACCAGCTTTGAGTAATCTCGCTGTGTGTGACTTACTGGAGGTAATAGAAAGGGTTCCCAGACCCCAAGGACCCTCAGCATCCAAGGGGACTATATGCCCCGACCAGTAGTGCTCCAGGAACACTTCTCAGCAACCTCACTGTGTGGGACTTACTGGTGGTAACAGGAGGGGTTGTTTGTCTCCAAGGACCCTCACCAGCCAAGTGGACTTATTTACCCAACAAGTTAAGTGCCAAGAGGTCCCTTTTCAGGGTTTTTGTAAAAGAGCGCCGGGCCTCTTTTACAAAAGAGGCCAGCCTTCAAAAGAAAATTGTTGTATTTTATTAGAGGAAGGGGGCTACGTGGCAGGCCAATTTCTGCAGGCCAATTGTTGTCCCGGGGGGGGCCCCTTCCCCAAGAGCCAGGCCTTCTTTAAAACTTATTGTTGGTGGGGGAGAGGGGCCATGTGTCACCACTCCACAGAACGATTTTGGTCCCATGTCTCCTGGGTGCCTCCAGTGCACCCAGTCTCCAATGTAGCTACAGGGGGTGCATGAATGCCCCCTCAGTCCCTGCCAGCTCCCCTGCCTGCTGCAGGAGTTGGCATTGCTTTCAGACATGGGGAGCTGTTAAACATACAGCTCCCTGTGTCTGAAAGCAATGTATCTGTTTCCCTGCTCGCTTGATAGTGGGCAGGGACCTAGACAAATTCTCTGCTTCCAGCAAGTTAGAGCATTTTTCCAATCTCACTTGCTGGAAGCAGAGTTTTTATTGTCACTTGATGGGAGCCGTAAAGCTCCCGCCAAGCCATAGCAAACAGCTATGTCCCAGGGTGGGCACCCGAAGACATAGCAGGAGCCAGCCCTGGGGGTGGCAGTCCCCAGGGCCATTGTTGGCTCCAGGATGAGGGCCACGGTGCCCCCATGCTTTATTGTAGTAGGGTCTGACCCTGGGAGGAGGTATTCCCGGGGCTAAGAATGGAGTTCTGGACTTTTTGGTTCCGTCCAGAGGTGTCAGGGATAACACCCGAAGACCCCGGAGTTCTACCTGTCTCGGTGCACAAATAAACAGACACACGGGCTTCTCGATGGTGGCGTCAAAGACCAAAGGTTTATTACTGCAGGGACACAGAAGTCACAGAAACTACACACAGGCAGTATCTAGGAGCCTGTTCGATTTGTACAAAGAGGGTTGCTCCTTATATACTAAATACTAGGCTTCAGGCAAATTCTTTACATGTTAGTTTATTCCCAAACGTTTGTGTCCTAAACAATAAATATTTGGCGTTGCACAGGGATCGTCAACAATATCTGATGTCAAAACATTACGAACGAGGGGTTCCCACTTGTTCCATCATAATCTCATGTCAACTTTTCATTCAAGAGCCGGACCGCCTCATCGTAAATTTCGTTACCTCCCCCTAATAAAGGCCCAGAAGGAAAGGAGCAGAGCCAGGTGCAGAAGATAGAAAAGCAGGATAAGAGATGTTTGTGGGTCGTAAATGGGCAAGGCTACCAGCTTCGGCCGCCTAATCATGATCAGGGCAACAAACACGAGAACCAGTATAGCAGGACTGGCCTCAGGCAGAGGAGGCAGTTTCTGTCGAGTCATGCAACCATGGCGTTTTCTGTCTTAAGGTGCACGTGTCACTAGAGAGGTGAATCGCCGGCCAAAGCCTACGTGTCCTTAATTGGAATGAAGTAATCAGAGGTCATTGCGTGTCCATTGACTATGTGAGGGCAAGAAATACAAAATGGCTGCCGTAATCTAAGATGGATGCCATGGGTAGATCAGAAATGTGTTTGTAACAGGAGTGCTCTTGCTCGTAGCATAGCAAAAACACCAGGATATGCTAAATGGATCATTTGCGGTTCACTGATACCAAAATTATGTATTCACGACAATGTTGAAAACACGGGTTCAAATCGTCACGGAACCTCAGACCCTCCTTTTGCCCTTACATAGGCAATTACTCAGTCTATGTCAGAGTCTAACTCTATGCTCATCAGGTCAATGACATGTTGCTGTATCATCATCCTTTCTCGCGCCTTTTCTCCAAACGCAGGTGGTTTTCTGAAACAGGTTGCAGCACAGAGACTACACAAAGCGGGACCACATTGGATAATAAGGCAGCACGAGAACAGGAATACTAGGATGACACCAATGACCATCAGAACCTTCCATCCCCACGCTGATAACAGAGTCCAAAACCACTCCATTAAGGACCAGTTTCCCTTGTCTACGTGAATAGAGTCGGAAATCTTGTGTAGCTTTGAGATCGCTTCATAGACAGTCGGAGCATTATTGGGAATAAAAACACAGCAGCTCGATTGGATCATTCTACATACCCCACCTCGATCTGCAAGTATTACATCTAGAACCATACGGTTCTGCAACGTCATGAGACGATCCGCCTGAAGCTCAGCTGTTAAGTTACTAAGGGCACCAGCAGTTTCCGTAATAGTAGATTCAACTACCCGTGTTAGCTGACGTAGATTTCTACTATTGGCCATAGGCCCCCAAAACGGAAGGAAACCTTTGAAGAAGTCTCCTGCTTCCTGACCAGCGGTATCTTCCTTGCTGAAAACACCTCTTGCTACTCTGGTCTTGTGATAATCTGAAGAAGCAGTGTACGTAGGAGGCAACAGTCGAGCAATATAACATGAACCTGAAAAGTCAGCAGGCAACCATGTATACGCTCTGTCTTGACAGATGAAGTAGGTACCCCTAGCAGTAAGAAAGGCAGGGGAAGAGTGAGACGGAAACACGTAAGTCTCAACGCACTCACTCTTCCCTAACTGAGCTCTCGGATTCCTCCCATTTCCCTGCAAACAGACTTGACCTCGGTGAGGTACGACCCAGACTGGAGTGGAGCTTTTACGCTTGCTTTCTCCCAAACTAAGGCGATACTCTGTAGAATTCCAACTCAAATATACCTGTAATTCATCTCTAGGGTAAGATAGGGTGTTATTGACGTCTTTAATCATGTCAATGATTCCCTTGACTAAAGCTTTATTGGCAGAGTTGTATTTAGTGGAACGTGGTGGACACGGAGGATAGGTCTCAAGGGCATAAGCAAAAATGGTCTGAAAGGCCTGAAATGATCCATTATAGCTAAAAGGCAAGACTAGATAGGGAATGCCTTTATCCATAGTGTGGGGTATCAAGCCACACACCCAGCAGTTTGTAGTGTTAACTACCAGTTGGTGTTGATGCAAGAGCTGTATAAAAGTGTTATTGATGAATTCTGAGCGTCGAGCTTGCTCGTGTTCAGGAAACGAGTGAAAAGAGTGCACAGAAGAAACAGTAGAAGAAACAGGATTAAGGGGAGGTACTGTAGTTGCTATCGGTGTAAAAATTAAATGCACACCAAATATGATTCCACCCACCAACATTATTAAAACAATCAGAAACGTAACTGTACATTGTATCAGAAAGCATTTGCTGTGAAGAATTTTGTAAAGTCTATTTCTGCGAACATAAATTACATTCTCTCGTTGCAGCTCAGGAAGCTCCATCTTCTACAATCTGCTCGCGACCACTGATGATGTGTACGTAGATCAGCCCTGGGAGTTCCCAGAACTAACAGAAAGATCGACCTAGTGTCTGACCCCCGCAGATTCAACTAGGCACACAGCCACGACCCTACGGCTACCCAGACGGCAAGGCAATTTTAAAACAACAAAGCAATACAAAGTATGAGCAAACTTCCTGGCTGGAGGCAATGTATCAACATTCAATGTGTAAAAATAGGCAGTTTCCTGCTTTATTTGTCCATATTTCGGGATCGTAAATTGTATCTCAATTTTGCAGGAGCTGTTTGATCTGGAAACAGTGTATTTTCAGCAGGTGTTGCAATGTTCAAGTTCGCAGGTGACAAATGTTCTTTCGATGCAGATGACAAATGTTCAGAGTTCAAAGGAGCAGTTTCAGAAGGGGAGTCAAAGTTCGCTGTGTCAGTGATTAGTTCTGCATCACTGAAAGGAATACATCTGGGAATTTGTTCAGCTTCAGAGGCACCGATTCCTTTCTTCACCCAATCATCATAAGGAAGCGGCAGAGGCACACGCTTGGCGTGTGTTGTATGGATCCAGTTCTTCCGTCCAGCCACACGAATAGCAGTTCTCGTCGCCAATAACACCTGGAAGGGGCCAACAAATCTGGGTTGGAGGTTTTTCGTCCGGGCAAAATTACGGATGACCACTTGGTCGCCTGGTTTCAGCTGATGACCTGAACTCTCCGGTGGCTTTGGCAATGCATCGAAAACCTGTTGGTGAATAAGACTCAATTTAGCAGTCAAGTCGAAAAGGTAATCAATTAACATTGGGTATTCCAACTGTTTAAATTCCTTCGGTCTAGGTACTCCCCAAACATTGGCCAGACGACCAAATACTATTTCGTATGGACTAAGACCTACTCTAGAATGCACAGTCGCTCTTGTAGATAACAGAGCCAAAGGTAGTGCATCTGGCCAGGACAAACCCGTGGATGCTTGTATTTTAGCAAGTTTCAGTTTGAGGGTGCCATTGTAACCCTCAACTAAACCAGCAGACTGGGGATGGTTTGCACTGTGGAACTTCTGTTTGATCCCTAATCCGGCACACACACTCTGCATAACTTTCCCTACGAACTCACTTCCATTATCTGACCATACAATCCGTGGCATGCCATACCTGGGGAAGTATTCCTTGAGAAGAATTTTGGCAGTGGACAGGGCAGTATTGTCCTTCAGTGGATATGCTTCGACCCATCTGGAAAAAGCACAGACTACCACTAGGACGTACTTTAGATTGTTGCAACGATCCATGTGAATGAAGTCTAACTGAATCACTTCAAAGGGGCAAGAAGGAGGAGCGAAGTGACCAGGGGGTGTGGGGATTCCCTTGCCAGGATTATGCATCAGGCATACCATGCAATTTTTCACCACTTTCTCTGCACACTTACTAATCCCATCATTCTTCCAGACTGGAGCCAACATCTTACAAATCCCTTTAGAACTGATGTGCGCTGCTCCATGCGCCATCGTTACTACTGCAAGCACGTACGCATCAGGCAACATCCAACGCTGTTGTTCCGACAGATCAATCCAACACCCACTCGAGTCCAATTTACCCGTGCTTTCTTTCCATACGAGTTTTTCCTCCTCAGTCGCCTCTTTCTGAATTTCTTTCACACTTTCCACTGTGTCTTCACACATTCCAGACTCAGAAATCCATCTTGCAGACGTAGCAACATACATTCTACTCATCATATTCCTAGCTGTCTGTTTAGCGGTCTCGTCAGCAAAAGCATTCCCACGTCCAACATCATCCGTGATTGCTTTATGAGCACTGCACTTCACAATCGCAACTTCAGTCGGCAAGGTTAGAGATTCCAACAAGTCATTAACTAGCTGACCATGTTGAATCTTAGTCCCATGGGATGTAATGAAACCTCTCTCTCTCCACAAACGGCCAAAACTATGGGCCACGCCGAACGCGTACTGACTATCTGTGAACACATTCACTCTCTTTCCCTTAGCTAAAACGCACGCTCTTGTTAGTGCAATTAATTCCGCAGCTTGAGCAGAATTCTGACTCACTCTCGCAGTCTCCACAATCGTACTCAAAGTCGTTACTGCGTAAGCAGCAGTCACATCACCATTCTCCATTTTAAAACACGACCCATCAACATACAACGTGCCATCTGGATCTGACAACGGAGTGTCTTTTAAATCAATTCATCCTTTTGTCTCTTCCTCGGTTCTGAAACAGCAATCATGTGGCTCAGAATCACTCGACTCCTGACTAGTCGGCAACAATGTTGCTGGATTCAATACATTGCATCTTTTGATCTGAATATGACTCGCTAGTAATGTCAGCTCATAGCCAGATAATCTAGCACTGGTAAGGTGTTGCGTCTTGGTTCGGTTCATGAGTGTATCCACAGCATGAGGAACCATAACCACCAGCATGTTATTCATCACCAAACCAGCAGATTGTCGAATGGAAGCTGCAGCTGCAGCTGCCGCTGTAGCTCTCAAACAACTAGGCAACGCTCTCGCTACCGGATCTAATGTTGATGAAAAATACGCACAAGGGCGTTGTTTATCACCAAATTTCTGTGTCAGAACACTCAACGCGCAACCTTCTCTCTCGTGAACATAGAGCGTGAATGGCTTACTGTAATCGGGTGTACCCAACACAGGAGCTGAACATAGCGCATTTCGTAACTCAGAAAAACTCTCCTGACATTCAGCAGACCATGGCACCAGACTCGGAACATCTTTCCCAGTCAAAGCTACCAATGGTTTTGCCAAAAGAGAACAATTTGGTATCCACTGTCTACAGTATGAGGTAATACCTAAAAAGGCACGTACTTCTCTCTGTGTGCTGGGAACATTCATTTGCGTAATTGCTTTTATTCTCTCTGGGGTCAACTTCCTTCCCTCCTTTGACAAGAGATGACCTAGGTAGGTCACTTCTTGGCAACAGTATTGCATTTTCGAAGGTGACACCTTGTGGTTCAAATTGGACAAATGATGCAATAGGGAAATTGTAGCTGCTTTGCAAGTTTCTTTGTCATCGGCAGCCACTAGAAGATCGTCGACATATTGCACTAGAGCAGAACCAGGAGGAAGTACAAGGGAATCTAGCTGACTTTTTAATGCCTGGCTGTAAATGGATGGGCTCTCACAATAGCCTTGTGGAGCGCGTTTAAACCTGAAGCTTCGACCTCCTAGAGAGAAGCCGAAAATATCTCTGCTTTCTTCGGCTATCGGAATGCTGAAAAAGGCATTCTTCAAGTCGATAACTGAAAACCATGTCGCTGTAGCAGGAATCAACGTTAACAATGCAGTAATGTCTGGAACCACAGGAAACTGCGGAACCACAATTTTATTAACCTCTCTAAGATCTATTACAAACCTATAGACTGGAGGCTTTGAAGGATCAGTACGTTTCAAAATTGGCAATACGGGATTGTTGCAGACATTTCCTCTAGTTTCTTCAACCACGCCTTTCTTAATCAAGTCTTGCACAATCAATAAAAGTGCACGTTCACCTTCACTAGAAATCTTGTATTGTGGAATTCGTGGAAATTTGACATTTGCTTTCAAAGTGACTACATATGGTGGTATTTCCAAAAGACGTACATCGTTAGGACCAGTCCCCCAAAGAGTATCAGGGAGTGAACGCAGCTCTGGCGGGAGTGCATCCATTGACAAGTACATCGGAGAGGTGATTCTTTTACCCAATGTAAGCTGTACTCCTGAAGGAGAACAGTACAATGTCGCATATAGGCGTTTTAACAAGTCTAAACCAAGCAGATTCTCATTACAACCTGTCGTCAAAATCAAGGGTGCTTTCAATTGACGCGGTCCAACAGAGATAGACAAAGGACCAGATACGGGGTTGTAAACAGGGGCGCCTGAAAAACCTACAGAAACATTTGTTAAGCCAGACAAAGGTGCGCCAGGGAGTTTCGCATGAATGATAGAACTTTTTGCTGCACCAGTATCCAACAGAAACGGTTCGACTACACCTGATGTTGCTACTGCGACATAAGGCCTACTCTGATCCACTGGAACTGATACTACTCCCTCTCTTTGTCCATGGCTGTCCTAGTACTCATTTTGTTGAAATTCCTCACTAACTTCACAGTAGTCTTCAACATGATACTGTTGAGATCTATTTTGTTGGGCAGACTGTCCATTCCGCTGATCAAAATGATTAGAAGGGCGATCATTCGTCTGTGGAGGCATAGCACCTCGTCCTCGACCCCTAGAATTTTGCATAGAACCACCACGACCTCTCTGAGCTGCTGCAGCATTATTTTGTGCTAAGACTGGACACTCATTCTTATAATGACCTTCTTTCTTACAGTACGCACACTGATTCCACTGGTATTGCGGTCTCTGAGAACCATAGTCTGTCCTTTGATATGACCCTTGCTGTGTATTAGTCTGATTCGTGCAAGGCGGATACGCTTGCTGTAAAAGAACTTTAGTTTTTAAATCTTTCGTTTTCTTATCTGACTTTTCTTTCTCCTCTTTATCCCTATTTTCATAATACTGTGCAGTTGCAAGTATTTGCGCAGTTGTAGAGACAGCCCACGCACTCTCGGAATCTTTCAATTTATTACTAAGCTCTGGTAGCAGATTGTGTACAAATTTATCGACAAACAGTCTCTGTCCTCCTTCCGTGCTCATATCCTGACCACTGTGATCTACAAAAGTCTCTTCGAACCTTGTGAAAAAGTCGGAGACACTTTCGTCTTTCTTCTGCCTGCATGCGGACAACTTGTCCCAGTTAACGCGCAATGCCGGCATCAGAGTCTTCATTAAGTCAATTATTCTACCTGGTAAATTAGCAATTAGAGGTTCGGGTTTAGAACCACCTATTTGTTGACCATCTGCCGCAATTATAGCTGCCCAATCACCACCTAGGGCAACTGGATGATTCTCTTTACGAATTTTAGCCCAAATTGGTTGCGGAACTACATTCCCAAATAACATGTCAATGTCTGCTAAATTCATCACGCAAGCTTCAACTGTCTGCGCTAACTCTTTGTAGTATCCGGCTGGATTCTTACGCGGATCAGGCAAGGCCTGTTTCACTGCTAACACTTCGGCTCGCTTCCACGGAATGTGTATCCACACTCTCTGGAATTGTGCCGGAGCGGCAGCAATACCATGGACCGCATCAGCTTGCACAGCTTCGCGCCAAATTGGAGGAACCTCCCTCATTGGATATTGGCGACTCTGCTTCGTACTACGTTTCTCTAACTCCCTCGGTGAACGAAGGGATGGATCATTCCTATAACTTAAAATTAGTTCCATCGCTTCTTTTATATTTTGCCCAACTATCATACCAGCAGCAAACTCTTTCGGAACATTAATTAATTCTTCTAAATTTGATTCAGAGTCATCCTCTTCCAACTCCTCACGCAAAAGGGAGCACATATCGTCGAACACATATCGTTGTGTCGGTTCATTCCATTGCATAAATGTATCTAATACATCTCTAGTACTATATCTCCTATTTTTCGAAATCCATCTAAGAGCTGTGGAATCTAATATTTTCCGTTCTTCAGTACTGGGAAGCTGACTACATCTCTGCACAGAGTCAGAGGCAGGAGTCTTAATTAAAGTTTTATAGAAGGGAGATAGAATATTAGAGACAGAATCAGTTATTCTCCGATGAACAGAAAGTGGAGTCATAATACTAGCAGAAGCAGAAAACACAGTAGCAGTTGGAACAGATAGAACAGGAACAGTAGGAGTAACAGGCAAATTAACTTGTGAAACAGCAGGTGTAAGTGAGGCAGGTATAGGTAAAGAAGCCGGCAACCCTGGAAGAGGGGGTGCCGAAGGAACATTAACATTGACCACAGGAGGTACAGGAGCTTGATTCAGGGGAGCGGGAGCAGGAATACCAGGTTGTCCAGCAACCGGTAATTGAACATTCGGTAAAGGTGGAGCCGTAGCACCCTGTGCATACGGTGGGGGTGACCTCAACAAGTAAGACAACAGAGGATCGTTTTCGGGGTCCTCTATTATCTTAGCTGTACTCGATGGCAAGGCAGGATAGCACTTGTCTATAGCTAAATTACGCTCTCTATTAGCCACCTCTATTGCTTTCTCAGACTCATTGAGTTGCAGCTGCTTAGCAGACTGTTCTAAAGTCAACTCTTGCTCTTTCTGTTCTTTCTTTAACTTTTTAATTTCTCTTTGTTTAGATTCTTTTCGCCAATAACGGAAAGAATCAAACATTGCCGGCCGGGCTTTCTTCTTAAACAATTTCACTTCCAAATTATCAAGGACTTCGGGTTCAAAACTACCATGCAGTGGCCAACTAAGGACACCGTCCTTCTCTGTATATCGGATCCACACCTCATTATAAGATATAGGACCCACACCATGCTTACAATACAGATCATAAAGAGGAGTTCCAATCGGAGGAACCAGACATGAGTCCTCCAACCGGGAATCACTGTTGCAACCAAAACACGACAACATACAATTTTTCCGACTTACCATTTTAGAATTCGGAACACAGAACAAGCAAAAACACAAACAAAGGTGCGCACTTGAACCAAAATCTTAGGCCTACCAAAGCGAACAAATGTATCGATACCCAAACTAAACCAAAAGATTATCGTAACCAGAACAACCAGTGATAATCTTACGAAACCAAACCAAACCAAGAACTAAAAGGAATATCCAAACATGAACAATCCCTTACGAAGTAACCAACTAGCAACCACTTAATACTTAACTGAGGTACTGAAGACGTCACCAAGGAGAAACCCGTCACGTCTCGCCGTACTAAGGACTGCACCTCGGGTCCAAGACAGGGCGACGGTCAAGGCAACGGACCACTGCAGCCGTCCTGAACGGGAACCCTCGTGGAAGAGAACGTCGGGCCACTTTTGCGATATGCCGGGATCGATGAAGTGGGGCGCCTCCCTCAGGATTCTTCACACGAAGTTTCTCAAACTCTTCAGGCTTTTGGACCGGTACCGAATGACGTCGCCCTACGTTGGGCGCCAATTGGAGTTCTGGACTTTTTGGTTCCGTCCGGAGGTGTCAGGGATAACACCCGAAGACCCCGGAGTTCTACCTGTCTCAGTGCACAAATAAACAGAAACACAGGCTTCTCGATGGTGGCGTCAAAGACCAAAGGTTTATTACTGCAGGGACACAGAAGTCACAGAAACTACACACGGGCAGTATCTAGGAGCCTGTTCGATTTGTACAAAGAGGGTTGCTCCTTATATACTAAATACTAGGCTTCGGGCAAATTCTTTACATGTTAGTACATTCCCAAACCTTTGTGTCCTAAACAATAAATATTTGGCGTTGCACAGGGATCGTCAACAATATCTGATGTCAAAACATTACGAACGAGGGGTTCCCACTTGTTCCATCATAATCTCATGTCAACTTTTCATTCAAGAGCCGGACCGCCTCATCGTAAATTTCGTTACCTCCCCCAAATAAAGGCCCAGAAGGAAAGGAGCAGAGCCAGGTGCAGAAGATAGAAAAGCAGGATAAGAGATGTTTGTGGGTCGTAAATGGGCAAGGCTACCAGCTTTGGCCGCCTAATCATGATCAGGCCAACGAACACGAGAACCAGTATAGCAGGACTGGCCTCAGGCAGAGGAGGCAGTTTCTGTCGAGTCATGCAACCATGGCGTTTTCTGTCTTAAGGTGCACGTGTCACTAGAGAGGTGAATCGCCGGCCAAAGCCTACGTGTCCTTAATTGGAATGAAGTAATCAGAGGTCATTGCGTGTCCATTGACTATGTGAGGGCAAGAAATACAAAATGGCTGCCGTAATCTAAGATGGATGCCATGGGTAGATCAGAAATGTGTTTGTAACAGGAGTGCTCTTGCTCGTAGCATAGCGAAAACACCAGGATATGATAAATGGATCATTTGCGGTTCACTGATACCAAAATTATGTATTCACGACAATGTTGAAAACACGGGTTCAAATCGTCACGGAACCTCAAGAAGGGCCTGGGAGGGGGGGCAAAAGAATTTGGCACCAGGGAGGTGTTTTTCCACAGGGGGGTCCATGAGTCCCCCTTTTACACACGGGGTAGTGCGCCCTTCACAAATAAGTTAATTTTTTCAATTAATTTGCTTAAGATTTTCTTTTTGTTGTTTGTGGAGTCTGTAGGGGCCTCCCATTGAACAAATAGTTAAATGCTATGCTTTTGACTGTTTGGCATATGATTATTAATCAGTCTCTTTTGGACTGTGTGCTTTTCGTCTGCCAGCTATGGACTTTGACCACGTGGGCTTCATTTGCTGTGATCCTGTTCAGTTTCATTTGCCATATGGCCTGTCCAGTTTTATTGGCCCACTTGAGCTGATTGTCGATTAATGTAGTGTTGGGTACCAGTTGTCACATGGTCTGTACAGTTTTTGTCATGCGTTCTCTATAAGGCCTACTGTAGTTCACCAATATGTTAGTCTAAGTGTCGGTTGCAGGCCCCTTTTACTTTGCATACGTTACAAGGTTGCATGTTTATTTTTGGGACACATTATTATTACTAAAATAGGCTGCATATGTTTTTTGTTATTTAACTCTGCTGGGATTCAGTCTTAACATTTTGAAGAAAGTCAAACAAAAAAACGACTTGAGGAGCTAATAAACACTTGTCATTGTTATTTTAAATCTCAACAAATGGATTTAAAAGTACACACCATTAAAGGCCTTGAGGATGCTAGCAAAATTGAATTCTCATGAAACTCGTTATTGGTGCTCTTGCTTGGGGCCCTGCTGTAGGCTGTTCTATGCATAAAGGTGAGTGCACGCTTCTCTCCATAATCCATTGCCTCTCTTACTTTCTCACAGCCAAAAAATGTTTTTTCTAGCTTCGGTTCATTCTATTTTGACTTAAATGTTCAGCGTAGAGTTGCCATTTTCAGTGGTAATTATTACATCAAACTGATTGGCCATGGATCCTGGCCTGGGCTCCTTTCAAATATTATTGCTTATGGACAACAATACCTCACATATGGAGGCTTGTTTTTCTCCTGTTAGCATATATCAATTAATGATATTTGGAACATCGCGGGTGCCAAAAAAGAACTAGAGGAAGACACAGCTCCATCTTATTGGGAGTCTTACGACATCATCACACTGCATGAAACATGGATGCTGGAGTGTAAGGATGTACCTAACTATACTCTCCACCAAGTAAAAGCCACCAGAACACACAAGTGTGGAAGGCCGAAGGGCGGTTTAGCAACCTATATATCAACCGCGCTAAACATTTACACAGAACAATTACATAGTACTACACACGACGTACAAGTTATAAAAATGGAACAATGCCAAAAAAATAAAACAACAGTAATTCTAATAAACTTGTACATTCACCCGAAGCTAAATAAAAAAAAGGAAAAAATTAAAACTTTAATCTCATTAGTGGCCTCGATCAGATTTGATAATCTAGACTGGGAAATAATTATAACTGGCGATTTCAATTCAAATCTAATCTATACACCAGATAATGATGATCAGTTGTTAGTAGATAACGAGCAATGGTCGATTCCTCCACAAGCAAGTGTAATAACAAAGAGACAGGACCTAAAGGGGCAACAGTTGGTTCAGACACTGGAACATCTAGGCCTGCGAGTCGTAAATGGTAGAACAAAAGAAGATAATCCACCACACTGGACCTATCAAGGGACTCACGGGCAGTCAATTTTAGACTACACTATGTTAACTCTTCCCCTAATGGCGTGCGTGACGAAATATAAGATTAAATACTCCACCCGAAGTGATCATGCATATCAAGTATTGGAACTGGAACTAGGCTATAATAAACATAGTGCAGCGCATGTGGAGCTGGGTCAGCTAACCACGGCAAACCTGAAAAGAATTCGATGGTCAACAGAAACCCTACCAGAACTATCAACATTGGCAAAAGAAATCGTCAAAGCCACAAATATAACAGGCAAAAACGCAGTAGAATCTTGGTCTATCTTCACCGAAACGCTATTGTTTAAGTCACCAAAAATTAATTTCGTACAGACTAGGAGGATTAAGCCTAAAACAAATATGTCTAGAACAGCCTATATATTAAGGAAAGAATTAAGAAAGATGGTGAGAAAAAATAATACACAAAACACCCCCAAATATACATGGCAGGATATAAAGATCGCCAAAAAAACAGTACAAAATCCAAATTTGGAAGGACCTTAAAGCACAACAGGAAAGTGTCTGGACAAAATTACTTTTCAGTGCCAAACAAACAAATAATAGGCTTTTCAGGGAACAAGTTAATAAATTGATAAGATCAAAAAAAGTGATAAATAGCGCATCTATATCAGAAAATACATGGGTATCTCATTTAACTAAAATATTTGATGACCAAACAACATCCGGGAATCAGCCAATCACATTGTCTACCAAGGCCTTAAACACAGTAAAGTATGTTGCTGGATTACTAGACCATGGAACAACTGCACCCCAGGAAATTCAAAGCCATTCAGTAGAAGACATTACAACCGTAATAAAAAAGGGTCGCAACAATGGCGCTCCAGGACCAAATGGCATCCCCCAAGCCATTTTTCGGATGGATCCAGATTACTGGGGGCAATCGCTGCATGGTCTATACAATGAAATCACCTTAACAAATACCCTCCCGACAAGCTGGAAGGGCTCAATCATTAATCCGATCTACAAGGGTGGTGAACGAGCAGAGCCGGCAAACTACCGGTTAATTGCACTCATGGACGTAGAAGCAAAATACTTTGCCACACTAATCCTGGAGGATCTGGTGGAATGGTCCAACACAAATTGCCTGATTCCTGTTAATCAAACAGGATTTCGTAAAGGTTGTGGCACCATAACAAACATTTTAGCTCTGGTAACTATGGTCGATAAATGCAAACACCAGCGAAGACCGATACATGCATGTTTTATAGACTTCAAATCGGCGTTCGATCGAGTGAAACGTGGACTATTGTGGGCCAAATTACAAAAACTGGGGCTTCCGGAAACAATATTACGCCCTATTATCGAACTCTACACAAACACGTGGGTTCGTGTAAAACTAATGAATGGTACCAAATTATCAAAAAAAATACCAACGGAGATTGGATTAAAACAAGGCTGTGTATTAGCCCCCCATCTATTCAATCTTTTTATGGCCGACCTTTCACCTCGATTGGATCAAGTAAATGCTCACCCACCATGGCTGGGAAGATTACCCATAACGCATCTTTCATATGCAGACGACATAGTTCTGTTTAGTCTGACCTGTGTAGGCCTTCAAAGGGCACTTAACAAACTTTTGCTGTTCGCTAACACCAATGCATTAGAGATCAATGAGACAAAAACAAAAACAATGTCATTCACGAACAGTCCACGACTACAGTTTCAATTTAAATTAGGAGAAAAGCGCCTTGAAATAGTAAAAACCTATAAGTACTTAGGGGTATATATTGACAAAAGTCTGAACTTCCAACCACAGATTCAATCTCTGGGAAAAAAAGGAAACGGAAATATTTATGCCTTTTGTGCTATTGCCAAGAAGCCACACAGTCCGTCATTCTCACCGTTAATCTCTGTGATGGCCGCAAAACTCCTACCGTCAATCACATATGGGAGCATAGCGCTAAATGGGAAAGATGTCAAAATCTTAGATTCAATACAGACAAAGGCATACAAAAAAGTTTTCAGGGTACCACAGTCAGCAGCCCCGGCACAGGTCAGACTTGAATTTGGCCTAATCAAGCAGGACATTGGGAGAAAATATGCGACAATTAAAACTTGGTACAAACTTTGGCAAAATAGATCCAATCTGCTAAATGATGCCCTGTGGCAAGCCCAGGAGGATCCAAATTCAAGTTACGGTAAATATTTAAAAAAGGCATTAGATGATACGAAGATGAAGGAGTTGTGGTCTAAGAAACCGTAATTTCACATTTTCCGTGGCTTAGCAAATAAGTCATCAAAACTGCAATCATTATTGGCAGATAAAGCCACCTTAGCAAAAAGATCGCACGGATGGATGGTTCTCCAATCATATACTACACTTCGACCGGCGGAATATCTCGGCGCAACATACTTGCCGCACTTAAAACTTAAATTAATGGCATCTAGATTTGGAGTATTGCCAAGCAGAGTGGAACAACCATTATGGAAATATAGTGGCACCAAATCTTGTGGCTTATGTGGGGAAGCCTGGCAAGACATCATCCATCTAATATGCATTTGTCCTACTTTAAAAATGCAACGTGTGCGATTACTGAAAAAGGCATTTAATGACAGAGGTATTCGAACATGTAGAGGGGCAATAATTAAAGGACTCGGCACGACTGACCCTCAGCTGGCTTGCAAAATAATGACATTTTTACTGTATTATGAGACAAATTTTAAATTGGCATAATGAGAAAGACATTGCTGTTGTTTACTAAGATAATGTTTAATTCATAAGTGGGTTCATGCTTTTTAGAAAAAAAAAAAATCACTTCATTTTTTTAAATATTTTTTATTGACCTTATATTTGTATTATGAAATTGTTATGGTTCTAATTAACTTAAACAATAAAAGATATTCTGATATTTGGAGGGATATAACATTCTGTGTGTCCTGTTTTTAACTCTACCTTTCTAACTTGGAGCACCCATAAAAAAGTTCTAACTTCAAGACCTCCCAACTAAGTAAGAAATCTCACTATGCAAGAAGGGGGCAGGGCCTTGGAGGTGGCAGGGCCTCATGCTCAAAAGCACCTAAGAGGCACTTATACTCCCAAACTTCCCTCAAACACTCTCCTCCCCCCAAAAAACGTTTTGAGGCTGTTTCTAATGTCCTGTGGTGTTTTCATACTCATTCATAGACATCAACATTTTGAAGCATCCTGAACAGAGCTGAAAATCCAAGGTTTACAGGGGTTTCCAGCTCGTTTTCCGTGCCCACATATGATATCGGCTTCTAACCGGCTAACTGTGTGAAGACAGTTAATATCATGTGTCATACAGTGGTGTAGTATGAGACGGCAGGTCTGGAACCTTATTTACATTTCTGGGCACAGGTGCCTGAAACTTGATGTGATGCAAAACCAACCAGACAAGTTACATAGTAGCTTTCCTAGGTACAACAATCCTCTATGGCTTCCACTTTCTCCTTGTCTACTTTCCAAAGAAGGCTTTCATTAATATGGAGATGGGAAGCTACCCAGAGAAGACAAAGAACCTGGAATGGTGAACATGGTTTTCCCAATTTAATCATAACTCTCTGTTGGAGCTGTGATCCTTCGGTTGGTCTTCCCCCAACGTTTTGCTGTATCTTTTTGTTGGCTTTAGGACTCTGAGCACTTTACCACTGCTAACCAGTTCGAAAGTGCACGTGCTTCTTCCCTAAACATGTTGAAATTGGTGCATACCTGATTAGCATACCTAGTTGACCTCTGAGTCCCTTGTAAAGTGGTAAACCATGTGCCCAGGGCCTGTATCCTGAATGCTATTAGTAGGCCTGCAGCACTGGTTGGACCATCTACACAATAAGCCTTTCAAACCTGTCTCAGTTTGCGGCCAATTTGACTTGGGATTTAAAACCACTTCCCAAGCTATAAACTCCCCTTTTATTACATATCAGTCACCCCTAAGGTAGGTCCTAAGTGACCCTAAGGTTAGGGTGCTGTGTAACTAAAAGGCTGTGAGTCCTACTCATTTCATAGGCTAATATTGAGGATCCCTTAAAACACATTTCAAGCTGCATATCCTGATTGGAAAGGAGTAGCTACTTCATGTTTAGTATCTTGGGTGTAGTGGTGAGAAGTCCTATTTAATGGTAAAGTTGGAATAGATACTACAATTTTAGAAGTGCCACTTTTTGAATCTGGATGTCTCTATTCTAACTGTGCTCTGTGTGCCTGCAGACTGTCTAAAATACACGTCTGGGCGGGTGACAGCTACACTTTATGCATTCTTTCTAGACAGCCATAACACAAGAATGGCGGGTGTGACAGGGATTCATCAGCATTTATCTGCATACTGATGTCCTTCCTGGGTAGGGAGGGGGAGAGGTGGCTCACACTTACTTGTGAATAGGTTGTGTCCTGCCCTCAAAGAAAGGGCTGATTTACCCCCCCCACTTGTTGTCTGGAGCCAGGGCTGGGTTGAAAGGGATCCTTGTGGATGCCAGATAACTCTTTTACAGTCATTCCCTACATCAAAGGCACTTTTGGGTATATGTACCTGGGCTCTTGTCCTGTCAAAGCAGGACACTACTGGACCTTGGACGAACTCTGCTGGAGTAAAGACTGCTCTGATGAAAGATTGCCACTTTGTTGTGACTGACTGCTCTGAGAAACTGTTTCTCTGCATTTCTGAGCTGCCATACTGCCTGCTGATCTATGCCCTGCTGAGAACAAGGACTGAACCCGCTCACTTGAACCCAGAGTGACACAAAAAACTTCCTCCTATCCTGCAGGTGTTGCTGGACTCTGCCATCTTTGAGTCCTACCCTTGCTGAGGTGCCCCCTCCAGTCCTATACCTCAGAAGTGGGTTCTGCCACTGATTTTTGCAAAAGCCGACACATTGCCTGACTGCGTGGGAATGGCCACCACAGTGGCCCATAGATTCTGGTGCTGGGGCTGTTCAAGGAAAAATAATCCACAGCTAGCGTGGCTTGGTTACGATGAAGAGGCGGCTCAATGATGAAGTTTTGCTTTTACTTCAACCAGGCTCAATGACAATGCAGAACCCTCTCTGCACATCATGACAATTACATCTTAGACTCTTGATGTTGAGAAAAGCTCCATCTAAGTTATTTCTTCAGCAGGACCTGTCTGGGTCCTGTACCTGATCGGCCCTTACAGTCAGCCCAAACTGTGAGTTTTCATCAGTCCCTTGCAAACTCAAGTGTCCTTTTGACTGCTCGTGAATTCTAAGCACTCTTTTTGGTTTATTCTTTAAAAATGCATCTCTCGACTTCTACTCATAGGATTTTTATTGTTTGGGTCGTGTTTTAATCAGATAAGTATTCTCTATTTTTTCTAAACGTGCGTGGAGTCTTACTGTGGTGTTTTCATTGAGTTACTGTCATTTAAGTGTTACACAAATACTTTGCACATTGCCTCCTAAGTTAAGCCTGACTGCTCTGTACCAAGCTACCAAGAGGTGAGCACAGGTTAATTTAGGGTGTGTATCTGACTTACCCTGACTAGGGTGGTGGTCCCTGCTTGTACAGGGTGCAAACCCCTACCAACTAGAGACCCCATTTCTAAAACTTACTATCAGCATTTACTGTCTTGTCATTTCCAGAACCCTCTTTTCTTAAGAACTGGCTATGCTTTAGCTTTAGATTGGACTAATTGTGATCAAGAGTTGATTTTAAAGTCGTTCCCTGTTTTCAGATGTTGAGTATTGGCCACTTGCTAGAAACCCTTCATTTGCGATAACTATTAATCAATTGACACTATGAGCTTCATTATGATGGCGCAAGGCTGACCATCATCATTTCGGGCACAGGACAATCTGACAAGGATTCGGCAGAAACTACCACTGAATTACGAGGTGACCATTGTGGAGGCGGTCGTAAAATGCTGTTTGTTATTGCGGTTTGAGCAGCAGTTCAGTAAAAGGGACGCTGCAGAAGCAGCAATCATAAAGAGCATTTTTCAGACATCTCTACACCATGGTGCCTGGCACAACAGTGCATGGATGTTTGGTGCCCCCAGGGCCACATAGTGGAGACCCACAGGGGACGGGGCCCTGCCAGGGGCCCCTGAAGTCCCTTTCTGATAGCCTCTCCATGATGGTCAGGCCGCCCTGGAAAGGCTGTCGGAGAGGGACATTGTAATCCCTACAATGGTGCCAGCGCAGGCACCAACGTTATTGTAGTGCTTTTAATCTGGCCGACGCCCTTATGAGCTATTTGAGCCTGTCGGAGCATCGGTCAGTCTCTCTGACCAATGCTGTCGGAACAATCATATCATAATGTGGTGGTCGGACAACATTGCTGGGTGTTATAACCCTTCAAGAGTACAGATTTGTGTTGGATATGCATTGGGTGTTTTCTTTGAAAAAAATGGATACGATTTGGCTTTTTATAAACATCATGTGCACTGTTTGCAATTTTGTACCTTTGATAGAACAAACTCCTTATTTTGTGTTCATATAAAACATAGTCTAAATTAAAGCTGTGAGTACATGCTAATAATATTTCTTCATTTTATGTTCTTTACAGACCTGGAAGGGGGTTTTATTTTACAGGTCTTGGGACATATATTCTCAGGCAGCCACACCTGTTCTAATTAATCATGTTCCCTAAAAGGTATCTAGTATAGGAGATGTAGATGTAAATTTGTCAAACCTTATTTGATATCTATACATTGTAGAAGACAGTGATGTATTCCTTGTCACATACAAAAAAGACATTCCTAAAGGTGAACATTCATCCTGCAAATATCATTTCCTCCAAGAGGAAACAATTTGTTTAGCAATTGGACACCCAACTATGTAGCACACAAATATAGAATGTATATGAACTTCTCTAACACCAACATAAATTTGCTGTTGGAAGCTGGCTCTGTAAATACTATACCAATGCAAGGTATAGTGTGCACAGAGGCCAGAGGATCCCCAAAGGCTTACAGAGGTAAACGTAGATAATACATTACTCTCTATTAGTGGTAGTGTGGAAGCTCAGTAAGGCTTTATCAGAAGGTAGGGTGTACAACTGTTACCACACATTTTTTACCACGCACTACACTTACAACGCAGGCAATACCACGCATACCATTACAACGCATTGCGCTGGGGGGCGCTCTAGGATAGGGAATAAGTTTAATTTTATATCCAACACCTTCCCTAGTATCCACGGGGACTGGAGTTGGAATATAAAATTATACTTACCACTATCCAGCACCTCAAAGCGCTATGCGTTGTAATGGTATGCGTTGTAAATACCGCGTTGTAACGGTATGCGTGGTAATGGTATGCGTGGTAACGTCATACATCCAGAAGGTAGTGTTCAGCATTTATTGTACACACTCAAAGACTGGACTCAGACCAATTGTGTGTATCAAAAATATTTCTTTGTTTAATTTTTATTTATAGAACCAAGAAAGATTAGTACAGGTAAATATGGTTGTATTTTTCAAGACAGATTGGATGAAGAATATATTTTCTTACAGGTTTTGTAAAAATGTGCAAATACAGTTGAAATTACATTTAGATTACATTTCAGGATTACTTTTTCTACTCAGTGTGATATGCCTAGATATCACACTGGGACATTTCTTGCATAACAGATAAGTAAGTCAGTTTTATTTTAAACACAGTTTCTTAGGTTTTTATGCAATTCTCAACTCCATTCTTAGAACTTTTTCCACAGAAAAATAGTCAATGCAGTCCTGTGGGAGAAAATCAGGTTATCAGTAAAAACGTGAGTAATTAGTCTTGGGAGTTGGGTTTCCGGGTATTAGAACCAGGGCTCCCCCAGGGTCAATGATGCACTCAAAGAGCACTCTCGGAAGCACTAGGGTGGCCGGTTATCTAATGGGGGATAGGGGGCCTCTGGTAGGTGGCTGCTCACCGGCAAAAGGTCATGCCTTACCCCTCTAGAAGGATTATGTCTGAAATTTCTGAGGTCACTGATGGTGCCCTCCTCAGAGGCTCCATCTGAAGTCAGGACTTTGACTTTCTCAATAAGAATTTTTACAAAATACCGATTTTATATGGATTGCCCAAACTGCATAAAAATCTCCTGGATCCGCCCTACAGGCCCATTGTATCAACCAAAGGATCCCTCACGGAACCTTTGTCTAAATTTGTGGACTCCTGCCTTTCCCCTATCATTAGTCGCCTTCCAGCCTATGTCCGTGACACTGGCCATCTTATTACCAAGATTGAAGATCTTGAATTTGACCCTGACACCGACACACTTGTCTCAATGGATATTGAGGCACTTTACTCAAATATTCCCCAAGAAGGTGCACTAGAAGCGGTCAAAAAGATGCTTGATGGCTCAGACTGCCCCACGGAAAAATTGTTCATTCTTGAATGTTTAGCCATTGTTCTTAAAGAGAACTTTTTTGAGTTTGATAAAGTCATCTACCAGCAGGTAATGGGCATAAGCATGGGGGCAGCATGTGCCCCAAATATAGCGAATGCCTACATGGGTGCTTTCGAAGAAAAATACATCTACAATGAGATTGCACCGTTTTTTTAAAATGTCACACATTACAATCGATATATCGATGACATTTACTTTATCTGGCAAGGCCCTCAAGTGCAATTGGAGGAGTTTATCCTGTGGATAAATCTGTGCGATCCCCATCTGAAATTTAAAGCTAATACTAGCTCGTCTAAGATAGAGTTTCTGGACGTGTGGATTTAAGTGAACGATAACCACATAGAAGTATCTCTCTACACCAAACCTTCAACTCGAAATACGAGGCTCTTGTACGATAGTTGCCATCCACGAAGCCAGAGGAATAGTATTCCATTCAGTCAATTCCTCAGGCTTCGGCATAACTGTACGGATATGAGCAACTTTGAATACCATGCTGGACAGATGAAGATTAAGTTTTTAGATAGGGGATACCCCAAGAGGTTGATCAGAGACTCTTATAAAAGAGCTAAGTATTTTGATAGGAAAGCCTTCCTTAAACCAAAAGAAAAAAATGATGAAAACAAACTTGTCATGGTCTCCACGCGTTCGAATTTCAATGAAAAATTGAGATTTATTATCAACTCTCAATGGCACCTCCTTAATATGGATAAATCTACTGAAAAACTGGTGAAAACGATTTTTGCGTTTCGACGCAACAAAAATCTGAGAAACATTCTAGTAAGAGCATCTCCTGTTGACTCTCCAGGTTTTATACAAAGGAGTATTACTGGAGCTAATCCTATTGCTGGTAGCCATAGGTGTGGCGGCTGCCACGCCTGTGACCAAGTGATCTGTACCCCTGAATTGAAATGGGGTAAAAGGAACATTCAATTGAGAGAAATGACCAATTGCAGGACCAGCAATGTGGTGTATCTCCTGATCTGCCCCTATTCTATGGGCTATGTGGGCGAAACTGGGAGGGAAGTTCGCACCCGGTTCTCCAAACACAAGTCATGTATTAGGAACTCACGTTCGGGAGCACCCTTGGTTACACATTGGCAATCTGTGGGACATTCTGTCGAGGATTTGAAATGGCTCATCCTCGAAATTATGCATTGTCCTAAAGATGGAAACGTCAATACCCTTAGAAGCAAGAGGGAGGGCTATTTATGTATGTCAGCGTGGTGGATAGACCCGTGCGGTGTGGAGGTGGAGATTCTTTGACTCTAACGGCGAGGTAAGCCCTATTCTTCGACTTCTTGCAGACAGGTCCTTCTTAACGTAGCGTCAGTGGCTTTTATCTAATTATGCACCCTTTTTCTTAACTCTTAGGATCATGTTTCCTTTCTATCTTCCCCGACTCCGGCGGCCTCCTCAATATTGGTAGCCTAGAGCTGTGAGGCACCTAAGAAATTCGAATACACGCCTGCTGCCTGTTTTAAGGTATATCTTGTACTAGGCCACTGCTGTATATGTCGGAACTTAGATCTTCTCTGCTAGTCACCCTAGTATTAACTGTGTCAACACCGTATTTTTATAGCTATCAGTGTTCCTACTCTTAAATGTATTTTCAGCGGCCACTGTATATGGTGCACTCTTTTCTCAGGATTATACCAGCTTAAGTCGTTTATATGAGTTTTCTATGACATTATTTCACCTCACATTGTGAGGTTTCTGTGTGTTTTCTGTGTATGGTTGGCATTCTGTTAGCTGCCCCTCAAATCCTCTGACATATGTATATATCTTTTTCTTTTATTTTTTTTATATACAGTATCTACTGTCCAAATTTTATTTATTTTGTGGATCGCCGAAAATACGCACCTACACCTCCTGGGCGATATTATCGAAATAACTATAAAACCTCTGACTACTCTTCTTTGACTATTCAGGTGAGCCCTTTTAGTAGTTCGGCTCGTGTAGCTCCTGTAAACATCATTTCTCTTTAACATTGGGAAGTATTAAGATTGCCCCATTTATACTATCTGTCATACCTATTCCCTGATGGTCTTCTACTCTCTGTTTTTTTATATATTATCTATCAGAATTCTCTGAACGTCCCTTATGTATTCGACATTGAACACTTCAAGACTGTCAGTTTATTCTCCTCGTTACTACTTACTGGGGACTTCCCGGTCTGGTATGTAAATTTGTATATATTTTATATTGTTTCTTTGTATGTAGGAGCTTAGCCTCTCTTACTTCCTAACTCTTTGGACTAGCTGGTTTCCATGAATTGTTTTAACTGAACACGTGACCTATGTGGGATTTACGTTTCTCTCTATGATCCACACTGCTGCAATGATCAATTTGTGGATTACTTGTTTAACTCGTTTTCCTTGTTTTTGGTAGTAGGTTAGTGATTATATGGCTTACAGCTTGATTATGTTTTGTTTCATTCCATATCTGACCAGTTTCCCTCCTAATTTTAGGCTTTTTCATAGGTTGTATATATTTTTCTCATTCTTTGCCCTTTTGCCCACAGATATGCTTTTGCCAGCCCAGAAATTTTGAACGGGAAACTTCTTTATTGACTTGGATACCTTGGAATTCTATGCCCTGCTGAAATTACTGTGATGAATTGCGCCCTGATGAAGGAATTCCATACAGTGGCACTGTTCCGAAACGCGCGTCAGCGCTTTTGTTGTCTGGTTGTTTAGCGGAATTGCATTAGGTGGTTGAGTCTATATGTATGGTTTGGGAGTGAGTATGTTTTTGGTAGTATGATTGAGGGATGTATGTACCGTTTTTTATTCTTATTGTTCCTGGGCTCATGTTACATGAATTATTAGTAGTCCTTATTTAATGATCTATGTATTTTTTGTACTATGCACTTTTGACAGAGATTTTTCTATAAATATAAATGAAAATAAAATAATATAAATATCACTAGCCTGCCTGTGGGCACTTGGCATTTTATTTTTGGAACTCCTTAGTTCTTTTCATTGTTGGGAACTGCCCTTTCATGTTGTTCTAATTTGCTCACCGGCACACCACTTGGATGTGAGAACAAAGCTCCTAGGGTTTAGCTCAGGGCATAGGGGATCCAAGATAGCAAACAAGGTGCACACGCAGCAGCACAGAGGCGGCCAGGTGCAGGGTGCTGGATCAACGCTGGGAGCCCTGTTGATTTCAATGTGGTAGCTTCGGTCAGAAAAAACACAGCAGGCTCAGGCACAAAGATCTTCTAGAGGCAAATACCAGTTGGAGAGATAAGTTTGGTGTAGAGGGATGCCAGGACAACGTCGGTTGGGTCACCCAAGGCTGTGGGGCGTTGGGTGCAGGGGTGTCTTTTGGCATCAGGTTTTCCTTACTGGCTCCGGTCATGGTGGGTGGATCCTCCAGAAAGGGGCTGCAGGCGTCATCGAGAGACTTGAGGTAGGTCAGGGATCACCAGATCTCAGGACAGGATCATCAGGGAGACCTCCCTGTACTGTTGGGCCACTCTTACTCAGGCCATGGGCATCGGGTGCAGATTCCCGGGTTTGGCCATAGCCAGAGTCTGTTAGTCAGCAAATCTGGTGTTTATAGGAGACAGTCTTTTTAGAGAAGGCAAGGAAGATCCTTTGGGTAGTGGGGGCTGCTGGCTGCAGGACACACAGGGATTCTGCTGGAGCATGTCAAGGTCAGGACAGGCCGGTAGGGCTGAGGCCAAGTCAGTTGGTGTCCTCCTCTTCTTCCTTCAGAACGGCTCTTCGGTCCATTTTCTTCTTTCTTGTCTGAGCAGTCAAGGTTTGGAGTGGCCTAAATACTAAATTTAGAAGTGTTTCCGGTAGGGACAAGTCGGAACCAATGGGTCCTTTCCTTGGTGTGGGGACACCCCCTATCATGCCTCCCTCCAGTCTGGGGTGTGCCATAAGTCTCACTCTTTGAATTGAGAGTTGTGCATCGCCTTGCCTCCCCCACCTGAGGGGTGGGGTTGGCAAATGTGGGCAAACCTATCCTCCTATCTTGGTTTTGCTCTCTTGGCAGTCTGGATGTGTTGAGGTAGGGCCTCTAAGGGTGGCACAATATGTGCTGCAGTGCTTAGAGTCCTTCCCTGGTCCCTGTGCCCTTGATACACATGGTACCTTTTACAAGGGAATTACATTTTTGCCAAATAGTTGCCAATCGGATTTGTAACAGTACAGTTTTAGGGAAAGAACATAAGCCCTGGGTACCTGGTTGCCAGGAACCGAGGGCACACTTAGTCAAAGAACATCACCATCAGGCAAAAAGAGGGGATAATCATGCAAAAGCGGCTCTCTCCTACACTTGCCTGCCACTGCGCAACCAAATTTTGCACTACAACATGCCTATATGTTAGACCTGGCACCATTGGCGTGGATCTCGTTTCCATTTTTTTGCTGTTGCCTCCTGTGTTTTTGCTATGTTTTTGCTGGTCAGGATGCTTTGGGCACTTTGCCACTGCTATTCAGTGCGAAAGTGCAAGTGCTCCCTATTGTAAATTGTTGTAATGGATTAGTGACTCCATGATTGGCTTATTTGATTTACTTGTCAGACCCTAGTACAGTGCACCATGTGTGCCTAGGGCCTGTAAATCAAATGCTGCTCGTGGGCAAAGCAAAACCAAAGGGGATGATGGACGGAGTTTTGAACAGTGCAAGCACTCACCCCCAGCCACCCACAGAAGCACCTTGTAAATGTGGCTCAGGCTTGCCATTGTAGCACCTGTGTGCAGCCTGGGGCTGCCATGTTGCCTTGGCAAGTGCACCCCTAAACCTTCCCTTTTCTACATGTTAGTCACCCCTAAGGTAGGCCCAAGGTACCCACATGGACAGGGTGCATTGCATGTGAAAGGTGGGACATGCCCTGATGTGTGTGGCATGCCCTTGATAGTGAATTACAGCCAATTTAGTTTTTCTCTATTCTAATGCTACCTGTTCCCATAGGCCAGAATGAGTAGTTTGAATATAACATCTTATAAACGTAACTGACTCAGGGAACTAGGTAAAAATTCAAGTTTAGTATGCCTGTAGTCAGAATGTTAAAATACATATTTTAGTGAAGGTGGTTTTTACATTCTGTGTTTTAAAATACCACTTTTAGAAAGTAGGTGTTTTCTTGCCTAACCATCCAGCATGCCTCTGCTAGGCTTGTGTATTCCATGTTTGGTTTGTGAGTGACAGGGGGATGGAGAGGGCCTTGGCTCCAGCAGTTTGATGGGTCTGGGCTGGGAGGAATAGGACTTGCAGTGAAAAGAGAGCGGGGGCGGAGATTTGATTTCACTGACCTGAGCACTCATAGAATAGAGAGTAGGGGGAGGAGATTTCCTTTCATATACGTGGGCCAGGTCTGCTTTCAACAATGCTGTCTCCACCTCCTATTTACAACAAGGGGTGGTGAGGGACAGAGTCTCTGAATTAAGCAGAAAGCTCTCACCCAGTCAAGAGATCAGGGCTAGATCCAACACCGTTTTTTAGCTCACTGCACCATCCCAGTTTCAGAACCTGGCTGTATGCAAATTAGTCTGTTCCTGTCCCAGTGCATGATGGGAACAGGGCAAACCAAACTACAAAAGCCAATTCTTACACTGGGAAGGAAACAAGCTCCGGGGACCGGTTTCTGGCATTACAGCCGTCTTCGGCCCGGTTTGCTTGAATCCTGATGGTGCAATGAGCAAGGGTCTCACATCTGAGAATACCCTTCCACGCTTAGGGTGGACAAAAATATTTACAACAAGGGGTGGTGAGGGACAGAGTCTCTGAATTAAGCAGAAAGCTCTCACCCAGTCAAGAGATCAGGGCTAGATCCAACACCGTTTTTTAGCTCACTGCACCATCCCAGTTTCAGAACCTGGCTGTATGCAAATTAGTCTGTTCCTGTCCCAGTGCATGATGGGAACAGGGCAAACCAAACTACAAAAGCCAATTCTTACACTGGGAAGGAAACAAGCGCCCGGGGACCGGTTTCTGGCATTACAGCCGTCTTCGGCCCGGTTTGCTTGAATCCTGATGGTGCAATGAGCAAGGGTCTCACATCTGAGAATACCCTTCCACGCTTAGGGTGGACAAAAATACTTACAACAAGGGGTGGTGAGGGACAGAGTCTCTGAATTAAGCAGAAAGCTCTCACCCAGTCAAGAGATCAGGGCTAGATCCAACACCGTTTTTTAGCTCACTGCACCATCCCAGTTTCAGAACCTGGCTGTATGCAAATTAGTCTGTTCCTGTCCCAGTGCATGATGGGAACAGGGCAAACCAAACTACAAAAGCCAATTCTTACACTGGGAAGGAAACAAGCTCCCGGGGACCGGTTTCTGGCATTACAGCCGTCTTCGGCCCGGTTGGCTTGAATCCTGATGGTGCAATGAGCAAGGGTCGCACATCTGAGGTGTGGCAGGGTATACTCAGACATGAGTCCCTTTCTCACTGCTCCATCAGGATTCAAGCAAGCCGGGCCGAAGACGGCTGAAATGCCAGAAACCGGTCCCCAGTAGCTTGTCTCCTTTCTGGTGAAGAATTGGCTTGGTAGTTTAGTCTGCCCTGTTCCCATGATGCACTGGGCCAGGGACAGACTGATTTGCATATAGCCAGTTTCTGAGCTGGGATGGGGCAGTGAGATAAATAACGGTGATGGATCAAGCCCTGATCTTTGGACTGGGTAAGAGTGGTCTGCTTAATTCAGACACTCTGTTCATCACCACCCCCTTTTCTGAATCGTCTCCACCTCCTACCAGGAAACTGCACAGAACTGTTTCTTTCTGGGTACAGGCACCCTCTGCTTAAGAGGACAAAGGATTTACTGGTTTAAATATTGGGGCACAGACCCAAGAAGTTTAGATCCTTTATGGGAATCAAGACAAACCTTTGCCAAGGAGAAGAACCAAGGAAGCTTGAGGAGGAGACTGCCCCTGTGCTGTTTTGCTATTTCTGGGGTTGGCCTGCAGTGGTTACTTCATTGCTGGGGACAGGAGAAAAGGAACTTTGTGTGTACTTTTACTATCTTGAGGAATATCTCCAAGGGCTTGAAGCTGAGCTTGCCTCCTGTTCTGAAGTCTCAGGGACACAAAGACTTCACTACCAGCTCCCCCTGAATTTCCTTTCTGGGAATTCTACCTGCAGAGAGGTGCTTACTGTTGTTTGGGCCCTCAGAGATGACTGCGTGTCATTGGGAGCTGTAAGCGTGATGCGATGAGGAGTAGCATGTCGCTGCTGCAGCAGTTGGCGTTGCATCGCCGAAGAAGCGCGATGCCGCCGTAGCTGTTTGCCGTCCCATCACCGACGAAGCATGTCACATGACCAGAGAAGCGTGTCGGTGCCGCAGAGATTGCCGTTGCATCACGGGAGAAGCGTGTCGCAGGGCCTGTCGTGGCTCAGCAGTTACTGAGTTCGCTGCATGGCCGTAAGGCCTGCACGCATCGCGTCCAACGTTGTTGCATCACATCAAGGACGCCATTTTGTCGCATAGCACCGGATTGTCGCATCGAAGCACCATCTTGTCGCATCGTCACCGGGCCACAGTAAGAAATGACTCATCAACTCCCCACACAGTAAGGAAGCGAGCCTCAACTCCCCTGCGCAGCAATAAGGAACCAATGTATCCACTTCCCAGTGACCCTTTTGCTTGTTTTGCGTGATGCATCTAAGGTACTTTGAAAGTAAAGTGTTGCATTTACCATCTACATTGAACTAAGCTATTTCTACTATTTTAAAGTCTATTTTTGATTACAGTATTGTGGAATTTTGTTGTTTGATCTTGTGTTAAGTCTAGTAAAGATTACTTATTTTTCTAAACTGTTGTGGTGTCCATTTGTAGTGTTTTTACTGTATTACTTATTACTGTATGTGTTCACAAATGCTTTACACACTGCCTCTGAGATGAGCCTGTCTGCTCATGTCAAGCTACCAAGGCGGTGAGCAGGGGTTATCCAGTAGTATATCCCCCTTATCCTGACTAGAAGCAAGGGTCCCTATTTGGTCAAAGGTGCAAACCATTGCAAACTAGAGACCCCCATTTCTAACACTATGGAAGAAGGGAAGTCTAATGATGTTGGAATTTAGTCTGCTTTGTACAGATGGGCCCATCATTCATAAATATTATCAACTCTCTTTGTATTTTCAGATGCTTTATCACAAATGTCCTCTCTTTCCAAAAACAGGGAAGCAGAAAAACTTGGAAGACACAGATCCAAAAATGTTTGGGGGCAACCATGATGTAGCTTCTCCATTACAATGCAATGTAAATTTGATATTACAGTGCTGAGCATCCAAAATGTAGTTAGTATTTTTCTAGCTTACTCTCTATGTTCTGCATGGATTGCACTGATTCTGCCAACCTTTGAAGGTTCCTTGGAAGAGGGTTTAAGGACCATCCTGCCTTCAAAGGACCAAATAATGCCTTCAACCCAGTTACATTTCCACCCAGGGTTCCACAAGTACAGAGTGCCATAATACCATGACTGTCAGCAGAAGTGAACTGGTTGAAAAGGGAGTTCTCTGTAATCCCCACTTTCCCCTCCTGTAATGTCGGTCAGGAAAATGTTATTGTTTCACCGAAAGTTAGTGCCGTTTCTGTAATTAAACTCCTGTGGTCAAAGGACTCAACTGTTGCAATACTGTACAGTAAACCCCTGTGTTGTTTCTGTTAGCTTTGTTCTCCTATATATATGTGTCAACATAGACACAATTATATCTATTTTCTTTGTTGTGTGCATAGGGTAATGTTATAGGAATGGGGAAAACTAGACTGAGTGAAGACAATAAAAGTATCTGGCCAGAAAGAGGAATTACCAGGGTTTGAATTTTAAAGGCACTCAAAGAAGAGGTGCAGGTGGTGCTGATGTATGCCCAAAATAACTATGCTGGAGTTCAGAAGATGAATGACCAATAAAGATGGCTTTAAATTGTATATCGATCTTGATATATCTATGGTGCATTCAAATACAAATTGCTGCTTATACTTTTAACACTGAGTGTTTGGATACATATAATGGCTACATCAGAGAATGATCCCACGTTCAGGGTGCTTAGCGAGACAGAAAACTTCATGATTACGGTTTGGCCTATGTGATCTCAGGCTAATAAAAGGCAGAATATACATAGGATTTATAAGAATACATTTATACGGAAACATGTAGATGTTGAGTTTCTAGTGTAACTTTTGATGCACTTAGGAACATTAGTATGATCAAATTAAATTCAAGCAGAAATAGGCTACTCCTACATTTGAACGTACCAGCGTGTATATACATTTTTAAACATTCATTTAAAAACTTACGTTAAGAAATTATTATTAGCACACGTATAAAGAACAATCTGAATGCCTCGCAAAAGGCATGTTTTAGTAGAAGGTATAACAACTATTTTTTTTTCTTTTTGTCATTGTGGTACACATGTTATCACACATATAAGCAGTTTGATAAAATTCAATTTCAAAATGAAGATTAATCATACTAATTCCTCAATGTCGTTTGTTATTCTGTTATATAAATGCAATTTGAAACTGATTAGAGGTATACTCAGTACCATGAGAATTTACCATATACACGATTTCTAACACCATTTAGGAAAACAAAATTATATTTCTTTTGTAAATCATAATCTATATTACTCATACGTAAACTATCTTCTAGACTACTCTTTTTCTGTATGCTTTTACAATGCAGTAACTAAAAATCTTTATTTTGGTAATCTTTTCGATAAGGTGAAATTATCGCAAGTTTATTTGATTTCTCTCAAAAAGTATCATGTCCATTTTTTTCATCATTTAAAATGTAAGTATAATTTCCGCCCTTTCACAAGGAACCTCCTCTCAAAATAAAGTTCACTCCCATTTCAAAAAGGTAGGGGTGACAAAAGATACTGGAATCATTGAAGGTTACAAAGCAGTGAACATGCAGATGAAGCAGAAAGTGTTTAATAGTAAGCTACATTACTGCTTGCCACTATTTCTATTTGGCTACTCTTCAATATTATTTTCTTCCTTTCTACAAACCAATCCTTCATGCAGAGCTTTCTATGGTGAATAAACATGTGGTTGAAGTGGTGACAATGGATTCAGGTGGTTTTGACAAGGAGAAGCTGAAATAGCCTGGACAAACTTGCACCAAATATGGTCACTGGGGACCAATGTGGTGAGTTAGCAAGGCAGCCTACTTAACCTGAGGGCACCTTCCTGCCTGTCCATGATGCACTCAATCTTAAATGTGCTAGTACCTCGCAGCACACTCATATCTTGACTGAGGAATTGACAGAAAAAAAATAGAACTGTTGAAAATTACACAAATGCCATGCAGGCTCTTGAAGTCCTCAATGAAAAGGCAGCTGGCATACACTAAATAACAAAAGGTATCCTTCTGCTATTCAAATGGAAATTAGGAGACTGACAAGTGTTGTTAGAACCTTAGCAGCTACTGTTGAAAATTATATAAATTTAGTCATGCCAATGTTACCCCGAAGCAGATTGACAAACACACGATAATCTGCAGACAAAAAGTTACTAACAAAAAGGTACCCACACAAGATAATGTCAGTTGTGCAGCATCATTATGCACCAACTATATTACCACTCACAGGCAATACACTTGGACGAGGCACCAGTTGATCAGCGAGTGACAGCAGCACAGTTTTCACTAAAGTAAGGAAGTGATTTCACCATATATGCTTTACCTATATGTGATTATGAAGACAACTAATGGGTTTGCATTATTGAATGACACATGACCTTTAAAAGGAAACATAGACTGCCACTGCACACTTACAACTATTTTGAGTATTCTTCTTTTTAGTGTGTTTCTGTCATATGATGAGTGGTCAAACACATAACAGGGTACAAGTATCCTTTCAGGGGCTTTCCTTAATCTACTTACTATTTCAAACCTGAATAACCATCAACAAAAAATTAAAAACTGGTTTATATATTTCTGTAGCACTATATTTACAAACTGTGCTGTTGTAAATAAAGCATTGCTTATCGTAATGACCCAACTGTAATGCTTGTTTTCAATCTCAAAGCAATCCAGAAGACTTCATTTCACTCAACTCCATCCTGATGAGCACTCAAAACTGGCTCACTGAAAACAACCTCATGCTCAACACCTCCAAAACAGAATTCCTTTTCATTGCTCCCCCTATCCACGCCCTCAAGGTTGACCTCTGGATGCATCATCTCACAGCTTTCAACTTCTCCCCCCCCCCACATTTTTGAGTCTGCTAAATCTCTAGGAATCACTCTAGACAGGCACCTGAACATGCAGAATCAGATCAGCAATGCAAACAAAGGTGCTAAACATCAGATGAGATTAAAAGAGAATCTTAAACCATTCCTTCCACATGAAGACTTCAAATGGGTGGTGCAAGCTCTATTTTTGCCAATGCTAGACTACAGTAGTTCCATGCTCTGTGGTGTCCCCAAAAAACTTGGCCTCACTTTCGGCTTCCATTAATGCCACAGCCAGATTTATTACTGGTACAAAAAGAAATGGTCAAATATCCCCAGCCTTAAAATCTCTAAACTGGCTACCTCACGAAGTTAGAATACGACTAAAGATTGCTTGCTTGACTCAAAAAGCCCTGTACTCCAAGGCCCCCATCTATTTGGCTCACAAATTAGAATTTTCAGGGGGTGGTTGTCCGTCTTGAAGTGCAAACTCACTACTCCTGAAACCACAGTTCTTCCACAAAAAAGAACGAGTAACAGAGCTTTCTCTTGCATGGCCCCAAAAATGTGGAACTTTCTTTCACTGGAAGTCCGTCAAATGCTTTCCACCGTATCTTTGAACAAAGAAGTGAAAAAAATCTTAATGCTGGTGTTCCTGCCCTAAAGTAATTGGCTCAGCTGCTTGAATACTGCCCTCCTCTCTGCTGCTATCACTGTCTATTACATGATTGTACACCTGGAATAACTGTGTTAGCAGGCCATTAGACATCTTTGTATGGCATTTATAGAATGTTTTTCTCCCATTACCTGATCATTATTTTTTATATGTATGTAATCTAGTGATTAATAGTGTTGGCAGTCTTTGATCGTACTGTTACTGTTTACATTGCCTGTTCTTCTCAATTAATGGATGTGTCCAGACTCGTTTTAAGTGCTCTGAATCACGCGGTTATATTGCTCATGTCTTGAACTTGTGTGTACCGGTTGCTCTTGCCCCATTTTTTGTACCCTACGTACCCCAACTGTGAAGCACTCTGATACCCACCTGGGTCAAGCTTGCACTATACAAAACATTATAAATAAAAAAATAAAAACATACCAGACTTTAATGTTAATGGAGATAATGACAATACGAAACAAGCAAGCCATTCAAAAATCTATTGTCTTGTCTGTTACTTCAACTTTCTTCCTCAGGGCAAGGCAGTAGTACCTTTCACTGAGTCGCTGTGGAGCATGCAGCATCCTGCAATTATTTTACAAACCTTTTGGGAATTGTATATGAAGTAATATCCTCATATATGTAGTGACAGTAATTCACTTTTGAGTAGGATAAACGTCCTATTGATCGTATTTTATGTCTTGATTTGGTATGTGTTGCAATTTTCATCACAAACATTTTGAGGACATAAGACTGAGGACATCAACCAATGTTTCAACAGATAGACACAGTCATGAGAATGAAACATGTGCCACATCATCACACTGCATTCCATGTCGCCCACGTTGTGCCCGATTATAAGGTGGACAGAGCTTTATGTTTGGATGGGATGTTGCTACAGCTCATTAAAAGTGACATTTTGTCCATGCAGCTAATATTCCCGGGTATGCGATCATTATATTCAATTTTACCAGTCGGTAAGTCTGGCCCGAAAAAATAAAAGCAAACCCCAGCCCTCTGACAGCCACTGATCCCCTCGTGTGACATGGTGGGGGCAATAGTGGTTTAAATCCTCCCCCCCATTACAAATCTACATCCTTCTCTGCTCCATTTCCCCATCACCCCCGCCCCTTACATATGCCACCTGTTCAAAGCAGGTGGTAACTGTAAGAGGTAATCCCCCTGTAATTGGCAATTAGAATAGGCAACACAAAAATAAATAATTTTGTTCTCATTCCTCCATGGCTGACTTGTACAAGCCAGCTTTATATAGAGAAATGCTTGCCACACACAGGATCCTGAACATAAAACCTCACTACTTGTACACTCTTTAGGCTTATCATCACTCTTGGAATGTTGCTGTTTTGCATTATGTACACATAATGTGCTGGTCCAGGGTAATTAAAGTAGCAAAGAGTAAATATTAGGTCAATATTTTTCACAATTAAAAAATTCAAGAAGCACAATATTTCCTTGGTGCTAACAATGATCTCTCTTGCTTTTGGTGATGACACGCATGTGGGGGGGTGGTCAGTGAACGCATCCACCAACATTAGTGAATGCTTAAATGGCACAGAATTCAGCTTCGCTGCATTCACTTCATTAACAGATTTTGGAAGTCTGAAGCAGAGTGACTTCATCTCATGCCTTCTATCATTACAACTGTTCCTTGGGAAGAACCAGTGGCAGAAAACTGCGGGACTGCTAGCAATTTTACTGATGGAGCCACAGTTGTACAGATGCTCATGCATTACTCTTTTAATGTGGCTAGTATTTCCAATATTGCATATTCATCCAGTTGGCACTATGCCAAAACTTAGTCGGGAGTCAAGTTAACACTTTGTAGTGTTGACGGTTAATGTCATGTCATATGGAGTGTTGAAAGAATTCTAGGGGATGGTATATAAGTCTGTAGGTTCGAATGCTTCTGGGCATTTGTTCCACAAAACCTTCAGGTTACAAGCTGTGTGCTCTGCTATTACTGCTATTAAACTAACCAAAGATGCTACTATTGTGTCGGGATTCGCTAGACACGTGGCCTGTAGTCTTTATTTAATAGAATCTGAACTGCTGCCTCTTCAAAAGCACCAAGTGCTACGTTTTGATCTAAATGTATTTGTAAGACTCTTTTTCGCCTTCTACATAGAGGCGGTTAAGGAGCAATTGCTGCCATGATGTTAAATGAATGACTGCCGGAGGATATCTTTCTACTCCCTTTATGACTCAAACATGTTGTACACTTTCATTTAAATACCATAGCTAAACGCGTTTACACATGTAAACTCTGCTAAACGTAAATTAGAGTAAGTCTGCATACTACTATGAGGATGTGATTTTATACATGCACGACTGTGAAATATCCTGAAATATATTAATTTAAAATGTTAGTCTTGCCTGTTTATTACAACAGACTAAAGAAACCTTAAATTGCCAGAAAAGTTATGAATCAGTGTTAAAGTAGTGCTCACCAAAAATGACGTTAAGTAAATTTACGGATGAACCTGCTTCATTATGTAATAATCACATTTCTGATCGAGTACCAACCCGCCAAACTCTAAATCAGGACCTTAGTTAGAAAATAAAACATTATTGTTTTTAAACCTACATGCAGTAAAAGAGACCTATATTTTAGCTTCTTTTTTGTAATATGTAAGATGCAAATTGTGAGGGGTTTATACGCAATGCAATACTGCTTCAGGAGAGCGCTCACTTTCATTTAGAGATATAATCCCATTGGACATTAGCAAAAAATATTCTTAAAAATCTAGGTCTTTCATTCCTAACTGGAACTGCATACCAGACACTTGTACACCAGACAGCTTCTGCATCAAAATATTTGAGACAGTTTATTTAGGACATATTTCCAAATGTATAGGAAATATCAGTTTCCCTTGTATCATTCAAGAGTTTATCAAGTGACACCATCTTAAAGAACAAAGGGTCATATGTATCAAAATGCTTATTTGCGATTCTCAAATAGCGATTTTTTGCGAATTCTCTATGGAGAATCGCAAAATGGTATGTATGTAGGATTTGCAATAATTTTGCTAATCCTACATATTCCTTAATTGCGAATCGCAATTTGATATGGGAATTAAGGAATACCTCCCCATTCATTCCTATGGGCCTAGAGGCCCAAAGGAATGAATGGGAAGACATTCTCAATTTGCGATTAGCAATTAGCGAATCGCAAATTGAGAATGCAATACCAAGGGTGCAAGGGTGTCAAAAGGACTACCTGTTGCACCCCTGAAATAAGCATGGGTGCACATGTAGCGCACATACGTGCCCTAAGCGCATGTATGTGCTTCACATTCCACTGTGAAAAATCCAAAAAAGTGCATTTTTCAAAGAAATCGCAAATTACCACCAACTTGAAGTTGGTGGTAATTTGCAATTCCTTAAGGCCAAAATACACTTTTTTGGAGCTTCTTACATTGCATTTAAGGAATCACAAAATTTGTGATTCCTTAAATGGAACCGCAAAATAAGCAATCGCAAATTTAGCGATTCCATATTTTGCACGCAGATTAGCCTCATACATACCACTAAGCAAAATTGCGATCGCAAATGCCGAAATTCTGTGAATTTCGGCATTTGTGATCGCAATTTTGCTTGATACATATGACCCAAAAAACATTAATGTATCAAATTACTTTAATTGAGTTGCATAATGTTAACTGTTCCTATCTTTAAAAGGTGTAACAGTATGTGCTCAGAACCTAAGCCATTAAGATATTGACATGCAGCAGGGGAGTAAACCTCTAAATGCTTATATAATTTATATGGCAGTAGCTGAAATTGTATTGAACGACACAGTTCTTCTTTTAAATCAGTTCCCATAGTAACAAGATCATTTGCCAAAATCTAATTTTAAGAACCATTTTCGAACGGAACTAATTATACCTGAGTTTTCAGTGCTTCACAAAACAAGTAATTTGCTATGTTTTGTCACATTTCAATTGAGACAAGCCTGTAAAGGTATGTCACATTTGTTCTGCATTTTTAAGGCACTTTGGAAAAGAGGATTAGGCAATGTAAGCTCGTCAGACTTTAATAAACACATTTTAATGAGAAGAAATGAATCATCAATAAATGATGGGAATATGCTTCAAATGCCATTTTTGGATGTAGTCAAAACTTAAAACATGAACAGGAATAGTCAATGAGAGGCAGTGAGGGAGCCTTATTGGCATAAAAAAATGAAACCAAGGGGCTTATTTACATGCCCCTTGCGCAGCCACTACGTCAATTTTTCCCATATAAAAAGTGACGCACTGGCGGGGCAATGGGCTTGTAAATAAGCCTCCAAATGTTTAAAGAAAATGACCAAGGAAGCAATATTCACTCCATATGCATACTTTTCATTAACTTTGATATTTGTTTCTCATAGAAGACTTTAGAAATACACAAGGAGCTAAATAAACCCTTACACGCTTATAAACCCTTCCATACTACCAAGAACAAGAACAAAGTGTAAATACTTTCATGAACATGTCAGTCAAGACTTACTCTAAATCACAGCATCCACTTATCGCCAATTCAGACAATCCGATTAAAGCGATCCTGAGAGTATTCTTTGCCATAAATATAGCCTTACTATACTTAAGAATCTCGATCTAGTTCTTCCCTATAAGAGGGGCGTTCCCGATCATCGCTAAAAACAACAAGCCTTCTAAAGCAAAGCTTAACTTAGATCCTGTGGACTTCTAAAATCTGCCACAGGTCTCAAAACTACCATTAATGGGAAAAATCATAGAAAAGCAGTCGTAGAACAACTTATATTTCACATCTCCTATTATGAATTCCTGAACTCCTTCCAAACTGGTCTTTGTGCTAAATGCAGCAAAGAAACAGCAATCCACCACATGCTGGAAGAGATTAGACCCGTAAGGAATGAGTGTGAAATATAGCGCTTGCCAGCAACATTTAACACAATTGACCATGAGACATTTCTTACTATTCTGTCTGCCATAATTGGGCTAGAGGCTTGAGGACCAGCATTGGGTCTCATCGTTCTTCTCATGATTATCACGGTGTATAACAATCAACTTTTTTTTACAACTTCTGTTCTACCACTGAAAGGAATGTTACTACTTCACCAAATACGGAATCTACCAACATGTTGATAACATCAACTGAACCATAGCATTTTTAACTCAACAGACACAAACAGCACCTACATATTTTTGGAAGATATTTATTGGATGAGATCTTTCAGCCTAAATTGTAATTCCAGCTAAATTAGAATGCCTTCTCCTCTATTTCAGTCAATCGCCATCTCCATCTCGAAACTAAATAATGAATCTTACACAACTCTGTGTAGCCCTCTGAATAGGACTCTCCACTAAATCACTAGGTTTTATTACTGACCAAATGCTGCTATATTTCGAAATTTAAGAATACCACCTTCTTTGATCTATTCTCAGAAGTTTCACATTTGTTATTCCTCTCTTTGACCTTATATCAGCTGCTCAAGCCCTAATACTTTATTACTGGACCTTCCACATTCAGCTTTATGAACTCTCAAATTACTTTTAATTGCAGTAGGACTTGTCATCAACGAAATCAGATCACCTAACTCCCATTCTAAACAAATTTCACTTGTTTCCCGAAAAGGCATGAATTAACTTCAAAATGGCATGTATCACGCTAAAAGCTCTGGCAGCTTCTTGATAAACGTTGTACCTCATGTAGAGAAAGAAAGACTATGAAGAATGCAAGCATGTTTCTGGAAATCTCAACAAAAGTAAATCTTTTTTTTTCAGTTTAGGAAATTTTTATTTGGTTTTAAGAAAACACAATACAAGATAATAAAATAGAACATGAAAACCGAATGAGAAAAAACATGAGATATAAAAAAGACTATAAAATGACGGTTCAATAGGAAACGAGACGAGAAAGGAAAAAGAATAGAGTGGAAAAGAGAAGAGAGAAAAAGAGACATGAGGAGGAAAGAAGGAGAGGACAGTACAGGAAGAAAAAGAAAAGGAAGAGAAAATCAGTATTGGAAGAAAAAGGAGTAAAAGCAATAGGATAAAAGGGCTCAACAATCAGCCAGTAGAAGTGGACGAAAGATTATTAGAAAAAGGGAGCCAGAGAAGGTCAGATTTAATTTTTAAAGAGACAGAAGAAGAGGAAGCAATAGCAATCCCGTGTTCATCACAAATGAAATTCCACTATGTAAGGACAGATATTTTGGAGTTATCCTTCCAACAGGAGAGGATCACTTTAAAAGCAATAGCAGTGAAAGGATCAAGTAATCGTGCACTTGGAGAAGCAATATCTATATCATCTGAATCAGAGCCTAAAAATATACTTAAGAATGATAATGGAACGGAATAATGAAACATACGCATGCAAACATTCCAAACAGAGTTCCAGAAGGAAATAACAGAATGGCAATCATATAGTTGATGTATGAGCGTACCTGTATGAGAAGAACATGACCAACAGAGAGAATTGGAAGAAGGTGAAAATTTAGCAATACTTACAGGAGTGATAAAAGCTCTATGATAAATAAAAAAATAGCGTTTGAGTTATACGAGCCACTACAGAAACTTTAAACAATTTACACCAAATACGATCTCATACAACAACAGGTAAAGAAACGGACAAATCAGTTTCCCAGGTGATCTCAGTAGCTGATTTAGGTCGATCAACAACATTTGATAGTAGTATTTTATAGACAAGGGCAGCTTTGGGTTGATGACGGGAGAACAGTGGGTAAAGGGGAGTGAAAGGAGAAAAGGACGGAAGGTCACCAAAAGAAGGAAAGTTTGACAAATGAGAGGTTATAGCAGTAGCAATAATTGTGTATTCCTTGAGACAAGATGCAGGCAAGTCGTACAAAGTTTGCAATTCAAGAAAAGAGAGAATGGAAGCATTGGAAAAGAATTGATGATCAAATACAATATCCTTTTCCTTCCAATACTTGTAGTAGAAAGACTTGCCTTTATACTTGAGGAATTTATTATACCATATACAAGAGGATAAAAAACATTGAAGAGGAGATAAGTCTTTAGAAAATATGTCATGTAGCAAAGATTGTGAATGTTTTAACACCGGGTGTTTGGTCAAAAATGAACAGTTGGACATTAAAACGGTATGTTGAAATGGAAAATCCTTTAACAATGAACATTCAAAAGCAATCCATTTGGGAAATGGGGCATCAATAAAATCAAATGCTAAAGAAAAGGATTGTTTAATTAGGAAGGCAGAGTGGTACATTTTAAAATACGGAAAACTGACCCCACCTTCATTCTTAGGACGAATTGCCTGCGTCATGAGCCATTGTGTAAAGCGAATAAACACACCAGAGAGAGAAGAGGAGCGCAGGTGCCAGAGAGAGATAAAAACGTCACCAGTCACAGAAATAAGGACCAGGAGGTAGAGTAACCAGGCCTAAAAATACTGATCCAAAGGCAGGGATCAAGCAAGAGGCACAGTCATGTCAGATAAGGCACAATTAGGGCGGGTGCTCAGACTCCACATCAAAACAAGGCAAAAAGATCCTCAGAGAGCCAAAAAAGAAAAAGCAATTGGCATAACAGCAAAGCGTTCATCAATAGTACAAGAAGGAAGGGCCAGAAATGGAGTATCAGAGCATGATACCGAAAGAAGAGGAGAAAAAATACATAGTTGAACAAAAAGTGTAAAATGGCGGCTATATCCTCACAGAATCAGGATAATGAAGGCTGTAGAGGGATATATCCATGTGGAGGACAGACTGCAGAGCAATTGCGCCATACCTTGGACAGGCAGAAGAAGATTTGGGTCAGTTGGTGAGCAGCAATATCGCAGGAAGAGCACCAGAGCTGCAACGGAGATTCGTGAGGAGATGCGGGTTCAGCGGCACAAAATGGTGGCCGCCCGCGTCCCGATGCAGCAGCGAGGGTGCGACGCTGAAAACACCCAAAAATCGGCATCAAATGGTCCGTGGAAGGAAGAGACTAGAGCGGACCATGTTCCGCAGGCAGAGCACGTCAAA
Source organism: Lissotriton vulgaris (assembly GCF_964263255.1). NCBI lineage: Eukaryota > Metazoa > Chordata > Amphibia > Caudata > Salamandridae > Lissotriton > Lissotriton vulgaris. Next base: position 559,877,137 of record NC_141691.1, read on the forward strand.
GGCCGGTCCCAGGAGGAAGAAAGCAGAGGCTAAAATCACCATAGAAGCCCGCAACTCTCGGGAGCTCACGGGATGTCCGCCATTCCACGACGGTGCATAAGCCACGCCCCCAACAAAAGTAAATCTATCATACCTTATTTGTCGACAATCACCGGGACTCCACCTCCTTGAGAAACTCAAGGGGATATTCTTATGAACGTGTGTTAACTAGCACAGTTTGAACGTTGTATTCTCAACCCAGCGGCACCATGCGATAGTCTCACGATAACGTGCCATATTACTGAGTTAAAACAAACGCTACGCAGGAGTAACGCGAAACATAAACGCGAAAAAACTTGCGATGTGGTCAATTGAGTTACAAATATCAGCGAAAACCGGTGACAGACCTGCAATTCCCATGCGTCATGCGGGAAAATTTACTATAAAAGAAAAACTAAAAAAAGGCCCAAAAAAAATAAACTGCGTAGCACCATGGATGCACAGGAAAGGAGTGCAGAGGACAACACGAACCCCCACAAGCCCCACAGATGACCAGCAAGGAACCTCGCTGTTGGGGAAGGCCAAGGAGAAGAGGAAGAGGAAGACGCAGTTCAGTCCACAGGAAAACAGGATCATCGTTAATGAGGCAATAGAACACTACTAACAACTAGCAACAAAGACGGAAATATGGCAGAATATCTTGGACCATGTGAATGCAGTTGCAGCATTGAGGAGGACAATGGAAGAGGTCAAGAGTCACTGGAAGGATGTGAAGGCCAAAACCAAGAAGAAACTCGCTGGATGACATGGAGAAAATGGTGGCCACAGTCAGCAGTCGGAATACTGTGCCAGGAATTGTGGCACCAGACACTGCTCATCATGACCTGACACATCATCAACAGGGTGAGTACAGACCAGGGACTGGGGGGACGGGGAAGACAGGCACAATGGCACACATGCACAATTAAGCAGAGCACACTGCACACACACAATGACTCAGGACCATGTCCCTTACACCCGTGGCACACTGCAGCAAAAATACAAACACCAAGCAGGCCCCCATCCACAATGTGCCCAAAGGGCTCCCACCCCACACATCACCAATATCACAACCAACACATGCACACTCGCAAAAACCAGCAAAGTACCACATTTGTGAGCCACACCGACAATTCAAGTGACACCACATGATGATTAGCATGGCTGCAGTCCAATCATCATGACATTGTGCACAACACAACACTGAGGTGGCTGAGTGTGGACCATATCCGGAAAGGAGCAGGCCACACTACGACACATCAATGTGCTCACAACACCCCTGACGCAACAAAACATCTGCAGACAAACCATGCCCAGGAGTCACAACTCGACCAAGAGCCCAATATACCCAAGTCTGAAACATCCCAGCACTGTCAAAGCCTAGAACTCAAAGGCACACTGCCTGAAAGGGATAAGGGGCAGCCAAATCTAAGCAGCAGGGGGGACTCACCCACAATGCAGCACGCACACATAGCAATAACAGCACATCAACATTGACGACAATGTGGTACAAAGTGCAACACACCCACAACAGAACAGAGGACACAGCTGGTTCCGCTTGTGCGTGGAAACTGACCAATCACATCTGGCATAGCATGAAACTGTGAGATGAAAATGTACGTTCACAACCTCACATCCATAATGTAGTTCAAATCTCCACTGTCCCGCATCAAATACTCAGCTCCTCACAAACAGTCACAATGTACATTGTCATGCGGTCCCATGGTAAACATGAACAATGCGTCAACATACATGTCAAAACAATGTTAAAATGCATCTCACCTTCACATAGCAGAGGAATAAACAACACCTCTTGCAGAGCAGACCAGACAACTCATCATTAATGATGAAGAGGACCTCCACACCTTCAACACCGATGCCCTACAACAGCTCATGGACATCTTAGGATACCCACCTCCAGGAGCAGGGCAGCCCAGCTGCATCCAGGAGACCCCACCCACTGCACAGATCACACAGCAGGAAGCACACGCCACCACAGGTGCCTCCCAGCACCTCACAGAAGCACACATCGCATTCCACAGCCAGGTGTTAGACTGCCAGAAAGAGTGGCTAAACAGGTGCGGGTGGGGTTCGGACTCATGGCAGCTGAACTCGATTACATACGTGAGTGTCCAATTCTCATCAGGGACCACTTACACTCACCAACGGACACACACACTGCGACATAGCCACACGCATTTTCTCATTTCCAGTACTGAACCACGTCCAGAGCCCCAGGAAAATCATTCACACCCCTACGATTTTGTCCCTTCAGGATATTCCTGCTGCAGCTGCCGTAGGGTGTGTTACACCTGCCAGATCTTCCCCAGCATGGTCCCAGGTCTTCACCATTGCCTGAGGTGACATAGGTGTGTCCGCAGTCCACAGCAGACCTCATTCATAGCTCCTGGTGTGTAGCTGTACTACCAGATCCAGTTTTCATTGGTGCCTTCTCGTTGTTGCCTCCTGCCCTCATAGTGTCCATGTCTTCACACCTCTGCATACCTCCGCATACCGGCCACATCTTCCCAATCATCGTCCCAGGTCTTCCCCACTGCCTGAGGTGACATTGTTGCTTGAGCTGTCCACATCAAAAACGATCTATTGGAAAGGGTCTATGAGTTGTGGTGTACTGAGTTGGTGGCACCTGAAGAGCTGTGCAGGGTACCAAGCCGATGATGGCATCCAAGATATGTGTGAGCAACTCAGATAGTCTGGCTGTCAGACTCTTTCGACACTGGCAGTTGTAGGTTGGAGGTGGTCCTGGCGATGGTGGCGTTTGCATCCTGCTGTGATAAGTCATCCGGGCAGGTCAGGTTTCAATTCGATGTGTGGCCCTGGTAGTCCACAGTTGAGGTCGTAGGCAGCGGACAGCGCAGGATCACAGACACATGGCGTTGATGAGCCCCATGCCATTGACACAGAGGCCATCCAATAGTCAATCAGATAGGGTCCATGATTTGTGCTGTTCAGAGTTAGTTGCCCATAATGCACTCCGGCCGGCACAGGCACATCGCCACAAGACGATGACTTGCTGTGCACTGAGGAAGGGCCACACAAGCTGAGTGGGTCCTCGTTGATGTTGAAGGCGAATGTCGCTTTGTTTTTCGGGGGACAGATTAAGGATTTCTTCTAGGGAATGAAGCTGAGGGCAGAAGCAATCCAAAACAGGCAAATGGAGGAGTAGAATGCTACAGACTCCTTTTTACTACCAAGTCAGTATCTGCTACATCTTGATGGAGACAAACCCCAGGCCATGGTCTCAGACGCCACCAAAGTTCAAGCAGAGAATGACAATGATTTTCGGGGCACAGAGTCAGTGGCACCAGGTATGAAAGGGGATGCATTCTGCAATGAGGCCTGTGCAATGATATAAACTCTGCCATGAATAAATCATTGCTCAGATCCAAATGTTTGACCTACTTCACCACAGTGTATGCTGGAGGTAGCATGGGCCCACAGCCACGTGTCATTGGCTTGCGATGCACACAATCAGTGGCACCAGAGCAGTTGTTGGTAAGGTTCAATCACCTCCGTAACGATGATCCTTTTTTACTCCGGACTGAACCACGTTTTCCTCTTACTCCTCTCTTTGAGTACAATGATATGAACTCTGCCATACAGCAATAAAGACTTAGTTCCAAATGTGTGACCTACTCGACTGCAGTGTAGTCCCAGGGCAGCAGTCAGCAGGGGACCACAGACAGGTGTCGTTTGGATGCTATGCACAGAGTTGTTGGCACCACATCCAAGGGAGTATAGTGATATCAAGTCAGCCATAATGTGTGTACTCTGTCATTGCATAATCAAGACAAGCATTGCATAAATAAGTGTGACCTACTTGACTGCTGTGTAGGCTGGAGGCAGCAGTCAGCACGGGCCAACCACTGTTCAGCAAGCTCCTCCTGGAACTCTAACACACGACGTTGTGATGGCATGTGGAGATTACTTGTGGTTGACAGAGGTAGAAGCACCAGAGCTGAGCGGGTGTGCAGCCTGCGACGATATTGTGTCCTGCCTGAGACGGACTGGATTGGATTGGTGTGAGACCTGCTGGACCCCAGTTTAGGCAGCACACAGCTGACCCGCTGTGCTGGACCGCAGTGTAGGCTGACGGCGTAGTCAGCAAGGGCCCACATACATCTGTGGTTGGAATGATATGCACATAGTTGATGACACCACATCAAAGGTCGTATAGTGATTTAAACTCTGCATTAACATTTGCACTCGGCCATTGTATAATCAAGACTTAGTTCCAAATGTGTGACCTACTTGACCGCTGTGTAGGCCAGTGGATTACATCAACAAGAAAGGAGTGCTGTGGGCCTGTCTCGGAGAGGACAGCGATGGTCTGAGGAGGCTACCAAGGTCGCGGGCCTCTGTCTTGGAGCTTGCAGAGGCACGTAGTAGACCCTCTTTGACACACGCCAGTGTTGGAAGGTGAGCAGTGTGACCTGGTTGAGCTGAGGTGGCCAAGACGGGTCTGGGAACCTGCAGCCTGGGGTGCGGCAGGCGCACATGGTCACAGGCACAACCACTCATGCAGAAACGTTGGCCATTCCCGAAGAGAACCACGCCCATAGTTACAGGCTTTTTATTCACACCCCTACGCTGGCCTGGCGTACGCGTCATTTGAGATGTCATCAGTGATGTCATGAGTGATGTCACTGACCATGTCATGAGAGATGTAATATGTGACATCATCAGCAGTGCATTGCAGGCGCGCGAGTTATATTTAGCTGAACTAACTAAAACAGGGAATTTCAATGGTTTGCTATGAGAGAAATGTCCAGCTAACTATAACATGGGTGAAACCTATGGTTTTTTCAGTGAATTTCTAAGGTTTTTTAAATGCTAATTCCTAACTATAACATGTGTGAAACCTATGGTTTTTTCAGTGAATTTCAAAGGTTTATTTAAATACTAATTCCTAAATATAATGTGTGTGAAACCTATGTTTTTTTCAGTGAATTTCAAAGGTTTTGTAAATGATAATTTTGAAATATACTAATTATATTTCTTTCTTTTTATAGTAATTTCCTACATTTTATTACAAATACTTATATTTATTTCATTTTTAAAGTTACATTTCATATTTTTTATGTAAAATCATAACAAAAGTAAATTAAAAAAGAATGCACTGCTAGTGAAACTACCTCGGTGAATTTGTAAGTGTTTGTTAGGGTCAGATTTACAACACCCTTGTGCCTCTTTCACACTACCGATGTATCACATTTCTGATGAAGCACTGTTGCAAAAGATGCACCACAAAATGTGCTATTTACAAGGAGACATACCTGGGAACTACGTCACATTGTAAATCCCTGTACCAGAAGGACCCATTCCTACATAGGGGGGCGTTCCTGCGCAGAAACACCTCCTAAAAGTGGCTGACTACAATATACAAAATTTCCCGTTGTCACTTTTGCGCTAATGCTGTGTCAAAACCCTGCACTACCTTAAAGCAGGTGTAACGATTTACACAGCAGTCTGAGCATAGGGCCCCCAGACCAATGCTGGAGATACGTTGCACTTCCAACATAACTCAAACAATGCACCACCTTTACAGCACAGATACATCACGTATATGTGCCATTACAAATACCGCACATCCATGGTGGTGGTGTCACAGAGCACAATAACTGACATATTCCTGGGGATATGCCAGTTATTGTATATGTGCCCATTAGTGTTTTAATGTAGTAAATGGATTACTACATACAGATGAATGAGTCACTACAAAACTAAAACAACAGTGACAGAGTGTTTGCTGGAAGTGTAACAATACAAACTAGTAAATCGAACGTATAAAACACAAATTTGCAAGTACATACAAGACTACATACATCGTCTATAAGGGTTTTGAAGCAGTCTATGCCCTAAAGCCTATTTTAAAGCATGAGTACTTACATAGTGAGTGAATGATTACAAAACTGCAAGGAAAGAACCTTATTGAATTTATAACAGCCTCAGTTGTACCACAGTATACAGATAAACACATACTGCTGAATGGCTCACTACAATATTGAAACAGTAGTATGAGAATGTTTGTTGGAAGTATTAGGATACACATTGTAGCATTGAACGTATAAAACATAAGTTTGCTGGTACATAGAACAGTGCATCCACAGTCCATAGAGCTTTGAAACAACCTATACACTAAGGCCTCTTTTAATCCATGAGTATCTAGATACTGACTGCATCATTACACTTCTGCAAAGAAAGTCCCTCACTAAATTTATTACAGCTTCAGTTTTACCCCCTTACAATCAAAAGGAACATACTGCTGAGTGGCTCACTACAATACTAAAACAGCAGTGTCAGACTCTTTGGTGGAAGTCTAAGGATACAGACTGGGGAATTGAAGGCATAAAACACAAGTTTGCACCTGCATACAAGACTGCATGTATACTCCATAGGGATTTTAAGCAATCCATACCCTCAGACCCACTTTGCATATTTTACATCAATACAAAAATGTAAAGAATGCATAACTGAATCTATAAGTGCTTCACTTTTAGTACAATGAATACATTATTAGATAGTGCTCAAACCTTTATTATTTGTAAACAATAAATGTATTCTTGTAACATCTCATAATTTAACAGACATTCCAATACAACTTTATCAGCTATGTAATTCAGATCCATGTCTTCGTCAGCAGGTTCTGATTTATTGTGTTCTAAAATTTCAACATAATTTAAAACTTCAATAAAATCTGCATCACACCTTTCGTCTTCAAAATCACAATGATATCTGTAGCACTAATTTCCCCTTCTTCACTCTCATTGCCTGTGACAGATACGGTTAGTTCTTCAATTATACTCAAAGTAATATCCAAAATATCCTCAGTATGACACTCCTCTCTTTCCATAATTTTTCCTTTATCTTCTTGCTCCTTGGATAAATATATAAACAGTTAATTGTATCACTTTTCGTAATATATAATACAAAACTACAGTTTTCACCTATTTTGGACTACAAAAAATACTATATAAATACAATTATCTAATAACATTCCATTACTACAGTTGTACTCCTTGGCAAAATTGTACAACTATAATTACTTTTAAGGATATCCTGTTCTTAGCTTTTCTTAAATTTTGAAAGCAATCACTCCTTATGACTATATGAAAAGACTCAGGCTGGTATAGTAAAATACACTAATAAAAAATCTAGAATATGTCTATTCACCTTACCCTTTCCAAAATAGTAAATGTGTTTTACTATAATGAAAAAGATAGTATTCATTGTCATGAACAACACTATTTATTTGTGTACATTTAGACATCATTATCACACTACTTTTTGAATACTTCATGTGTTTACTCTACCTCTATTCCTCATCTATAACTTAGTCTAACCCTACTAATTATCTACCCCTTCCAATTTCGAACTAACCTCTCCTCTGGTATTTATCTGCAACCTTGTAGCTTATGGTTCTTTATTTTTCTCACTCCTTTTAACCTATAATTACATAACATTCATTAACCTAGGCCTCTCACTTTATTGTCAAATTTTTTTATTATAAATTTCCTTGTGTTCTTCTACTAACTTTTCTTTATGCACTTGCTTGTTATCTATTCTGTCAATCCTTCAATATCTTGTGTTTTTCATTAATGTTCCTTCTTAATTCAAAAGTCTTTCTTCTATTCCTAACTCAATGTGTTATTTTCCCTTAAGAACTTGCTTATCACAAATGTTATCGATTCTTCTTTTAAGTTAAAGAAAATACATCGCCTTTGTACATTCAATATTGTCTATAATGTCAGGTAAGTTTACTTACTCACGAACTTGTCAAACAACGTTCTTTAACTCTCACAGAAATATTTCCACTTTCTCTTCAAGAATGTCTAAGGAGCAATTGAAAACAAGTCTCAACTCCGTAACGTCTTCGTTGAAGTGCGCACTCGTTAGTGAGCGCGCACCTCACTAAGGATTCCCGACAACTCTGTGGTAAATGACTAGCTCGCAACCGCGTCTTTCAGCCATGGCCCGTGGAGGGAGTTGCGATGGGGCAGGCAGGAGGGACGGGGAGGTGCAGGGTGAGGGGTGATAAACGACGGAATCTGGCTGATTGCAAGTAAATAAACAATTACATTAATAAAACGAATTTCGGGCCATATTATCAACAAAACGCGATATCAACAAAAGGCGATACATTATCCCCACTTTTATCAGCAGGAAAGTGCTGATAAAGCGGCGATAATCCTTCTCGTTTTGTTGATAATATAACCCCAAATGCATGCTAATGGCTTCGTGGTGACGATCACGCGTAGTTAGGGGGTCAAACATGCAAGTTTAGGCTCTAATATATATATATTTTTTAATCGCAACGTACGCGCACACAAATTTGTAAAATTACGAGCAGGAGCTGCATGCTGATTGGCTGTCAATACTCCAAACCAGGAAGTGTTGCAAGCCCTCTTATTTGTCACAGCAGCCGAGTCACAAGGAAACAATAAAACAAACCTGAGAAATAAGGAAAGGGAGCACAATAGAAACATTCTCAACCTATAGTGTTGCTCAGGGGGTGCTACATTTATTGTACCTGTACCAACCACGTATGGACGACGTACAGCTGTAATGTTGAAAGTAGTCACGTACGCGTACATTGCCAAGAAAACTATAAAATTATTTTATATGTTTATGAAGTATATTTGTTTATGTGTTGTGTGGCTCTAAAAAGAGCTGTTGTGTTTATTCTGAGATTTTAGTACCTACAAGTAAGTACCAATGCAGAATCTTAAGTTTATGAGGAACACTCTGTTCCCCTCATCTGTAAAATGTACACCATCTTTCCTAAAGATGCCATGCATATTGAAACGCAGATTATTGTTGTAAACGGACCCCATTCCATAGTCTCGGAGAAAGGCAGAAACAGATTTATTCACATGTTTCCTAGCTTTTTCAAACTGTGGACAATAGTGGTTGGACCACTTCCATTGCTGCCTTTGGCATACATTAGAATACACAAAGACAGTTTTCGGGAACAGTGTCATCAGTTGGGCAAAGGTGTCCTTCATGAGCATTTCCAGAGCTATCCCAGTAAAAGTCCGTAGGTCATTTCCACCACAGTGCACAATTATGAGGTCAGGGTGTTGCAGATGCATAAAGGATTTCACCAATGCCATCAATTGGTGCAACTTTAATCCTCTCTTTCCAATCCATTTAATGTCTACATTTGGTAAACCTAAGCCCTTGTGAATTCTTTTCCGTTCTGCGTACCTTTGACTCCAGAAAATATAGCTGTGTCCCACAATCCACACTGTAAGCCTTTTGAAGAGAGGTCTGGATGCACTCTGATGGTGTCTGTAAATGAAATGCCAGTTTCAAAAGTAAGATATTTCTAAAATGGTGGACAACATGCAGTTTTGAAAGAAGAAAAGACATGATTGGTTGTTTGACAACATTTTACTGAAAACTAGGTTCCATGTTCCTCTTTAAAAGCCATATTTTTATTGATTAAGAAAAAGTGATATAAAAGAACGTTACATAAGATAAGCTGGTATTTTCTCCAGTCAAGCGCACTTGCAGTTTTAATTTGCAACAGTGTATGATGAACTCTTCACCTGTGTGCTGAGTTAGGTGTTCCCTGAAGTGTTTCTATGGTAACTGGCAGATTGTGCAAAGGGGGAAGGGTTGAAAGTTCTATTAGTTTGAAAGCTTTGGAATGTTAAACCAATAGAAATGTGTGTTTTCTTTTGAATTAATGTGAACACAATTTTAATTGGTAACTTATATGTATGTATTCGTAAAATAAAAGGGAAAATGTTCCATTTGACGGTTGTGCTGCAAACACTGAACTCCAGAGATTTTGTAGAAGAATATCCACTGTGTGAGTGTGTAACGGGGTGAGGTTGACAGGATCTGAGGAGTGGTGGACACCCGGAAATGACTCCATAATTCCTCCTTCCTTGCAGACGGACACATGGGGCGCAGGTCAGGACGGACTCGAGGAGGAAGAACACGGCGCCTTTAACTAGACATACACGGAGGAGGAAGACACTCCCTCTGCACACGTCATAGATACAGGATTGGTTAAAGCCCAGGAAGTGCTGTACACGGTGTGTGACATCACCCCGGAGGAACAGGCGAGGAGCGGTGTTGGAGAACGGGCGAGTGAAGTTTGTAGCAGCGAAGGAGTACGAGGAAGGACCGAAGAACATCCCGGAGGAAAAGCTGAAGAGGAGTCCCATGGAGAGCCAGGAGGCCAACGATCCCGTGAGCCGCCGTGCCACTCTCCCAGGGAGGAGCGTGGCTAGCCCAGGTACGGCAGCGTATGGCGGCTTGGGTGGGAAGCAAGCGTGTATAAAGTGTACAGAACCCGTGTGTGTCTTCCCTCGTTTACCCTCACCTTATGTTTCCTTTACCCCGCGTTTAACCCTCACTGTCTGTAAAAACCCAAACGACTCCACTGTACTTGAGATACGAAGTCACCGGTGATACCCTCCCTCACTTCACACGGCCCCTTTGGTGCAACCCCCAGTAGACAGGAGAACTAACGGCTCCCTTTCTGTTGGTCTCTTTTGCATGGGAACCGGAGCGAAGCGACTGCCTTCTGACCAGAACGTGAGGTGCATCACGTCCATACGAAGAAGAGGAACACCCGAACGCCAAAACGGATTCCAGTCAATTTGCTAAAGAGAGACTTACTTTCCGAACGAGGAGAACCTTAATGTTAAAGTCCAATCGAGGAATTCCAATAAAACCATCTTTAACCCCACGACCTGGTGTTACTCTTGTTCCTGACCCACAACCTGGTACGTCTTCCACCCCTGGTCCAGCAGCCCAGCCCACAGTGGTGTCAGAAGTGGGATTTACTCCCTCCGAGCAAGACCCAATCATGGAACAGGTTATACAAACGCTGATCGACGGACAACAGAAATTGGAATGGGCTATTGGACAGCAAATTAGTACCGCCGATGCTGACCGAGCCCTGTTCCGCAGCACCATGACCCAACAAAAGGACAATCTTCAAAAAGTGGTGCAGACCCCAGGAACTCCGGTATCAGTAGATCGTAGGCCTTTCGGAACGCATCCTTCGGGGGTGTCCTTACAGAAGTACGTCACAGGCGAGGACCCGGACGCCTTCCTAGTAAACTTTGAGAGAGCTGCTCGTGCTTGTGGATGGCCGGAGGAGAAGTGGCCTTTCTTCCTTGCTCCCTTGTTGACGGGAGAAGCTCAGACACCCAACCATTCGGGTACCTCCACATATACCGAGATCAAGGGAGTGATATTGGATCACCTCGGTATTGATGCAGAAGCCTATAGACTCAGGTTCCGGAAAGAAAAAGGGGTCACAGGGGAGAATCTGAAAACGTTGTACTTACGACTCAAAATGGCTGCGGAAAAATGGTTAAGGCCCGATACCCGAAGCAAAGAGGACGTTATGACAAGCATAATCCTTGAGCAGTTCATGGAGGCGCTGCCCTATGGAACTCAAAGGTGGTTGAGGCAACATCCAGGGCTGACTGCAGACCAAGCAATCGAGATGGCGGCGAATTATACAAGGGCAGCACCTAGATCGTTTCCCTGGGAGACAGACAAACCAACAAAAGCAACAGCCCCTTCGTCGAAACCCGAAAAAAAGAAGGCCGTTTTTGAACCTCCAAAAACACGGCCCTTCCGCCCGGACATTACTCCTATAAAAGGACCCCAGTGTTTCGAATGTGGGGAGTGGGGCCACATAGCACGATTATGCCCCAGGAGAAAACCGGTGGATGAACCCATGGAAGTCAGATATATACCCAAGGCTGTAATGTATACAGCAGAAATGGGACCTTCATACTATGTAAGGGTACGGGTGACCCACACTCCCGTAAAAGCTCTCCTAGATTCGGGGTGTAGACAATCGGTAATAAGAGAGAAGTTAGTGTATTCTTCTCAGATAGGGCAGGAGGGAGAGGTACACATCCGGTGTGTTCATGGGGATGTCAAGGCCTATCCCATGGCACGTAGTACCATACACCCAATAGGAAGAGAACCATGCACTGTGAGGGTAGGGGTGGTGGGATCCCTGCCTGAAGAACTGATCTTGGGGGTAGATAACCCACAATTCCTGGCCTTATTTAAAAGGGAAATAGACAGTCGTCCTGCAGAGGCTCTACTATCCACCGAACCCTGGGTCATAGACAAAGGGTTCAAGTTTGCACAAGCCAACGATCCTACCCTTTTGAATGCGTGGGAGGCAGCCCACACAGCACAAACAACCAACACTACACAAAGATTCCCCCGCTTTAGCATTGAAAACGATTTTTTGTACAGGGAAGGAAAGGAGGGAGAACCTAAACAGCTGGTGGTGCCAAAAGAATTCCGTGAACAGATATTGTTCTATGCGCACACTCATTTAACCGCAGGGCACAGCGGCGCAGAAAAGACCACCCAAAATATTCTGCGCCTGTTCTATTGGCCAGGCATATATAAAGAGACCGAAGCCTATTGCCAACACTGTGAGGTTTGTCAGAGGAAAAATATGACCAAACCACCTTCAGTACCTTTACAACCAATGCCCATCATTGGCAACCCATGGGAACCTGTGGGCATGGATCTTATAGGGCCCCTACCTCGCACCTCTAGAGGTCACACTTATGCCTTAGTGGTGGTTGACTATTCCACGCGGTTCCCCGAGGCGTTCCCACTAAACTCCCCTACTACAAAGAATGTAGCGGAGAAACTGGTAGAATTGTTCTCAAGAGTCGGGTTCCCTCGTGAGATCCTAACGGATCAAGGAACGCCCTTTGTCTCACGTATGATGAAGGAAGTGTGTAGGACTCTGGATCTGCAACACATCCGCACTTCCGCTTACCACCCACAAATGGATGGTTTAGTGGAAAGATACAATAGGACCCTAAAAGCCACCCTAAAAAAACTTTTGAGTTCTGAAAATAAGAACTGGGACCAAATGCTCCCATTGGCACTGTATGTGATAAGAGCGCAGGTCCAGAGTAGCCTCGGATACTCCCCCTTTGAGCTTTTGTATGGCCGACAACCGAGGTCCCTACTAGAAATAACCAGGGAAGCATGGGAAAGGGAAGAGGCAAACGAACAAAAGTCCCTACTAGACTATACCCAGCAGTTAAAATCCCGATTAGGTAAACTGAGGGATTTGGCCTTTTCAAATTTGAAGGCAGCCCAGAGTCACCAAAAGCAGTACTATGATCAGGGAAAACGATGGAGAACACTGGACAAAGGGGATTGGGCCCTAGTGTTGCTCCCCTCATCCACTCAAAAGTTTAGGAGTGAATTGAAGGGTCCATATCAAGTACTAGAAAAATTTGGCAATACCACCTATAGGTTACAAATGTCGCCCAACCGTCAACAGACCTTCCACATAAATCTTCTGAAAAAATGGCTGGGGCCAGTTCCTCGAGCTTCCAATCTGGCTTTACCTGAAGATGGAGCTAAGTCAACCCTAGCTTTCCTACCCCTGAATCCAGAGCTATCCGAAACAGAGAAACAGGAACTACTGAGGGAATTACGTCCTTTTTCCCCCCTGTTTTCTGACGTACCTGGATGTACACACTTGGCCGAACACGAGATACACACGGCTAAGGGAAGTATAGTGAAGCAAAGGGCCTATCGCATACCAGCCGCAAAAAGAGCAGACGTGCGAAAGGAAGTAGCTAGCATGTTAAAACTTGGTGTCATCAGACCGTCAAAAAGTAATTGGTCATCCCCCATAGTCATAGTGCCCAAACCTGACGGGTCCACCCGATTCTGCATGGACTTCAGGGCACTAAACGCCATTTCCACCTTTGATGCGTTCCCAATACCCAGGGTGGACGAGCTAATAGAACGGATAGGGAAAGCCAAATACATAACAACTCTGGATTTGACCAAGGGATATTGGCAGGTACCCCTGAGAGAGGAAGACCGCCACAAAACAGCGTTTGCCACAGAGGAAGGGTTATACGAGTTCAACGTCCTTCCCTTTGGACTCCACGGGGCACCTGCCACATTCCAAAGACTTATGAATACGGAACTAGCCCCACATACCCGTTATAGCTCAGTGTATCTCGATGACATTGTCATTTTCAGCAACACATGGAAAGAACATCTGGGGCACTTGACCAAAGTAATGGCCTCATTAAGAGACGCCGGACTGCATGTGAATGCAAAGAAATCCCGAGCAGCCTTCTCAAAAGTGAAATATCTAGGGTTCATGCTTGGAGATGGAGTAATAGCACCCCAGGAGGAGAAAATAAAAGCCATTATCGAGACTCCTTTTCCCTCCACAAAAAGAGATCTCAGGGCCTTCTTGGGCCTCATGGGCTACTATAGACGGTTTATCAAGAACTTTGCAGACATAGCCACCCCCCTTACTAACTTACTTCAAAAAAATGTCAGAAACAGTCTCCCACAACCTCCGTCCCTTGAAGCCAGGGAAGCCTTCCTTCACTTGAAGAAAGCAATCACAACTAGCCCGGTGTTGCTGCCCCCAGATTTTGACAAACCGTTTTCACTGGCCACAGATGCCTCAGAAACAGGCATAGGTGCTGTGTTATCACAAATTGGGGAGGACAATGCAGAACATCCAATCTTGTATATAAGTAGGAAGCTCCATCCCCGGGAACAGAAATATCCCACCGTGGAGAGAGAGTGCCTAGCGATACGTTGGGCAGTGGAAAAGCTGCGTTATTACCTGGTAGGGAGGGCGTTCACGCTGTACTCCGATCATTCACCTTTACAGTGGATGCAGAAGAACAGGGCCCAGAATGCTAGGATACTACGTTGGTTTCTGTTCCTACAACCCTTCGCCTTTACGGTTGTGCACAGGAAGGGGAGAGACAATGGGAACGCTGATTTCCTTTCTCGCATGCCCATTCTCCCCGACCGGGAGAATCCAGGGGGGGAGGAGTGTAACGGGGTGAGGTTGACAGGATCTGAGGAGTGGTGGACACCCGGAAATGACTCCATAATTCCTCCTTCCTTGCAGACAGACACATGGGGCGCAGGTCAGGGCGGACTCGAGGAGGAAGAACACGGCGCCTTTAACTGGACATACACGGAGGAAGAAGACACTCCCTCTGCACACGTCAGAGATACAGGATTGGTTAAAGCCCAGGAAGTGCTGTACACGGCGTGTGACATCACCCCGGAGGAACAGGCGAGGAGCGGTGTTGGAGAACTGGCGAGAGAAGTTTGTAGCAGCAAAGGAGTACGAGGAAGGACCGAAGAACATCCCGGAGGAAAAGCTGAAGAGGAGTCCCACGGAGAGCCAGGAGGCCAACGATCCCGTGAGCCGCCGTGCCACTCTCCCGGGGGAGGAACGTGGCTAGCCCAGGTACGGCAGCGTATGGCGGCTTGGGTGGGAAGCAAGCGTGTATAAAGTGTACAGAACCCGTGTGTGTCTTCCCTCGTTTACCCCCACCTTATGTTTCCTTTACCCCACGTTTAACCCTCACTGTCTGTAAAAACCCAAACCACTCCACTGCACTTGAGATACGAAGTCACCGGTGATACCCTCCCTCACTTCACACGGCCCCTTTGGTGCAACCCCCAGTAGACAGGAGAACTAACGGCTCCCTTTCTGTTGGTCTCTTTTGCATGGGAACCGGAGCCAAGCAACTGCCTTCTGACCAGACCGTGAGGTGCATCACGTCCATACGAAGAAGAGGAACACCCGAACGCCAAAACGGATTCCAGTCAATTTGCTAAAGAGAGACTTACTTTCTGAACGAGGAGAACCTTAATGTTAAAGTCCAATCGGGGAATTCCAATAAAACCATCTTTAACCCCACGACCTGGTGTTACTCTCGTTCCTGACCCACAACCTGGTACGTCTTCCACCCCTGGTCCAGCAGCCCAGCCCACAGAGTGGTATTCCTGTTCATCTTGGATTCAATTTGAAAGCTGAGTTGAAAAGTTGTATGGCAGTGCGTCTCTGCGGTGTATCTTTGTACATTAATGATTTATAAGGTATATTATCAAGACTCGATGATACAATTATCGTCACTTTATCGGCAGGAAACTGCATTGATAATAGGCTCCTATATTCGTCCGTTGTTAAACGTTTTATAGTAGTAAACGTGTTTTGCTATAATGCATGCTGTTATGTTTTTTTCTTTAATATCATTTTGTGCCTCTGTACATTAAGAGATTATGGGCCATATTAACAATTAAAGACGATACATTATCGCCGCTTTTATCGATAGGAAACTGCTGGAAAAGCAGTGATAATGCTCTCGATAATATATCCTTGTGAATTCCCATAGAAACCCAGGTTATGGTTATAACATGGGCTTCTATGGAAATTCACAAGGATATACTATCGAGATCATTATCGCCGCTTTAGTGCCAGTTTCCTGCCGGTAAATGCGGCGATAATGTATCGCCCTTTACTGATAATATGGCACTGACGGGCATATTATTAAAGACCAGTGTTAAAATTATCGACGTTTTATGGACAGTAAACTACTGATAAAACGGCGAAAATGTGCTTGATAATAGCTTCTTGTAAATTGCTATAGAAGCCCAAGTTCTAGTGTTAACTATCGGCTGGTATGAGAATTCTCAAGGACATATTATCAAGCTCATTATCGTCGCTTTATCGGCGTTTTCCGATAAAAACAACAATAATCTATCGCCTTTTGTTGATAATATGTTCCGAAATTCATTTTATTAATTTCATTGTTTACTTACCTGCAATGATCGAGGTGGCATATTACCAAGAGGGGGATAGGCAATTATCATCGATTTACCGTCCGTTTTTGGCCGCTAAGCGGCGACAATGTTATCGTCCTATTAGCAACCTGTCGCTAACTGATGTTACCAACAGCTTTTACGTGATAGCGAGCAGTTTGGGGCCCACTTTGCATGTCAGCGATGTTTATCGCTAATGACGTGGAAAGTGGGCGTACCCAACCAGTTACTGACTGTAATCAGTCGCTAACGTCGGTATCGCCTATTAGCAAGGCAGACGTACCGTTGGAAATATTCGCGTTAACCGCGATTATCTCCAAATACTAACACCTGCCCAGACCAGTTCTTAGACATGTTATCCAATGGCAAGTGTAACATGGCTAAGACCGTTTCGTCTCTAATGAGTGAATATCGCTGTATTCTCAACGATATTCACGCATTTTACCACAATAGAGAAAAACAATGCTAATGGCATGTTTTCCTCGCTAACATGTCCAGCGATTCGCAGCGATAAAAAAATCGTCCCTAACCCTATTTAGCGATAAATATCGCTACTTGATCGTAATATGCCCCCAGATTCCGTTGTTTATCACTCCTCACCCTGCCCCTCCTCTGCCCCACCTGCCTGCCCCCTTGCAACTCCCTCCATGGGCCACGGCTGTTTCTATATTCTGTTATATTGTACTGTCTATTTATACTCTAATTTTTTATAAAATTTTCCTTGCTTCATACTCCTTGTTGTTTTGTTGTAAGTTCTCTTATTTTTATACTCCGAGCTTTGTCCTCATACTTCTCCCTCTCTTCTTGTAAAGTAATATAATAGAATATTTGATATTTTTTTTGTAATGTTACATATATTTTTTTATTATAGGTTGTGTTTATTGATACTAAAAGTACTGCATCATGCCAACGAAGTACCAACAGATGAAGCAACAATAGAAAAGTCTGTATTTCAAGAGAACTCACCAAGAAGATATACATGAAGAGAGATATCTTAACAAACAGAAAGAAACTCCTGGTAAGAGCAGAAGCACTTTTCTGAGAAAAACACTAAAGACTAAAAATAGTGTTCAGAAACCAAAAAATGTCCATAGTGTATCAGCAACGAAAGAAAAACTACTAATAAACAAAAGAATAATGGAACATCAAGTGCAGACAAAACTGTGTATAGTACAAGTAGAAAAAATCAATTCATAGAAATTAGAAAACTCATGTTTTATAATAGATTGGTATCAAATTTAATGAAAGAAATTAAGGTACATAAGAAAAAAACAGTATTTTAGAAGAAGAAGAAAGCAATACAAAATGTAGTTGAGAAAGCTTTGGAATTCAAAAGAAAACAGTTTATATTAGTAATCAATAGAATTAGATCACTAGATAAACCAATCCATTTAATGAAGAGCAAAAGTAGGTGGAGAAGACTAATTAACAGAAGTAATTTGTGTGAGTTTTTTTGGGTGAATGAAAACATTGTTCAAGTTCTGAGACTTTTTTTAATGAAGAAAGTTATCTTCAAAGTAATGATTTGTTGCATGCAGTTGACACAACAGGTCGTGCTTATGAGGTGAAAAATGGTTGTCCTATTGAAAAAGAGAAAATGGTTCCTAGAAATGCAGAAGAGGTGTTAGCTGATGAAGTTTTAGGGAGACGTCCTAAAGCTCCTGTGTACACTTGGATTTGTAGTAGTATTGGCAGTGTCCAGCAAGAATCTATTGATTTTTTACGCAATTTCTTACGTAATTATACTAAGAAAAGTGTTAAACAAAAGATTAAGATGTTGCAAGCACTAGACCCTTGCAGCGTGAGAGAAAATACTGGTTTGCAAGGTCATTCTCAGGTTTGTCTTTCTAAAAAAGTATGTCGGAGTGTTTTCCACCATTTCAGGATGTTAGCAGTACATCATACTGAAATTAGTAAATTAGTCAGAATATTGTATTATGCTAAAAGTCCAGCACTAATGTTAACAAAGTTGAACAGTGCTCTTTTGCGTGGATCAGTATCAGACGTAACAAATATTTGTGATGGAATTGTGATTAGTTACTTTGGTCCTCAGGAAGACACTGCAGAAAGTGAGAGATTAATAGAAGAAAATGTGGAAGAGAATGTAGGACAGTGCAGTGTAGAAAATTTTGAACAACAAATTATACAGTTTAAGGTGATTTCAGGTGAAAAGCCAAATTATTCTTGTATCTGTTGTCGACGAATTCATTATATATATAAATCAGACCAGGACTGTTGATCTTTATTTAAAAAGTGAAAAGGAAAATAATAATGAGTGGAAGGATTTTTCAACTTATTTTTTGGTAGAGATTTGTTTTGATTTGGGTTCTGATCAGCGTATTTGTAAATATTGTTATGACAAATTAGAAGAGAACAAAATCCCTGCTATAGCTGTGCATAATAATCTTCAGTTGGTAAATATTCCTTCTGAACTGATGGATTTAAATACCTATGAGTCTATTCTTATTCAATGTGTGCATCCATTTCAGGCTATTGTTCGTATGGAGCCTAAGACAGGAAAATTGCCTCCTTCTGATTTACAGAGAGGATTAAAGGGAAGAGTTGTATATTTGCCTCTAGATTTAAAGAAAAATATTGAAACTATTGGTGTAGAAAATATAGAGGATGAACCTTTAGTTATTCTTGTGAATGCCGTTTCTACTAAGAGTAAGAAAATCTGGCAAGAATTAGTGGATGTTAGGATTGTGAAAAAGGCAACATTGTATCTGGTAAAAAATAATCAATATTACAAAAATGTGTATGTGGGAGAAGAAGAAATATCTGTACAAAAGATACTGACTTCCCATCTGGACAAATTGAAAAAGTGGATGTGTCCAGAACTGAAGAAATGGAGGACGATATGATGAACGATCTGTGCAGATTCCTGTATCTGAATACCGGATATCAAGATTATATGCAGAAGATGCAAGATTTCGACAATGCATTCCATATTTGTTTCATCTTCTGTTTGAGAGTGATTTTTCTGGACTTTCTTATGCAGTAAACCACATATTGAAAACTGGTGTACATCTGCAAAATGTTTCAGCAAAGGAATTTATGGATAAAGTACAGCAGAAAGATAATGTTTTGGAATCTCTGCTGATTAATCTGATGGCATGTCAGCGTGGTACTAATGAGTACTGGTACGGTCGTCACGGAGAACTCAAATGTATGCTAAGGAACTTAGGAACTCCTACATGGTTCCTTACTCTAAGCTGTGCTGAATATGCTTGGGATGATTTACTTCAATTTCTTCGAGAGGCAAATCCAAATATACCAAATATCGAATACAAGACACCTGGAGAATTGTGCTCTTTGGATCCTGTTAATGTATGCAGGTATTTCAATCATAGATTCGAAGCTATGATGTCTTTTATCACCAATTAAAAAAAAACCCTCTTGGAGAGGTTCTGGATTTCTTTTGGAGAAAAGAGTATCAAGCAAGAGGTGTTCCTCACATACATATGCTATTATGGATCAAAGATGCTCCCAAATTTGGAACAGACTTAAGATAATACTGTGTTGTCTTTTATTGAAGAATATGCTACATGTGAAGTACCCAAAAGTACACAAGAAAAGGACTTAAGACAACAAGTCTTACGATTCCAAAGCCATCGTTGTGGGAAATACTGTCATCGTAAGTACAAATCTAACGACAAATTCTACAGCAAATGCCGTTTTGGATTTCCTCGACCTATAATATCGAAAGGAAGAGTGAACAGTTTTATGTCATCTTTGCGACATAATATCACAAGAAAGTCTCCAAAAAATACCTACAACTTAAGAAGAAATGAAGAGTCAAAATACATAAATGACCATAACTGAGTCATTTTGTCCATGTGGAATGCTAATATGGATATTCAATATGTTGCAGATCATTCCATTGCTGTTGCTCGACATGCGACATCGTACATAACAAAGTGAGAAAAGACGGAATTGAAGGAAATGTGGGAAGAGATTTCCCATGAGAAGAGTCTAAGTAAGAAATTATACAGTTACAGTTTGAAGATAAGACAAAATGTTCAGATCAAAATTTGCCCTTTAGGATTAGTGCTGTTAAGGTATATTAGTCTGGTGTTGTAGAGTATTTTGTAAGTGAGAGTGATGGGCTTAAAGGTGATCCTTTTCTTGATATTGAGGCAGTGTAGGTGTATCAGGTGGTGGGTGATGTGGGTGCAGCCTGGCACATTGATGATCAGTCAGGTAGTGGTCTTTTGGATTTGTTGTAGTTGTTGTAGGTGTTTGGCTAGAACTCATGTGTAGAGTGTTTTACCACAGTGTAGTCTGCTGCTGATGAGGGCCTGTGTCACTGTTCTTCTTTTGGTTAGGATCCACTTGTAAATGTTGCGGGACATGTGGAGGGTGTTATACCAGTACGAGGACACGGTGTAGACTTGCTTACACATGGGGAGGGAGCAGTTGAGGTTGAATCCTATGTTGTGTACTTGGTTAGTAGGTGTTGGTACTCTTCACACAGTAGTCAGTTAGCAACAGTTGTCTGAGGCTGATGGAGTGGGTCTGAGGATGAGTACCTTCATCTTCTGCCAGTTTGTGTTTACAGTGCTGCTCTTTATGTAGTTGGTGATGTCCTTCATTATGTCGTGGAGGTTCCTTTAGGTGGTATGTAGCTTCTTGAGGACGAAAATGGGTGTTGTTTGTGTAATAGATGTTGTTGAAGTTGTGATGGTGGCCTACTTGTGTTAGGGTGGCCTTGTAGATGATGAACAGCGTCGAACTGATGGATGAATCCTGGGGGACCCGTAGATGATGTCAGTGGTTTTCAAACAGAAGGCTGGGACGAGGCAAACAATCAGGATTACTGTTGAACAACTTCCAAACAAAGGACTTCATACATACTATTTGGCCGTAAGGAAACGTGTGCGAAACCATTAAGGACTTTTTGCTGTATATTTTCTCAGCATTTACTTGTAAGTAACATTATTTACAGTGTAACAAAATGAATCAGAATATATTGTTATTTTATGATTGCTTGAGATATCTTATATTTACGTAAGAAATTGCTCTTAGAAAAAAACATTTAAGATATATTTTATTTCTATTTTTTATATTGTTATTGACAATGTTGACTGGGTTTTTTAAGATATCCTTATGGATTGTCTTTTTTTGCCCGCTGTTATGTGATGAGTACTATTGAACTCACTGTTTGTAGTGAAATTCAATATATTCTGAGAACAGCAAAAAAGGCAAATGAAATGTTTTACAAATTATTTTGTATTGTAAAATATATCTAGTAACTGTGTTTTTTTGCACAGGTGACAATTTTACAATTTATACTTTTTTTATTATTTATTATGCTTAACGTAAGTACAAGTAACTGACTCAGCCGCCGCCCGTGGAGGGAGTTCTGGTGAGGTAGGCAAATGGGGCGGGGGAGGGGCAGGGTGGGGAGTTATAAACAGTGGAATCTGGATGATTGCAGGTAAGTAAACAAATAAATTATTAAAATGAATTTCGTATCCTGCGCCCTGCATCGCAAAATGTGATGCACGACACGGAACAAAGTCACATATTATCAACAAATGGCGATCATTATCGCCGCTTTTATCGGGCTGTTATGGGAATTCACAAGGGCCTATTATTAAGCCCTTTATCGCCACTTTATCGGCAGTTTTCCTGCTGATAAAAGCGGCGATAATCTTAATAATGTCTTTCTGTTGACAAACACGCATTGGAATGCCTGTGACTTACCTCCTTCAAATTAGTTTTTAGGTATACGTGTGACCAAGTCTGATAACATCAGAGTTTAAGGAAAAACACTGTGGTGTCTGTGCCTCGAAATCTCATCGTTCACAAAGAAAATAGAAGGACGATAAAATAAAAGTAACAGATGTTATAAAAACAATGGTGAAAAACTACTAAAATGGCGGTGGACGGAGTATGTGATCAACGTTTGGCACCTCAGCACTACGTTCCAAATAAATCTAGATAAAATACAATTATTAATATACTACAAAACTAAAGCAGCGGATGACACACACGACCTGGGAAAACAAAGCGCCAAATGTAATACCTGAAATAAAGAAAGCTTTGTTTGCTGAACTTGAAGAAAAAGGAAAAAACGTGGTCTTCGAAACAAGTCTGCGCATGCGTAGACAGTACAACTTCTACACAATAAAAGGAAAGTTTTACATACCATCATAGAAAGGAAGGGGCATATTATCAACAAAACGCAATACATTACCACCGCTTTTATTGCCAATAACTGCTGATAAACCGGTGATAATGGGCTTCATAATAGGCCCTTGTCAATTCCCAAAGAAGCTCATGTTAACAACAGAACATGGACATCTATGAGAGTTAACAAAGGCGTATTATCAAACCCATTTTCGCTGTTTAATCGCCACTTTCATACCCATAAAACAACGATAATTTTAACACCGATCCTTAATAATACGCCCGTCAGTGCCAAATCATCACTAAAGGGCGTTACATTATTGCCACTTTTATCAGCAGAAAACTGCAGCTAAAGCGCCGATAATGGGCTTGATAATACGCCCTTGTAAATTCCCATAGCAGCCCAGGTTCTAGTGCCAACATGAGCTTCTATGGCAATTCACAAGGATATATTATCAAGCCCATTATCGCCACTTTATCGACAGTTTCCTGCCGATAAAAACAGCGATAATGTATCAATTTTTCTTGATAATATGGCCCATTTGAGATGTCATCAGTGATGTCATCAGAGATGTAACTGACCATGTCATGAATGATGTAATATGTGACATCATCAGCAGTGGATTGCGGGCGTGCGAGTTATAGTTAGAACAACTAACTATATCGGAAGAATTTCAATGGTTTTGTACGAGTGAAATGTCCAGCTAACTATAACACCCCTAAAATCTATGGTTTTTTCAGTGTATTTCAAAGGTTTTTTAAATGCTAATTCCTAACTATAACACTCCTAAAACCTGTATTTTTTTCAGTGAATTTCAAAGGTTTTTAAAATGCCTATTCCTAATTATATCAGGCCTCAAACCTATGGTTCTTCAGTGATTTTTGAAGGTTTTTTAAATGTTAATTCCTAACTATAACTTGTCTGAAACCTATGGTTTTTTCAGTGAATTTCAAAGGTCTTGTAAATGAATATTTTAAATGTATTTTTTTATACTAATTTACAACATTTTTCACACTATTTATTTTTAGATATTTAATTTTTTAAATTACATTATAATTACATTATACATTACATTACAAAATATACCTTCTCAGAAGGAATTGCTTCAGTTCAAATACGTTGGAAATAAGCAATAGACTTTTAAGTACAGTACTTACAGTTGTTGTATTGGGCAAGACAATTTCAAATACAATGCAACATTGAACTCAATGTGAATTTCTAGTTAAATGCAATTAGTTACTTTATGGATTACTTTTCTAACCACAGGATTGGATCCTAGATTCAGTCCTTGGACATCTCCTGTAAACAGTTGAGTAAAAGAGTTTTGGTTACAGTAGTGATTTTTAAGGAATATTATTGTATTTTAAAAGTTGACAAATGTTTTCACATAGAATTACCAATGTTATCCTATGGAAAGAAATTCACTTAGCAGGGAAGTAGTGTTATTGTTACATTTTCTTACTTAGATGTGGATCCTGGATCCAGCACTGATGCATCTCCTGTAAACAGTTGAAAGAATGCGTTTAAGTCATACAGGCACATTTTAAGGAATATTTGTGGTTTGTGAAAATCAACACTTAGAAACTTTTCTGGTGAAAACCAGACAATGGATTCCTATGGAAGGAAATACAAGTTACTGGTAAGTACAATTAGAATTACTTTTCAGGTTCAATGCTGGGCTAAAAGATGCAGAACTGGATTCTCGCCTGATAACAGGTGAGTAAATCGGAATTCGTTGTTCGGATGATTTTAGGTGAATATTTAAAGTTCGAAAACTCCACACTTAGAAAAATTTCCAAGTGAAACCAGTGAATGTTAGCCTACAGCAGGAAATTCAAGTTACTTTTAAGTATGGTTAGAATTACTTTTCAGGATCAGTACTGGGCTCAAAGATGAAGCACTGAGGTCTCTCCTGATGACAGGTAAGTAAATCGGAATTCGTAGTACATCCAGTAAGCGCCACAGAGCTGAGTAGCAGAGAGATGTAAAAAGGGGCACGGCCTTCACCACCTGTCTGAAACACAGCGCAGTGGCACTTCCTGGAAGCACCTGGTGGGCTACTTGGCCCCCACAGTCTTTCAGGTTTGAAGTGGAATTTTTTACCCAACTTTAAATATGCCACAGGGCGTGTTTGCACCCATTACGTCAGGCCCTGTCCCCTCCCTTTACCATTGTGTAAACACATTCTGTCACCGTTCTAAGTTGAGAGATTAAATCCCCTTCAATCCTAATGGTCCCTAGGGTCAAACTAGCCCACTAGGTACCTCCAGTAAGCGCCACAGAGCTGTGTTGCAGAGAGGTCTAAAAAGGGGCATGGCCTCTAAACACCTGTCTGCAACCCAGCTCCCTGGCGCATACTGGAGATACCTGTTGGGCTATTTGGCCCTCAGGAACCCTCAGTATTGAAAGAGAATTAGTTCCCCAACTTAAAACACGCCACAGGGCGCGTTTGCACAGTGGTGAAGAAAGGGGTCGTGGCCTGAGGTGATATGTCTGCAAACACGACCTGTGGCACATTTTAGAGATTTAATTCCCACCAGGTACCTCCAGTATGCGCCAGGAGGCTGCATTGCAGAGAGGTGTCCAAAGGCCATGCCCCTTTAAACAACACTCAGCAACGCAGCTCCGTGGTGCTTACTGGAGGTACCTGGTGGGCTAGTTGGCCCCCAGGTACCCTCAGGATTGACAAGGAATTAATTCCCCAACTTAAACCGCGCCACAGGGTGTGTTTGCACACAGGTGAACTCAGGCCCCACCCCCTCCCTTCACCACTGTGCAAACGTGCCCTGTGGCGCGTTTTATGTTGGGGGATTAACTCCCCTTGAATACTGAGGGTCCCTGGGTTGCAACTAGCTAGCCTATCAGCTACCTCCAGTAAGTGCCACGGAGATGTGTTGCAGAGAGTTGTAAAAAGGGGCATGGCCTCAGAACACCTCTCTGCAACACAGCTCCCTGGCACTAGTGGAGAAGTGTGGCTCAATGATTGGAGCGGCAGACCCTGATGCAGAGGTCTAGCCCGGGACCAGGGTTCAATTCCCTGCCTCGGCGGGTCTTGGGCTCAAAAATTCCATGGACCTGATAATTCTCACCTCGGTGCCTATTCCAATCATGGAGTCCCACTCTGCAACTCTGGGCAATAGCTTGTCATGATGCACGGTTGTGCTGTGCTGATGACGAGCTGAGCTCGTCATGAAACACTGGCATCCTGCATTCTTCAGCACAGGAGGGGAAAACACCTAGCAGCGAAGGTGTTAATCTCCACAACGGCCCCCACAACGCTAAGGATGCCTGGCTGCGCCTTGGAGGTGCCCAGGAGTGGACGCCTCACAGGGAAAGCCAGGATGGATTCCACAGCGGTATTCGTACAAGCGCCTTGAGGCACTTGCGGGTGAGTAGTGCGCTATACAAGTATCAATTTACATTTTTTTACATTTACATACTGGAGGCACCTGGTGGGCTAGTTGGCCCCCAGGGACCCTCAAGATTGAAGAGGAATTAATTCCTCAACTTAAAACGCACCACAAGGCAGTGGTGTTTGGGTAGTGTAGGGGGTAGCGCCAGGGTAGTGTTTTAGGGTTTAAGTTAGCGCAGTGGTGTTTGTGTAGTGTGGGGGGTCGTGACAGGCGTAGTGTTTTAGGGTTTAGGGTAGCGCAGTAGTGTTTGGGTAGTGTAGCGCTCGTGCCGGGGGGTAGTAGTTTAGGGTTTAGGGTAGCGCAGTGGTGTTTTGGTAGTGTAATGGTCTTGCTGGGAGCTGTATTTTACAGTTTAGGATAGTGCAGTGGTGTTTGGGAAGTGTAGGGGGCCATGACGGGGGTAGTGATTTAGGGTTTAGGGTAGCATGGTGGTGAATGGGTAGCGTAGGTGGTCATGCTAGGGGTATATTTACGGTTTAGGGTAGTGCAGGGGTGTTTGTGTAGTGTAGGGGGTCGTGCTGGGGATAGTGTTTTAGGGTTTAGGGTAGTGCAGTGGTGTTTGTGTAATGTAAGGGTCGTGCTGGATGTTGTGTTTTAGGGTTTAGGGTCGTGCAATGGTGTCGGTGTAGTGTAGGAGTTCGTGCTGGGGGTAGATTTAGTGTTTAGGGTTGTGCAGTGGTTTTTATGTAGTGTAGGGGGCCGTTCTGGGGTATATTTAGAGTTTAGGGTAGTGCAGTGCTGTTTGTGTAGTGTAGGGGGTCATGCTGAGGTATTCATTTAGGGTGGTACAGTGGTCTTTGGGTAGTGTAAGGGGTCATGCTGGGGTAGATTTAAGGTTTAGGGTAGTGCAATGGTGTTTGGGTAGTGTAGGGGTCATGCTGGGGTAGTGTTTTAGGGTTTAGAGTAGTGCAGTGGTGAATGGATAGTGTAGGGGGTCGTGCTGTGGGTAGATTTAGGGTTTAGGGTAGTGCAGTAGTGTTTAAGTAGTGTAGGGGGTAGTGCTCACCAGGGAGTTACTTGTCTACTGCTGGTATTGAAAGTGATTGTTCAGTCTGCATGTCAGAACTTTCAAATTAAATAGAGGAGGATTTGAGATCTCTCTTAAAACAGGCCCTAATTCTTCTTTCACCAACACTAACCATAACTTCTATAACAAAATGAACCCCCTCATTTTGTTCCTTTTTAAATTAAATATTTTAAGTGTTACCAGTTTATTCCAATCAAGATGGCTTCAGGTGTGCCATAATTGTGTCATTAGTAAGACTGTTTGCGCTCTAGTTGTTCTTTAGAACACTCTGGGTAGCTGCAGTAGAACACAAAGGAATTAACTGCCAGGCTGCTCCTGTTGAAATATATCGGGCAGATATTTGAGATCTCAGTCAGTCAGTCAGTCAAAATACGCTTTATTCGATTTTTGTTAAAATCATAAAAGGCAATACATACAACACATTATAAAAATCACATTGCAATTTACATACAGTAATTCAATTCATAGTCAATTTATGTTAAAATTACATTTACTTGAAACCCTCAAGGCCAACATTTAAAATAAGACGTTCCCTGGGGCTTGTTTCTTTCTTAATCTAAATGCTGCAGTTAGGTAAGATGTAAGCATGAGCGGATTTTGCGGATTGGCAATCCGCGAATTTTGCGGATTTGCGGATTCGCAATCCGCAAAATCCGCGAATTCCCGCGAATTTGCGGATTTTTTTTTTTTTTGTGTTCGCCCGTGTTTCTGCCAGTTCGCGAGGGTTTTTACAATTTCGCAATTTGCGAACTTACCTGTCGGGTCGCAAGTTTTGCGAACTTGTTGTTTCTACGTGTCCAGCCTGTTTGGGACACTCTTCTTCATCACTGCCACTCTCTGTCACCACTGCCACTCTCTGACTACTCATGCCACCCTCTGGCCCACCCATGCCACCCTCTGTTTCATCACTACACCCTCTGGTTGTCCAGTGTACATTATTTTCGGCAAAGCAAAGCACACCTTCCCTGCCTCAAGTGACCTGAATTAATTTGGGGCTGATTAATGTGTCACAGAATATTTTTTTAGCTGGCACCTGCTTCCTTAGTGCGCCCTGATTAGTGATCTTTTGCACTTGCTAAGTGCTTTCATTGTTGCAAAATTAGTTACAACACCTGCCCTGCCCCAACTGACAATAATGAATTAGGGGCTGATTAATGGATTTTAACTTCCAGCCTGGCTCCTGCTTGTCTCCCTTAGCTGTAATTCAGGACCTTTGTGGCATATGTGTAACTATTCTGAGGTTCAGAGCAGGGTCACATAATAGTTTCAACTGGCAACTGAACTCTGGAGGGGCCCCTCAGGAAGCACTACAGGAAATGGCTACTAATGATGTGCCTGAACTTTTGAACCTGGTAAGTAGTTACTTTCAGTTTTGCCAAGATCGTATTTCTGCAATTTTGCACTTATTCGCGGGGCGCGAACTCACGCGAACAGTGCGAGCAGTGCGAGCAAAATCCGCTGCTCGCGGATTTGCGGATTTTGCGGGAAATTCGCAAATCTCGCGGATTGCGGATTTCCCGAAAATCCGCAAAATCCGGGAGCGGAACGGATTTTCCGCCCGCGCCTAGTAAGATGCCACGCGAAAGATGATATGCGTGTTGCCCAACATTTGAAGGAAAATTAATGCTGGCCTAACCTGAAGAAAGCCTGCATCCTTCAGAATAGGTATTAGATATTTTTCCCTAGCGGCGGCATAAAACCCACAAAAAAACATAAAATGTAGGCTATCTTGGGTAGAAAAAATGTCGCATTTGCAAGGTAAAGCGTCCTCGGGTTTTGCCCAAATAGGAGATCTCACTCAAAACATGTCCTAATTTTTCTTCCTACAGCACTAACCATAATTTCTAGGACAAAATGAACCCCCTCATTTTATTCCTTTTTAAATTAAATGTTTTAAATGTTACCAGTTTATTTTAATCAAGATGGCTTCAGGAGTGTCACACTATTGTCATTAGTAAGGCTGTTAGCGCTCTTGTTGTTCTTTAGAACACTCTGAGAAGCTGTAGTAGAACACAAAGCAATCAACTGACAGGCTGCTCCTGTTGAAATATAACAGGAAGATATTTGAGATCTCACTTAAAACATGTCCTAATTTTTCTTTCTACAGCACTAGCCATAATTTAAATGACAAAATAAACCCCCTTATTTTGTTCCTTTTTAAATTAAATGTTTTAAGTGTTACCAGTTTATTCTAATCAAGATGGCTTCAGGTGTGCCATAATTTTGTCATTAGTAAGACTGTTTGCGCTCTAGTTGTTCTTTAGAACACTCTGGGTAGCTGCAGTAGAACACAAAGGAATTAACGGCCAGGCTGCCCCTGTTGAAATATAACAGGAAGATATTTGAGATCTGACTCAAAACATGTCCTAATGTTTCTTTCTACAGCACTAACCATAATTTCTAGGACAAAATGAACCCCCTCATTGTATTCCTTTATAAATTAAATGTTTTAAATGTTACTAGTTTATTTTAATCAAGGGTGCTTCAGCAGTGTCATACTTTTGTCATTAGTAAGGCTGTTAGCGCTCTAGTTGTTCTTTAGAACACTCTGGGAAGCTACAGTAGAACACAAAGCAATCAACTGACAGGCTGCTCCTGTTGAAATATAACAGGAAGATATTTGAGATCTCACTTAAAACATGTCCTAATTTTTCTTTCTACAGCACTAACCATAATTTAAATGACAAAATAAACCCCCTTATTCTGTTCTTTTTTAAATTAAATGTTTTAAGTGTTACCAGTTTATTCCAAACAAGATGGCTTCATGTGTGCCATACTTTTGTCATGAGTAAGGCTGTTAGCGCTCTAGTTGTTCTTTAGAACACTCTGGGAAGCTGCAGTTGAACACAAAGGAATCAACTGACAGTCTCCGCCCTTGTTGGTTGTACATGTTTTACTGAGAATGTCAGACTTTATTCTCACATAACTGAGAAAGATAATGTGAATTTACAGAAAATATGCTCTCATTTTAGCTTCTGGAGCAACTTCCAAGCCTCTATGTGACAAGCATATGAAAATAGTTTTCTCTCAAACATGATTCATGATATCCCAGCAGAAAGCTTTTTCACAGGGTAAAATCACCTTAGAACACACCGCAATTTCTAAAATGACTATGATAACATCAACAAATTATTTATAATGTAACTAAAGTCTTAAAACCATCTATTAACTCCAATGCTTTAAATGTACTTTTTTCCTTTAGTATCTAAAAAACTACTGAACCGATTGACACCATTTAAGTAAAAGGCATGAGTCTGAACTGAGGACTACCTCTTTGCCAAATTTTATGTAATTCCGTTCAGCAGTTTGGGCTGTAGCTGCGGCTAAAGATCCCTATGGAAAATTGCATCGGGAAAAAATGTTTTGGGACCCCCCTTTTTTCTCGGGCCCTGCTTCACGAATCACTCTAAGACTTTCAGGATAGGAGCGGAGTGACTTTGGCCATTAGTTTTAAAGATTTCGTGAAGATTCATCAACCGGCGCCAAAGTTGTTCCAAATAGAATGTTGTGGATTTTCTATGTAAAATAGGTCTTAACTATATCTAGTTACTAGTAGGTAATATGTATATATATATATATATATATATATATATATATAT
Organism: Lissotriton vulgaris; assembly: GCF_964263255.1. NCBI lineage: Eukaryota > Metazoa > Chordata > Amphibia > Caudata > Salamandridae > Lissotriton > Lissotriton vulgaris. The sequence continues at coordinate 559,907,974 of NC_141691.1, forward strand.
ATATATATATATATATATATATATATATAATCATCATGGGGGTTCTCATGTCAAACAAAGGTTACACTTGCACTTTTCACACTTGCACTTCTCTACATTCACAAGGTATATTTAACATGTATGGGTGGAAATTTGGGGATTCTAAACCCCCCTAATTGTGAAAATTTCTTCATTGATTTGTTTCAGGATACAGCTCATAAAATTTTAGACATAATTATGTTAATTCACCCACTTGGGTTTTATTCAAATAATATTTACATGGTTATAATCACAAAAAAAGGATGTATTTTTTAGTGAACATTTGATAAAATTCTATTTTAGAATTTTTTAGATTACATAACTGTATGTAATTTTAGTTACGAAAATGCATCTATTTTTCTAATTACTTTTTAAAGGGCGGCAATTCAGGTTTTTATTGAACATGAAATGCATAATTCCTTTTTATAGAAATATTTTGTCGACATGTTTTAACCATTGTGAAAACCTTTTCCAATGCTTTTAATACCCAGACTTGTTTTCCATGTCTATACTTGCTGTTCCTGGTGTTTCACCAATCATGTTTCACTATCAATTGCACCTGCACTTTCAATTACTTGTGTTCCTCTCCTAATTTCATTTGATCAAGGCCTCCGCGAAGGCCGAAACGTTATGCTGGTGGTGATATTTGATTGAATAAAACAACATTTCACCTGAGCCTGGGTCGACTTTCGTTGCTGGACCAGTGTGCCTGTGAAACTGCGGTGGTACGCTGGTTCTTATGGGACGAGTTATAGTGCGAGGAAAGAACCCAGCCAGACTCCTGTCAGCAGCCCAGATTCTCCACAGCACGGACGGAATCCAGCCGTTTCTACAAAATTGAGGTATTTTATTTCATTATAACACCATTAGTGCAACATAAGAGGGCGGTCTACGCGTTTCGGCGGATGCCTTCAACTGGAATATATAGATTCACTGAAAAAAACGTAGGTTTCATACATGTTATAGTTAGCTTGACATTTCACTCATACAAAACGATTGAAATTCCCCCGTTTTAGTTAGTTCAGCTAACTATAACTCGCGTGCATGCAATGCACTGCTAATGACGTCACATATGACATCACTCATGACATGGTCAGTGACATCACTCATGACATCACTGATGACATCTCAAATGACATCACTGATGACATCACTGATGACATCATCCAGTGAATGTGTGTCTTTCTGACTGCATGGGTTGGTGAGTAGCTACATGAGTGTGTATATGGGTTATTAGATGTTTTTTTGAGTATCAGTATGAGTGTCTCTATGGTTCGGTGGGGGATATTAGTTAGCGCATAGATGCATGAATGAGTGACTCACTGTTTGTATGTGTTTTGAAGACAGCATGTGTGCAGGACTGTATAGGTGGATGAGTGTGTGTATAAGTGTGTTAGTGAGTGAATGACTGTCTCAATAGTGTGTTTATGAGAAAGTACATATGTTTTAAACTAGTATATGTGAGTATTGTAAAATATATGTGAGGATATATTAGAGTGAGAGATTGGAAGAGTTCCTGAATAAATAAGTATGTGTTACTATAAAGGATTGTTTAAAAGAGTAAGTATATGTACGTTTCTGTAGAAGTAAGTGTAGTGGCGTGTGTATAGCTGTATATGCAAGTAAATGGATGTTTGATAGTTTATTTGCATGTGTGAGTAACTCTATGTATGAGTGTAGGTGTGTAAAAGATGTATAGGTGTATGAGTACATATGATGAGTGAGTACATGTATGAGTGACTATATAGAACTGTTGCTGAATGAGAGGATGTGTATGTAGATTTTGGAATTACTGAATAGGTTGTTCTAACTGGCATTGGTATCTCCATTGTTTTGAAAATGTTAGTTTCTATTTTTCAATGTGTGTATCAAAGGTTATATTAGGGTGAGAGGAGGTCTGCCACTCTTTCACAAGGATGATGTCATCAGTGATGTCATTTGAGATGGAAACAGTGATGTCATGAGTGATGTCACTGACCATGTCATGAGTGATGTAATATGTGATGTCATCAGCAGTGCATTGCAGGCGCGCGAGTTATAGTTAGCTGATCTAACTATAACGGGGGAATTTTAATGGTTTTGTATGAGTGAAATGTCCAGCTAACTATAACATGTGTGAAACCTATGTTTTTTTTCAGTGAACTTCTAAGGTTTTTTAAATGCTAATTCCTAACTATAACGTGGCTGAAACCTTTAGTTTTTTCAGTGAATCTCAAAGGTTTTGTAAATGATAATTTTTGAATGTATTCATTGCTATATTTTTTTATACTGATTTACTACATTGTTTTAAAGTATTTATTTTTAGATAACATTACATATTTTTAATATACATTGAAAAAAAATGTTTTTAAAAATATTGAAATTGTAATATTTGTTTGTTTTTATTTTATGTTTTTTTATATACTCTACTCAGAACAGGACACCTCACTGACATGCTTACCCAGCTCCTGGACCAAATAGAACAACAACTTGAGTCTTTAGCTAAAAACATCTCTCATGTAAAAATGGACCTCTCTATCCAGGCCAAGTTAACCCACTATCACACTTCTGGTATTGAGAATGTGTCTCCCTATACAGGTTCTACAACTGTCAGACAACACACCCAATGAACCTCTATTCTCTTGAGTCATTCGTCACACAGACCACACTCAGCTCTCAACCCCATATCTGCTCTGGGGGCAGATGCACCCAGTGATTCGAATATAGTCCACAAGCCGCCTTCCACAATGTAAATGTAAATGTAAATGTGGGTGTACTTGTAAAGCGCACTGTGACTCCAAGGAGTATCCTGGCGCTGAAGACCGCTGGGGAACCCGTCCTGGTTTTCCCTGTGAGATGGTCCCTTTCCGGGTATCTCCAAGGTGAAACCAGGCATCCCCGGCGTCTGTGAGGGGCCATTGTAGAGATGAGGCAAGCTTAATGCCCAGAGTTGCCGAGTGTGTTCCTTGGTTAGAGTAGGCACTGAGGCGAGAATTATCGAGTCCGTTGACCCCTGGTCCACGACCCTGCCGCGTCGGGAATTGAACCCTGGTCCCGGGCTGGTCTCTGCTTACAGGTCTGCCGCCTCTAACCAGTGAGCCACACCACTCCACAATCACAGTAATCATGGTCACAAATAGCATCCTCCAACGATCACCTTGCCTAGAGTGGCTGTTCAATATGCTACCATTCAGACACTAGATACAAAATCAATAGTCCTAGCCCCCTAAGATTCATGCTCCTCATCTGCAGATCAGCAGTCAGTTAAATACCATACATGATTTGCTGAAACTATACTTGCTGAAGAAATAGATGTTGCATTCCTCATCAAAACCTGGCTTAATGAACACTTGACCCCTATACTAGACTTTCCTACACTACCTGGATACACCATCATTCAACTCGACAGACCAGGAAAGAACTAATTGATATAGTAAAACAGTTCTCCCTAACTGACTCTAAGTACATTTTTGTGGGCAACTTCAACATTCACTGGAATGACTCAGAAGACATGACAGTCTATAACCTAACAAACCTTCCTGAAATAACCAACCTCAAACAACTCTGTAACAATCCGACTCATCATAAAGGCTCCACTCTAGATGTGATAATCACGAAAAATGAGCTTGTCTCCCTTCGATCCATCATACCCATCAACTGATCAGACCACTATCTCATACTGTTTAATCTCAAGCCCCACCTCATATCCCACCCAGCACCATCCAACAAACCTACGCACTGGGCTAGGAACATCAAATTATTCCCAATACCAGAATTAGAATCAAGGATCAATGTCCAACTACAGTATCAACCTCTCCCTCTGGGGTCCTCGGGGGGAGCAGAGCGGTAAGCCGTCTCCCCCCGAGGATTTTCGCCCGGGCGGATAAGGCAAAAGGCGCTGATTGGGCGGTAGGGGAGCAGCGCAAAGCAGGTGATTGCGTAGGAAGAGGGAGAGCGGGAGCACCATTTTAGCGGTCGGTACGAGGAGGCAGGAGAGTTTTTGTGAGGTGGCAGAGTTTTTAAGTATAGCGAAATGTGTGAAATAGACATAGTTTCACAGGAAGCTCTGCACGAAGAGCTCCGTGTTATTGCTGCAGCTGGAAGAAGTGACTTGCTCACTGAAGGTGCCGGTGATGCCCCGTTAACCCCCGTCAGGCCGCCAATGAGAAATGCGGTAAGAGGAGTTCATCACGCTGTGGAGGCCTGCAGGTCGTTGTCCACTTTAAGAAGATGCATGCGGAGGGCGCGCTCAGCGGGAACCCGAAGAGTGGCATCTGTGCGAGGTGGCCAGTCATTTCAGGGAACGAAGAAAACGCATTTGCTTTCTCCGGCTGTGTGGAGAGGGTCCAGCTGGTGTGCGGGACAGATGGGTGAGTCAGCTGGGCTTCTAAATAAGGGGGCGGCCCTGTCAGGGGGTGGGGTGCAAAGGGAGCTGAGAGCAGCAAAAGGAAAGGGGGCGAGGAGCAGGAGCAGTATCTTTGAAGACACACAGGCCCCAGTCGATTGAAGTTTTTAGTGTACCACAGAATGTAAGGTGTGTACAGGAGCATAACCGGGATGAACAGGAAGGGGCTGCTCTACTGTCAGATTCAACTGATATTCCCGCCATGGCGCTAGTAGATTATTCAATGGCAGCGACGAAGAGCTGTCTGATTCAGCGCTACAAACTGGGGTGGTTCGTGGGAGGACAGGTTCTGTGCCTCCATTCTTCCATCACAGGGAAGCAAAGGATTCAGGGAGCATGGAACTAGCTGGTCAATTTAAAATGGTTAAGAATATTAACGTCACCTCACAAGACAGGCAAGCTACTGACCAGGAGAGGTTAGGTGACTGGGAGATTGATCAGGGTCAGCAGGTGGAGATGGGTTTCCAACAGGATAAGGATCAGGAGGGTTATATGGATTTCATGTATGCCAATGGATTGGAGAATACACGTTTCAACAGAGAATATTTGTTCCCAGTAGCTCGAAAGGCGCCTGTGAGTTTTCGAACTGAAGAAGAAGAGCTGGGAGACCTTTTGGATGGGCAATGGGTATGGGTGGAACATGCTAAGGCGGGGGATGAGCATGAAGGCAAAGGCAGCAAAGGGACCATTAGAGACATTTCAGTTTCTGGAGGGAAGCGGGATGAAGTGCCCCGGAACAAGGTGTCTGACCACAGTAAGGATAAGAAGAAGACTGTCATGGAAGGAGCACATCACAAAGCAGCTGATTGACCGCGGGCGGGCAGGCTTTTAGAGCGAGAGTCTGCTTTGAATTGGAATACTTGTGATGGTGGGGTTGGGGATGGAGAACGTCCAGGACGAAGTCAACAAGTGAGTTATCCCCAGAGGGAAGGGGTAAGAACAGAAGAAATGGACGGGGATTTGGAGGAAAGGGGAGGTGAGGGGTATGTTTGGGAAGAAACTGAAGCCATGTCAACTAAAAAACAGAATACGGGGAGGGGGAGTGGGGAAACAACATCTGCTAAATCATTTCAGGTTCCACAAGATGAGGCAGCACCCTTGGAACAGGAGAATCACGAGTGGATCTCTCAAACGGAATTCCAGAGCAGCTAAGCAAGGGTAAGCTGTACTGGTGGGGGGCATGGGACGTAGTTCCACATAGGGGGAAGGAAACAGAAAAAAGGGACAAGGTACAAGAAACGGTGGTGCAAAACCAGGTGGCAAGTTCTACAACAGGTGAGGGGGTTGGGGGCGATGGTCAAGGTAAACAACAGGAAGTGACTAAAGAAGGGGTCAATTTGCCAAAGAGACTACCATATATGGGTTTAGTGATGCCTTTAGGCTCGCATCTGAGTATAAAAACAAAGCAAAAAATATGGCAGCATGAGTATGTTGATGTTTTTCGCTTACTACACCGCGATGTTCAAGCAAAAGAAGGTACCAAAGAAGAGGAACTGGAACTAGCAAGGCGCCCGAGAGTGCCTCGTAGTATAGATAATTGGACATCGGCCTTTTTAATATTTGCAAGTATTTATTGTGAGCGGTACCCAGAGAGGGCGGTGTCCATATTTAAGTATATGGACATAGTGAGGAAAGACCACATGCATTTTGGTGGTTTTTCATGGTTAAACTACGACGAGGAGTTCAGGGCCAGGATGAGTATTTCTGGGGATAGACCTTGGGGAGACATTGACGCTGAGCTATGGCTTCAGTGGATGTCTTCCTCCCACCCTCCAGCAACTACGCACACAGCTAGTGGTCTGCCAGTGGCGTACCAGCCCTTTCTCGGGCGCCCCGCCCAGGGAGGGGGGGGGAACGATGGCAAGGGGACACACAAGCGGGACTGGGGCATGTTGGAATTACAACAAGGGTTACTGTAACAGGCCATACTGCCGTTTTAAACACCAATGTTCTCAATGCGGGGGTAGGCATGCACTCTCTCAATGCTTTACAGCCGCACCAAGGTCAACCAGCAAGGGGAAGAGGGGCACCACTCCCTGCTTTATCAAAAAGCTTTTACCCCAATTAAGTTGGAGTTGTTTGTTCCATGGCTGAATAATTATCCGGACAGATCAGTGGCGGCAAAATTATACTGGAGGTTTAAAGATGGTTTCAGAATCAGTTACCATAGCCCTAGAGTCAAAAGATGGGCAGATAACCTGCGGTCTGCGAAGGAGTTCCCAGAGGTAGTACGGCAAAAGTTGTTTGAGGAGGTAGGTTTAGGCAGGGTGGCAGGTCCTTTTTGCTGGATTCCTTTTGAGAATTTGATAGTTTCACCTTTGGGGGTCATACCCAAGAAAAAACCTGGAGAATACAGGATACTTGAACAACATCTTTCATGGCCAGAGGGCATGTCTATTAATGATTTCATTGAGGAAGAAGATACTTCAGTGTCATATACCACAGTTGATGAGGCAATGAAAATGGTCAAAGGGTTGGGGGAAAAGGCAGAACTTGCAAAATGTGACATTCAATCATCATTCAGGTTGATTCCAATCCACCCTGCTGACGTTGAGTTGATGGGTATGCAATTCGATGGATATTTCTTTTTTGACAAAGTGCTCCCAATGGGCTGTGCAGTTTCTTGTGCCCTTTTTGAATTGTTTAGCTCGTTTTTGCAATGGGTTTTTCAACAGATATGTAGTGCAGGAAGAGTTTGTCATTATTTGGATGATTTTTTATTCAAGGGCAAAGCGCAGTCGGGAGATTGAGAGTCAGCATTGTCAACCTTTCAGAATATGGCGCAGAATTCGGCGTACCTTTAGCTGCAGATAAAACAGAAGGCCCAGATACTAGGATTACTTTTTTGGGCATAGAAATTGATACAACAGTAATGATGACAAGACTTCCACAAGACAAGTTGGCAGAGATTAGAGCATGCGTCACAGAGGCTTTAAAGGTGGACAAGTTGCAGTTGAGGCAGGTACAGCGCTTGTTAGGGTATTTAAACTTTGCGTGCAGAGTAGTCAGAGCAGGCAGAACTTTCTGCAGACAGCTAGGTATGGCTATGTCAGGCGCCACCATGCCGCATCACAGGGTTAGATTAACAAAGAACATCAAAGAAGATTTGAGAATCTGGCTTCTCTTTCTGGATGATTTTAATGGTGGTTCATTGTATTTCATTGAGGAAGGCATGATGTGGCAGGTCCAGCTTTATTCAGACGCCTCAGGTGCACATGGTTTTGGAATTTTTTGGGACGGGCGTTAGTGCGCCGAGGAATGACCAGATTTATGGAAGACACAAGGCCGTAGCATTGCTTTCCTCGAACTTTTCCCCTTGTTAGTATCACTGATGGTGTGGGGACCTGAGCTTAGCAATAGAACAATACTGTTTCATGTTTATAATATGGCGGTGGTCAACCTGGTAAATAGACAGAAAGCAAAACACCTGAGGGTTTTGATTTTATTGAGGGCTTTTATGTTATTGATTCTCAGATTAAACATAGTTTTCAAAGCAAAACATATTCCGGGAGTAATTAACAAAATTGCTGATGCGCTTTCTCGTTCCCAGTGGGAAAGATTTCGGTTGCTGGCCCCTGGAGCGGCAATGTTGAAAACACCTATTCCTCACAGCGTCTGGGCCTGAAGGGACTGAGGATCCTGCAGCTGGTGGAACAGCCTATAGCGCTGGCCACTCAAGAGAATTACAGGCTTGCGTGGCAGAGATTTAAAAGTTATGGAAAGAAATACAACAATGTAAAAAGTGATGAATGGTCCATTCCTTTTGTTTTAAAGTTTGTTTTAGAGTTAATTAACAAAGGTATTTCTCATAAAACGATTGCAGGAAAGTTAGCGGGGGTCTCCTTTTATGGGCAGTTGTTCTGGGGTTTTGACCCAATTGACAATGTTTTGGCGGAGAGAATGTGAAAAGGCTTGCAGAGGGAAAAGCCCATGTTGGCGAAAGCGAGAGCTCCCATATCTTTTAAGTTATTGCAGCAATTGCTGTTGAAGCTGCCAGGGGCCTGTTATGATTTCCATGAAGTTAGAATGTTCCGCTTATGCATGATCTGGTTATTTTCTGGGGCATTTAGAGTCTCAGAATTATTAGGTTTAAGGGCAGAAACGGGTTTGGACAGCAAGGAGGTTTTTTTAGAAGGGTACAGACTAAGAATATGGTTGAAAAAATCTAAAACTGATCAGATGGGGCAAGGATTGTGGATACATCTGAATGTCATTGACTCAAAGGGATGTTGTCCGGTGGGTGAATGGAGGGATTTCAGGTGTGCCAAGGAGTTCTCAGAAGGCCCGATCTTTGTCCACAAGTCAAAAGCGAAGATAACAAGTCATCAGCTGCTGGCTGTACTGAGGAAGGTTTTATTGTTGTTAGGAGAAGACCCATCAAAGTTTGCAACACATTCTTTTCGAATAGGGGCAGCGTCAGAAGCAGCAAGATTAGGGTTAGGTTGGGGGACAATTAAAAGAATAGGTAGATGGCGCTCAACTTGTTGTGCGAGATATGTAAGGAAATGAAATAAAAAGCACAAATAAAAGCGTTTCTATGGTTATTGTTTTTTTTTTAATGCAGTTTTTTCTTTTATCTAGGTGATATTCAGGGTTTATGTCCTAGCAAAATACAAATATGGATCATAGGTAATTCTTTCATCAAGTGGGCTGCGATTTTTGCCGAACACCAGATATTTGGAAGAAACCTGGGCATCCCCACCGAGGGACATGAACTTTACTGGTGCGGTAAAGGGGGCATGAGATGGGAAAGTTTGTTTCCATTGCTTACAAGAATTTGTTATTACAGAGGTGGCCCAGAAATGTTGATACTCCACTTAGGAGAAAATGATTTAGTTTCCTTGTCTGGTTTAGGTTTAATAAAGAAAATGCAGTTAGATTTAGCAGTAATTTAAAGTAATTGGTTAGGGACAAGGGGCCATATAAAGGTAAATGGAGAATACCGATTCCTCAATACCGAATTTTACCGAATCGGTATTAAGAATTCGGTAAACACGATGTAGATAAAAAATCGGTTAAGTTTACCAATTCGTTAAAATTCGGTATTAAATACCGAATCTGAATGAATTGGTAAAAAAACAAAAAATCCAACATCGAAATACCGAATCGGTGTTATAGAATCCATTACCGAATCGGTAAATACCGAATCGGTAATTCAGAAATTCGTACTTTGGTGAATCAGCCAATCCTGATTCACCCAATTACCTTCCAAACAGGAAGTGGCCACACCCATCCAGGTGTACAGGACCTGGAGCTCACTGTGAGGCAGGCAGGCAGTCAGCCAGGAGAGCTGAGGAGGCAGCAGCAACACAGCCACAAGCAAGACTGAAGAACCCGAAAGCAGTGAAATGGCAAGCCAGGACAAGGAGAAGGAGGGAGGTGACAGTAAAAGAAAACTGAAGTTCAGTGACAAGGATCTGGAGGTCCTGATCCAGGATGTCAGCCAAGAGCACCACAAGCTTTTTGGAGCCCAATCCCACCAAGTGCCAGAGTCACAGAAGAGGCAAATCTGGAGTGGCATTAGTGACAAAATCAATGCCATAGGTGTGACCCAGCGCACCATAGAGGACATCAGAAAGAGGTGGTACGACCTTAGGAAAGCAGCAAAACAGAGGATGGCAGAGAGACAGAGGCAGGCTGGCAAAACAGGTGGAGGTGAAAGCCGAGCCCCAGCACCAACATCACTGGAACTGATGGTGGAGTCCACCATCCAGCCGGAGAGTGTGAGTGGCGTGGGAGACGCAGACAGCTCCGCCAGAGCAGCAAGAAAACAAGGTAAGAAGCATACCCAGCATGCTGTGCTACCCCCTCCACAACCCCAATCCCCATAGTGGCAAAGGGACACCCACTCCACCCCATGTCTTACTGGTTACCTGCAATACATAATGGGTGATGTAGTCAAAGGGAACTCATGAATAGGTCAGTCAGGCTAGCATTCACAATAGCATGGTAAAGGACTTGGCTACGGAAGGAAAACCACTGTGCTCTATAGGCATGTTGTTTAATGTAATTCCATTGCTGACAGAGCATTGAGTATATCTACATTTGTGTCATTACAGGCGAGTCATCTCGCAGTGCAGCAGAGGGCAGCAGAGGCAAGTCAGCCAGGCCAGAGGGGAGCCAACATGAGGATGACAGCATGCCTTCAGGGACCACAAGCACGGCGCCATCACAGCCACCCAAACCTCCACCACAGCCATCACCACCGCGCCAGGGAGGGACGCAGTCCCCAGTGCGACGATCACCGACACCACCACCACCACAGTCAGGCAGGAGGCATGCCGTGCCCAGCCTCCAGCAGATGGAGGGGTCGGAGGAGGAGGAGGGCAGATTGGCCGAACAAAGTCCCATAGCTGATAGATATCACAGGGAGAGGGCTAGGTCAGCATCCGAGGGCGCCCACATCACATCAAGACGCTGCAGGGTAAGACCGGACAGTCCAGTAGCATCCGAGCAGGGTGACAGTGTGTTTGCTGGACTGGAAGGCAACATGCTGAAGGTCCAGCGCCTGCAATGGAGGGAGATGAAGTCAATGCACAGGGAGGTGGCACACATGAACAAGCATATGCACAGGATGGAGAAGAAACACCAAAAGGGGTTGGCTCAAAACGCAGTAAGGCTGCGCCACATATCAATATAAACAAAACGAAATGCCAGTACTGCAGAGATAAGTAAATACATTTCAATGCCCAATGACGTTAAACAATTGTAGCATAACCACCATACACGGTGTGTTTGAATTAATCCTTTTTATTTCTTTTTTTTGGTTGTAGAAAAGTTATTCACAAAATTTATTTGAATTCTGACTATTTTATGTGTTAAGGAGGGGAGTAGAAAATCTTTTAAAAACTTCAGTGACATGTGAAATAGAATGAACAAGTGAAGGATGGATACAAGGTAAAAGGGGGGTAACACTCATACAATTCAATTAGCAATCCATCATTTGCTCTATGCAAACTTTCATACCGCGATTATCACTCACAGCGATGGGTAAACAAACAATGGGTAAGAAATAGTGCGTGGTGAAAAAGAAAAAGAAAAGAAGTTAAGAAAATAGGAAAGTGATTTTGAAAGCAATGGACCGGGGACCGGACCGGTTTCGAGGTAACACCTCTCATCAGCCCGGCTAGCTTGACTCCAAGTGGTGTGGAGTGCCTGGGACCCACGTCTGGGCATCCCCAGCGCACTTAGGGCGGCAATTGCAAAAACAACAAGTGATGGACTGAATGTGGATCAATGTCACACACTCCCCCAGTCAAAAGATCTGGGCCCAAATCCATCGTTTTTTTGCACTCCACACCACCCTGGGTTAGACAATGGCGATATGCAAATCAGCTCTGACCCTGTTGCCCCATGGGAACAGTCCAGTCCGAACTACAAAAGCCATGTCCTTCCCAGAACGGAATCAAGCATCCGAGGACCGGACCGGTTTCGAGGTAACACCTCTCATCAGCCCGGCTAGCTTGACTCCAAGTGGTGTGGAGTGCCTGGGACCCACGTCTGGGCATCCCCAGCGCACTTAGGGCGGCAATTGCAAAAACAACAAGTGATGGACTGAATGTGGATCAATGTCACACACTCCCCCAGTCAAAAGATCTGGGCCCAAATCCATCGTTTTTTTGCACTCCACACCACCCTGGGTTAGACAATGGCGATATGCAAATCAGCTCTGACCCTGTTGCCCCATGGGAACAGTCCAGTCCGAACTACAAAAGCCATGTCCTTCCCAGAACGGAATCAAGCATCCGAGGACCGGACCGGTTTCGAGGTAACACCTCTCATCAGCCCGGCTAGCTTGACTCCAAGTGGTGTGGAGTGCCTGGGACCCACGTCTGGGCATCCCCAGCGCACTTAGGGCGGCAATTGCAAAAACAACAAGTGATGGACTGAATGTGGATCAATGTCACACACTCCCCCAGTCAAAAGATCTGGGCCCAAATCCATCGTTTTTTTGCACTCCACACCACCCTGGGTTAGACAATGGCGATATGCAAATCAGCTCTGACCCTGTTGCCCCATGGGAACAGTCCAGTCCGAACTACAAAAGCCATGTCCTTCCCAGAACGGAATCAAGCATCCGAGGACCGGACCGGTTTCGAGGTAACACCTCTCATCAGCCCGGCTAGCTTGACTCCAAGTGGTGTGGAGTGCCTGGGACCCACGTCTGGGCATCCCCAGCGCACTTAGGGCGGCAATTGCAAAAACAACAAGTGATGGACTGAATGTGGATCAATGTCACACACTCCCCCAGTCAAAAGATCTGGGCCCAAATCCATCGTTTTTTTGCACTCCACACCACCCTGGGTTAGACAATGGCGATATGCAAATCAGCTCTGACCCTGTTGCCCCATGGGAACAGTCCAGTCCGAACTACAAAAGCCATGTCCTTCCCAGAACGGAATCAAGCATCCGAGGACCGGACCGGTTTCGAGGTAACACCTCTCATCAGCCCGGCTAGCTTGACTCCAAGTGGTGTGGAGTGCCTGGGACCCACGTCTGGGCATCCCCAGCGCACTTAGGGCGGCAATTGCAAAAACAACAAGTGATGGACTGAATGTGGATCAATGTCACACACTCCCCCAGTCAAAAGATCTGGGCCCAAATCCATCGTTTTTTTGCACTCCACACCACCCTGGGTTAGACAATGGCGATATGCAAATCAGCTCTGACCCTGTTGCCCCATGGGAACAGTCCAGTCCGAACTACAAAAGCCATGTCCTTCCCAGAACGGAATCAAGCATCCGAGGACCGGACCGGTTTCGAGGTAACACCTCTCATCAGCCCGGCTAGCTTGACTCCAAGTGGTGTGGAGTGCCTGGGACCCACGTCTGGGCATCCCCAGCGCACTTAGGGCGGCAATTGCAAAAACAACAAGTGATGGACTGAATGTGGATCAATGTCACACAATCCCCCAGTCAAAAGATCTGGGCCCAAATCCATCGTTTTTTTGCACTCCACACCACCCTGGGTTAGACAATGGCGATATGCAAATCAGCTCTGACCCTGTTGCCCCATGGGAACAGTCCAGTCCGAACTACAAAAGCCATGTCCTTCCCAGAACGGAATCAAGCATCCGAGGACCGGACCGGTTTCGAGGTAACACCTCTCATCAGCCCGGCTAGCTTGACTCCAAGTGGTGTGGAGTGCCTGGGACCCACGTCTGGGCATCCCCAGCGCACTTAGGGCGGCAATTGCAAAAACAACAAGTGATGGACTGAATGTGGATCAATGTCACACACTCCCCCAGTCAAAAGATCTGGGCCCAATCACTTGTTGTTTTTGCTTTCGTTTTATAACAGGCCATCTAGCCTATATACAAATTGCCTAATTTGCAATAACATTCATTACAAAGATTGGCCTTTAGACAAAAGAAAGAAGGTCGACGCGTTTCGAAACCCCTTCAATGTGGGGATTCTCCTCAGGACCTCAGGGGAGTTAGTCCTACAAAAACAAACAAAACGTCTTACTATGCTGCACCTGAGCTAAACCTTCAACTTTTCTTCGGAACAACAAAAACCAAGGAAATATCTTGTCTTCTCGCAATGATTGTCTTCTCATATTGATTAGAAAAATCTGGTTTTTCATGTGATGCAGGGCACCTCTCAGAGCTGTGGGCAAAGAAGTGGCTGTCAACTATACTTCTATACATGAGCCAGCTAGGTGATGTTCGAACACGTTTCCTGAACCTCAAAACACTCCTACCTTCAAGATGAAGTAGGTGGCTTGCACACAGCGATAATTTTCTTTCCAATCCTTTTTTGTTAATGGTTTGTTAGAAAAACCTGCGATACAAAAGAAAACGGGCGGTGAATCTTCAAGCCTCGGTCGTGTACTGCCTTCCTCACTTCGCGGGTTTGTCCATTGTTTGTTTACCCATCCCTGTGAGTGATAATCGCGGTATGAAAGTTTGCATAGAGCAAATGATGGATTGCTAATTGAATTAAAAAGGATTAATTCAAACACACCGTGTATGGTGGTTATGCTACAATTGTTTAACGTCATTGGGCATTGACATTTATTTACTTATCTCTGCAGTACTGGCATTTAGTTTTGTTTATATCAGGATGGAGAAGGGCATCAGTGCTATGGGTGAGAACTTGTGTGCGGGAATGGAGAGAGTAGCTACCTCGGTGGACAACCTCTGCAGCCAGCTTCAGCAGGACCATCTTGGCAGGCGCGGGGAGAGACAGAGGCTCCAGGCCTATACCAAGTCGGTGAACCGGCTGGCCACTACAACATCACTGATGTGTTGCAGGTCCATTGCCATGCAGGAGGAGATGGCGCATTGCAGCAGGGATGTGGCCAGGGGGATGGTGTCCATGACCTCAGTGCTACAGCTCATGCAGAATGCTAAGGCGGTCACAATGGAAGGGGGGGGGAGTGAGGAGGCTACCAGCCGTGGTGGCATTACGCCCTCACCAACTGAGTACAGGAGGCATAGTGAACGCAACGTGCCTGCACATGAACATTCCAACACACCAGACAGTGTCAATAGGGAACGTGCACGTGCAGCGCGTGGACACAGGAAGTAAAGACCTATGGCTGTTTCCATGCATGAGATGGGTGATGTAACCCATGTCCAATTGGACATTGCTCAGAATACAGGAGGTGTGCACAATAAACACCTTTACATGTAACAGTTAATGGCTCAGTGTCGTTACTCACTCAGAAATAGTTTGACGTAATCTCTGCCCGTCTCTGTCTCCCATCATGTTCAATTGCAACACCAGCTGCGCAGGGCTCTGGCTGAGGGTTGTCCTCGTCCTTGTCCTCTGAGTCAGTTAGTTCCACTGCTGTTCCTTTTTTTGTGGCCAGATTGTGCAGCATTGCACATGTAGCAATAATCTTGCAACATTTGATGGGCTGTACAGACGTGCACCTCCAGTTTTGTGGAGGCAACGGAATCTGCTTTTGAGCAATCAAAATGTGCGCTCCACCACGTTGCGTGTGCTCCTATGTGCCACATTGTACCTCCTCTCCCTTGGGGTGGTTGGGTTGAGATATGGTGTGAGTAGATAAGGCCGGAGGGCATATGCGCTGTCACCTATGTACAGAAGTAAGTGGCATTGATTACTGTGACCAACAGCTTGAGGCAGGGTGTACATCAGGGTGTGTCACATTTACTTACCTAGTATGAATCTGTCTCCAAATTCGCCAGCAAGCAGACGTGTATGGATGCCACTGTTATGGAAGATGTAGGCGTTGTGGCTACTCCCGGGGAATTTGGCCACGATGTCAGTTATGATGTGTTTGGCAGTTCAAATCACCTGCTCATTGATGGAGTGGGTGGAATTGCGGTTTCTGTATATGTATTCACTTGCTGCAGGTGGGCAGATGGGTATATGTGTCCCATCGATGCAGCCAATGACGTGTGGGAACTGTGCAAGTTGGTAGAACTCAAGCTTGGTTCTCTGCAGCTCCGCCTGTGTACTGGGGAAGGAAATGTAATGTTCTATTCTGTCCATCTTGGCATCCAGGAAGGTATGGAAGAAACGGGATAGACAGCTCTGTGACACTCCACCCACTGCAGCTATCACACCCTGGAAACTTCCTGATGCAAGGTGGTGCAGGCAGCAGAGTACCTGGACATGGGTGGGGATAGCGTGGGCCCTTGGTGTCTGATGCTCCAGATAGGGTCTTAGGTCACTTATTAGGTCCAGGATGGTGTCTGGGTGCAGTCTGTATCTTTCATGGATTTCTGCTTCTGTCAATTGGAACAATGTGATGCGTACTCTGTACACCCGCTCTTCACGTCTCCAGATCCTCACTTCTGCTGCTCTCAAGCGTAGCCGCCTTGCAATGACGTAGAGGGCTGCCATTGTGGTCGCACAGATGCATTTTGGAACGCTTTTTATGCACTGCACCTCATTACCACATGCTCTTGAAATGTGGTAAATACTGATTCGTTATTTCCGAATCTTCTCATATTCAGTGATTACGAGGTTTGGGGGTTTTACCGATTCTTTGATTCCGATTCGGTATTCATTGTTTCGGTATTTCCGATTCGGTAAATAAGGAATCGGTAATTTTTCACCGATTTGTTATTAACGGTTGCATTCGGTATTACGTACATCTCACATGGCTGAATACAGGTTGGTAACGCCGAAAAAGGGCCTTTTTCGGTGTTACCGACCGGTATTTGGCCACCTACATATGGCCCAAGGTTGGTATGGACAGAATGTGTTTTCAGGAAACAATGGAGGAACGCTCGGAACCAAGCTGCCATTGAGAAAGCACGGAAAAAACTGAATAGAGCAATACATTTTTTGTGTAAGTATGGGAATCTTGATCATAGCGCACAATAACATCACTGGCAGAGAAGGCCATTTGTTCAGAGAGGATGGAGTACACTTAACTCAATTGGGAATGGCTTACTATATTCTTGAGATACGAGATATGTTGTCTAATGAATTGAATGTTGATTTGTGGGTATCCCCAGGAGTTGGAGATCACTAAAACAAGGAAACTTAACATGAGTATATTTTACTGAAAGTGGGGTGGGGTCAGGAAAAATCTGGGGGTTTTCCTGAGTGGCGGAAGAGGGGAAGGTCAATGTCTAGAGCGGACATTGATCGTCCTTCATGAGAGAGGGTGGGGGAGGATCAGGATGGGGAAAAGGAAAAGGAAAAGGAAAAAGAAAGAAAGTTGAAATGTTTTGAAATATGGGGTGATTTAATAAAATGAAACTTATCAAGGTTTCGGTCAAAACAGTTACAAAGAAATAAGTTTGAAATGAAATATATGGTTTTGGTATAAAGTTCAAAATTGTACGGTTTTGGAAAATATAATAAACATGTGATATGAGTTATGGATATTTAAATATAATTGCCTGATCTTATTAATAAAAGTGTTTTTTTTTGCTACAGTGGTGTTGTTTCTCTTTGGTCGGGATTATTCTGGGCGAACACATTTGATGACCACACTTCCAACTACAACACAGTGGTGACTGATGTTCTTCACCAAGGAGCACAGCTCAAACTAAAATGATGTAAAAAATCTAATCAAAATCCTGGTACAACTCAGATCTTAACAATGAGAGGAGATAACTAAGACAGTCCGGACGGATATGGAGAGAGAACCCCTCTGCGGCGCACCTCTCACTCCTAAGAACTGTGCTGCTCTCCTATAAGAAAGACATCTTTAGACAAAAAGACACTTTCTTTCACAACCAAATTGAAGTCACTAAGAACAGACCCAGGGAGCACTTCAACATAATCAAATAACAAACTACCCTTACCTCTCCACATGAGACAACAGCCACTAATGAACGCTGTGAAGTAATAGCTAACTTTTTCACAGCTAAATATGCGAAAATTGAGCTATCCCTCATCCAAATCATAAAGCTGAAGTCCCTACCAACCTTCTCTATTGGCTTACAACCCACCACAGAAGCTCCCCCTCAAGACATCACTAATGATCCAATTGCCCCAAGAAACACTCTCCTTCAACTGAAAAACAATGCTAATTGGTCTGACTTAAAACCTATCATTGAAAGTGAAGGCTTTAATATAATTGCAAACTTGAAGCCCACATCTCACACTACTGTTCCCCTCGCATCCACATTTATACAGAACCTAAACCACATTATCTCCCCATTCTGGATATACATCAGCAATGCATCTCTCTCCTCAGGCCATGTACATAACTCCCTCCAGCTGGGTCAATTCACACCATACTCAAAAAACCAGGACGGACACCAATGACCTCTATAACCTCAAACCAACCACCAACCTCCCGTTCCTAACCAAAACAATGGAAAAGTGTGTCCTACTACAACTCAAGCAACATATAGACATATTCAACCTACCTAACACCTTCCAATCAGGATTCAGTAAAGGCTGCAGCACAGAAACTGCTATGCTCAATATCTCTGATGACATTCACAGGTCCTTACATGAAGGTGACACCTGCCTCCTAATCCTACTTGACTTATCTGCAGTATTGATACAGTAAATCACCAAATATTATTCTACACACTCAAGAAACGCGCTGGTATCAACGACACACTTTTTACAAGGACAAGGGAACCCAAAGGTAATATAAGAGGGATCTTGGGTAAGTAATGTCTTTAGTAACAGGTGTCAACGACACAGTCCTGAGATGGTTCACATCCTACCTGCAACATCGCTTGCAACAAATAAAAATCAAAAACTGTCTCTCAAAACAAACACTAGTTCCATATGGTGCAACCTAGGGCTCAATTCTCTCTCTATCCCTTTTCTATCTTTTCACAGAACCCCTTACTGTTATTCTCAATCAAATAGGAGTGAAATGCCACCTATTTGCCTTTGACACCCAACTCTATTACAAAATTAGATCACCCAGAGAAATCCTACATCTTAATGACACACTAATCAAAATACAAACTTGGCTTAACAACAACCACTTAAAGTTGAACCCCAACAAAACTGAGGTACTACTTTTCTACCCAACAAACATTCCTCTACGAATCCAAGAATAGCTCAAGAAATTGGATGCTCTAAATTGTTCTCTCGCACTATTCAACTCCATAAAATTCTTGGGTATCACCACGGAAAAAAATGTCGATGAAGGAACACATCAACAACTCAGCTATATACACACTAAAACATCTCAAGAATATCAAACCGTTCATTTCCCCTGATGATTTTAAGATGGTAGTTCAATCTTTTCTCCTCTCGAAACTTGACAATGGCATCTTCACGGGAACTCTGAAAAATCACCTTGCCACCCCTAAGAAATGTCTCGAAGCAGTGGCCAAGCTTCTAAAATGTATTAAATGGTTTGAGCACATCTCAACCTCATCAGCCCTCAAGAGCCTCAATTGGCTTCCCATTGAAGGAAGTTGCATCTACAAGACTGCTTGCATCACCCAGAAAGCCCTTTATACACATAACTCCATATATCTTGAAACCAAACTTTGAAAAGCAGGAAGAAACCGTACTCTGAGAAGCTCCAACTCACTTCTTCTCATAACTCCTAAGATGAAAAAGAAATCCTCCCAGACACCATCACTGTCATGAAATGAATCTAGGATCTGGAACTCCCTCCCTAAGGATCTCCACTGCAACCCCTTCTTTTCCTGCTTGAAACAGGACTCTAAAATACCTACTGCTCAACAACTACTTTAACATGCACACAAACCAAGCTATGTCCCCTAAGCTCACACCCAAACTGACTAGACCCATTGAGGCTACCAATTGATTGTTTCAGCTGTTACTCTATCATTAATCCATTAATTTATGCTGTTCTGATGTTCACCTGTTGTAACTACTTTGACTGCCTAATGCTTTTCTTTGTCTGTATATATATATAAGTACTTAATCAAACAATCTCCCATTGTATATAAAACACTCTAATACCTTAGGGTCTAGCTATGGCTATATAAAACCTTCAAATAATATAAATCATAAATAATAACGCAGATATGTATGCAGCCACTCACAGACCCACACAGAAAGTCATGCACCCAGTCAGAGACCCACTCAGTACCCACTCACACGTCCATTTAGAGACTCTTGCAACCATTCACAGACCCACTCAGTCACTCATGTACCCATTCATACACCTACTCAGACATTCATGCACCTACTTGCAGAGTCTTTCTAAGAATCATACCCCTACTCACAAACCCACTCAGACACTCATGGACCCACTCAGATACTCACTTGAAAACTCAAGTACAAATTCAGCGACCCACACACAGACCCACTCATACACTTAACGAGCTATTCACAGACCACCTTAGACACTCACATCCATTTATAGAACCATTCAGAGATTCATGGACCCACTCACAGACCCACTCAGAGAATCATGCACCCACTCACATACCCATTCAGACACTTATGCTCCCACTCACAGACCCACTCAGATGCACATGCACCTTCCTAAATGCCTACTTACTCATGCACCCACTCACAAACACATTAGGCACTCAAGCATCCATTTACAGATACTTTCAGTCAGTCATGCACCCACTCACAAACCCACTCTGACATTCATGTACACACTCACAGTCCCACTCAAACACTCATGGCCCTCCCAAACACCCACTCAGGGACTCCTACTCACACATCTACTCGGACACTCATCTACCCACTCACAAACCCACTTAGGCATTCACACACCTACTCACAGACCCACTCAGGCACTCACATACCCACTCAGAGATTTACTTGCAGGCTCATACACCCACTAACAGACCCACTCATAGACTCATGCACCCTCACATACCTACTCAGAAACTCATGCAGCTACTCACGGACACACTCATGCGTTACTGTACCTAGTCACAGATCTGCTAACAGACTTACACACCCACTCAAAGACCCACTTAGAGGCTCATGTATCGAGTCACAGACCTACTCAGATACTCATTCACCACTCACAGATCTACCCAGTCATTCACATACCTACTCAAAGGCCCACTCAGACACTTATGTACCTCCTCACAGACCTACTCAGACACTCATAGACCCACTCACTAACCCACTTGGGCACTCACATACCCACTCACAGCTGTACTAAGACACTCATGCATCTCTGGTAAACCCACTCAAGCACTCATGCACCACTCACATACCTACTCAGACACTCATGCACCCACTCACAGCCTGACTCAGGCACTCACTCACCCACTCACATACCCACTCAGACACTGATGCACCCACTCACAGACCCATGTAAAAACTAAAGTACTCAAGACCTACTCAGGTACTCACACATCCACTCACAGACCCATTCAGGCACTCATGTACCCACTCACAGATTCATTCTTAGACGCATGTACCAACTCACAGACAGACTCATAGACTCATGTATCCACTCACAAGGTCTACTCAGAGACTCATGCCTCTACTCTTATACCTACACAGACACTCATGCACTCACTCACAGACTCACTCATAGACTCACAAACTGCTCACAAGGCATTCTCAGAGACTCATGCATCAACTCACAGACCCACTCAGTCATTCATGCATCCACTCACAGATCCATTGAGAGACTCGGGCACACACTCACTTAGATACTCATTCAACTACTCACAGAGTCACTCAGACTCTCACAGACCCACTCAGAGACCCACTCAGGCACTAACTCATCCACTTACTGCCCCACTCAAACACTCATGCTCCCACTGACAGGCCCACTCAGACACTCATGCACCAACTCACATATCCACTCACAGACTCACAAACCACTCACAAGGCATTCTCAGAGACTCATACATCAACTCACATACCCACTCAGGCACTCATGCACATATTCACAGACCCACCCAGACACACACATCCACTCAGGCTCTAATCCTCTTAGAGGCTCATGCACTGTACCCATTCACAGACCAACTTAGAGACATATGCACACACTCGGACACTGATTCAGAGACTCATGCATCCCCTCACACACTCAGTCATACACTTAGGTACCTACCTACAGACCCACTCAGGAACTCATGCAGACACTCACAGACCATCTCAGGCACTCATGCACCCATGCACAGACCCACTCAGGCACTCATGCATCTCTCAAACACCCACTAACAGACCCACTCTGACACTCTAACATCTACTCACAGATCCACTCAGACACTCATGCACCCACTCTCAGATCCATTTACAGACTTATGCACTCACAGACCCACTCCTAGATTGATGAACGCACTCACCGTCCTACTCAGAGACTCATGCACCCACTCAGATACTTATATACCCATTCACAGACCCACTCAGCGACTCATGGACTCATGCACCTGCTCACAAGCCCACTCAGGTACTCAAGCATCCTCTCCCGCACTCATGTACCCACTCACAGATCTTCTCAAAGACTCACAAACTCATTCATTGACCCTCTTAGAGACTCATGCACCTACTCAAAGACCCACTTGGTACTCACAGACCTACTCAGACACTCAAACAATCAGTGATGCAATTATGCAGCTACTCCGAGACCCACACATGCATTCACACACCAACTCACACACCTATTGAGACACTCACCCACTCACTCATATACCTACTGAAACATAAGCGTTCACTCACACACTCACTCTCAAAGGTATAAAAGGTTACAGTTAGGAAATTTTAAAAAACTTTGAAATTCCCTTAAAAACCAAAGGTTACACAGTCATATTAGTTAGGAAATAGAATTGACCTGTACAAAACCATAGAAATCCAGCAGTTACATTTATCTGAGATAACCATAACTTATTATCCTGCAGTGGACTGCTTATGACCTCACATACTACATCACTTATGCCATGATCAGTGACATCACTCATGACATCGCTGATGATACCTCAAATGACAAATGTAAGTAAGTAAGTAAGTAAGTAATTTTTTTTATTGTATATGGTTAATAAAAACCTTTACAAAAAAGGAGAGAATTTCAAAGAACTTATTCCATAAAATAAATAAAAGTGCATCTGCTGACAGGTGACCATTTCAGACTAAAATAATAAATCTATCTTTCATTATCTAGCTTCAAAGTCTTTTGTTTCAGTGAGACTTTGTATTTTGTCCTATTAGTCACCTTTTTTTCATTTTTCATCAATAGGAGGCTCATTTTCTGGAAAAAAAAAGGTGGCCCTGCAGGCTGTCGGCAGCTGTTCGCTGTTCAATACTAGATTGACTGCCGGCCGACCTGTTCTGTGGAAAAGGCGGAATATTTGAAGGAGATAATACCGTCTCAGGTTGCTCAGAGCGGAACAGATGCACAGTACGTGGATCAGGGATTCTTCAGCCAGACCACAAAGTCTGCACAATGATGTTGGCCATGTTTGCCGCCATGCCGGGATCTGGTCTTTTGTGGTATAGGTTCCCAGCCACAGTCGTAATAGCATTTGTTGCGTAGATGGTGTTACGTAATTGACTAGGTACGGTTGCGGAATGCTTCTGTCGTACGTGGCCAGTACCATCCATCCATGGTTTTTTTTGGCCACTGTTGCTTTGTCAGCAATCCTGGATTTATATTTCACCGCACCATTGGCAGCTTTTTTAAAGGCCGCGAAGGTATATTCATTGTTCCACGTCTGTTGCATGTCAAGATTTTCCAACGCTTCTTCCAGTGTTTTTTTCCATGCCTTTTTTCCTTTGGTTTGATTGTTGATTTCAGTCCAACAGTGACCCATCAGCGTGTCCTCTTGTGCTGCTCTTAGTTTCCAGCACGTTTTTATTATGGCGGCTTGTCTTGCGTGATGCTGGTTAAGTAACCCAAATTCAAGGCGTACCTGCGCCTTTGATGCAAACTTCGGAATTTGGTAGAGGTATTTGAACAGCGCTGACTGTTGGAGATTCAGGAAATTCGCATCTTTATCTTTGTATAGGACGGAGCCATAAGTAAGGGAGGGTAAAAATTTAGCAGCAATCACTTTCAGCAAGTATTCGTTGGATGGACATGTTAATTTTGTTTTTAGTATGTTTAGGGCAAACCGCAATTTGATTGCCTGAGATTTTCTGTACAAGGTGTGTTCTTTTAATGACCATCTTGAATCGACAAGTACTCCCAGATACTTATAGGTGGAACATTGCTCTATGTTGTTTCCCGCGATGTGCCATCTGAATGTTTGCTGCCCTAGGTCAGAAGCGAAGCAAACCACTTTTGTTTTTTTGTAGTTAAATTGCAGCCCATGCATGCAAGTATATTGGTGCAACCTTGTCATAGCGCGTTGGAGACCCAGCGGGGTCTGGCTGCACAAGACTATGTCGTCAGCATACTGCATACTCCTTATTTTGTGTTGGGCTAGTTTTGATGAAATATCGATTACAAAAACACCGACCTACAAAAATATCATCACAAAAATATCGCCTACAAAAATATCGTCATCATATACTTAAACAAGGATTTACAAAAATATCGATAATTTTTTATCGACTACATTAATATAGTTTACTATAATATATACTACATAAATCTCGACAACTACATTATCGACAAGCCTTTAAATAACATTACCTTCTACTCTAATATCGATAACACAAATATCGAGTAACTTTATGCTATTGTTAATTTACAAAAAATATTGCCATCTTCTCTATAACCTTAAATACACAATACATACACGTATTTTATATTTTTTACTATTATTTAAATTACATAAAAGCGTTTCTAACATATATCTATGCACTACATTATTTACTAATTTATATATATTTTTAAAATATACATTATTGCTATAAACGTTACCAAACAATATAATACACTCTTTTTCGATTTCTTTACATAACATTTAACACATTTTAATATTTTAAAATTTAGTACTATTATAATAAAACACCTAGAAAACATTTTATAATATAAAGTCTGACAAAATCAGTATTTCTACAGGCTCATTAACAATATAACGGGTTTCTTATTTAAACTAAGGATCTCATCCAATGATTTTAAAATACAAGTAATTGAACCAATCAAAATGCACTATTAATTGAGTCAGTACTATAAATACAATTATAAAATTCTCTAAAATTACCATTTTTGGCCCACACTTGGAGAAAAACGGTAACTTTGCTGAACAGAAGAGAATACACACCTACAACAACGACTACAACACAGTGTACTACAACTCAAGTAAGTGAACTCCAATTTTATGTATCATACAAACCTCTCTAAAAGTAGCTGAACTACCAGAAGTAAAGAAATGCTCTCTCATTTTTTTTAAATATCAATAAAACATCCTGTCAACAACAGCCACAAGAAAAAAATAAATTACTATATGAACTGCCGTATCAAAGTCTATTTAGAAATGTTTTAAATAACTAAAAATTTAGCAAACAGATGTTTCTAAAAAAGTGATATGTTATGAGCTACACATATATCCTATTACTATCAATAACAAATATAAACTATTTTTGGCAGATTATATAAACATCATCTACATATCTACAACTCCTGAAACAACATCTTCTACTACATTAAGTAAGTATACCCACTATTTCTAGTAATATTCAGAAAGTAGAATCAAACAAGTATAAACATATATAATTAATTTGTACTATTCTCTACCACAACTACAGAACATTAAACAGTGAAATTCTACATATAAGAACAGAAAACATCTGATTAGCAGGAAAACATCATTGTAAGTATATTTTTAAATCTCTCCTTTTGGCCTACACATTTAAATGAATGTTTATCACTTTTACTAAAAACACATATATATGTCTTCACAGATCTACCTTAGACATGGCAGAAGGGGCTACTTTTATTACTTCACAAAAGGGGAAAATAATGCTGAGCTACATGGGTTATACCTACACCCAAGAAAGAGTCAAGGAGAATAAAACCCATTGGAAATGTAGGAAATATTACTCAACTGCATGTAATGGTAGAGACACTACTGTTGATAACAATATTGTAAATGTACGTGAGCTTAACCACCCACCCAATGTAACAGAAGTCAAAGTAAGAGAAGCACTAGAGACATTGAGAGAAGCTAGTACAGGCTCACAAGAAACAAGCACAACTATTTTGAAAAATGTTTTAAGCAAAGTGCCAGAATATGTTACAGGACAGTTACCTTCTATCCCCAACTTGAAAAGATTAATAGCTAAAACAAAACGAGCTTCTGATCCAACACCAACAGCACCTGAAAATTTTCAAGACATTAGAATATATCCTGAATATACTATTACACACCAAAGTCATGATAAAAGAATTTTACTTTTTGCAACAAATAGCAATTTGCAAAAACTAAAATCATGTGAAACATGGATGATGGACGGAACTTTTAAAGTTTGTCCCAAACCTTTCTATCAACTTTACACCATCCATGGTGAATACCAGGAAACTAACATCCATTTAATTTATACACTGCTGCCAAATAAAACAAATGCAACCTACGTAGAAATTTTAACAACTATCAAAGATTTTACAGATAATTACTATCCACAAAGAATAATTATAGACTTTGAAATAGCCATGATTCAAGCTATACTTGAAATATATCCCCACACTTCAATACAAGGGTGTTACTATCACTACAACCAAAGTATATGGAGGCATTTACAAAAATCTACTTTAAGCATTGAATATTCAACAAACAGTAACTTTGCTTACCAGATTAAAAAGTTAATTGCACTGGCATATGTGCCAACAACAGAAGTTGCTAATTATTATAATTTACTACTTGACAGCCCTTTCTACCGCAACAATGAGAAAAAATGAACGCCCTTCTTAGACTATTTTGAAGACACCTGGGTGGGAAGATTACATCGTTCTGGTCACCGCAGACAACCTAAATTCCAAATTCCTTGGTGGAATGTGTATGCTAGTACTATAGCACAGAAAGCCAAAACCAACAACGCAGTAGAAGGATGGCATAATGCCTTCCAAGCCACAATAGGAAGAACACAACCAACACTCCATAAACTAATCCAAAGCATCAAAAAAGAGCAAAGCTACCAAGAACTAAGAATAGAGCAATCTCTATCAAAAATCGGCCCAAAACTAAGTAAACAAACATTAAATATGTACAAATACCTACAACAAAAAACAAGAATGTACCCAAGTATCCAAGGTCTAGAATACTTGGACCTAATTGCAAAATCTATCCTTTAGGAAAAGACAAATCAAAACGCATAAAACTATAAATGAAACAGACCTTTTTTTTAAATTAGTTAAATTATGTCATGTAAAAATAAATGTAATTTATTATTACAAGCCATAATGGAACTAAAAGAATTTTAATTTACAATTAGGCCAAATCCACCCCAAATAAATATAAATTATAACTTACGGTTCTGCAGCTGTAGAATGTGTTGCAAGTAGATAGTTTCAACAAGAATAGAACCAAAATCAATCCACAGGAAAAAAAATATTCCCACAAAATGCAAAAAATAAAACTGTGTAATCGGGGTCCAACGTAGCAATCCTCTGGATAACGGAACCATAGAAAACCCGAAAATAAATCCCTATAAAAAACGCACCAAAATCCCGAAAAAGCAGGAAAAGTATTTAAACATTTCCCTGTATGTTTAAAAAAATCGAGATGAAATCCATCTGCTCACCAAAACAAAAACCTGTAAATAAAGTAGAAACAAAACCCACCCGCAATAAATACGAAACCCACAAAGCCTAAAAATAACATATATATAACAGTAAGACACATAAACTAATACTTTAATACTATACATTAACATTACTTCCACAATAACTATGAAACAAAGTACGTTATTACTAACGTCGTCAAATAACACGTACTTTTCACATAAACTGTAAGATACAACACATAGCAACACGTACACATGAAAACTATCTCATTTATGTCTTATAATATACTTAAAAGTAATTAAAATAAAACTTACTTTGACCAGCATAAAGCATTTCCCAACCGCGAGGTTCCGTTTTCTGAAATGACCCAAACAACGATGTAGATAGAGTAAAAAGTGAAGTACAGAAAACAAAATGGCAGCATAATAAAACCAAAAATAGGACTTAATCCCCATTATAGTACAACAAAAATGTGTAATAAATTGCAATTTTTTTTCCATGATTTGTAATAATGTTGTAAATATTTTGAATAAACATATGATGTATGTAAAATATACAATAATGTATTAAATATATTTATATATTAAATCATTATTGTATATAAAAATATGGTTATGATTGTAAAGAATTTGTTTTATGAAAATAAAAATGAGCACTAATTTTTTTTATAATTTTGCAAATGACAATTATATATCAATTAATTAACATTTTAAATGTTTAAAAAATATATACAATTTAATATGCTAATTATTATAATATTACAATGTATATATGTCAGAAATTTGAATGTAAAATTTAAAGATACAATTGCAAATTGTGTACAAAACTTATGTACATCTTTCCATCTACAAATGAAAGTATTAATAAAAAAATTTGTTGCACAAGACTATATTACTATTGTACTTAAAAATTGTTCTAACTTGTTATCTAACTGTTAAAATGTTTAAAATATTTACATTTGTTTCTTTATAAAAAGAATAATTTTAACAATTATATAATAAATATTACAAAAAAAAATCAATTATTTACTAATATATTTTTTTGTTTAAAGTAACTATTTTTAATACTCGAACAGTGCTGGAGAGTAAACCATAAATATTTACTATTCTAACTCCAAATCTAACATAATTCAGGGAAAGTACTGGACAGTAAACCATAATAATTTACTATTCTAACTCCAATCCAACAAAAGTCAGGGAAAGTGCTGGACAGTAAACCATAATAATTTACTATTCTAACTCCAATCCAACATAAGTCAGGGAAAGTGCTGGACAGTAAACCATAATAATTTACTATTCTAACTCCAATCCAACATAAGTCAGGGAAAGTGCTGGACAGTAAACCATAATAATTTACTATTCTAACTCCAATCCAACATAAGTCAGGGAAAGTGTTGGACAGTAAACCATAATAATTTACTATTCTAACTCCAATCCAACATAACTCAGGGAAAGAGCTGGCCAATAAACCATAATAAT
This sequence comes from Lissotriton vulgaris, assembly GCF_964263255.1. Lineage (NCBI taxonomy): Eukaryota > Metazoa > Chordata > Amphibia > Caudata > Salamandridae > Lissotriton > Lissotriton vulgaris. The sequence goes on from NC_141691.1 coordinate 559,936,822, forward strand.
TTACTATTCTTACTCCAAATCTAACATAGTAAGTAAACTTTAGCTTTATTCGATTTTTAGGTATAAAATCAAAAAAGCGCATTGCAAAATATATACACAATTATTTTTCCAATCGTATCACAGTAAATAACATTATAGCATAAAATCTTTAAGAAAGGTCTGGTACCAAATCCATAGTATATCAAGTCAGAGTCTGGGTATTAAATGCCCCTCACCCCGGAGCCGTTTTGGCCCAGCCAAAAGTTAGTCTCTTCGATGATCTTGTATGGGGTAAAGTGATTCTCTGGGATAAAAATCAGATAGCCCCCAGGTGTGTATAGGACTATCTCCTATCTGTGGTTTCCAAGACTGGAGGTAAGGGACAACATTACTGTTTATAAACTTTATCAGCACCAGATCACCGGATCTCTCTTTTCGAAGCGGACCTAACCATCCCACCCTTCTAACACATTGTATTCTACCGTTGATGTCAGGGGGTAGGGGTCTATTCTTTGTTAGCCAAAATAGTGCCTTATTTCTCAGCTCCTGTTCACTTTCAGTTTTTCCCTTTGTGAGTTCAGGCACCCCAGAAAGGACACCCACGAACGGGGCAGCCTCTGGTGGTAAATGGATGTGATTTGTTTTTCTTTGTATGTTCCTTATCTTGGAAAGTGGCCCTTTAGGTGGTGTGGTTACTTTGTTCAGCCCCGTTTTAAAGGAACAGCTGTGTGCTGTTTTAATTTTGGTGGGAATTTTCTCGCTGGATTGGGTTAGCATGCCTGGTGTTGCCCGTCAGAGTTGAAGAACACTACTTTGTGGAGTTGTCAAAGGCTTTACAATATCGCGTAAAGGCTGTGATTGATTGGAGTCTGCCATGTTTTTTAGGAGTATCGAGTTTGTCTTAGTCATTTCCTCTATTGCCGCGATCCTGTCCCCAAGATCGTTCATTCTTTCTATTAAAGGGTGTATTGCGGCGTTACGCATAGTCTGTATCTGGGCCAAGAGGGTTGGTGAAATTGGGGGTGCAAGCAATTTATTTTCCTTAGCTTGGGTGCCTGTTTGTTTGTCGGCTGGTCGTTTTCTTTCACCGGAAAGGTCCTAGGGAAACATTATAGGGTTCGTGTTACCTGTTTCAGGTGGGCAGAGGGAAGTACCCAGGAGGTTTCCATAGGGTGGGAATGATGTACTGGGATGGGGGCTTGTGATGGCTGTAGGGCAAAAGGAGGCATTAATGTGCTCTGATGTCGACTTAACGGCCGCATACTTGGTTTTGCATAAACTATTAAGTTCCTCCAAAAATGATAGATTTGGTGATGCGACGGCAGACTGAGGGGGAGTGATATCACTATAAGAATAGTCGGTGGACAATCGTTCTCGTGCTATTCTTACAGGTTGTTGGGCAGTAGGCGGTGTTGTCTTGATTAAGTAGTGAACCATCGTCCCCTTGGCCAGGTCCCTAGTCACAGGAGGAATGTTCGGGCCCCCTTAGAAGACATGTTGTAAGTAGCAGCAGGCACCTACAGGGACTGAGAATGACTTAGCACAAGATGTCTTACCTATTTTAAATGCACGGCCAGGGGGGGTGGCCCGTCCCGGCCTCCTCTGGCCTATGATGGCCTTAGATGGTCCCGCCCTTGTCCCGGCCTTAGCCCGGCCGCTCCCGCGCGCGACTCGCGGTGCGAGAGGTTCTCCTGCCTTTGTCCCGCGCCTCCGGGCGCTCCGCTGATGTCACCCGACCGCCGGGGCACCTGGGGGATGTAGTCCCTTGCCCTCACGGCGGTTGGGTTGCTGGTCGGGTTGCTGGCACAAGTAAGTTTACAGCCGTTCCCCTCATGGCACCAGGATCGTATGGCAGGCCCTCCCCAGAGCGTCAGCTTCCCTGGTGGCAGCTTCCCCCCGCAGCGCTCCAAATCTAACATAATTCAGGGAAAGTGCTGGACAGTAAACCATAATAATTTACTATTCTAACTCCAATCCAACAAAAGTCAGGGAAAGTGCTGGACAGTAAACCATAACAATTTACTATTCTAACTCCAAATGTAACATAACTCATGGAAAGTGCTGGACAGTAAACCATAATACATAATAACTATTAATATTTCTTTACAATTATTTTATTTATTATTTTTTTTAAATTAGATAGAAATATCCATTATTTTTAATGTATTAGTAAATATTTTAGCTTCACATGTTGTAATTATGATAAATGTACACACATTTTTTAATATTACTACCCACTCCTATCTACTATAATGTCAAAATTTTGATTATAATTTCTAAATAGAATTTAATTTTAATTAAAAAAAATATATATATTTCTAATTTTTTATGTCACAAACACACATTACTAATATTTATCACACAATCTTAGCATATATAAAAAATACAACACACTAATAAAATATCACACACTTTACTTCTGATAAAATTCATAACATTTTATTTCAAATTTCAAATTTCAAATTTCAAATTTCAAATTTTGCATTTAAATTTTCACTTTTCTATTTTTATTGTGCATTTTTTTTACTTTAAACACTCTAAATAAACATTTACACACTTAATTTAACATTTAAAATTTTATATAATAAATTTAAAATTTTATTTTCAAATTTCGCTTTTCAAAAAAGTTTTTTTAATTCACAAATTTTTTTGTAACACATTTTAATATACTACCCACCCTCATCCTCTATATAACCAACAACCCGCTACTAAATCTTTTACATTATTCCCAAAAAATATTTTCAAAATCAATAATTATTTTGCTAAATTAATTATTTATCTCTTATATTTTTAAAACTACTTTTTTAAATTACTACCCACCCTTATCCCCTATATAACCAATAACCCGCTCCTTAAATATTTACTATAATTGATTAATTTATTATTACTTGTTTCCTATAATAATAGCATTAGAACTTTATTTACCATAATTTTAACTTAAAACATACATATTTCAACATTTATATTACACAATATATTATTGTTGCGATATTATATACAACGATATTTTTCTCAACTATATTCTATACAACGATATTTTTAGTTGGCGATATTTATGCCAATCTACAAAATCGATATTTACAACAACAATATTTTCTTTAATGATATTTTATTATCTCGATATTCTTACCTCGATATTTATGCTAGTCGATATTCTCCCGTCGATATTCCTGCTGTATACCGAAGAGGGTGGGGGCTGATACGCATCCCTGCTTGAGGCCAATTCGGGTGGGGATTTTTGATGTTGTCCTGTCCCCATTACCGAGTTTTATCTTGACCCAGGTGGATGAGAATAGATTTATAGTAGCCCGTAACAACTTCGGAGGGGTACCCCAGTTGGCCATCTTTTCCCATAGTATCTCCCTTGGCACTGTGTCGAACGCCGCTTTTAGGTCAACAAAACAGGTGTACAGTTTTGTTGATTTGGCCTTTGCTCTGTCGACAAGAAGTTTGAGCGCTGTCAGATTGCATACCGTGTTGGTTCCAGGCCTAAACCCTGTTTGGGTGATTGGGAGGATGTTGTTGCGGCTGATCCAGTCTTCCAGCGCAATCAGGAGGTTTGATGCATATACCTTGGCCTCTACATCAATGAGCGCGATCAGTCTATAATTCGCTGGATCTGTGCACGCTCCTGCTTTGAAGATTGGGTGCAAAATACTCCCTCTCCATGAGGAGGGAATGCTTCCTGATTGGAATGCGTGATTGTACAATGGGGAGAGATATTCTGCCCAGAAAGAGTGATCTTGTTTGAAGAGCCTATTGGGCAAGCCATTCGGGCCTGGGGCACCTTTTGGCCTCAATTTATTCAGGACCGTTTGGACCTGGCATTTCGTTATCCAGGTTCCTTCAAAGGTTTGATCTTCTTCGTGCTTTTCAGTCAGCGGGAAGGTGAGAAGGAGTTCCTTCCTTACTTGCGCGTCGGTCATTTGAGACTGCTCTAGATGGTGTATCCAGTCTTCCTGTAGTATATTTGCATTAAAAACGAGGGCTGCTCCATTGGCTACTTTGTTAATTTCTGCCCAGAATTTCCTGTTGTTATTGGATTTGCTGGCTTCTATTAATTGTTGCCAGATTTTTGTTTGATGTTTTTTCTTTAGAGTCCATACTTCTTTTTTGTATATTTGCCTTAGATTATGTATTTGCTTCTTAATGTCGTCACCCCTCTTAGGGTCTTTCCCTTTGAGTTTTCTAAGTTCCTGATTGAATAACCTTTTTTTTTTTCCTATTGCACCCGAGTGATCTTGTTGTGACTGACAGGGTTTTCTATTGTTGGTCTGATTCGGTTGACCAAATTTGTCGGTTAGGAGTGCGGTCATTTTTTCCCAGTTTTCTTGGTATACAAATGGATTTTTTGCCTCGTCTTAGTTTCACATGAACCATGATTTCACCTGCATTCTTTCCGTTCCATGCTAAACATTTAAAATTATAAAGGGTCGGGGTTATCATCAGATCTTTTGTTGCTGGGGCCTTTGAATGTTGCAATCTGAGCTCTATTGCTTGTAGACTGTGATCGCTCTCCAGTTTGTGGATTATTCTGTAGGTAACTACTATTTGGAATACCTCAGAGTCCACCATGGTATAATCTAGAATTGATTGGGCCTTTTTGACAATTCTGGTCGAGGATGCCGGCTGACCCTGCGGGAATCGGCCATTCAAAGTGATCAGTCCGATATCGGCTAACATTTGGGCACACATCTGGCCGTGTTTGTCTTTTTTCCGATGATTTGTTATTGTTGGAGGTATTATTTTCCCGTACCGCTTGGTGTATTGGATGTCATGGACGGGGTCTCTTTCTAGTAGAAACATGTTTATATCGCCAGAAACCACCAAACCGGCCTGTTGGTAAGTGGCTTGCAGGGATTTGAGAAATGCTCTTAGGGACAACATTTTCTGTTGTTTGTTCTTTGATGCAGGATGAATGTAGATATTACATATAACCAATGAGCGACACTCTAGGGTAACATGTTGTCCTGAACTGGTGTCAGTCGATAACATGAGTTTAATACAATTGAATCAATGATTGACCTGACTCAATTGACTCAACTGACCATGGGATGCTGGTGTTTAGATAAATCAATAGGCCTCCCGCTGCCCTGCCTGTTAAACCTCTTTTGGTGGTGTGTTGTTGTATTTCTTTAAAGCCATTTATGTGGTCCGAGGCAATTGACCAAGTCTCTTGGAGTAATATGATGTCGAATTGTTTGAGGAATGCTATTAGTTCAAGGTCATTTGTTTTGCCTGCCAGTCCATTTATATTCCAAGAGCATCCCTCTTGATGTCCACTGGGGTTGCCATTGGAGCTAGGACTTTCCGCACCTGGCTGGCGACTCCTGTCCCTCCTTGACGGATGATCCCTAGGTTGGACCATCCTCCCTTACTGCTGTCCGAGCGGCCTACCGCGCCCCGGAGTATTCCACTGTTAAACTCTGTGCTTCCGTCTGCCAACGTGGATAACAGGCCCGGGTATCTTTCAATTTCGACCGGTCTAATCTCGATTCCCCATTTTGCGAACTCTTCCCTATGTTGCCAGAATTCTTTGGCCTTTGGCCTTTAACACATTGTATTCTACCGTCGATGTCAGGGGGTAGGGGTCTATTCTTTGTTAGCCAAAATAGTGCCTTATTTCTCAGCTCCTGTTCACTTTCAGTTTTTCCCTTTGTGAGTTCAGGCACCCCAGAAAGGACACCCACGAACGGGGCAGCCTCTGGTGGTAAATGGATGTGATTTGTTTTTCTTTGTATGTTCCTTATCTTGGAAAGTGGCCCTTTAGGTGGTGTGGTTACTTTGTTCAGCCCCGTTTTAAAGGAACAGCTGTGTGCTGTTTTAATTTTGGTGGGAATTTTCTCGCTGGATTGGGTTAGCATGCCTGGTGTTGCCCGTCGGAGTTGAAGAACACTACTTTGTGGAGTTGTCAAAGGCTTTACAATATCGCGTAAAGGCTGTGATTGATTGGAGTCTGCCATGTTTTTTAGGAGTATCGAGTTTGTCTTAGTCATTTCCTCTATTGCCGCGATCCTGTCCCCAAGATCGTTCATTCTTTCTATTAAAGGGTGTATTGCGGCGTTACGCATAGTCTGTATCTGGGCCAAGAGGGTTGGTGAAATTGGGGGTGCAAGCAATTTATTTTCCTTAGCTTGGGTGCCTGTTTGTTTGTCGGCTGGTCGTTTTCTTTCACCAGAAAGGTCCTGGGGAAACATTATAGGGTTCGTGTTACCTGTTTCAGGTGGGCAGAGGGAAGTACCCAGGAGGTTTCCATAGGGTGGGAATGATGTACTGGGATGGGGGCTTGTGATGGCTGTAGGGCAAAAGGAGGCATTAATGTGCTCTGATGTCGACTTAACGGCCGCATACTTGGTTTTGCATAAACTATTAAGTTCCTCCAAAAATGATAGATTTGGTGATGCGACGGCAGACTGAGGGGGAGTGATATCACTATAAGAATAGTCAGTGGACAATCGTTCTCGTGCTATTCTTACAGGTTGTTGGGCAGTAGGCGGTGTTGTCTTGATTAAGTAGTGAACCATCGTCCCCTTGGCCAGGTCCCTAGTCACAGGAGGAATGTTCGGGCCCCCTTAGAAGACATGTTGTAAGTAGCAGCAGGCACCTACAGGGACTGAGAATGACTTAGCACAAGATGTCTTACCTATTTTAAATGCACGGCCAGGGGGGGTGGCCCGTCCCGGCCTCCTCTGGCCTATGATGGCCTTAGATGGTCCCGCCCTTGTCCCGGCCTTAGCCCGGCCGCTCCCGCGCGCGACTCGCGGTGCGAGAGGTTCTCCTGCCTTTGTCCCGCGCCTCCGGGCGCTCCGCTGACGTCACCCGACCGCCGGGGCACCTGGGGGATGTAGTCCCTTGCCCTCACGGCGGTTGGGTTGCTGGTCGGGTTGCTGGCACAAGTAAGTTTACAGCCGTTCCCCTCATGGCACCAGGATCGTATGGCAGGCCCTCCCCAGAGCGTTAGCTTCCCTGGTGGCAGCTTCCCCCCGCAGCGCTCCAAATCTAACATAATTCAGGGAAAGTGCTGGACAGTAAACCATAATAATTTACTATTCTAACTCCAATCCAACAAAAGTCAGGGAAAGTGCTGGACAGTAAACCATAACAATTTACTATTCTAACTCCAAATGTAACATAACTCATGGAAAGTGCTGGACAGTAAACCATAATACATAATAACTATTAATATTTCTTTACAATTATTTTATTTATTATTTTTTTTTAAATTAGATAGAAATATCCATTATTTTTAATGTATTAGTAAATATTTTAGCTTCACATGTTGTAATTATGATAAATGTACACACATTTTTTAATATTACTACCCACTCCTATCTACTATAATGTCAAAATTTTGATTATAATTTCTAAATAGAATTTAATTTTAATTAAAAAAATATATATATTTCTAATTTTTTATGTCACGAACACACATTACTAATATTTATCACACAATCTTAGCATATATAAAAAATACAACACACTAATAAAATATCACACACTTTACTTCTGATAAAATTCATAACATTTTATTTCAAATTTCAAATTTCAAATTTCAAATTTTGCATTTAGATTTTCACTTTTCTATTTTTATTGTGCATTGTTTTTACTTTAAACACTCTAAATAAACATTTACACACTTAATTTAACATTTAAAATTTTATATAATAAATTTAAAATTTTATTTTCAAATTTCGCTTTTCAAAAAAGTTTTTTTCATTCACAAATTATTTTGTAACACATTTTAATATACTACCCACCCTCATCCTCTATATAACCAACAACCCGCTACTAAATCTTTTACATTATTCAAAAAAAATATTTTCAAAATCAATAATTATTTTGCTAAATTAATTATTTATCTCTTATATTTTTAAAACTACTTTTTTAAATTACTACCCACCCTTATCCCCTATATAACCAATAACCCGCTCCTTAAATATTTACTATAATTGATTAATTTATTATTACTTGTTTCCTATAATAATAGCATTAGAACTTTATTTACCATAATTTTAACTTAAAACATACATATTTCAACATTTATATTACACAATATATTATTGTTGCGATATTATATACAACGATATTTTTCTCAACTATATTCTATACAACGATATTTTTAGTTGGCGATATTTATGCCAATCTACAAAATCGATATTTACAACAACAATATTTTCTTTAATGATATTTTATTATCTCGATATTCTTACCTCGATATTTATGCTAGTCGATATTCTCCCGTCGATATTCCTGCTGTATACCGAAGAGGGTGGGGGCTGATACGCATCCCTGCTTGAGGCCAATTCGGGTGGGGATTTTTGATGTTGTCCTGTCCCCATTACCGAGTTTTATCTTGACCCAGGTGGATGAGAATAGATTTATAGTAGCCCGTAACAACTTCGGAGGGGTACCCCAGTTGGCCATCTTTTCCCATAGTATCTCCCTTGGCACTGTGTCGAACGCCGCTTTTAGGTCAACAAAACAGGTGTACAGTTTTGTTGATTTGGCCTTTGCTCTGTCGACAAGAAGTTTGAGCGCTGTCAGATTGCATACCGTGTTGGTTCCAGGCCTAAACCCTGTTTGGGTGATTGGGAGGATGTTGTTGCGGCTGATCCAGTCTTCCAGCGCAATCAGGAGGTTTGATGCATATACCTTGGCCTCTACATCAATGAGCGCGATCAGTCTATAATTCGCTGGATCTGTGCACGCTCCTGCTTTGAAGATTGGGTGCAAAATACTCCCTCTCCATGAGGAGGGAATGCTTCCTGATTGGAATGCGTGATTGTACAATGGGGAGAGATATTCTGCCCAGAAAGAGTGATCTTGTTTGAAGAGCCTATTGGGCAAGCCATTCGGGCCTGGGGCACCTTTTGGCCTCAATTTATTCAGGACCGTTTGGACCTGGCATTTCGTTATCCAGGTTCCTTCAAAGGTTTGATCTTCTTCGTGCTTTTCAGTCAGCGGGAAGGTGAGAAGGAGTTCCTTCCTTACTTGCGCGTCGGTCATTTGAGACTGCTCTAGATGGTGTATCCAGTCTTCCTGTAGTATATTTGCATTAAAAACGAGGGCTGCTCCATTGGCTACTTTGTTAATTTCTGCCCAGAATTTCCTGTTGTTATTGGATTTGCTGGCTTCTATTAATTGTTGCCAGATTTTTGTTTGATGTTTTTTCTTTAGAGTCCATACTTCTTTTTTGTATATTTGCCTTAGATTATGTATTTGCTTCTTAATGTCGTCACCCCTCTTAGGGTCTTTCCCTTTGAGTTTTCTAAGTTCCTGATTGAATAACCTTTTTTTTTTTCCTATTGCACCCGAGTGATCTTGTTGTGACTGACAGGGTTTTCTATTGTTGGTCTGATTCGGTTGACCAAATTTGTCGGTTAGAAGTGCGGTCATTTCTTCCCAGTTTTCTTGGTATACAAATGGATTTTTTGCCTCGTCTTAGTTTCACATGAACCATGATTTCACCTGCATTCTTTCCGTTCCATGCTAAACATTCAAAATTATAAAGGGTCGGGGTTATCATCAGATCTTTTGTTGCTGGGGCCTTTGAATGTTGCAATCTGAGCTCTATTGCTTGTAGACTGTGATCGCTCTCCAGTTTGTGGATTATTCTGTAGGTAACTACTATTTGGAATACCTCAGAGTCCACCATGGTATAATCTAGAATTGATTGGGCCTTTTTGACAATTCTGGTCGAGGATGCCGGCTGACCCTGCGGGAATCGGCCATTCAAAGTGATCAGTCCGATATCGGCTAACATTTGGGCACACATCTGGCCGTGTTTGTCTTTTTTCCGATGATTTGTTATTGTTGGAGGTATTATTTTCCCGTACCGCTTGGTGTATTGGATGTCATGGACGGGGTCTCTTTCTAGTAGAAACATGTTTATATCACCAGAAACCACCAAACCGGCCTGTTGGTAAGTGGCTTGCAGGGATTTGAGAAATGCTCTTAGGGACAACATTTTCTGTTGTTTGTTCTTTGATGCAGGATGAATGTAGATATTACATATAACCAATGAGCGACACTCTAGGGTAACATGTTGTCCTGAACTGGTGTCAGTCGATAACATGAGTTTAATACAATTGAATCAATGATTGACCTGACTCAATTGACTCAACTGACCATGGGATGCTGGTGTTTAGATAAATCAATAGGCCTCCCGCTGCCCTGCCTGTTAAACCTCTTTTGGTGGTGTGTTGTTGTATTTCTTTAAAGCCATTTATGTGGTCCGAGGCAATTGACCAAGTCTCTTGGAGTAATATGATGTCGAATTGTTTGAGGAATGCTATTAGTTCAAGGTCATTTGTTTTGCCTGCCAGTCCATTTATATTCCAAGAGCATCCCTCTTGATGTCCACTAGGGTTGCCATTGGAGCTAGGACTTTCCGCACCTGGCTGGCGACTCCTGTCCCTCCTTGACGGATGATCCCTAGGTTGGACCATCCTCCCTTACTGCTGTCCGAGCGGCCTACCGCGCCCCGGAGTATTCCACTGTTAAACTCTGTGCTTCCGTCTGCCAACGTGGATAACAGGCCCGGGTATCTTTCAATTTCGACCGGTCTAATCTCGATTCCCCATTTTGCGAACTCTTCCCTATGTTGCCAGAATTCTTTGGCCTTTAAATGATCATTCCAAGTTACCACTGTCATCTCTCTTCCGTTTGGAATTATTTTGAATTCGATGCTTTCAATGTGGATGGTCTTCAGATGTTTCAGTGTTTCAATTGAGTTAATTTGTTTTAAAATGGCGCTCCGGTTAAGAATGTCGTGCTTGCCCCTGGAGCTAGTGTGGAATAAGTTCGTGAGCAAGTACTTCAGCTGGATGTGATACCTCTGACTCTTCTTTTGTCCCCACCCACCTGATTTGGCTGGTTTTTAGGGTGTAATCTCTATGGCCCTGATATAGAATGTTTGTGTGAGCCACTGGTTCGTTCTCAAATCCTGTTTGGAAGGGGCTTGGTTTCTCTGATCCTTCTGTTGGAGGGCTTTGTTTCGACCCTTTATCCAGAGGATTTTCTTTTTGTGATGGGATCATCTTTGTAAAATAATGTGTGATTGTTTTTTGTTCTGTTTGCAGGGGGGGACCAGCCACCCAATTCTTTTTTGTCTTTTCTTGCGCTTGATGGGAAACTTTATAATTGCTTTGGATTTCATTTTGGGTTGTTGACTGTGAAGATGTTTGTGGGGAGGGGTGCAGACATAGTGCCCCTTGGTCGTCCTCTGCATTGGACACTGATTCTTTACCCTTTTTTCCATTCTCTATTAGTTCTGTTGTGTGGCTTTGAATTATGTTATTGACCAGTGGGGTCTCTTGGTAGTGGTGCCTTTTCATAGTGTTGCTCCTTTTTTTCCTTGTTGTTTGTTTTGTCTAGCTTTCCTCAAGCGTTTTCGCTCACCTTCGCCTTACCCAGAACCACCTAGCATTCAGAAAGCAACTTAAAACCTGGATATTTGACAAGTAATTCCCCACCCCTTCTCAAGCGCCTTGAGACCCTCTGGGTATGTAGCGCGCTATATAAATTCTTTGACTTGACTTGACTTGACCTTTTGTTAAGGGGTTAGTTTGTTTTGGTTGCTCGTTTGTTTGAGGCCCTGAGTTTTGGCTGCCGTGATTGGCCGGGTCGTCAGTACCAGTTGAGTATGTTTGGGAGTTCTTAGAAGTTGCTGTCTTGGTGTTTACGATGGTGACTGAAGTGTTTTCTCCCGGTGGGTCCTCTGATTTTTCCTCGCTTTTTGGAGTATCCCTGCCGATGATTGCGGAGTCGACTTGGGTGCTTCCTCCCGTTTGGGCCGCAGTTGAGTCCTCGCTGGTTGGGGTATCCCTGCTGATAGCACTTGTCAGGGGATTAAGGGCGTTTCCTGCACCTGGATCTTCACGCATTGTGTGGAACTTATTCGTGTTTTTTCTAACCTCTGACAGAATGTCTGATAGTATGTTTGGCAGCGCTGCGAGATGAACCGTTGTTTCAAGGCACTGGCATTCATGGAACCTTGTGTGTGGGTCTTTCTGCACCCGTTCGATGAGGGAGTTAAACTCATTATTTTTTCTGTCTATTCCTGCTACATGAGAGGCCAGGAGTTGCAAAAGTTCGACCTGTAACTCTAATTTTACTGAGTGTTGTAGTAGCGCTGTTGAAATGGTTTCCATGATGCCTATAAATGGGGGCCATAATGGAGCCTGTTGTGGGGGGAAAAGGTCTGAATGGTTACCGCTGGTTTGAGGACTGTAGCAAGCTTTAACCTCTGGTTTATTCCGATCGGAATCTGGTGAAACACTTTCCGGACCTGATCCCAGTGTTGGTGCTTGTTTGTATGCTAGGTTCTGAGACTCTGTTCCTTTTGGTGAAAATGCTGTGTTTTGTACGGTGATGGGATGATGAAGATAGACATCTCCTAATGATCCTTTTAATGGAAATACTGTATTTTGTGAGATGATGGGGTGATGGAGATAGACGTCTCCTAATGGACTTTTTGGTGGTTTTGCTGTCACCTCGCTGCAAGTTAATTGGCTGGTCTCACTGGAGCTGTCAAGAGCTGGCGGTGATCCGGAGCCCCTGGGGATGTTGGCGTGTTGTCATTCTTGGTTGGCTCCTTAGTGCGAGTTGTTGGGCTATCCTGTGCCCTGCGATTTTCCAAGTTTGTGTGGGCGTAGCCAGTCGACGGTGCTCCCTGTGACCTTTCTAAAGAATCTGTGCTTGTGACACCCCTGTCCCACTAGTCACTGATGGCCGTTCCTGTGGGTGTTGAAAGGGCGGCCCCTAGATCGAGGGCCGCGGTACTAAAAAGAGAACCCTGGTTTATTGAGCCCTGCTTTGCTGAAGGGTTTAATGTTTTTTTCTCTGGTGAGACTGATGTGTCTGTGTGCCTGTACCTTTGGGCGTTGGGGTTGTTTGGCGGTTCTCTATTGATTTGAGCGGTTACTGTTGCTTTGTCAGCCGTTTTTTGGGGGGAAGGCCATATGTTATGGCTGATGTCTTTTGGAGAGTTACTCTGTGGCTGCAGAACTGTCGTTGTGATGCCAACTGCCTGAGAGAGTCTTTTGTTGCTGGTAGTGAGCTTGAGTGTCTGTGCTTGCTGCAACAAGGAAGTCAGGGGCATCGGGCCCTGGGGATTCAGAAAGAATAGACGGTAGGGAGGGCGAAGAAGGAATTAAAAAGTCTGTGATCTTGGCGTTTCAGAGGCCAGAGCGTGTTTTTTGGGTCTTGTTAGGGGGGAAGTAACACTTGAATCTAACCCATCTGTTGGATCCCCTTCGAATGGATCACTAGATCCTTCACTCATATTTCTGCGTTGCTGTTGGCGTCTTTTGTGTTTGATCAGCTCTGTTCAAACTCTGCCCGATCTCATGTTGGGGGTTAAGAGAGAGGTGAAGCAGGCCTGGCGCGGATGGAATCGGGGGTTATTGGATTGAGGTGCCAGCGCCCCCTTCTAACTTCTCCTTTCCTTCATGCCGCCTCGCCACCTGGAAGTTGGGCATCCCCCTTCCCCCCAAGGCTTCCCCCTGGTGCTGCTTGTGTCCTTATCCTCTAAAGCACCACCCAGTGCCTCTGCACTCTATGGGCGGCATGCTGCGGTCTCAGGCACAGCAAGTCGGGCGTTGACGAAGTCGAGGCATGTGTAAAAATGTGTAAAAATAATTACAGCGAGGTAATGCAGCCTTTGTTTTTTTTGTTACTTTGCTGTGGATGCCAGTCACTGACCTGACCTGACTCCTCCCGAGCCCTCCTGTGTTCGGCGGTACAGTCTTTTCCTCTAAGGGAAGAGCCTTGGGGAAGCTGCCATGACTCACCACTCACTGCTCCTCCTCTGCCTCCGCCTTCGCTGCTCTCACCGCCTCGATGCTTCCCTTCGGTGTTTCGCCGCGTCGGTAAGAGCAGTCAATCCTCTTGGCCTGGCCTGAGGCTGAGGGGCTGAGAGGGCTGGCTGGGTGAACTCCTCTCACTACCGCCACTGAGATGTCTTTCAGTTGCTCTGCTCCTTGATTCGGTTCAGGTTTGCTGTTGTGGCTCGGTGTTGTTTGTCGCTGGAGCAGGGGCGACGGGGAGTACTGTAGAAGTACAGTGGGTGTGAGCACGGGTGCGGGCTTCTATTCTTACGGTCTGCTCGTGGGCTAAGGCTAATGCTGACCGCTAACTGCTGCTCCGCTCCTCTCACCACTCTCCTTGCTGCTCGTATCGTATCGTGACTCCTCCTCCTCCGGACCACCTCACAAGCATGGGGAGTGATTTTTTTTTACTGCTTAATGCCGCCTGCCTCCCCTCACCCCGCCTGCCTCCCCTCACAAATGAAAAAACCACAGTTGATGGACAGAATGCAGAACAATGTCATACATTCACCCCAGTACAGAGATCTGGGCCCAAATCATAGTTTTTTTGCACTCCACACCACCCCAGTTCAGACATGGCCATATGCAAATCAGTCTGACCCTCAGCCTCATGGGAACAGTCCAGCCCGAACTGCCAAGCCATGCCTTTCCTGGACCCGAAACAAGCTTCCGAGGACAGGTTTCTGGCATTCCAGCCGTCTTCAGCCCAGCTTGCTTGAATCCAGTGGTGTGGAGAGCATGGGACTTACGTCTGAGCATACCCATCCCACTCGGGGTGACAAATACAAAAACCACAGTTGATGGACAGAATGCAGAACAATGTCATACATTCACCCCAGTACAGAGATCTGGGCCCAAATCCATACTTAATTTGCACTCCACACCACCCCAGTTCAGACATGGCCATATGCAAATCAGTCTGACCCTGTGCCTCATAGGAATAGTCCAGCCCGAACTGCCAAGCCATGCCTTCCCTGGACCAGAAACAAGCTTCCGAGGACCGGACAGTATTATTAATATCAATTTTTTGCCTCTGAATACCAGTAAGGGGTCCGCAGGACTTTCTGCACAGCGTACTTCATTTTAGTACATTGTCTATAGAGAGCCTACTTGCTACACTCACTCAAACAGTCACTCACATACCCACTCGTCCACCCATACAGCCACTCGCATAGTCACTCACTCACCCTTACAGCCACTGACACACCCATTCACTCATTCACTCACTGATACAGCCACTCAGGCAGCCACTGACTCACCCATACAGCCCTTGCCACAACCACTCTGTTACCCACACAGCTACTCACACAACCACTCACTCACCCATACAGGCCCTCGCTCACCCACACAGCTACTAAAAATCTTACAAATTAACTAAAAAAAACAAAGGTTAAAGGGACATTATAGTTAGGCTTTGGTTTCAAATGCATAAAACCATGGAAATGTGGCAGTTATAGTTACCTGAGCTAACTACAACTTATGTCCTCGCACTGCATATGACCTCACATATTACATCACTCATGACATGGTCAGTGACATCACTGAAGACATATCAAATGACATCACTCATGATGTCACAGATGACATCATTGAGTGATTGTGGCGGTTTTCTAAATGTTTATGAGTGTTAAACATATATACTAAGATAGAGTAGTATGCAATAACCCAACAAAACTAAAATATTTCTTCCTCTCAAAGGACTGCAACAAGTGCCACCTCACAAAAATCTGAAGCAACAGCCCTACAAAATAAAAATTTGCAGAACTGACCAAAGTAGAGAAAGCATCAAAAATTCGAACAAGAGATGTTCAGATACATACATTAAAACATATAAAATATTTTACAAATATTAATATATAATGTTTATATTCTAAAATGTACAGATACATTATCAGAAACTGAAACATACAACAAGTTTCATAAAGGGAAGAAGTTATAGCTTATTTACATATAGTAAGGAGAGGACCATCAGTGAAAAACACAAGAGATGCACCAAATATCATTCAACTACATGCTATGGCAGGGTTACCACAAAATGGTAGAAACATTTAGGACACATAATCATCTCCCTAATATTATAGAAATAAAAGCAAGAAATGTCCTAAAAGTTGTAGAAGAGGCCAACAAAAGCTCACCAGAACCTACCGGGACAATATTATTACAAATGTCATCAATTGCTCTAAAATGATAACTTTATATGTTATGATACAGTATATTCCTGAGTCCTTGAGAAGTGGTTTATCTTTTGAAATGTATTACTCTTGCAACCTTCTCTTACTAAATGCTTATTATAATTGTATTAGATTATGTTTGATTAAGGATGTGGCTGTGTTTTAGATCCCATCAAAAGGCCATGTTTGGTGAGCAGACTGACATTAACCTCTTGGCAACCCATGTGGGTCATTTTGGCAAGCTGTTAGGTTCCTCATTCGAGAGACAACCATACCACCAGATTCAGATTGATATTTTGATACAGACCCTGTCCTACTGACCCATCAATTACATTGGGGTTGAGATGAATGTTTGACATAGAAGTTTATTTCCACAAAGTAAACACAGGCAGATGATGGCCGGAGATCTGGGTTGAATCCATCATTGTTCTTTAGCCTACTTCGCCATCCCACTTCAGACCCAACCATTTGCAAATCAGCCTTTACCCTGTTCCTCATGGGAACAATCCAGCCTGAACTGCCAAGCCAGGTCTTCCCTGGACCTGAAATAAGCATCCTAGGACGATTTTGGAGTAACAACCCTCATCAGCCTGGCTAGCTTGAATCCAGTGGCAAAGTAAGCAAGGGACCAAAGTCTGGGCATACCCTGCCAACTTTGGGTGAACAAAGCAAACCTAAGGAGATGATAGACGGAGTGCTGAAACTTTTCAGAAACTCACCCTCAGTCACCATTAGATCTGGGTTGAATCTATCATTCTTCTTTATCTCACTTGCTGTGTTTGCTATGTTTGACCTAAGTGGCCAGGGTATGCCCAGACGTCGGCCCTATGCTCACTTGCAAATCATAATTTGAAAAATGCATTAACTAACGCACCAGCTAAATGCATAAACTAGCGATCTTTAAAATGTATGTGTAAAATTCTTAATAAAATACTTTGAAATAAAAAAACAACAAAAAAACAAATGTGGCTAAACAAATATGCTATGTGAATGTTGTTGCCTTTTCCCTTGACCTTTATTTTCTCCTCTCAGTGTATGAATTCTACATAATAAACACCTTATTTGGGTTGGTATTTCTCTTTTTCCTTAGTTGAGGCAGGCCTACAGACTTGAGTCTCCCTTCATTGTCATATATATTGCTAATATCCCTAATTTCGTGGCTGCACTTCTCATACTCAACCTTCCCTATCTGTAGCTCATTCTGTCTGTGGTCTTTCCTGATGTCCATCCTCCGTCCTTTAATCAGAATTCTGCAAATCCATCATACATGTTGCTTCAGGAAAATGCCTGGGTACCATAATTGACATATTGCACCCTTTAACCCCCAATGACAACACAGAGTTGACACAATGTTCACTCTTAGATCTTGAACACCTTCATATTAGCTCCTGAATGGCAGGGGTAATGGCATACAGTGAAACCATTGAAGGAACGTATTTATGGGGCAGATGTATCAAGAATCTGTTTTGCGATTCCCAGTTGCAGATTCGCAAAACGCGATGTATGTGATAAATCGTAAAATTTTAGCGATTTCTTAAATATCTCTAAAAATCCGCAAAATTCCTTGCGATTTCTTAAATTGCGAAATTTGCAAATTAAGAAATCGGGAATCTGCAAAGCAGGAGCAGGTTGATGACATTACAACCAGGAAGAGTGAGTGATCACCTCCACCTGCTTGCCTGAGCCACACCCAGTGGCAGTTAGGAGAGTGTTTGGAGGCTGAACTGAACAGCTAGCACTGCAATGGAGTCCCAGAGGACACAGGAGGGCATGGATGTTAAAATAGGAAAAGAAAACATGTTTTCTGAAAAGGAGCAGGAAGTTTTAATAGAGGAAATGGTGTGCAGCCGTGAACTGCTTTTTGGAGAAAAAAAACATTGAAAGTTCCAGAATCCAGAAAGAGGAAGATCTGGCTTGATATACAACAGAAGGTGAATGCTGTTGGTGTCACCACACGTACCATCGAGGAATTAAGAAAAATATGATATGTACGATATGTGCCAGAGATCCAAAGAAAGGGTGGCTGCAAGGTTGAAGGAGGCACAGAAGACTGGAGGTGGTACTGAAGAGCACCCAACACTACATGAAGAACTCGTGGAGGCCACTCTCCTGCCTGAGAGTGTCAGTGGAGTGGCTGATATTGACAGCTCTGACCCTACTTCCAGTGCTCAAGGTAAGATGCATGATAGAAAGATTAAATCAGCTAGGTGTTGCATGCACACAGTGTAGATAGAGGTACATTGAGTAAAGAAGTTTTAAGTCCAGGTACACTGCTTAACATACATATACAAATGCATCATGGGAGTTGTAGTCTTATGAAGGATACTAGTTTGTATTTGATAGCAATGAAACACAGGCTCACATTGTGGTTTTGTATGTAGTCAAAATGAGAGTGTCAGGATTGATAGAAGTTCAAAACAGAAAACTTTATTTGTTCCAAGATGCAAAACAAAACACAAACTCATATGTCTCACTCTACATCCACAGCACAATCAAGGGCACCAAGGGACATCGTTGAGGGAGATGAATCCCAAGTCCATGTTGAATCTGGGAATGAAGGCGAAAGTAGTGAGGAACGTGTCTCCACACCAATAGTCTGCAGGAAGCGCCGACATGTGCCCCCTCTGCCTCTTTTGGAGGATGATATGCGCATTCATGGGGATGCAAGAGACAGTGGCCAAGACATAGTGGACTCTGGTGAGAGCCTAGGCTAACAGCAACCACAAGCAAGAACACGAACATACGGTGCAGAAAGGTCCAGGAGTAGTAGTGTTCATGTTGAGACACCCACTGTATTCCCAGGTATGGAGCAGGACATGCTTGATGTGTAGTGCCTGCAACATAAGGCGCTGCGGTCAATTAAAAGGCAGCTCACAAAATTAAACACCAATCAGCAAAACATGGGGGAGGGCATGATGTTGATGGCAGCTACAATAGATAAATTATGTATGACACTGGAGCGCACAGAGACAGCAAGAAACAGGGCTGCTCATCGTGCTCATGGACGAATGCATAGTTACACAAAGGCTATTAACTGCCTCTGTACAGTGACATCAAACTTTACTAGGTGCTGCATCACCATGCAGAGGGAGATGAGTCAATGCACTCAAAATATTGCTAGAGGCCTGGATCAAGTGACCAATGCAGTTGAAATCTTACAAACAGCCAACTCTGGTGCCAGCACCCTAATGGTTTCTGCAGAAAGGGAGCACACCTCTAGCAGGAGTAGTAACAATCCGACTCCGACATCGCAAATCACTCAGCGCTGAATTGGCAGACATGATGCTGCTAGTACACATGTCATGTAGAGCACAGAATCCAAACACCGCTCGCACCTAGCGGCCACCGTAGAAAGTGAAGTTCTACAGTGCACTACTTTTTCACATGTTGATGAAACAAAAGCTTTGGAAATTCCTTTATGGAACAGTGCCATGACTGTGCTGTAACATGTCATGGGTTATTAAACAAATAAAGTGTGTGAAGTGTGATTAAACACAGCACCTGTAATACAGATATGTTGTGAGATTACATTTTTTTATTACCTAAAAGTAATTTTGTGTGATCTCAGACCGTCTCTGCCATCCTGCCGCTGCTCCTAATCCTGCTGTTGCCCTGCCAGGGGGAGGTATGCAGTCATCATCAGATGTGTTGGATCACTCACTTCAATGTCAGTGCCTTTCCTCATTGCCATGTTGTGTAGCATTGCGCAGCTTGGTACAATCTTGCAACATGTTTCAAGCCTGTACTTCAATGCCCCTCCACTTTTGTGTATGCACCTGAAACGGCTTTTCAAAATGCCAAATGTGTGTTCTATGATGCTGCGCATTGACCGGTGTGCCCTGTTGTATCTTCTCTCACTTGCATTTGATGGATTTAAATATGGCGTTAAGATGAAGTTGCGCACTGCATAGGCACTGTGACCTGCATGGAAGGAAAGTAAGAGTAAGTGTATGTTCCACTGACAATTTACTAATGTTTGGAAGGATGGATGTGTGAGATAAATTTACCAAGCAGGTATCCCTCTCCAAACTGTCCAGCAATCAGACGTCCATGTATCCCACTATGTCAGAAAATGAAGGAGTCATGTGTGCTGCCTGGGTATTTGACCACAATATCATTGATTATGTATTTGGCATTGCACACAATCTGGATGTTCAGGGAATGGTAGCTTTTCCGATTCCTGAAGACATATTCTGTGGCTGCTGGTGGTGTGATGGCAATATGGGTTCCATCAAAGCAGCCAATCACATGAGGAAAACGTGCAATTTGGTAAAAATCAAGTTTGTTTCATGCAATGCCTGTTGGGTTCTTGGAAAGTAAATGTGATGTTGTAGCCAGTTCAGCATTGCATTCAAAAAGGCATGAAAAAAGCGAGAAAGAGCACTCTGGAACATCCCACCAACCTCTGCTATGACGCTTTGAAAAGACCCTGAGGCCAGAAGGTGCAGTGAGCTCAATACCTGCACATGGGTAAGAATTGATTGTGTCCTGCCTGTTGGGTGCTCCAAAAAAGGTTTCAGTTCATCTATGAGGTCCAAGATGGTGTGTGGGTGCAGCTTGTACGTGTCATAGATGTCCTCTTCAGTCTGCTGAAACTGCGTGATGCGCAGTCTGAATATTCGCTCCTGTCTCTGTCTCCTCTGTGCAAGGGCACGGATACGCAGCCTCCTGGCTATCAGGTATAGTCCTGCCATTTTGGAAGTTTCTGTTGCATTGTGGGTTACTTTTTATACTTTCAACCTGGTTACCACCTGCATGAACTTGGTGGTAATTGCGATTTCTAAAATTGCGATTTTCACAAATTCGCAATTTGCTAATTTTTCATACATGTCATTGCGATTTCGTATTGTGCGATTTCTGGTTTGCGATTTTCTCAAACATGAAACATCGCAAAATAAGAAATCGCTATTATATTCACAGAAAAGATGTTCTCGCAACGTAAGGAATCGCAATTTTTGCGATTCCTTATATTGCGATCCGATTTCTTTCATACACACCTTTTTCTATTTTTTAGTCGCAAACGCTTTTTTTTGCGATTCGCAGAGTTCGTGACTAAAAAATTGGTTAATACATCTGCCCCAATGTCTCTAAGACATGTTTACTTTCTGTTCCGGGTGTTTACCTCCTGGTCCATGAGCCAGGAACAGCAAAGGCACTGCTACGGATACTGAAAGGGCAACCCAACTACTATTAATTAGCGTTCATGTTTACCATCCTCCTTTTCTATCACATCTTACATTATTAATAACTATGCTATCGAACTGCCTCAAACTTTAAGTTATTCTATTGTGCCCTCTGCTCTCAACGGTCTTTATTAATGAGCTGTGTTATTGTTTTCTGTACGATACTTCAGAATCTCATCACAAATGTTAACAGTGTTAATATTAATAGGTATGATTATTATTATTGCATTAACAATGATACGAGAATGATCAAACGTAGTTAGATGAGAGTTTCGGCATTCAGGCTGAGGGCAATTTGACACGCATTTCATCAAGCAGATTTGCAGTTCATTAGCTTTGTCAGGAACAGAAATGTTGGGAAGAAAGTAAGTTTATTTCAGAACATAAAATGTCCAGATATGTAATTTGAACTTGACATCAATGACTATACAATACAATCACCAAAGTAATCTGATTCTTAACTCTAATAATTCTGTAAATACTTGTGAAATGACAGGACAATAATTGGCAAAATCTACAATACTGAATCTAAATAAATGCTAATAACAAAAGACAAATAAATTGCCCTCTTAGCAAACCCATAGCAGTTCCCTGTTAAAAGGAAGAACGATAAAGCAAGAGTGACTGAGGCTAGAACTACTGATCGACAGGCACGGGGTACTCAGCTAGTCTCCTCCAGCCATATAATGACCTGGGTTCTTTGTGCTCCTTCCCGTCACAATCTGTGCAACATCAATATACTTCCATTCAGAGGTATTGCTGTCAGTAATGCAACAGGTGCAGTGGCACCGGGGCTCAAGCTTGTGAGGGGCAAATTACACCTGGATTATGGCTGTTTTTATCCCCCTATTTCTGTTGCTTCCATTAGCGCCCAAAGAACCGATGTGACGCTGCTGCTCAAACTGTCACTGGTATTGGATAATGAGTTTTCGAATGCAAGCATTTTCTAATGGGCACTAGTGCCACTAGATTCTTGTCTGTCTAAAAAAGGGGCCTAAAAAATCATTCATATATGTCCTGTCTCAATAATATCTATCAATGAATGAAATCGAGCTTCTCCGGTCTAACTTGAGTAAATACTGGGTGCTGTAGCGGCCGGTGGTGGAGGTGCTGCTTGGCGGGGCAGGAGTGGAGCAGAGTGGGGGTAGTTAACTATGGAATACGGCCCAAAGGAGGTAAGTAAATAAATAAATAAATAAAACAAATTTAATTGCTCGTGCTGCAATGCAAGATGCCATGCAGTCAGCAGCATTCCCACTACCGGAAGCTATTGACTGTGTGTCTTATTAACAAAGGAAAACCTAGACCAACAGTCTAAGTTTAGACTTGAAGTCTAAGTTTAGACCTAAAGTCTAACTTTACTACTAATAAAAATAAACTTTTGGTCTAAGTTTAGACCAAAAGTCTAACTTAGACCAAAAGTCCAACTTTGGTAGTAGTAAAGTTAGACGTTTAGGCCCACATGCATCATTGTAGGAATTTGCGATTCCTAAATTGCGAAAATTAAGGAATCGCAATTTAGGAATCGCAAATTCCTATGCATCAAAAAATCGCAAACGTTTTTGCGATTTCCTAATTTTCCTTATTTGCGATTCCTTAATTGTGAATCGCAAATAAGGAATCGCTTTACATTGTTTCCTATGGGCCTAGAGGCCCTTAGGAATCAATGGGAAGGCATTCTCTTTTTGCGAATTCGCAATTAAGGAATCGCAAAATGAGAATGCAATTTCAAAGGTGCAGGGGGGGTCCAAAGGACCCCCACTGCACCCCTGGAATGTCATGTAAGTACATTTTACTCACACACATGTCCCAAGGGCATGTGTGTGTGTAAAATGTAAGTTTCAAAAATGCATTTTTTTGCATTTTTGAAACTTTTCGCAAATTACCATGAAGGTTCACTTCATGGTAATTTTCCCCTTCCTAATTGCGAATTCGCTAATTAAAATTAATCATGCATAGCATTTAAGAAATCGCAAAATTTGCGATTTCTTAAATGCTATAGCAATTTGAGAAATCGCAAACAATTGCGATTTCCTAAATTGCGATAAATGAAAAATAAATGATGCATCCCAAAAAGTGATTGTAGAATCGCAAACGGCTGAATTTTGCGATTCGCGCCGTTTGCGATTTCAAAATCGCTTGATACATGTGCCCCTTAGTCTTAGTTAGACTTTTGGTTTAAACTTAGATCAAAAGTCTAACTTCAGTAGTAGTATTAAAGTTAGACTTTAGGTCTAAACTTAGAATTCAGGTGTAAGTTTTCGTTTATGAATCAGGCCCTGGGATTGTAAGGGACGTGGGACCTCTCTCACAGCTGGCAATCACCTTAAATGAAGATCTCAACTTTGTTTCTCAAACTAATAGAGTGCTTTGTGACATATATGTTTAACTTCACTTTGGTTTGGAAAATTATATTTGTTCTCAAAACTGGATACACTGCTGAGCGAGCCAGAGTTTTGGAAACTGAACACTATGAATATTGCAACATCATAGCCACAAATCCTTTTTAAGTTCAAAAGAATTTTATTTGGTAGTAATAAAAAGAGAGAAAATCAGGTGTCAAAACAGAATACAATGGGATACAAAGTTAAAGATTCATAAGCAATAAAAAAGAAATCTGGGTGCAAATTGAAAAATAAAGAAGAGATATAGGAAAAATACATGAACATAAAATATGACAATCATAAAAACATTGAGGAAAATTTGAGAAAATAATATATTGAAGGAGAAATGGAATGTATCGGGCGGTTAAGGGGGTTTGGGAACCTCTTGTTGTGGAGGTAGAGGATGAAACAAACGTTTACTGCAAGAGTCCAAATAAAGTGTAACTGGAGTCCATAAGTCCATGCGTTTGACAGCCAAACATGCCGGGAAAACATGAGTGGTATCGAGTCTGTGGTTATGGCAAACATTAAACCACCATGCTTTGAAAGAAATTTTGGAGAAATCCTTCCAGTTAACTGTTAATTGTTGGAAAGCGGCAGCAAGTAAAAGGTCAACAATTTGGGGTTTCAAGTCAACATCATCCCAGCAAGGGGAAAGGCTACCCATAAAAATATGTGTGTGGGAGAAAGGGATAGAAGTGTTGAAAATCACATTAATTTGAGCCCAAACCTGCAACCAAAAACTACGAACGTGAGTACATAAAAATAACATGTGGAGCAAATCAGCTTGTGGAGATGAGCAAGACCAGCATGTGTGAGGAGTATTAGGAAAGCGCTTGTGCAGGTCAAAAGGTGTGAAGAGGAGTCTGTTATAAATAAAAAATAAAGTCTGAGTGAGTGTTGCTGCCCTTGAAGATTTGCGGAGTTTGGTCCAGAGTTTGTCCCAGAAGGGAACTGACCAAGAGACAGACAAATCGTGTTCCCAGGACTCCTCGACTTTGGATTTAGGTCTTGGAGTCTCACTGGTGTGAAGGAATTTATAGATAGCAGTAGCTCTTGGTGCAGTGCGTAAGAAGAAGTGGAGTGAGGAGGTGAGAGTGGATGGGGGAGACGAAGGGTTGGGTTGAGTGAGGAGACCGTACTTCAATAAAACCGTGTTTTTAAGGGATTGATATTGACGTGCAGAGGAGGCGGGTAAGTCATAAAGGGTGCGAAGTTCATGAAAAGATAAAAAAGAGGAGTTAGAGAAAAGTTGGGAAATCCATTGCAGACCTCGAGTGTGCCAAGATTTCCAGAAAAAGGGTCTGTCCCGGATGAGCAAGGAAGTGTTATGCCATATAGGGGAGGATAGGAAATCGGCAATAGTGGTAGGGGGTGGATGAGAGGAAGAGAGGAGTATTTTTGTGGTAAACTTATGAATCGGAGTAGAAACAGATGCGGGCCTGCGAGAGAAGGAAAGGTACTCGGAAAAAGAGAAGGGAGATAGGAGAAGGCGTTCAAGTTTGGCCCATAATGGACATGGGGTATCAGGATCCTGAAGCCAAAAGGAGGCTTGTCTCAATTGGAATGCCTTGTGATAGGCTGGGAAATCAGGGAAGTTAACCCCACCCTCTGATTTAGGGCGAATCAAGCGCGCCAAGGACATTCGTGGTTTCTTTTTGTTCCAGAGAAAGGAGACTAGAATGGAGTTAATCTGTTTGAAAAATTTGGATGGGATGGGGACCGGAATATTAGAGAGCGTGTATAAAACAATAGGGGATAGCATCATTTTTATAGTATCTAGGCGACCCCACCAGGAGAGGTAAAGGGGATGCCATTTGGACGTGAGATCTGTCAATTTTTGAACACATTTGGACATACACAGGGAAACGGTATCCGGGATGGTGGGGGCAACATACATTCCAAGATATTTGATATGGGAAGGTTTCCATGTGAAGTTGGAGGCAGCAAAATCTGGTTTAAAGGTGAATTTGTTTAAAGGAAGGATCTCGCACTTGTCATTATTAAGTTTATAACCAGAGATTTGGGAGTAGGTATGGACTTCGGTAAGAAAAGCAGGAATGGAGAGAGAGGGGTTGGAAACAAATAACAGAATGTCATCCGCATAAGCAGCTAATTTGATATGGGAATCCGATAATTGGTAACCATGGATGGAGGGGTTTTGGCGAAGCTTGGAGAGGAAGGGTTCTAAAGCCAAGTTAAAAAGAAAAGGGGATAAGGGACATCCTTGACGAACGCCTCTTTTTAAATCAAAAAATGAAGAGATTTGACCATTAGCGCAAACCGCTGCGCGTGGGTTGGAGTAAAGCAGTGAGATTAAAGATATGAAAAGAGGACCAAAACCAAACCATCGGAGGGTATGAAACAAGTAAGTCCACTCAACCCTATCAAACGCCTTTTCAGCGTCCAAAGCAATGGCCGCAAGAGGGTGAGGTAAAGGGCGGGATTTAGAGAGAATGTTAAATAGGAGTCTGGTGTTGTCAGTGATAAATCGGCCTTTGACAAAGCCGGACTGTTCTTCACCCAATAAGTCTGGGAGGAGAAGGTCGAGTCGTATTGCAAGAGATTTTGCGAAAATTTTGTAATCAATATTGACCAGAGAAATCGGTCTGTAATTTTTGCAATATTGAGGATCCTTCCCCTCCTTAGGTATGAGGCAAATATGGGCGTCTGAGAAGGAGCCCGAGGAAGAACCCAAGGAGAGGAAAGTGCCAATAAGAGAGTGGAGTCTGGGTATAAGAAGCTTTGAGAAGTGGAGAAAGAATTCTACAGTGAAGCCGTCAGGCCCAGGGGCTTTGTCTTTTTGGAGTGTTTGAAGTGCTTTGAATAATTCTTGCTGGGATATATCACGTTCCAATTGAGAAAGGTCAAGTGGAAAATGGGATGGTTTTTGTATAGTGGAAAAAAATGTGTCCAGTGAGTGGGAAGATGGATGAGTTTCAGAAGAGTATAAGGTCTCATAGAAAGTGGAGAATGTAGTGAGAATGTCTGCGTCAGTGTGTTTAAGGTTCAAGTCAGTATCATAAATAGATTCAATGTTTAGTTTGTTGTGTTTCACCTTCAGATAGTTAGCCAGGATTTTGCCAGCTTTGTTTTTGCCCCCATAAAACTTGGCACTAGACTTTAATAAATACAATGATGCATCATCCGTGGATTTTTTGTTAAATTTCATCTTAGCGTTGATAAGGGCGGTTAGAGTTTGCTGTGAGCGGGAGGTGAAATAAGAATGCTCCAATTTCTTAATGTCTAGGAGGATGGTTCTAGTAGCTTCTCGAGCAACTCTACGTTTTTTAGCAACAAAGCCAATGATAAAGTCCCTTGCTGCCGCTTTAAAAGCATCCCAAATAGTGTGTTTGGGGACAGGAGAGTTATCGTTTAGGGCAAAGAATTCATGAGAGAAGGAGGTGAAAGCGGGAGTAAACTTGGGGTCCAAGAGAAGAGAATTGTTAAAGCGCCAGCGTTTCGGGCCTGTTGATTTGGGCAAAAGGTCCAATTGAACTAATGTAGGGGCATGGTCAGAAAGTAAGATTGGGCCTATTTCCGCGTAAGAGAGAGTCTGGGCAATATTGTGGGTAACAAAAATGTAATCAATTCGAGACTGGGAGTGATGACATGGGGAGTAGAAGGTAAATTCTTGGAGACTTGGGTTACAAAGACGCCAAGCATCAGTGAGTTTATGTTGGGAAATGGTTTGGGAGAAAAGTTTGTGAGGTTTGTTAGGAATGAAATGTGCTTTGGAGTTTCTGTCTAAGAAGGGATCCAAGGGCTGATTGCAGTCTCCCGCTAAAATGAAATTATCATCAATGAATCTGGCGACGTGCTGGGAAAATGAATGCCAAAAAGTGGGATCTCCAGTGGTAGGGGCATAGACATTTAGAAGAGAAATTGGAACATTCTTAATGGAGAGTTTAACGTAAGTCCATCGGCCGTCAGTATCTGACTCTTGAGCAATTGTAGAAAGAGAGAGAGCTTTGTGACATAAAATAGCAACTCCATTGCGTTTGCCATCTCCAGGGGAAAAATAAACATCACCCACCCAACTTCTTTTCAACTTAACAGATTCTTCAGCAGACAAATGGGTTTCTTGCAAAAAAGCAATGTCCACATTTAAACGGGAAAGATGAGATAAAATTCGTTGTCTTTTGATAGGTGAGTTGATACCCTTAACATTCCAGGTGATTATTTTAAGAGACATTTCATATCAAAGAAGAGGGAAGAAAAAGAAGAGAAGCAGAAGAAGATAAGAAAGTTCGAAGGGGACCCAGAGGGGTGAGAAAAGCATAAAAAGCTAAGAAGAATAAGGGAGTCGGTGAAAATCAGCGTAGTATAATTCAGATTAGGAGGATAAGTAAGAGAGTAAAAGAGTGAAGGAAAGGAATGTAGAAGCGATTTGTGTAGTGAGAAGGATAAGGTAGTCCAAGAAGTAGTTAACCTGATAGACGGAAGACAGTAATAGAAGAGTGTTCGAAAACCAAGAGAGAGAGACACCTGTAAAACATAAAAAATCGGGGAATATAGAAGTAAAAAAGATACAATGAGGGAGGCGAGGAACAGGTAAGATAGGGACAACATACTTACGGAGGGTAGAGATGGGGAGGGTTGATCACCAGGGGAGGGGTGCGCGAGAAGATGAGTGAGGGGGGAGCACCAGGCAGAGGAGGCAAGCGTCCAGTGCAAACGAACCAACAGGTCGGGGGATTAACGCCATATAAATCGTAAAACCTGCAAGGCAAAGGGAGAAAAAACAATAATGGATGAGACAAAGGAGAGAAGGTGAGAACTCAACAGTAAAGAGTGACAAAAAGGCACGTAAGTATATGACAATGAACAGTACTAACTAATGAACAAGGAAAGAAGAAGGTAATGTGAGAGGAGGAGCAAGAGAACAAGAGAACAAGAGCTGCCGAGAAACGTGGCAAAGACAACAAAAATATATTCAACAGAGCGCGACAGGCATGCAGAGTGAATGAAACTTCAATGCTTCATCCCGCCGGAATCATGGCGGAAAGGCTGATGAGGAGCTGGAGAAGTCCATATCGGAGGCTTGAGTTGCATTCAAAAAGCTCCGTAGGCGAACAGGATCTTCATATGTCGTGGTTTTGTTGTTGTAGGTTACTCTGAAGAGGCAAGGATGGAAGAGACCGTATCTGGCTCCGATGGCACGAAGCGCTGGTCGCATGTCCAAAAAGGCCTTGCGGCGAGTAGCTGTGGCTTTTGCGTAGTCCTGCGCAAAGAAAAGATTGGAACCAGACCATTGTAGGCGAGGTGAGGCACGAGCTGCTGAAATAACTTTGAGGAGGTCAGTATATTCTAAGAAGTACATGATGACACCCCTTGGTCGTGAAGAAGGAGAGGAAGTAGAAGGAAGGCGGCCCAACCGGTGTGCACGCTGAATGTTAAGCGTGGTATCCTCAGGCAGATGGAGAAGTTTGGGTAGAAACGATTTGAAGAAGGCGATGGGATCAGTCCCCTCAGAATTTTCCGCCAGGCCGTAAAGGCGGAGATTGTTGCGCCTGTTACGATTCTCTAACTCCTCGACCTGCTTTTGAAGAGACGCAACTTGAGATTGCATGTGTGTTACTTTGGAGGATGACTCTTGTAATGCGGTTAAGGAATGTTCTACTGTGGTTACTCTGGCGTCCATTTGAGACCAATTGTCAGTTAGAACCTGCAATTTAGAATTAGTTTCCTCCATGAAGGGTCTGAGGGCTCGAATTTCTTCCAATAACAGCTCCATGGAAACAGCCGATGTGGACCCCGTTGGCGATGGAGGATCCTTTTTTAAGCGTTTTGACGTGACCTTCCCTGGAGGTTGGATGGGCCGCTCCGTGTTGGACTGCGACATTTGAGTGATACACTCCTGGGAGGCCTCGAGGTGCGCCAACGCTGAGAAGACTTTAGAGTTTTTAATGAAGACACGTCGTGGAGGCTTGGGGGTGCGGGAGAATGCCTTTCTTTCCATAAAGATGAGGAACAATATTATCCAGTACAAGACCAGAGGTAACGAGGAGGATGCGTGGAAGCTTATAGGTGAGAAGCTGCGCAAGATTTAGGTATGTCCTGAAGTGAAGAGAGTAGATGAAGCAGCGTCTAATATTTTAATTGAAGAAGTTAGGAGAATGATGTCGAGAGCCGAGAGCCACCATGGTGATGAGAGCTAAAGAAGTGGCATTTTGTAGAGCCAAGGAAGTCCGTCAAGGGGAAAACAGCATGAGTGCAAGGGGAGCAATTCGAAGGAAAGCGGGTAAAAACCTTGCCAAAGTTGCCCCAATAGTAAATATTGTCAGAAGTGCGAGCAGGAGAAAGAGCAGCGCTTATTAGTATAGCAGTAACGTTGTCTGAGTACTCCTGCTGAGTAGCTGAGGAAATAGAAGTCTATTCATTCAAAATAGCTGCCCAGGAAACATAAAAGCGAGTTTAATTCACTGGAGGTCGGTGAGAGGCAGCATAGGGCATACGTTCATAATGAGGAAGTGCAGGAGCAGGAAATACCTCATTCAGAAGGCATAGCGTCGTGCAGGGCTCCGTGGCAGAGTCGCAGTGTCCTGAAGCGTGAGCGCCGCAGTCCGCGCTGAGAGGAAGAAAAAAAAACAAACAAAATGGCGGGCGCGACTTTTACTCAGCCGCGTCCGCCGCAAAAACACAAAAAACGGGCATTCCGGCGCTCGTGAAGGGTCTCGGATGAAAGCTCTGCGTTCGCTTCAATTTCCGAGCATGGAGGAGTCGCCTTGCAGATGCAGGTACGGCAGTAAAGGTGGCGAAAACCCCAAACGACCGGGAGCGCTCACATCTGCGCTTCCGACCTCGCCGGGCGCCAAGCCACGCCCCCATAGCCACAAATCCTGACAAGACACTTATTATTGCCAGCTATCAAAGCAGCAGCCAGAAGGGTTTAATGTCCAGAAACAAGTCCTCTGGCTCCTGAGGAGTAAATATTATAGAATAGTCTGCTGCAGATGGCTATAGCAATGGTAATAGCCCTTAGAAATAGTTGCAACAAGGTGCTATAAAGAATTGTGCAAAAAACGAAAGTACACAGCAGGAGACCAAGGTTTGGCACATCAACTTCCTCTGTTTCATACGTTTGTGTGGTGCAACCACTCTCACCATCCGCTGCCAAGGATGTCTACCATACAAAGAGTGTACAAGAAATTTGAGAGGTGCACTCGGTGGCGTAAATAGTGAAAAAGTTCATGAAGTTTGTAAATCTTCTGTTCTTTCTTTATTGAATTCTTTTTTTCTCTCTTTTTAAGATATAAAGGCACAGCCAACGCGTTTCATTCCCTTTAGTGCCTTGGGAATTTCGTCAGGGCTACAAATGGGATCATCTCAATCCGATGGTCCGAAATAAAATTGCACATTTACTATAGGCGCAAGACAAAAATGTTGTCAGCGATCTGAGCCTGAGATTCCTGTATTATGTAAAATTCGCTTGAAAGGAATCCAAGTGCGTCCATACTAGTTGCCATGAAGATATAAGTCGTCTTCTAACACGCACACGGAGGAGTAGGCGGTGCCTGAGACCCTATCAAAGGTCCCGCAGCAGACGACTTATATCTTCATGGCAACTAGTATGGGCGCCATTCACCAACAAGCCCATCTTTACTTTTAAGAACTGCTGGTGTCACAGACTTTCCCCCAGGGGTCACCGGACTGAGTTTGCCACTATATAAAGTGGCTCATACCATTTTTTTAGTTCCTTGTATTGAGGCTCTGTTGGTGCAGTGTATCACACATAAAAGAGATCCAAGAGATTAGCAATGACTAAGTGGAGTGGATTCAATGGCTTGTTCCTGGTTGTGGCATGATTGCCTGCAGTGGCGGCTTGCCGTGGGATTGCTGTGGGGCAGTGAGGCAGGACGGCGGAGGGGCAGGGTGGGGAGTAGTGGAGTCCAACATACGATGAACAGGAGTAAGGTAAGTAGTTAAATAAATAAAACAATTTACCTTGCGCGTGCTGCATGATCAACTCAGCGATGCATCGCACATAATGTAAATTGTTTTATTTATTTACTTACCTTACTCCTGTCCTTCGTATGTCAGACTCCACAACCCCCCCACCCTGCCCCTCCCCTCCCTGCTTAACCGTCCCGCAGCACTCCCACGGCGAGCCGCCACGGATTGCCTGTGATTCCACCACAACACTGATTCAAATAATTCTAACACCTACTGCTGTCTACGAAGTCATGGGATCTGAGCTGTAAACATAAACTTATTCAAACAGAGGGGCAAAAATGTTAGTAATAAGGACATAAACACTGGACGCAAGTACTTAGTAAAAGGAAATATTGTATGAAACATGCAGATGTTGCAAAGCAACATGTAGCTGAGGTTTGGATAACTTGTTTTCTGTCAGAGGGGACTGAGCTGGGAAGTTCAGGCCAGACTGTTCACTATGCCATAGGAATCAAGTTGCACCTTTATGATGAGGCCCAAGTTGGCCAAAACCAGTGTGGGATTGTTTGTTCCACATTCAGAGAGAATTTTGACTTTTCTTATAGGAGCAGGTCCAAGCATGATTTGCATATGGCTGGTTCCTTTGTGAGGTGGCATGGTGGACAAAATGATTATGTACTGGATTGTGGGTCAAAGTAATTACCAGTGCCTGAGATTAATTCAAGCATATGCATCAGAGCATGACATCATTAATTTGTCTCTTTGGATCATAATTCAGAAGGCCTCCCTTTCTGCATAGAAGTACTTGCAGTTCTCCAGCACACCCCCAGCAACATCTGCCTTAACACTGCCACTCCTTCATGGAGGATATCTCATTACAACAGGTCTAGCTTGACTGTGCAGTGGTGAGCGAAGTACAATTGCACTAGAGCTCACCCACAACATGCTTACAATTGCTCTCAAAATAGTTTATTCATTAAATTAGAAACTCACACATAAAAAAGATGTACTTATTCCGGCCCACTAATGTGAGCTAAATTCATGCTTCATTGAAAGAAATAATATTTAAACCACTATGGCATTTGGTTTTAAAGGATATCCTTTGTCTATCACCAGGGCAGCAGAGGATTGTACTGACACCTATCTTTGAGCCAGATCTTTTCAGCCAGTATGTAGTTGTGCACCTTGTGATTCCCAAAAATAGAGGTTCTTATTTTTACTGCAAAATAGCCTACTGATGGTCACTAAACCCATTTCGGGATTCAGTTAAGCCTCACTGGACTACAAAATGGGTTTAGAAGTGGATTCCAAATCTCAATTTGGAAGGACTGTGTGTGGGGTGTCCCCTTCAAATTGTGATTCAATATCAGATGTATCAATGATTTGTGAGTGTAATTCCTTAAAGGAGGTGGCAACTACTTTGCTAAAGCATAGGGGTCCCAATTGTACGCTTCCCCTTCGTGAATGTTAAAAAATGCTTGTTTGGGAGTAGGCAGCTTCCATAGGCTAAACATTTTAAAAAAAATAACTTTTCTTTTTAAATGAAACCCTGTTTCCTTTAAAAAAAAATGGGCTGAATTAAAAAACAAAAGAAGTTTACTCCATTGAAAAGTGATCTCAGATATGGTCTTCTGTTTACCCTAGTAGGCCACCATCCCTGTGATGGCCTCCAATCATAGTGAGTTGCAATATGCAAACTATGTCATCAATATTTAAGAGGTAGGTAGAATTGCAGCCCACACTGAATGAGAATCTCGCTAACTGACATATTAGTACATACGTTCCATCCCAAAATCAGAATCCATTTGCAAAGATTGGGTTCTCAACTTGCAACTGCATTTTGCAACCAGTCGCGGCTCACTTGACTTACGGGTGGGGGGAGGTGGGAGGGTCACGCTTAGGTTGTCGCGGGGGAATTTAAAAATAAGAATAAAAACTTACCTCACTGGGTCCCGCGCTGCCTCCAATCCTGGTGGGGTCCCGAGTTTCCTGCTGCTTCAGGAGATCAGAAAGCAGGCATTCTCCCTATCATCCCCTAAGCCAATCACAACGCTACAATGGCAGCATTGTGATTGGGGCGGGCGACGCCTAGAAGGGTGCCTGTAGGGAGGCGATTTTCTCTATGTTAGCTGCATGCAGCATACATAGAAAAAATGCAGAGTGCGTATGATTGGTTTGGTCGGCCCCACAACATTGGGCAAGCCACTGCTCCACAACCCATCCACCCGCACGCCCCCAACCAGGCATACCATTCTCGCAGCGCAAGAAACAGAAACATAAAATGGTGTTTAAAATACCATTTTATGTTTCTGCTTCTCGCACTGCAAGAAAGCAGTGGGGCGACGCTCCTCTACCCTAATGGAGGAACCGCCACTGTTTGCAACTTGATTCTCAGTACGACAGGCCCTTTTTTCCTCAATACTGTCACTATACTAATGCTTTATTGTTAACAGTGCGATCTTCTTCGCGGTCATAACCAAAGTCTACACTTTCAAAGAAGACTACAAATGCATGGTGAGAAATCATTGTTTGCTGCTATGTGCTACCTGAGAATATAATGCTCACCATCTGAAGATAGCAGCGCTTGCAAGTTTTCTGGGCATGGGCGACGAGGATCAGGTTTGGACTTACAGTTACACTGCACAGTTTTTGCCTTAAATGACTTGTCCTGCAATTCACAGTTAAAGGACTTTATTTTGCAGAAGTGAATTGAGGAGAAAACTACTGACACAGACACCTAGAGAGTGGATAATCGTCTTGTAAAAGGAACATTGTGAATAGCTCGATGATTCATATCTAAGTCCATTTAACCCAGGGAAGTTAAACAACCCCTCATTTCCAGAATGCATTCCACTTAGAACTAAAACCTAGGTACTAATGTTCGAAATGGGCTGGTCTATAAATACAGCCTTGGTTGTAACCTCTCTGCAATATAGTAAATAACTAGTGTTTGTATGATTAGCTACTTTCATAGCTCCTTATATAAATTGCTCGGCAGCTCAATGTGCCTGCTGGTGAGGAAGGTTTCTGACTGCTAGACATTGATTTGAGTCCTGGTACTCCATCATCTCACCATTAATGAATACCAATCATAATGATCTCTATTGCTAGCTTTTCTTACATAATCCATTATCCTTGCTATCATTGTCGTCACGCACAGTTACATCAGTACAACAGCTTCAACATGACTTCTGTGAAATATTGCACTCTGAAGAAGCGTACAAAGAAGGCCAGAGCTGCTTAGAATGAAGAAATGAGAAACAACAAAAGTCATATCCCAAGTTACTGCCACAGTACCACATACTGACGGGAGTAAAACACTGTTCTTTGCCTCTTAGTTTGTAAGTTACAATGAATTTACCCAGGGAAACAATGCTGCTAATAATAAGCTCCCTTCAATGTGTTTTTACCCTAGTGTGCAAACGCAATACTTTGAATCCTCATTCAGATACATAGATTTGTATAAAATAAATCCACATGGTAAAACACCATGGTACACACTATATTTGCGCATGCATAGAGGTCATAGAATATTTTAGAGCAGAATGATCCACTTGAGGCTTCATCTCTCATGAATGATTGTGCCTTCCCGGACTCAACAACTATAATAAATAGTTTAGTACGCTATAACCATCCGCATATATTATTTGTAGATATACATTTTGGAAAATATAAATCTCCCTGTCCCTTGTCCTTCCCTTCACACATGCCTGGGAGTCAGGGTAGGCTCACCCTGTGCCCTTGTGCCCTGAGCCCTTTTTGCCCTTTTGTTTTTATTTTTCACATCTGTGCTCTATTTAATTTGTACTGTGTTGGGTAATGACAGAAGGATAGAAGGAGCAGTGTTTGTTTGTTGTTTTATTATTAACTTTGCCACAGTTTGATGAATCTGCATAAAACTTTAGATAGTTCATCCACTTTGGCTCATTCATGGAAATTGTTCTACTCATCCCTCATGCAGGGCCCAAGAGAGGGCTTCCCAAAAGTGCAATTTGACATCTTAGGCATAGATGCATCAAGCGGAATTGCAATCGCAATCGCTGCGAAACAGCGATTGGTAAAGGGCTTTGCGTATTCATTGTAAATTGTAAAGTGTTATACTCATCCCTCATGCAAGGCCCAAGAGAGGGCTTCCCAAAAGTGCAATTTGACATCTTAGGCATAGATGTATCAAGCGAAATTGCAATCGCAATCGCTGCGAAACTGCGCCTGGTAAAGGGCTTTGCGTATTCGTACCACAGCCTATTTTCGCATTCTGCTGTTTGTTTTATTGCCACCTTTGCTCCAAATTATTCTTTTAGAATTCACACTGCGCCGCATTCTTTGCTTTTAAATTGTTCTTACCTGTCCTGCCACCACCAGGTCCTCACACGTTCTCCCCAGTCCACCACGGATACTTCCGATTGTGTGGAGGGAGGCACACGCAGACCGGAAGTGGTTCCAGGCACCAGTACTGCAGGCAGCAGTCTAGTCTCCCGCCTGCTAGTACTTAAGGGATGCATTTCCAAATGCGCAGCGGAGGCACGCAGACGACGCCAAAGTCATGCCAAAGGCAAGCCTGTCTGCGCCCGTCCGCGCCTGGATCGGGCTCAGGGACAAGACCCCTTTCCTAATCAACTCAGAGAATGCCAGGCACTTCTCCTACTCAAGTAACCAACTAAAAACCATCTGTCTCAATTCCTTTGTGACCACCTGCACTCAGGCACACTCACTCTCATTTGAAAACTTCACCACCTACAGCTGCACTACTTGCCCCTTCACCATGAACATTATCACTAGAGTTCACCCCAAACCCGACCGCCTAACCATACTGAGGCTAGTATATACTCAGCACTCATAAATTCGAGGTCACTTCCCAAGCATAAATATGAGCTAGCTGACTTCATCACCCTTTACAACTTAGACATTTTATTTGTAACCGAAACATGGGGTGATCCGGCCTCTGGCCCTGATTTTTGCACTGCCACCCCCGAAGAATACTCTGTAGTCAGACAAGATAGAGTCAACAAAAGAGACGGTGTACTGGCTCTCATACACCGTGACAAATACCAGGCAAGGACAGAGCCCATCCCCACTTCCACATGTGAAGCTTTAACTTTCACAATAAAGATTAGCCACTCTCAATCCTTTAAAGGAATCCTCCTATATCGCCCTCCAGGCCCACGTTCAGAGTTCATCTCCTCCCTAGGCAGCTTACTCGAACCCGCAGCTGGGTAATCAGACTTTACAATCTTAGGTGACTTCAATTTCCAGCCTGAGAACCTTAAAGATAATGACACCACCACTCTGCTATCAGAACTAGATTCCATAAACCTCCATCAAATGGTAGTCGGTCCAGCACATAAAGCAGGCCATACCCTTGACAGACTTTTTTCAAACAACGATAAGTTAGCACTAAGTAAAACACTTCCCCTTACATGGACAGACCACTGGGCAGTCCTCTTTACCCTGCAAGCCAACACAGCGCCCCTTTCAATGCCCAGCAAACACGCTTCCAAATTCAGAGCGTGGGGATCAATAAATCAGCAGCTCCTTAAAGCCCAGCTACTGGCATCCAATTACTTGCCCAACTCGGACCCATCACTAGCTTCCGCCAACTATTTAGATTGGTTAAGCAATGCGTTAGTTTCCACGGTACCGATAAAAAATTTCTCCAAGAATAGAACTACCCCCTCAGTCCCCTGGTTTACTGACACTCTAAGGTCAGAGAAAGAACGCTGTAGAAATATCGAGAGACGCTGGCGCAGAAACTACCTCCCGGCCGACAAAGTTCTCTATAAATCTGCACTGTCACAATACAAACTTCTCACTATATCAGAAAAAAGCAAATACTACACCAACCGAATGGAAATGGCCCAAGACTCCACCAAACTACTCTTCCAGGTAGTCACCAAACTCTCAGGATCAAAAGTCAACCCCCCACGGCCCCCTCTCAAGAACTGTGCAATTCCTTAGCCAGGACTTTCCAAACCAAAGTCTGCTCAATATATGATAACTTTGCAACCCAATCTAAGAACACCTTGCCAACCTTGGTCGACAGTGAAAGTAGGGCACCCTCTTTTTCAAAATTTAATTGAATCACTATTGCACAAGTTCACGATCTTATCCTCAAAATCAAATCAGGTTCCCCAATAGACCCGAAACTCATCCCAGATCTTCTAGCACCCAAATTAACAGAAATATGCAATGCCATGTTCAACACAGGTATTTATCCAGAAACCTGGAAAAGGGCAATCGTTAAACCTCTCCTAAAAAAAACAGCACCTAGATCCTCGGGACACCAAAAATTACAGGCCTATCACCAGTCTCGCCTTCTTAGCTAAAATCTTTGAAAAAAGAATGAATACCCAGCTGGCCTACTTCATTGAAGATAATAATCTCCTCGATGAATCACAGTTTGGGTTTAGGACAAGCCACTGCACTGAAACTGCCCTCATCAAAGCCGCAGATGAGATCAGAGCCACAAGAGACCAAGCGGGACAGCAGTACTTATACTGCTGGATCTGTCGGCTGCTTTTGACACGGTCAATCATGACACCCTGATCGACTGTGTCTCTAATTTGGATCATCCCTTATTCCGACACTATTTAATATCTACATGTCGGACCTGGCCAAAACCATTAAAACCTATGGGATGGGGCTAACCACATATGCCGATGACACGCAACTGGTGCTAGCAATCAACAATAACGGAGACGAAATAGCGGCCAGTTTTCAAGCAGGCATGATCGCCATCAGCACCTGGATGGCCAAAAACTGCTTAAAACTACACTCAGAAAAAACAGAGGTCATGATCTTTGGCAATTTACATCCCACATGGTCCC
Organism: Lissotriton vulgaris; assembly: GCF_964263255.1. NCBI lineage: Eukaryota > Metazoa > Chordata > Amphibia > Caudata > Salamandridae > Lissotriton > Lissotriton vulgaris. Next base: position 559,975,088 of record NC_141691.1, read on the forward strand.
CTACCTGGTGGCCTACTGACCTGCCCCCCACCCTCCACCAGTTCAGAAAGTACCAAACCTGGGCGCCATCTTTGATGACAAACTCTCCTTTGCAGCCCAAGCCAATGCCATCACTTCCTCTGCTTTCTACACAATAAGAATAATCAAAAAACCTCTCCCATTCCTTCCCTCCAATACAGGAGAAACCTTAATAAGCACCCTTGTTATGTCTAAAGTGGACTATTGCAATGGCCTCTTCCTGAATGCACAGAAAATGGTCATCAATAAACTAGAGCTGATACAAAACGCTGCCGCCAGGATCATCACAGGCACCCCCAAACACAAACCCATCTCCGCAGAGGTGCGCAAGCTACACTGGCTCAAAGTCACCAAGCGCATTAAATTCAAGGCCCCATGCATAGCCTATAAGGCGATCAATAATACAGGTCCCTACTATCTAAGGAAAGCACTGTCCACCCACATTCTTTGCCGAAATCTACGATCTTCTTCTGCCAATCTTATCATGGTCCCTCGTACATACAAGGTCTCCTGGGGGGACAATAGATTCACTGTTGCAACTGCAAGACTATGGAACTCTCTTCCCCCCCCCAAATCAAAGCATGTCCAACGCTGCTCACTTTTAGGAAGCTATTAAAGACCTGGCTATTCACCCAATAATCTGCACTCTGCCGCTACTCCATTTCCATCCTTAGCGCCGAGACACCCAAGGGTATTTGCACACTCTACAAATTGCTAAAATAAAATAAATTGCGATTGCAATTCCCGCTCACGCAATGTATCAAGTACAAAAGCAACAAATAGCAAATTCGCAAAACAAAGAATCGCAAAACCATCTGGTAACCCCCATTGCGATTCCTTAACAGCGAATACCCACACTTTTTGTGAAATCAATAGCGAATTCGCAAACAAATTGCAAATTCGCTAATAAATTGCTATTCCCATTCATCATAAATCGCGAATTGCGAAAATACCATCATTCGCTAAATACGAGTCGCAATTTAAGGAGAAGCAAAACCATGTGGTAACCATGAAGTCCAATTAGTGAAAAAAAAGGCAAACAAGAAACAAGTGTTGGCTAAATCAAATACACTTAAGGAGACTCAGCAGGAGCATGAGGAAAGTCACAATGCCAGGTCTCTACATCGTGGCAAGGCGGCGGAGGATCCAGGCTGCAGCACAGTCCCGACGCAGGATCCAGGAGCGTATCTTCCGGCTGAGGATTACACTTCTGGGACAGACTGAAGAGGAGATCTACTCCAAATACATGCTCAATGGGGCTATGATAAAGAAGCTCATCAGAGACCTTGACCCCCTGATGCAGCACCCGACACGGAGGACCAATGCCGTGCCCACCCATGTCCAGGTCCTGTGCTGCCTGCACCTTCTGGCCTCCGGCAGCTTCCATAGATAGTCGCAGTTGCAGGGGGTATATCACAGAGCACAATGTCACGCTGCCTACAGACTTTCCTGGACGCCATGCTGAGCCGTATACACCACTATATCACCTTCCCAACAACCCAACAGGACTTAATGCAAACAAAACTGGACTTTTATCACACCGCCCATTACCCCAATGTAATTGGCTGCATCGACTGCACCCACATTCACATCTGTCCCCCCGCAGAGACAGAATACATGTACAAGAAGCGCAAGTCATACCACTCCGTCAACATCCAGATGGTCTGCAATGCGAAGACCATCATCATAGACATTGTGGCACAATACCCGGGGAGCACGCATGATTCGTATATCTTCCGGCACAGCGGCATACACACCCGCTTGGCCAGGGGTGAATTTGGCGAGGGACATCTCCCTAGGTAAGTACACATGACCGCATACAGTTTGTTAAGACCATGTTGCTGCGCATAACAGGCACTGACCCTCTGCTCCTACCTTCAGGTGACAGCACCCACGGCCTCCATGAATACCTCCTCACCCCATACCTCAACCCTGCTACACCACAGGAACGGCGGTACAATGCTGCGCATATACACAAAAGAAATGTGATTGAGCAGACATTTGGCATGTTAAAGAGTAGATTCTGCATCCTCCACAAGACTAGCGGGGCCCTCAAATACCAACCTGAGATCTGCTGCCGCATCGTGGCTGTGTGTGCCATACTCCACAATATTGCCACCAAGCGAAGGATACCTGTGGAGGTGTGTGGTAGTGAGTTGGAGGGGGACAACCTGCCACCTGCATATGTGCATCATGCACATGGGGAGAATCCTGCTGAAGGACATAGACGCTGTGCCAACATCACACTGAACTATTTCTAGTGCACCCGTTCCCCTCACCTAACACTGCACTCATGCATGCCACATGAATGAATGACACGAGGAAGATTTTTGTTAAAAAGAAATCTTTTGTTTAGTTAACAAGCTCTCGATGTGCTTTAAATCTGCAAAGATTTGTGCTACTGTATTGAGTTATACAGGCTATTGTATCCTGAGCAGGCATGCGTGGTTACCTCACCATGGCACTGCCGGAAATGTATAGTCACTGGCGCCTCCAGCCGGACGCACCCTGTCGCCTCTCCACCTCCACGTTGGGAGTGTCCTGTCATGATGCAGCGTTGGGCAGGGAACTGCAGCGCCTTTCAGGTAGCACCGGCACAGACAGGCTGCTGAGGCTAAATGTCCCCTCACTGGAGTCACTCCCCCCCCTTGCATGGCCATGGCTAGCCGCCTGTTGGTTCTCCACAGCGGTGGTGACCTGCTCAAGGGCCCTTGCAACATCTGCGCAGTATTGTACCATCTGTATCTGCATGGCCAGTGACCTGCGCGACAGTTGGGAAGTGGCGTTCCCAATCAGGTGGTTTGAGCGTTTGCAGGCTGATAGCCGTGTCAGCAGCTGACTGTGGAGTCTCCATGTGATGTACTGCTACGCCACCATCAGTTGGTTGCTCTCCTTGACGGCTGTGGTTAGCTTCTGCACACTCTCAGTGAGTTGATCAATGTTGTGTGCAGTTTTGTAGAGTTGCACCTGCATTGCTGCCATGTGCTGTGCCTGCTTGCGGTGCACAGCAAGCATCCAAGCCTCAATACCAAGGCCTAGGTTATATGCCTGTTGCTCCATGGCTGATGGGGTGGCCACAGAGCGCTGATGCCTCAACCTGCGGCTTGCCTGGGACTGCACAGTGGCTGTGGGTCGTGTCTGTCTCCTGGATGGTGGTGGGATCTGCTCCACTGCCATGTGTGCCCACTGGTGAGGTTGTGCTCCTCCTATGGCTGCATGGGTAGCCCTGTGTGTTTGGGAAGGTGCTGGTACAGGTGCTGGTGCTGTTTGGCTCTCTCCCTCCGTCTCCTTAGGTGTCTCCACAATGTGGAGTGTCTCGCTGTCAGACGTCTCAGCATCTGCAGCACCTGTGTTGTGAATGAGTGCATGATTAATGATATGATTCAGGCACCTGGGATGTAGCAACATGCATGCAGGCTAGCATTCCCTGACTGGCTTTAGGGTTATGTTTCACTTGACTATTCTGACTGTGTGTGGCTATCAGGGCACATTGTCACACTACAGGTCCCACAATGCAATTGGGCATTTGGGAGGGGCAGGCACTGGATTACTGGGGTTACAAAAATGGGTTGCTTTGGGGGCATGGGCATTGTTAGGGGACGGGTCCCAGTTGCATGGCTCTTACCTTGTGATTGGTGTGTGGCACGGGAGGTGTCCAGTTGTGTGACCCCCACGCAGGCTGCAGGGTTGATGATGTCTTCACTTGGTTCTCCATTGGTGTGTTCTCGGCGACTGTGGAGTCTCCTCCTCCCATGGCCAATCTCTCCCCCAGTCTCTCCGCAATGCGCTCCTTGGCACGGCCTCTGAGGTCGTACCACCTCTTTTTGAGGTCGTCAATGGACCGTTGCGTGACTCCCACCACGTTGACCTTGTTCTTGATGCGCAGCCAGATGCGCCTTTTGGTAGCCTCGGGCACCTTCTGGGACAGCTTCCCAAACAGCTGGTCATGGTCCCTGCTGACTCCGTCTATCAAGTACTCCAGTTCTTTTTCAAAGAACTTGATTTTGCGCTTCCTGGCTGTTTCACTGGGCCCTGCAGCTTTATGGGACATTGTGAGGTCAATGTGTATCCTGTATTGGGACTACAGGGCGTGTCTCTTGGAGCTCAGTGCTCTGCCTCCTCTATCCAGCTTTGTGATCCAAATGAAGCATGGAGCAGGCTACTTCGTGGTGGTGATGTCATCATTGTGCTCAAAATGCGACTTCCCGTTTTTGCGATCTCGCAATCTGCGAGATCGCTATTTGCGATTTCGGTATTTGCGAAATCGATATTTGGGGTTGGGAAACAGCTGAATCTGCAATTTAATAGCGATTTTGGCAAATTCGCATATGGCGATTGCGGCCGGTTGCGAATCGCAGTTATTTAGCGATTTTGGTGATCCATCCCATTCTGCGAATTCTGGATAGCGATTCGGTATTTTTCGCTATTTAGTATTCGCAGAGTGGGTGCTTCATGCACCTGGGGATAAATTCCCAGAGGAAAGTTTGCTCCATACATAAAACAGCTACAGTCAATTGTACCAAATTTGGCACAAAATTAGATCTTTATTCTGAAATCGTGCTTTTTGTGTTTTGATGTAATTCTGTTCTGCTATTTCCAAGAAATTAGCATTCAAAGACGGGCTTGAGTTAGGCATGAAAAGGTAAACCCTCAGAAAAAGTTAGAGATAGCTGGACCACACAAACATAGCCGCTTCTGGTTCACTGTGGGAGCTTTCTAACATCAGCCATTTTTGTTACCGCAGATTCAGAAAAGCACATGCAGCACCAAGAAAATCTTATTTTCTGGCTGCAACATTAAAGAAAATATTGTGGCTGCCATTACTGGAATCTAGGACACTATCATAGTCTTGTTCATGGCCCCCATTCAGTGTAGTCCATTTTCTATTTATTAATGTGCTTTGGCCTGACTCCCACACCTCTTTTTATGATGTCCCCATTGGTACTTTCTGGGTTAAGTACATCTAGGAAAATCCCAAGCGAACGTGATTCTATTCTATTGTCATTTATACGGGAGTCAAAATACATTTTAAAATAATGGACATATATGTGCTGAAATCAGTAAACATTTTCTCAGTCAAATGCGATTAGGCAGGTGTTAAGACCGTTTAGAAGCTCTAATCAAAGGGAACACTGTAGAAGGATTTAAGATTGCTGACTTGATTTACCTACAGAAGTAGAATTAAAACCTTGCAATGTTTGGTCATCTGTTCATGTACTAGTTGTTTTTGCTGTGCAAGTAACAAGAATAGCAGGCATGGCATTGCGGATTGACTTCACTGTAGCACAAAAATCCTGTTGTCAGGATGACTTGGCAGGCAGGAGCTTCACCGTGGCACTCCCCGCAGGCGGAAAAAGCGGTAGCACGAAAAGTGACAATGACAGAACTTTGCTTTGGTAGGCTGTGCGATTGACACATTTTGGGACCAACCGTTCCATTTGCGGGTATGAAGAGCCGAAAAATTCAAAACAGTCTCACTGAGGACATGCCAAGGGTTTAGGACCTGAGGGGCACCACTTGGAGGTCAGGTGCTTGCTGGATCTGGGTGCTGGTACAGTTGGTTGTGGCCTGTTATGTCCCTGTGGCTCTAAACAGAAGGCCAGCAGGCTACTTCTTGGAGTCACTCTGGGTTCAGGTGTAAGTCCAAATCCCTCTGACTCACGTAGGAGAGCAGCAAGGCAGCAATAAAGCAAGGCAGTAGTCCAGCAAAGCTTCACAAAGCAAAACTGTCAACTACACCCAGTCATGTGACCCAGAAACAGGTTGTATGCACTAAATGTCTAAGGTAGGAAAATGCAATCTTTCTAAAAGTGGCATTTTAAAAATAGTAATTTAAAATCCTACTTTACCATAAGAGAGAATTGTTGATTCCTGTTTGATAGACACAACACATGATCTGGTTACCTGCTCCAATTTGAAATTTACAGCCTTTTAAATGTAATAAAGTAACTCCACTGTTCTTCTATGGGAGAGGGAGGCCTTGCAATAGTGAAAAATTAATTTAGGAGTTTTCAGTACCAGGACATGTAAAACTTAAAAGTGCATATCCTACTTTTGAAATACATTGCATACATCTATGTATCAAAAAAGAAGGCTTGGGCCTGGCAAGAGGTTTTTCTTGGCAGGTCAAGAAGGTAATTTAAAGGTAATTTATAGCTGCACACACAGACCGCAATGCAGACCTGAGGCATGTTTAAAGGGCAACTTACGTAGGTGGCACAATCAGTGCAGTAGGCCCACTAATAGCATTTCATTTACAGGTCCAGGGCACGTGTAGTATCACTCTACTAGAGACTTGCAAGTAAATTCAAGTTACCATTTGGGTATACGCCAATTTCAAGAGAAAGCCCAAACATGTTACCAGTGGTTAGCAGTGGTAACGTGAGCAGAGTCATAGACAGCAAAGCCCCTGCACTACACAAATTCAGTTAATTCTTAGTAATACTGGTGTCAGTAGAAGTGGTAAAGGTAATTGAGCACATAAACAATACAGGTCAAATATATATTGACATAATCAGTACAGAAACGTTCTTTTCTTGGTGTAGTGTCTCTGTTTAATGTTCCTTTGTATAGGCCAACACGAGTTTCATCGCAGGGAACAGACTGCGAACCTTCAGGGCTAAATAGAAACACAGAAAGTACATTTGCGAACATGTTCCAATCATGAACATATCGTGATGGTGACTTAGTTGTAAAAACCAAAGTGGAGAAAAGCATGCCATAAAGTGACTCTGTGTCAAAGTGACTCAAGATCACTAACTGAGTGACATTGGTGCGCTAAAGAGTTTAAGGAGTTGGATGAAATCTACAAAATGTGAACACTGACCGGAGGTAAGGTGAAGTGACTAAGTGGAGAGGGTGTTGTGTGTTTGAGAAGACGGTATCCCAAGTGACTGGTGCAAAGTATATAGGGAAATCTCAAGAAACATATCAATTATAGTTACAATTCTTTGAGCGTTTGACATAGTACACATGTTTATGGTTGTTTCATCTCTTTACTTTAGGGAGTATAGTCAAAGATTCAGTGTGCTCTTTTTTGTATACGAAATTGGCTTGGTTTGACTTCAAGAGAAAATGATTATTGTGAAAGAAATTAAAACGAATTCCATTGTATTAAGAATTAGAGGTAATGTTGATTGGATGCCTCAAAATCTGTATACACAATGCCAAATGGGTGGAGTGAAGACAGCCGGTCAGTAAATAGACTCAGTTATTGGGCAGTACAAAAAGAAAAATACATAAAATGAAAAAATGAAAAAAGAGAAAGGACAAGGGAGAAGTCCTACAAAAACGAGATAAAATTAGGATAACAAATGGGAATGACGGATATGCACTGCACATGCTCTGAGTAATTGGATTGGAAAAATAAGGTTTGTCATTTATTAGAGTAGACCCCTTAAAAAGATTTTTCATGGACTTGTCGGTTTTTAAATGATCGTGAAGATAAGCCACACTTACCCACACATGTGCTGGGCGAAAAATGCATAAATAAGAAAACCCGGTAGGGGCGTTTCGTGGAATCCTGTATCTGGAGTTCCACAGTGTATGGACTCGAACTCTGCGGGATTTTGATAATCTATAAGGCGTATAGTAGTATAGATATAATATTGTTAGTTATTTTGTTTAACTAATGCGGACACATACAGAAAAGGAAATCGATACCAGCCTGGTAAGCGTGCTCCCTGGTGCTATTTGGAGATAATAACAGACACTATCCGTCTTGGTTAATGGAATACCTTCCACTAACCTTTGCCCTCTTTTCCCTTTTATTTTATTTTACCGATCTAGGTGTACTCGCCAGTATTTCGGTATCCACACTAGTTTCTCCTCCCGGTCTCCACTTGAATAACAAACAATCGGGGTAGGTGGCCTTCCCGTTCATGGTTTCCCTTTTCTGTATGTGTCCGCATTAGTTAAACAAAATAACTAACAATATTATGTCTATACTACTATACGCCTTATAGATTATCAAAATCCCGCAGAGTTCGAGTCCATACACTGTGGATCTCCAGATACAGGATTCCACGAAACGCCCCTACCGGGTTTTCTTATTTATGTATGTACGCCCAGCACATGTGTGGGTAAGTGTGGCTTATCTTCACGATCATTTCAAAACCGACAAGTCCATGAAAAATCTTTTTAAGGGGTCTACTCTAATAAATGACAAACCTTATTTTTCCAATCCAATTACTCAGAGCATGTGCAGTGCATATCCGTCATTCCCATTTTTTATCCTAATTTTATCTCGTTTTTGTAGGACTTCTCCCTTGTCCTTTCTCTTTTTTCATTTTTTCATTTTACGTATTTTTCTTTTTGTACTGCCCAATAACTGAGTCTATTTACTGACCGGCTGTCTTCACTCCACCCATTTGGCATTGTGTATACAGATTTTGAGGCATCCAATCAACATTACCTCTAATTCTTAATACAATGGAATTCGTTTTAATTTCTTTCACAATAATCATTTTCTCTTGAAGTCAAACCAAGCCAATTTCGTATACAAAAAAGAGCACACTGAATCTTTGACTATACTCCCTAAAGTAAAGAGATGAAACAACCATAAACATGTGTACTATGTCAAAGGCTCAAAGAATTGTAACTATAATTGATATGTTTCTTGAGATTTCCCTATATACTTTGCATCAGTCACTTGGGATACCGTCTTCTCAAACACACAACACCCTCTCCACTTAGTCACTTCACCTTACCTCCAGTCAGTGTTCACATTTTGTAGATTTCATCCAACTCCTTAAACTCTTTAGCGCACCAATGTCACTCAGTTAGTGATCTCGAGTCACTTTGACACAGAGTCACTTTATGGCATGCTTTTCTCCACTTTGGTTTTTACAACTAAGTCGCCATCATGATATGTTCATGATTGGAACATGTTCGCAAATGTACTTTCTGTGTTTCTATTTAGCCCTGAAGATTCGCAGTCTGTTCCCTGCAATGAAAGACGTGTTGGCCTATACAAAGGAACATTAAACAGAGACACTACACCAAGAAAAGAACGTTTCTGTACTGATTATGTCAATATATATTTGACCTGTATTGTTGATGTGCTCAATTACCTTTACCACTTCTACTGACACCAGTATTACTAAGAATTAACTGAATTTGTGTAGTGCAGGGGCTTTGCTGTCTATTACTAATTGTGTGGATCCCTTGGTCCATCCCAGAGCGGTTGTGAGGGTTTACCGCTCGCCTCATTGCCTATACTAACTACTTTCTGTCACCATTACCTTGCGGCCACTCAGGTTGTGCGCCTAGAAATTCTGGAATACCCTAAAAACCTCCCAGTTGTGTATTGTACCTATTGATTAACAGAGAGGGCTGCCCCCCGCTAAGAATTTTTCTCTCCCCCCTTCTTTGCTTTGTGTTTACATCCTTGAGCACACCAATCCGAACGTCTCCACCTCAACATGGATAGAGACAAAATAGCTGCTGACCTCTTCGAGAATCTAGCCAAAGGCATGCCTACACACACTGCCACGGCCAATTCTAGTCCCCCTCGAATTGAGGGCTTGAAAGACAAATTTAAAAGACTTGAAAGACTAAAGAAACAAGAGAACTCACGATGGTGGGATTCCACCTCGTTGAAGCAGTACATGCGCTTAAAACAAATACCCAGAGGTCTACGCTCTCACATCTTTCCAACCTACGACGATCTTGATATAGATCTTTTGAAAAAATGGGAAGATTCTGTAACTAACAATTATTTTGTTCTCATGGACATTTTAATAGAAAGCGCAGATCGCAAATCCACTAAATTACTGGGGGAAATTGCGATCCTAGAACAGGAAATAAAAGACCTTAATCTGCCAGAACCCACGGTGAAAAACTATACCATCCTAGACGAGGTCTTATTTAAACATCACGAAGAAATCAAAAATAGGAAAGCCAGACAAATAAAGAGAGATGATGGAGACTACCGCAATGGTAGAATCTTCACGTATGACCGTAAATATGATGCCATGATTCGATCTAATGACCCCAAGAAATCTGGAGGCAACGTATCTGCCCCTAGCTCCGTTTCATCCAGTAATACATCCCTCAATACTGTGGGCACTAACGAACAAGAACAAGAAGTGGGTGACACCTTAGATGCCAATAGTACTCCTTTTTTAGTGCAAATGGAACGTATTCGCAAAGGGAACAGAGCTCAACCCCAAAGAGGAGTACCAAATCAAAAACCCACAGAGGTAGCAGAGGTGGCCAACGAAGATTATCGCAAAAAACTAAGATCAGGAACGATAAGGAAATAGATAACGGGACTAAAGAGGTTCAAGTAATTAACCTTTCCTCTTTCCCACTAACTCCTGACATGACCAATCTCCTCTCAAAAGTCCTCAACTTCAATCCATATTCTACAGGTGACATCTGCCAAACTAAGATAGATCTCTTTAAATTTGTTCGCGGTTTGAAACTAAAAAAGTACTTTGCAGGAAAAACACCTAGCAATAAGAATGTGAAAAATATTCCTGATGTGTTGGTCAATGATGTACACACAATAAAAGATATACAAGCCATTAATTTACTGTTGTCTATCACTGAACGGGAGGACAGCCCTATGGAAATGGGGCAACTTCTAGAGGAACTAAATATTGATACAGATTTTGGGGTTGTAAGTGGTCTCAAGGGCAAATCTACTTGGACACCAACATTACCAGGTGGCAATAGCATTGACAATTTCCATAAACGGGTTCTTGAAGACCTTAACAAAATCAACATCAAGAAACTAAATGAAACTTTCACATTCAAAGACAATCTAACCAAAGGAGAGCGTCACGCCCTTACCATACTTACCCAGATTCCCACCATTATTATCCGTGAAGCAGACAAGGGAGGTAATATTGTGGTTATGAACACAGATGACTATAACAATGAAATACTGAATCAATTAGCAGACCATTCTTGCTATGAACTTATTGCAAACAACCCTATGGGTACACTGACAATCACCATCAATGACCATCTACAGAAATGGAAAGAAGATGGTCTCCTGAACGAAGACGAATATCTCTATCTAAAAGTACTCAAACCTATATACCCATGGCTCTACACCCTTCCTAAAATCCATAAGGATCTCCCCTTTCCACCAGGCAGACCGATTGTGTCTGGAATCGGAGGACCGACCGAAAGACTGGCAGAATATGTGGATTTGTTTCTAGGCCCTCTTGTCAAAAATCTGCCCTCTTATATCCAAGACTCTAAACACATACTCAGCTTGCTAGGTGACTTAGAATGGCAATCGAACACTACCTTAGTCACCATGGATGTTGTTGCACTTTATACCAGCATCAACCCAACACTAGGCATAGAAGCAATATCTCGTGTTTTGTCCAACCGACCAGCCTCTCTATGGGCACACACACAAATGTTAATTTCTATGATGAACCTAATTCTGCACAACAACTTTTTCATCTTTCACAAACAATGGTACCAACAAAAAAGAGGAGTAGCCATGGCTTCTAAATTTTCACCATCTTTCGCCAACCTTTTTATGGGTGCTTTCGAAGCAAACCACATTTGGGGTACCCAAGGCAGCACATATACTGACTCCATTCTTTTCTGGGGTCGGTATATAGATGACTGCATTCTACTTTGGACTGGCACGGACGAATTACTACAAAGTTTTTTTGACCACCTCAATCAGAACAACTGGGAACTAAGTTTCACCATGAAATCAAGCAAATCACACATAGAATTTCTAGATCTCGAATTCTATGTCAAAGACAATAAGCTACATAGCAAACTTTACAGGAAACCTACTTCCTGCAATGCCATTCTACGAGCAGATAGCTTTTATCCTTTCCACCAGATTAGATCAATACCCTTTGGTGAATTCCTCCGTGCTAGACGCAACTGTAGTGATGACCAAGATCTTAACACTACAATACAAGATATGGAACTAAGATTCGAAAAACGTGGCTATCCAAAAACCATCCTATCGGTAGCAAAAATGAAACTCAACAAGATTAAGAGAACTGACACTTTGAAAACCAAGGTTTCCAATAATGCGAAAGACTCTACAGTGAGAATGATCACTGAATACAACGCACTACACCAATTGATCAGGAACAGCATGACTAAACACTGGGGTCTGCTGAGAGATGACTCCACATTGAAAGAGATTATCCCTATAATTCCTCAAATCACTTTCCGCAAAGGGAGAACTTTGAGGAACAGGCTCAGCCCGACAGTCCCACGCATTGATATGACACCGAACTGGTTAACACAACGCAGTAACAGGTTTTTCAAATGTGGCTTTTGTACCATGTGCAAATGGGCCAAACATAAAACCAAGCAATTCAAGGGACCAAACGCAGAAATATATGACATCAGAGTAAACATCAACTGTACCACAAAATATGTGGTATACATAATAGAATGCCGATGTGGTAAGAAATACGTCGGAAGCACAATAAGAACATTGAAAGACAGGATGTCAGAACACATGAGGGCCATCCAAAAACAAGATCCAAAATATCCAGTAGCTCTACATGTAGCCAAATGTCAAGCCAATACAGAGGATTTCTCAGTTTCCTTTTTTGGAATTGAAACCGTGCCTGCCCATGTGAGAGGTGGCAACAGAGAGCTTGCACTAAGACGCAAAGAAGCTACTTGGATTATGCGTCTTCAAAGTATCGAACATGGATTAAATTATGACCCAGATCTGCAGTTTTTTCTAGGGAACTAGACTCCTACCACCTCAATTTAACTCATAATTTTTCATTTACAATTTTTGCTGCATTGTATTGTTTGGTCCATTTCTTTAATATTTTCCATCCAACCACAAGTTATCTATCTAGGAATATAATCGAGTATACTATTAGAGACAGAGACAATGTAATTCTTCTCACAAAATAGACTCTGAAATCTCGACTTTATTTATTATTGTTTTTTCATCTGTGTTCATAACGTTTTAATATAATGACATACCAAGATCACACATTCTATAAGCCTGTAATACAGCTTTACAATGAGGAAGGAATATTGGGAATGACTAGTTAAATTCCATCAAAGCTCGTATGACCCCAGACAATGTACCTTTACTGGGTGTATTTCAAAAAACATATATGCTCTGTTTATATCTATTACTACTTTTTACATGCTCGATCATATAATCTTTCACATGAATTCCCATACCGATAAACCAAAAACCTACCGTAATACGGAAGAGTGCGCAATCCCATATATATCTCTGGTTGATATATTACTCTTCGTATTTCCTGTACGTTCATATAGAATATCAGAATATCTGGATTATTGTAATATGGAGGTACATAGTACATCATATGAATCTCCTTTTGGGTATATTACCCCTTTAGCGTGTCTGTCTATCCATACACATAATTGCGAGCTATTTGTACGCTTTTTATATATATATTAACGAGCATTAAAACTCCAATAAGAAAATGCACACGATACTCTTTTCATTTACTCGTTACTCTGCTTTCGAAGTATTTCTTCTTTTTGCTGCCAACCATTGCAAAAAGAAGAAACCAACCAACGTTCTAGTCCTTTTTTGTTTGGAAAGCGGAACACCGGTACATATTCCGGCCTGACTTCCTGTCACATGACCGTCCTTGGAAATCGGCGCCGGGAACCAAAAGAGGGAGATCGATACCAGCCTGCTAAGCGTGCTCCCTGGTGCTATTTGGAGATAATACCAGACACTATCCGTCTTGGTTAATGGAATACCTTCCACTAACCTTTGCCCTCTTTTCCCTTTTATTTTATTTTACCGATCTAGGTGCACTCGCCAGTATTTCGGTATCCACACTAGTTTCCCCTCCCGGTCTCCACTTGAATAACAAACAATCGGGGTAGGTGGCCTTCCCGTTCATGGTTTCCCTTTTCTGTATGTGTCCGCATTAGTTAAACAAAATAACTAACAATATTATGTCTATACCACTATACGCCTTATAGATTATCAAAATTCTGCAGAGTTCGAGTCCATACACTGTGGAACTCCAGATACAGGATTCCACGAAACGCCCCTACCGGGTTTTCTTATTTATGCATTTTTCGCCCAGCACATGTGTGGGTAAGTGTGGCTTATCTTCACGATCATTTCAAAACCGACAAGTCCATGAAAAATCTTTTTAAGGGGTCTACTCTAATAAATGTCAAACCTTATTTTTCCAATCCAATTACTCAGAGCATGTGCAGTGCATATCCGTCATTCCCATTTTTTATCCTAAATTTATCTCGTTTTTGTAAGACTTCTCCCTTGTCCTTTCTCTTTTTAAATTTTCTCATTTTATGTATTTTTCTTTTTGTACTGCCCAATAACTGAGTCTATTTACTGACCGGCTGTCTTCACTCCACCCATTTGGCATTGTGTATACAGATTTTGAGACATCCAATCAACATTACCTCTAATTCTTAATACAATGGAATTCGTTTTAATTTCTTTCACAATAATCATCTTCTCTTGAAATCAAACCAAGCCAATTTCGTATACAAAAAAGAGCACACTGAATTTTTGTCTATACTCCCTAAAGTAAAGAGATGAAACAACCATAAACATGTGTACTATGTCAAACGCTCAAAGAATTGTAACTATAATTGATATGTTTCTTGAGATTTCTCTATATACTTTGCACCAGTCACTTGGGATACCGTCTTCTCAAACACACAACACCCTCTCCACTTAGTCACTTCACCTTACCTCCGGTCAGTGTTCACATTTTGTAGATTTCATCCAACTCCTTAAACTCTTTAGCGCACCAATGTCACTCAGTTAGTGATCTCGAGTCACTTTGACACAGAGTCACTTTATGGCATGCTTTTATCCACTTTGGTTTTTACAACTAAGTCACCATCACGATATGTTCATGATTGGAACATGTTCGCAAATGTACTTTCTGTGTTTCTATTTAGCCCTGAAGATTTGCAGTCTGTTCCCTGCGATGAAACACGTGTTGGCCTATACAAAGGAACATTAAACAGAGACACTACACCAAGAAAAGAACGTTTCTGTACTGATTATGTCAATATATATTTGACCTGTATTGTTGATGTGCTCAATTACCTTTACCACTTCTACTGACACCAGTATTACTAAGAATTAACTGAATTTGTGTACTGCAGGGGCTTTGCTGTCTATTACTAATTGTGTGGATCCCTTGGTCCATCCCAGAGCAGTTGTGAGGGTTTACCGCTCGCCTCATTGCCTATACTAACTACTTTCTGTCACCATTACCTTGCGGCCACTCAGGTTGTACGCCTAGAAATTCTGGAATACCCTAAAAACCTCCCAGTTGTGTATTGTACCAACGTGAGCAGAGTCCTAAAAGCCAACAAAACCAGTAGAGTAAACAGGAGGGTTAAGGCTAAAAGTTTGGGGATGACCCTTCGGAAGGGGCCAAGTGCAACAGACTCTCATGTAGGAGCTACATTAGGGGGTAGTTAGTGATTTAGCACCATTTCTAATATTTTAGGATGTTTACGCAGTTGTTTACACATTGGCAAACTTTGAATGTGTGCCGAAGCTTCATGGAACGTATCAAGGTATACTGAAAGTTGCACTGTACTGCATTGTGTTGAGTACTTGCAGAACCCAAGAAAGTTTCTGTAAAAAAAAAATTGAAAAATGTGCCTTATATGATGGCGTCTTCCCAAACATATGTAGTAGGTTTGGCATTCTATTTAGGATTAGGAAAATATTCATATCAAGGAAAAACAGGGCTTTTTTACAATTCTGCATCAGAACTGCAAACCAGGCTGCATAGCCAGAGGATGCAATACAGGTGAGCCGGCACAGTGTGCTCCTTTATCAACGTCCCCCGACCCTTTCTTATCAAAGAACTAACAAACATCAGCAGGGTGTGAATGGAGTTATTATTATTAGTTCCTTTCTTAATTTGAATAGCTCTGCCTCTAGATGATTGTAGTAATACTGGATTAGTGTTTGGAGATGAATCCATCACTGTCCGATTTCAGAGTCTTTCTTAGTGGCTGCTACAGAATTTCAACTTATTGGTATGAAGGCTGAGAAGGTAGGGCTTCAGAAGCTGGGAACGTCAAAGGAGCAGTAGTATGTGGCAGTGGAATTGTCAAAGGTGCAGTGAGTGGCAATGAAATTGTTGCTGATGCTGAGTACACTGGTCCATCAATTTCCTAACTTTTTTTTCACAATCAGTCTTCCTTATACCAAAGTGTTATAGTGCTTCCATGGAGTTTAACGTTGATTCTTAAACAATTACAGCAATGAGAACTGCACAAAATCAGGGCTGATGCCTTTCCTGCATGTGATGTCTTCTTTTCATGAAGGTCTTAACCAGGTTATATTTTACCTAGTTATATTGTAAGAGGTAAGGGATGGAATAAGGTATAGCTGTTGTGGCAATGTCTAGATTATGTAAGTAATCATCATTACACTAAGGCTACTCTTCCTTATCCCATTTCTTAGCTGGCCCTTTTAAGGAAGAGGCTAGCTATCTCTCACTTGAGTTGAAAGTCAGTTTAGAGGTTTATAGAAAATACAGTCATTTTCCCTTATGGACAGAAGAAGGTGAGATACCTGTAGGGAAGAAACACCCTGATGAGAAAGTGAAATTTCTTAGAAGACATGGACTATTTGGAGTGGCCCTACCTCTGAGGGAAGGAATGGAACCAAATGGGCACACTCTGTGTAATGGGTTTACCATAAGTAATTTCAACATGTATTTCTTATTTTATTGGTTCCAAATGGTCAAACTTCTGCTTTCTAACTGGAGCACAGATTTAGATAGTAATTGCTCATCTATTTCACTTAAGGTATTTATGGATTTTATTGCACTTGGCAAGACTGTTATATTGAAAGATAATGTGACTGTGAAAATTACAATACGTTATACAGTTAGATAAGGGGCTGCATGACATAGATATTATACCGTTTATACATTGGCAAATATCAAAAACATTTTTGTACGCAAGATGCAACTTTCTCAACAAAACCCCTAACAGTTCATCACATACTCATACTACCACTCGCATTCACACTATCCGCCCACCCAAAAACACATACACATACCTGCCTTAGTGAACAGGGTTCAAAAGCCAATAAAACTAGACAAGAAAAGTATGAGGAGACCACAACAGTATGAGGCAAGTATCATGACAATGGAAGTGTCTGATTTATTTTCTAGTTCACTTATTAGTATCAACTAGGTGACACCAGGAAACCTCTGCAAATTACATCTCAACACATTCTTCCAAAATTGTTTGGGAAGAAATCAAATGCCCCCTTTTACATGTACCTGGTGTTGTCAATGGGGTGAAGCTTTAATACATGCATTGGTCACTGGCCCCATAGTCTGAAAAAAGCAAACATTTATATTCGGAAAGCAAAAAATATGGTGGGACATAATGCTGGAAATAATGCCAGCCACTGGTAATATCTGCACGACGCATTCCAGTTCATAGATATTTCGCTTGGTGTGCCACCACAGAAAGGGATTAGCCATATTCAAATCAATCTTGACTCTTGAATCACCGAAAGGGACTGTTCATGTGCCCACTGACACAGGGACACATATACTCCAAGGCATGTTTTTGCAGTTGTGGGCTTCATAAGTGATATGCAGTTTGAGTATTATAGCATAGGAGACTACTTTGGAGGTTATATATGAAATAGAGGACTGCAATTCATTTTACCAGGGCAGCAGAAGCTTGCTCTTACGTGCCCTAAGCAAAGTACAGATTCCAAAACTGTACAGTTGGCTGCCTATCTAGCAGGGATCTCTATGCCTTTAAAGGAGCTGGTACATTGTAATTTCATTGAGAAACCTCTAGGTTTCATGTGATCACTCAGCAGCCGTGGTCCGTGCAGGTAACATCGGCGGGGCCCAGTAAAGGGGGATTATGATGGACGATGGCGAGTGAAAATATAATAAATATTTAATTTTTCCTCTGCATCGGCCCTCGAAATGCCCCATAACTCCGCCTCACCGCTGTTACATGCATGGACCGTGGCTGTCACTCAGCAAGCTCTTTTTCGTTTAACAAGAAACCCTGAAGTAAGAGATTGAAAAACGAAAAAACAATGGCCCTGATACTATTAGACTTGTCTCCGAGGGTGTGTTTGTGTGTGTGTGTGTGGGGTCCTTTTACATTTCCTTTGTTGAGAGCTGCCAGGAGTTTCCTGCTGGCCAGGAACTGTAAAATAAGTATGCCAGACTTACCATCATAAATTGGAAGAATTGTCTGATGTATGTAGACCAACGGCACAAAAGTGATGATGTCAGAATAAGGTTTCTGTCAGCATAGCCAGCTGGGGTTTCACTGAAGAAAACATGGGAGTCCACCTTAGTCTGCATAGTCTGAAGGTTCACTTCAATTGAAGGAAGAAAACTAAAGTACCAGATAACAATAAACAATAAGTACAGTACTGTTGAAGAAACATTTAAGCAATTTTAGCTTACTTATGTCCAGGATATGTTAAATACCAATTGTTAGAAATTATGGCACAAAAATAGTGTATGCACAAGGTTATAATACACTAACAAACATTTGAATTTTGCAAGGTTTTTCAAAGTTGTGAATGTTGAATTTTGTGCTGCAGAAAACTAACAGCATTTTTTATAGATTAATATTTTATTGTTTTTATCTTCAGCTCTATCCCTCAAGGAGATAATAATTTGAGCAATCATTTTCAAAACGGCATTTTACATACATTTGTCAAAGACCAATTTACTCAACAATTCCCATTTACAGATACAAAAGACATTATCCTCATCCATAAATTGGTTGTTTGCACTGTAATAACAAAATAGGTAGCAAGTAATGAATGTATGTGTTTATATAGTTAATGGATTGGCTCAGATCATGATTGCAATGATTGAAATGTAGGTCTTCACTGGTTACAAAGAGCTATTTTCTGAAACGTAACACCATGTTACAAAGTAGATGTTATGGACACTATGTAATAGAAGAAGGGTAAATATTCTTTTGACATTATTGAGAAAGAGCATACACCAGTGGTTCCTAACATGTTCGCTTTTCAGTGGGGTCCATGACTGCTCAAATAAATTAAATATTATTAACATATTAATAAATTGTATATAAATAAAGAAGCAATCTATACAAATAAACATTTCAAAACAGTCTATAAATATGAATGCATTTCAAACTGGAGTCTAAAACCTAAGTATCCGTAGATAGATTCATTTGAGTAAAGTGAGTGCATCGGTGAGCATGTGGGGAGTGCGGGCCGTAAGCACAGACGCGGGGGCTGGATCTAGTGTGCAATTTTGTAGTGGGTTTATTGACAACAGTCAGTCAATCTTGACATTTATATGCAAGACAAGGGCTTCCTTGTTCTTTCTTTATTCGCTTTCTTTCTGGTGGGCCTCCTGTGGTCATCTCGGTGGTTCTTTTTCTCCCAGGTTATGGCTTGGACAAGGCAGTGGGCTTGCTGAGGCTCGTACAAGAGAAAAAAACCAAGAGGAGCCGGAAGCTGTTGTCTCTATGGAATTCAGTAGCTAGTGCGAACCGTCACCACACCCGGTCGGTGATACTAGGTGGAACACAGTGAACAAGGAGGGAATGTGCAACAGTTGAAAGGGGAGAGAAGCTGTGGTTGGGTACTGGATGGTATCCTAGAGGCAAGGTTAGAGTAATTAAGGGCGGGAAGGTTTCGGGTGCCTAAAAGGGATGTGCCGGTTTCTTAAAGCAATTCAGTGTGTGTGCCTTTAGTAGTGTACGCCCAAACCCTCCCTAACCCACCTCTGGTATGCGTTCTCCTCCCGTCTCACCCGGTTCCCAATACCCGTACTTTTCTTCTGGGGGACTCACCGGCTCCGCAGCAACTCTCCAGAGTTGCGGCCGCTCTCCAGCATCCTCCAGTTGGCTCCACCAGGCCTCGCTCCACTCTTCGTCTTCTCCTGGGTCGTGCGCTTCCTCTGCTGGGCTCGTGGTCTTCTCTGCTCTGGCTCTCCTTTCCGACCTCCTCGCTCTGCAGGCGCGCCACTGTCTGTCCTCTTTCGGGTTCCATTTTCCCACCTCGGGTTTCTATTTCCGGTGTAATTTCCATTCTCTTCCGCTGACTCCGTTGGTGAGATTAGCTCCTGTAAGGACACATGGCAAGGGGGCTTGCCTTAATGGCATCGGATGGTAGTCCTGGAGACTTCGCAGTGATTTCGAAGTGTTTTGCCCGGGGCGCTCGTGATGCCGAGGTATTGTGCTGTTAATGTCATTACTCGTCTCTCATCCCCTTCCCCTAGCTGTCCTTCTTGTACAGGTTATGTCCATAAGGTATCGTGATAGAAAGTCCACGTTTGTTTGTTCTGTCTCCTTTCTGTATTTTGTGGTGAATCTATAGGGTTGTAGGGATAAAAACCACCCAAGTACCCTTTCATTATGGCCCTTGTTGCGTGCTAACCGTTCTAGTGGGGCATGGTCGGTATATAGAGTGAACTCTCTTCCCTCTAAGTAATATCGCAGTGACTCAATTGCCCACTTTATAGCGAGGGCCTCTTTCTCGATCACTGCTTAGTTCTTTTCACGTGGGTACAGTTTTCTACTGATGTATAGGATTGGCTTCTCTTCCCCCTCAAAGGTGTGTTGTGAAGGATTGCCCCCAAACCCTGGTCTGATGCATCAGTTTGCAAGATAAAGGGAAGTGTGTAATCAGGACTGATGAGTATGGTGTCTGTCATTAACATGGCTTTCATGGTCTCGAAAGCTTTGATCAGTTTTGGGGTGGGTTGTTTTAACAGGGTTTCTGCTTTTCTGTTTTCCTGTAATAGATGCGTGAGTGGGGCTACGATTTGGGAAAAATTTGGTACAAACCTCCTGTAGTAACCTAATAGGCCTAAAAAGGCCCGGAGATCTTTATTTTACTGGGGGAATGGCACCTAGGCGATGGCGGCTATTTTGCTAATTTGGGGTCCAATGACACCCTCACCCAAAAGGAAACCCAAATACCTGACCATTTGGGCTGCTAAGTGACTTTTGGTCGGGCTTATCTTAAGGTAATGACAGCCCAAGGCAGGAATCACATTATAGAGGTGAGTGAGATGCTGTTCCCAGTACTCGCTATATATGATGATATCGTCGAGCTAAGGCCTGCATATTTTTCATGGGGTTGTAACCCCGGATTCATAGCACGTTGGAAAGTCGCTGGGGCCCCGTGTAGCCCAAAGGGCAACACTGTGAACTGATATAGGCCATCCGGCGTAGAAAAGGCAATTTTCTCCCTGTCTTGTTCCCGTAACAGGATTTGACACTGTACCCTTTACAGAAGTCAAGGGTACTAATGTACTTGGCGTTCCCTATACGCTCAGTCTTTTCGTTGACCCTCGGGAGAGGATAGGCGTCGAAGTCAGAGATTTTATTGACTTCGCGGAAATCTATAAAAAATCTGACTGTGCCATTAGGTTTCGGCACTAGAACTATAGGGGAGTTCCAGTCACCCTTGGATGGTTCGAGTATTTCCATGTCCAACATCTGCATAACCTCTTTCCTGATTGTGGCCCTACGGGCCTCGGGTATACAATAGGGACGAAGTCGCACTTTCTTACCAGGTTGGGTTTTGAAGGTATGTTCTCTCACTGTTGTCCTCCCTAGGGTCCGGGAGAAGATCCCCTGCAGGCGACAGAGCTTGTCTAGGAGGGACTCCTTGAGATCTATGGGTAGTTCCTGATCAATACATTGTTTCATCAAGAGGCCCTTCTCTATCCCTTGTCCTAGTAAGACTGGGAGAGGGCCTATCCATTGTTTTAATAGATTCACGTGGTATATTTGTGAGGTCGCTCTGGTCAGATCTATTTCTACTCGGTAGGTCACTGGGGTCACTTTTTCTAGTGTGGTAAATTGTATATTACTGTATCGTTTTCGCCATATAATTACAAGTCATAAGGATAGCTCAAATGAGAGGCAGAGTCCGTGGTATCTGAGTCATACGGGCTTTAATATAATGCTTCGAAGCATGGGACATCGGGTTCCATCACCACTCAGGTTCAGGAAGGGACATTCAACATTTTATTAGCATCACACATTATATATAGTAAAACAGTATACATGGAAGTGAATACAGTAGGCGTAACAGGTGAAAAGAGAGGTGATAAGAACACATGTGCGTAACAGGAGGCGTGTAAGAAGGCGTACACATGGGCGTGCACTGGACATGTCAGAGAATCATCACATGAAACGTCACAAGTGGGTGGATGCATAGGTAAAGTTGCAGAATCAGCAGAAACTTATGACCTATATGCGCGCGCAGCTGGGCATGACGTGTAACCGGGGAGAGCTGGGGGTTTTGACTTTTGCACGAGTAGAGGAGACTAATGTCTGGGGTGTCAAAACGACCTGTACCTATAGCATATCTGATATCGTATGTTTTGAGGATGTAGTGTCTGGAGTAAAAGGTCTCTCGGGCAGGGGCCGTTCAACACTGAATGCTAGTGCGTGCATACGGATCTTCATGTAGAGTGCGGGGGCCATGGGCCTACCATGGTAACAGGAGCAGTAAATTACTTGCATGGAGACAGGAAAGCAGGGAGGCAGGGCCCTTTGCTCTGCAGCCGGGAATATGTTTACCTATTTCACTAGACTGGAATGTGTTTTCGAGGAGGCTGAGCAGATAACTTGTAGGTAAAACATCATCTTGGCAAGCGAACCAGGCCGAGCCGGGCACCGCTCGTCTGAGGCAGGAAGTAAGGCAGAGGTCAGGGATGCATACCTAAACGGCAGCTTTCAGAGGGAGAAAAGAACTCGGAGCCTCGTTTAAGGGCCTAACTCGACTGGGCCAGAAAACGTGGACGAAAACGTGAAAGTGCACCATGTAAAGACGTTGGCACCATAGGCCTAGAAGCCTAATTGACGGGATATTTCTGCATGGCTGGATAGCTGACATGTTAACGTTGGACGCAAATGTATTTGCGTCTGTCTAGCATGAACAGAAAAGAAGTTACACGACATACAAGGAACATGGGTGCATGGATAGGGTGCGAGTGGGGGACACATTGGTTACCTGAAAATTTCTATTACCTCATTCCCTCCTTGGCCCCTACCAAACCCTTTAAGATATATCTATATTCATAAGACCATCTATCTGTTCATATAACATAATTTGTTCGTCTTTTATCATTCGGGAACGG
The DNA here is from genome assembly GCF_964263255.1 of Lissotriton vulgaris. Taxonomy (NCBI): domain Eukaryota; kingdom Metazoa; phylum Chordata; class Amphibia; order Caudata; family Salamandridae; genus Lissotriton; species Lissotriton vulgaris. The sequence goes on from NC_141691.1 coordinate 559,998,196, forward strand.
GAACTTGGACCTGGAACACAGGCTGTGGCGCACAAGCCGCAAATCGCTGGCCCACATTGCAGACAGAGACAACAACTGAATACTATGACCAATATTATTCCTAGGAATGATAACAATTTCCATCCCCAAGCGGATATCACACTCCAGAGCCAACCGGACCAAGTCCAGGAGCCTGGATTCTGGTGAATCAGGTGAGCAATTTCGTGAAGCCGTGTGATGGCCTTATACACGGACGGCGCGTTATTAGGAATAAACACGCAACAACTGGATCCGATGACTCTACCAGCCCCGCCCCTATCGGCCAGGATGACGTCAAGGACAAGGCGATTTTGAAGAACAACAATTCTCATAGCAGATTGCTCTTCGGTCAGGTTACCTAAAGCAAAAGTAGTTTCGTTCACTACCACTTCAAGTGTTCTTGTTAACCTGCGTATTATCTTACTGTTCTGGACAGGACCTATAAACCAGAAGTATCCTTTAACATAATCCCATGTAGAACCAGAATCATCAATAACAGGAGGAAGGTCTCTTCTATGTCTGACATTCACAAGGCGTGAATTCCTATGATAATCAGGTGGGGCTAGAAAAACAGGTGGCAATAGGAACGCAATATAACACGTCCCATCCCAATCAAGGGGCAGATGTACATAAGCAGTGTGACCACAAATGAAATAAGAATGGCGAGAGGCTTTGAAAGTAGACTTGCCTTTGTCACTGAATTCGATCACAGTATTACAATCACTGTGTCCTAGATGTACTGAGCCATTCTTTCTGACGCATAATTCACCTTTCACTGGCAAAACTGTAATAAACGGCAAGTTCGAATTAGTCTCAAACTGGACGTTCAGGATCATGAGATTGAGGGAAAAAATACCTAATTTATACACTTCATTTTCTAGGTCGGTCCCTTTCCTTTGGGGAAGACCGTCTGCATCTGGGAAACATGCTTTATTCATGACTGTATTCAGGTTCCCCCAAATCCAATTGCCTTGGGAAACTTTGGACTTACTGTCTAGGGAGGACATTAAAGTAAACCATGCACCACATGAACCATTATGTGTGAACGGGTAAGGAAAGAGAGGCAGAGCTCCCTTGTATTTCTGATAAGGTGGGAGTCGGCCACATACCCAGCAATTGGTGGCATTGCTGGCCTGATGAGTATGGTGTAACATACGAATGAATGTATTGTTGCGCATTGCTAATCGATAGGAAAGTTCATGTGGGGGCAGGTCACTAAAGGAGTGCTCTACAGTGTCATTAGAGGAAGCATGTATACGTGAATCAAGAGGAGAAAAAAATATGTAGCATTAAACTTGTGCATATGATCATAAGACTCAGAAGAAACATGAAAAGTAATGTTATTACACATCGACTGTGCACATTTTTACAGTATTGTTCTCGTTTCTGGATGCGCCTATCTCTCTGACTACTTGGGTCTATCTTATACATGTCAGAAACCTGTCTAACCACTTCACCCAGGGGGGGACTTAAACAATTAAACGCTGTCTGACTTACTAGACCTTGGCTTGGAACGATACTCCTGTTGAGGAGTTTTCTCTATCAGGGGGAGTTTAGAGTCAGAGTCCGATAGGGGGCAGTCTTTAACCGGAGTTTCTGGACACAGTCAGTGAAATTTTTTAATGTGGCTGGAATGCAGCCATCCCTTGCGTCCTTCCAACTTAACGGCGGTCCTCGTCGTCATCAACACCAACTTTGGCTGTTTCCACCTCGGCTCCAGCGGACTTGAACAATCAAAGTTCTTCACAAACACCAGATCACCCGGAACGACTTCATGCAATTTTACTTGGGTGTTGTCCGGGAAGGCAGCTGCAACCTGTGAACGACATGATTGTAGTGCAGACATCAAGGAAGCTAGGTAATCTGTCAGCATATTACAGTCAACATCAGTAATCTTACGGGGCATAGGCGTACCCCACATATTGGGAGGCCGCCCAAAAACCACCTCATAAGGAGATAGTCCGGTTCTGGAATGAACAACCATGCGCATATAGAAGAGGGCAACTGGCAAAGCTACTATCCAATCTACGCCTTTTTCTGCACATACTTTGGCTAAGCGTGTTTTCAGGGTCTGATTATGTCTCTCTACGAGACCAGCTGCTTCAGGGTGTCGTACGCAGTGGAACTTCCACTGGTAACCTAACAGGAGTGATACCTGTTTCATGAGCTTGGACGAGAACGGCTGTCCATTATCTGAGTATACGACACGGGGCAAGCCGTATCGCGGGAAGAATTCACAAACCAACTGCTTGGCAGTGGTCGCGGCAGTGTAATCTGGGACTGGATATGCTTCTGTCCATCGGGAAAGGGCACATACAACTAGGAGGACATATTTAAAACCTCTACATCTGTCCATCTGGATATAATCCATCTGGAGGACTTCAAAAGGATGGTCAGGAGGATGGAATCCACCTTGTTCCACTGGAACACCTTTGCCTGGATTGAACTGACAACAGATCATGCAGGTACGCACTTTCTGTTTTGCTGCTGCTCGTAAATGTTTATTGAACCAGAGGTTTTGAATGCTGTCTAACATGGCTTTTTCTCCTAAGTGTGCTGGACTATGCGCTGTGTTAATGATTACTTGAACCATAGAGTCGGGGAGGAACCATGTGGCTCTTCCTTTCGTCATCCATCCCTGATCTGTCTGGATCCCTCCTTGTTCAGTCCATTTCTTGATTTCGTCGGGAGTAGCATGTGTCTGTATGTCGAGTACGTCTAGAATGGGATCCTTCACTGTCATACAATGTGTCTGTGATGTCACGTCAGTCTTTGTCATGTCCGTTGGGATGTCTGTCTGAGCTGTGAGTTTAGCTGTTCGATCTGCCAGGTCGTTACCCTGAGAAATGGTGTCGGTGACTTTAGTATGTGCTTTGCACTTCATGATAGCAATGGATACAGGTAAGTGTATTGCTTCTAACAGAGTTTGAATGAGGGGACCATGCTGTATCTTGGCGCCGTGAGAAGTTAAGAAACCTCTCTCTTGCCAGAGGATACCAAAGTCGTGAACGACTCCGAATGCATACTGTGAATCAGTGTATATGTTTACTTTCTTGTTCTTGGCTAGTATACAGGCTTGGGTCAGAGCAATGAGTTCTGCTGCTTGAGCAGACAAGGTGTCAATACGATGTGTTTCTATGACTTCAGTTTCAGTGGTCACTGCATAGGCGGCCACTAACTCTCCTGTGCTTGTTCTCATACATGAACCATCCACGTAAAGTGTCAGGTCGGGTCGGGTAATGCAATGTCTGTCAAGTCTTGTCTGGGCTTCGTTACAGTGTTGATGACTTCTACACAGTCATGTGGTGTCGGATCAGTTGTGCTCGAGGGTAACAATATGGCAGGGTTTAATGTGTTGCATCGTCTGATCTCTATGTGTGGCTGAAACAATGTCAATTCATATCCTGTCAGTCTTGCTATGGTCAAGTGCTGAGTCTGGGTACGGTTCAGAAGAACTTCCACGGAGTGTGGAACTTGTACTGTCAGGGGATGTCCTAACACTATGGAATCGCTTTGTCTGATTGCTAGAGCTGTCGCTGCAACGGATTTGAGGCACGCAGGCAGAGCCTGGGCCACTGGATCCAATGTACTAGAAAAATAAGCACAAGGCTTATGGTGTCCTGCTTGATCTTGTGTGAGTACAGATAATGCGGTGCCATCGCGTTCAGTAACAAAAAGTGTAAAAGGTTTTCTGTAACATGGTGTCGCTAAAACTGATGCTTGACATAAGGCTTTCTTTAACTCGTCAAAAGCTTGTGTATGTTCCTGAGTCCAAGGGAGGACAGTCGAAGACGCTGCCTCCTGTGTTGTCAACTGTATGAGTGGTTTAGCTAGGTATGCATACTGAGGGATCCATTGTCTGCAGTAAGAAGTGAGGCCAATAAAGGCCCGTACCTCCTTTTGTGTCTTGGGTTGTGGCAGATGTGCGATTAACTGAATACGGTCTGGTGTCAGCTGTCTCCCCCATTTGGACAGCAAGTGCCCAAGGTATACCACTTGCTGGGCACAGAATTGTAGCTTCGAAGGGGACACTTTATGCCCCTTTTCGGCCAAGAAATACAAGACAGTCAGTGACGCGCGCTCGCAGTCACGTTCGGTCCGTGCAGTAATCAACAAATCATCTACATATTGGAGCAGAACAGTGTCAGCAGGCATGTGGATACTGTCTAGTTGTCTTTTCAGTGCTTGACTATAGATGCTAGGACTTTCCGTGAACCCTTGAGGTGCACGTGCAAATTTGAAGCTTCGGCCATTTAAAGAGAATCCGAACAAATACTGGCTTTCAGGATGAATGGGGACACTAAAGAAAGCGTTCTTGAGATCGATTACAGTAAAGAACGCTGCTTCGGAATCAATAGCCGTCAAAAGAGAAGATATGTCTGGCACTACCGGGTACTGTGGAACAATGCATTTATTCAGTTCTCGAAGATCAATCACCAATCGGTAGACTGGTGGTGCATTTGGGTCAGTTCGTTTAAGAATTGGAATGATCGGGGAATTACATAGGTTGGAGTCAGTTTCAATAACTACTCCTTGGGCAATGAGCTCGTCAATAATCTTCAGTAAGGCTGTTACAGCCTCGGTGGCAATTTGTATTGTCGGATTCGGGGCAGTACAACTCCTTGCTTGAGAGTGACACGATAAGGTGTAATGTGCATACAACCTACATCAGTTGGACCTTGTGCCCATAAATGTTTTGGTACATTCTGCAATCTTGGATCAAAATCTCGTAACACATAATGACCTTTAAAGTCACGTAGGAACAATCTTACTCCTTCCGGAGAACAACATATTACAGCACCTAGTGCTTTCAACGTTTTAATACCAAGCAGATTTTCAGGACATGCTTTCGTAAGTAACAAGTCTGTAGTACGGGACAATGGACCAACTTCAAGAGAAACTGGCTTTGACACTTCATTAACAATAGGCTTTCCTGAAAAACCCAGGGAAACATTCTGTGAGCCTGAGAGGGGTGCCCCTGGAACCTCGTCATGACTAATGGTAGTTCTGCTCGCCCCTGTGTCAATCAAAAATGTTCTGTCTTTCCCTAATACCTGACTATGTACATAGGGACCATCTTGATCTACAGGAACCTCGATGAGGGGCAAGCCAACCTCCCTCTCTAGGCTGTTTCATGTGTATTGCTGATAATCGGGGTAATCTGATTGTGCATACTGGTACATTTGCTGTGTGACATGTTGCGTGGCAGCAATAGGCTGGGGTTGGGGCACAGCTACTGTCTGTTGTGCTTGTTGTGGTGGTTGCGTGTTCTGTGGAATATGCTGTGGAACGTGTTCTGGTCTAGGTGGACGAGGTCTCTCTTTCGTTTTGCCTGAAGCAATATTGTGTTTCAAAACCAAACACTCATTTATGTAATGACCTGGCTGTTTACAATAGTTGCAGTTCCCTTTAACGGGAGCTGCAGATTGACCTGGCGGTGCTGTACCCTTTTTATGACCGTCAGCTGGAACAGATTGGGCAACTAGTACTTTCATTTTCGTGTCTCTCATACGTCTCTGTTCATGATCATGTTCCTCTCTAATTCTGTTCTGGTGGTACTGTAACATTTGTAACATTTGAGAAGGGGTATTTGCTTGCCATGTGCTCTCGACTTTCAATACTCTATTTTTAACTTGTGGTAAGGAATTCTCAACTAATTTGGTTACAAAAAGATGTGGATATGATTCGCTACTTGTTTTCAGGCCACTATTTATAATGAAACATTTCTCGAATCTAGAATAAAAATCACTAGTGTCTTCGTCTTGTTTCTGTTTGCAGGCTGAGATTGCATCCCAGTCTTCCTTTTTAATTGTCAATAACCTCGGCAAAACCTGTACTAATAATCCTGGTAATGCTTTAGCTTTTTCCCCAAGACCAGTACCTGGGACTCGTGTATTTTCTTCGTCCTCTAATTCAGCCCAATTCATCTTTTTATCTCCCACCTCCCATTCTTTCTCTTTCAGTTTTTCGTAGATACCATCCGGTAACAATACCTTTAACATTTTCAGAACGTCGGAATATGTATAATCTCCCATTAGTAACATGTCTTTTATTTCACGGTGGAAACCTGCTGGATCTTTATCATGATTCAGAAAAGGGGGTGGTGATGAACAGAGTGTCTGAATTGAGCAGACCACTCTTACCCAGTCAAAAGATCAGGGCTTGATCCATCACCGTTATTTATCTCACTGCCCCATCCCAGCTCAGAACCTGGCTATATGCAAATTAGTCTGTCCCTGGCCCAGTGCATCATGGGAACAGGGCAGACTAAACTACCAAGCCAATTCTTCACCAGAAAGGAGACAAGCTACCGGGGACCGGTTTCTGGCATTTCAGCCGTCTTCGGCCCGGCTTGCTTGAATCCTGATGGAGCAGTGAGAAAGGGACTCATGTCTGAGTATACCCTGCCACACCTATAGTGGCCAAAAACGATTCAGAAAAGGGGGTGGTGATGAACAGAGTGTCTGAATTGAGCAGACCACTCTTACCCAGTCAAAAGATCAGGGCTTGATCCATCACCGTTATTTATCTCACTGCCCCATCCCAGCTCAGAACCTGGCTATATGCAAATTAGTCTGTCCCTGGCCCAGTGCATCATGGGAACAGGGCAGACTAAACTACCAAGCCAATTCTTCACCAGAAAGGAGACAAGCTACCGGGGACCGGTTTCTGGCATTTCAGCCGTCTTCGGCCCGGCTTGCTTGAATCCTGATGGAGCAGTGAGAAAGGGACTCATGTCTGAGTATACCCTGCCACACCTATAGTGGCCAAAAACGATTCAGAAAAGGGGGTGGTGATGAACAGAGTGTCTGAATTGAGCAGACCACTCTTACCCAGTCAAAAGATCAGGGCTTGATCCATCACCGTTATTTATCTCACTGCCCCATCCCAGCTCAGAACCTGGCTATATGCAAATTAGTCTGTCCCTGGCCCAGTGCATCATGGGAACAGGGCAGACTAAACTACCAAGCCAATTCTTCACCAGAAAGGAGACAAGCTACCGGGGACCGGTTTCTGGCATTTCAGCCGTCTTCGGCCCGGCTTGCTTGAATCCTGATGGAGCAGTGAGAAAGGGACTCATGTCTGAGTATACCCTGCCACACCTATAGTGGCCAAAAACGATTCAGAAAAGGGGGTGGTGATGAACAGAGTGTCTGAATTGAGCAGACCACTCTTACCCAGTCAAAAGATCAGGGCTTGATCCATCACCGTTATTTATCTCACTGCCCCATCCCAGCTCAGAACCTGGCTATATGCAAATTAGTCTGTCCCTGGCCCAGTGCATCATGGGAACAGGGCAGACTAAACTACCAAGCCAATTCTTCACCAGAAAGGAGACAAGCTACCGGGGACCGGTTTCTGGCATTTCAGCCGTCTTCGGCCCGGCTTGCTTGAATCCTGATGGAGCAGTGAGAAAGGGACTCATGTCTGAGTATACCCTGCCACACCTATAGTGGCCAAAAACGATTCAGAAAAGGGGGTGGTGATGAACAGAGTGTCTGAATTGAGCAGACCACTCTTACCCAGTCAAAAGATCAGGGCTTGATCCATCACCGTTATTTATCTCACTGCCCCATCCCAGCTCAGAACCTGGCTATATGCAAATTAGTCTGTCCCTGGCCCAGTGCATCATGGGAACAGGGCAGACTAAACTACCAAGCCAATTCTTCACCAGAAAGGAGACAAGCTACCGGGGACCGGTTTCTGGCATTTCAGCCGTCTTCGGCCCGGCTTGCTTGAATCCTGATGGAGCAGTGAGAAAGGGACTCATGTCTGAGTATACCCTGCCACACCTATAGTGGCCAAAAACGATTCAGAAAAGGGGGTGGTGATGAACAGAGTGTCTGAATTGAGCAGACCACTCTTACCCAGTCAAAAGATCAGGGCTTGATCCATCACCGTTATTTATCTCACTGCCCCATCCCAGCTCAGAACCTGGCTATATGCAAATTAGTCTGTCCCTGGCCCAGTGCATCATGGGAACAGGGCAGACTAAACTACCAAGCCAATTCTTCACCAGAAAGGAGACAAGCTACCGGGGACCGGTTTCTGGCATTTCAGCCGTCTTCGGCCCGGCTTGCTTGAATCCTGATGGAGCAGTGAGAAAGGGACTCATGTCTGAGTATACCCTGCCACACCTATAGTGGCCAAAAACGATTCAGAAAAGGGGGTGGTGATGAACAGAGTGTCTGAATTGAGCAGACCACTCTTACCCAGTCAAAAGATCAGGGCTTGATCCATCACCGTTATTTATCTCACTGCCCCATCCCAGCTCAGAACCTGGCTATATGCAAATTAGTCTGTCCCTGGCCCAGTGCATCATGGGAACAGGGCAGACTAAACTACCAAGCCAATTCTTCACCAGAAAGGAGACAAGCTACCGGGGACCGGTTTCTGGCATTTCAGCCGTCTTCGGCCCGGCTTGCTTGAATCCTGATGGAGCAGTGAGAAAGGGACTCATGTCTGAGTATACCCTGCCACACCTATAGTGGCCAAAAACGATTCAGAAAAGGGGGTGGTGATGAACAGAGTGTCTGAATTGAGCAGACCACTCTTACCCAGTCAAAAGATCAGGGCTTGATCCATCACCGTTATTTATCTCACTGCCCCATCCCAGCTCAGAACCTGGCTATATGCAAATTAGTCTGTCCCTGGCCCAGTGCATCATGGGAACAGGGCAGACTAAACTACCAAGCCAATTCTTCACCAGAAAGGAGACAAGCTACCGGGGACCGGTTTCTGGCATTTCAGCCGTCTTCGGCCCGGCTTGCTTGAATCCTGATGGAGCAGTGAGAAAGGGACTCATGTCTGAGTATACCCTGCCACACCTATAGTGGCCAAAAACGATTCAGAAAAGGGGGTGGTGATGAACAGAGTGTCTGAATTGAGCAGACCACTCTTACCCAGTCAAAAGATCAGGGCTTGATCCATCACCGTTATTTATCTCACTGCCCCATCCCAGCTCAGAACCTGGCTATATGCAAATTAGTCTGTCCCTGGCCCAGTGCATCATGGGAACAGGGCAGACTAAACTACCAAGCCAATTCTTCACCAGAAAGGAGACAAGCTACCGGGGACCGGTTTCTGGCATTTCAGCCGTCTTCGGCCCGGCTTGCTTGAATCCTGATGGAGCAGTGAGAAAGGGACTCATGTCTGAGTATACCCTGCCACACCTATAGTGGCCAAAAACGATTCAGAAAAGGGGGTGGTGATGAACAGAGTGTCTGAATTGAGCAGACCACTCTTACCCAGTCAAAAGATCAGGGCTTGATCCATCACCGTTATTTATCTCACTGCCCCATCCCAGCTCAGAACCTGGCTATATGCAAATTAGTCTGTCCCTGGCCCAGTGCATCATGGGAACAGGGCAGACTAAACTACCAAGCCAATTCTTCACCAGAAAGGAGACAAGCTACCGGGGACCGGTTTCTGGCATTTCAGCCGTCTTCGGCCCGGCTTGCTTGAATCCTGATGGAGCAGTGAGAAAGGGACTCATGTCTGAGTATACCCTGCCACACCTATAGTGGCCAAAAACGATTCAGAAAAGGGGGTGGTGATGAACAGAGTGTCTGAATTGAGCAGACCACTCTTACCCAGTCAAAAGATCAGGGCTTGATCCATCACCGTTATTTATCTCACTGCCCCATCCCAGCTCAGAACCTGGCTATATGCAAATTAGTCTGTCCCTGGCCCAGTGCATCATGGGAACAGGGCAGACTAAACTACCAAGCCAATTCTTCACCAGAAAGGAGACAAGCTACCGGGGACCGGTTTCTGGCATTTCAGCCGTCTTCGGCCCGGCTTGCTTGAATCCTGATGGAGCAGTGAGAAAGGGACTCATGTCTGAGTATACCCTGCCACACCTATAGTGGCCAAAAACGATTCAGAAAAGGGGGTGGTGATGAACAGAGTGTCTGAATTGAGCAGACCACTCTTACCCAGTCAAAAGATCAGGGCTTGATCCATCACCGTTATTTATCTCACTGCCCCATCCCAGCTCAGAACCTGGCTATATGCAAATTAGTCTGTCCCTGGCCCAGTGCATCATGGGAACAGGGCAGACTAAACTACCAAGCCAATTCTTCACCAGAAAGGAGACAAGCTACCGGGGACCGGTTTCTGGCATTTCAGCCGTCTTCGGCCCGGCTTGCTTGAATCCTGATGGAGCAGTGAGAAAGGGACTCATGTCTGAGTATACCCTGCCACACCTATAGTGGCCAAAAACGATTCAGAAAAGGGGGTGGTGATGAACAGAGTGTCTGAATTGAGCAGACCACTCTTACCCAGTCAAAAGATCAGGGCTTGATCCATCACCGTTATTTATCTCACTGCCCCATCCCAGCTCAGAACCTGGCTATATGCAAATTAGTCTGTCCCTGGCCCAGTGCATCATGGGAACAGGGCAGACTAAACTACCAAGCCAATTCTTCACTAGAAAGGATACAAGCTACCGGGGACCGGTTTCTGGCATTTCAGCCGTCTTCGGCCCGGCTTGCTTGAATCCTGATGGAGCAGTGAGAAAGGGACTCATGTCTGAGTATACCCTGCCACACCTATAGTGGCCAAAAACGATTCAGAAAAGGGGGTGGTGATGAACAGAGTGTCTGAATTGAGCAGACCACTCTTACCCAGTCAAAAGATCAGGGCTTGATCCATCACCGTTATTTATCTCACTGCCCCATCCCAGCTCAGAACCTGGCTATATGCAAATTAGTCTGTCCCTGGCCCAGTGCATCATGGGAACAGGGCAGACTAAACTACCAAGCCAATTCTTCACCAGAAAGGAGACAAGCTACCGGGGACCGGTTTCTGGCATTTCAGCCGTCTTCGGCCCGGCTTGCTTGAATCCTGATGGAGCAGTGAGAAAGGGACTCATGTCTGAGTATACCCTGCCACACCTATAGTGGCCAAAAACGATTCAGAAAAGGGGGTGGTGATGAACAGAGTGTCTGAATTGAGCAGACCACTCTTACCCAGTCAAAAGATCAGGGCTTGATCCATCACCGTTATTTATCTCACTGCCCCATCCCAGCTCAGAACCTGGCTATATGCAAATTAGTCTGTCCCTGGCCCAGTGCATCATGGGAACAGGGCAGACTAAACTACCAAGCCAATTCTTCACCAGAAAGGAGACAAGCTACCGGGGACCGGTTTCTGGCATTTCAGCCGTCTTCGGCCCGGCTTGCTTGAATCCTGATGGAGCAGTGAGAAAGGGACTCATGTCTGAGTATACCCTGCCACACCTATAGTGGCCAAAAACGATTCAGAAAAGGGGGTGGTGATGAACAGAGTGTCTGAATTGAGCAGACCACTCTTACCCAGTCAAAAGATCAGGGCTTGATCCATCACCGTTATTTATCTCACTGCCCCATCCCAGCTCAGAACCTGGCTATATGCAAATTAGTCTGTCCCTGGCCCAGTGCATCATGGGAACAGGGCAGACTAAACTACCAAGCCAATTCTTCACCAGAAAGGAGACAAGCTACCGGGGACCGGTTTCTGGCATTTCAGCCGTCTTCGGCCCGGCTTGCTTGAATCCTGATGGAGCAGTGAGAAAGGGACTCATGTCTGAGTATACCCTGCCACACCTATAGTGGCCAAAAACGATTCAGAAAAGGGGGTGGTGATGAACAGAGTGTCTGAATTGAGCAGACCACTCTTACCCAGTCAAAAGATCAGGGCTTGATCCATCACCGTTATTTATCTCACTGCCCCATCCCAGCTCAGAACCTGGCTATATGCAAATTAGTCTGTCCCTGGCCCAGTGCATCATGGGAACAGGGCAGACTAAACTACCAAGCCAATTCTTCACCAGAAAGGAGACAAGCTACCGGGGACCGGTTTCTGGCATTTCAGCCGTCTTCGGCCCGGCTTGCTTGAATCCTGATGGAGCAGTGAGAAAGGGACTCATGTCTGAGTATACCCTGCCACACCCTGCCACAAGCTCCCGGGGACACCCGGGAGCTTGTGGCAGGCACCGTTTTTTAGCTCACTGCACCATCCCAGTTTCAGAACCTGGCTGTATGCAAATTAGTCTGTTCCTGTCCCAGTGCATGATGGGAACAGGGCAAACCAAACTACAAAAGCCAATTCTTACACTGGGAAGGAAACAAGCTCCCGGGGACCGGTTTCTGGCATTACAGCCGTCTTCGGCCCGGCTTGCTTGAATCCTGATGGAGCAGTGAGAAAGGGACTCATGTCTGAGTATACCCTGCCACACCCTGCCACAAGCTCCCGGGGACACCCGGTCCCCGGGAGCTTGTTTCCTTCCCAGTGTAAGAATTGGCTTTTGTAGTTTGGTTTGCCCTGTTCCCATCATGCACTGGGACAGGAACAGACTAATTTGCATACAGCCAGGTTCTGAAACTGGGATGGTGCAGTGAGCTAAAAAACGGTGTTGGATCTAGCCCTGATCTCTTGACTGGGTGAGAGCTTTCTGCTTAATTCAGAGACTCTGTCCCTCACCCCCCCTTGTTGTAAATATTTTTGTCCACCCTAAGCGTGGAAGGGTATTCTCAGATGTGAGACCCTTGCTCATTGCACCATCAGGATTCAAGCAAACCGGGCCGAAGACGGCTGTAATGCCAGAAACCGGTCCCCGGGAGCTTGTTTCCTTCCCAGTGTAAGAATTGGCTTTTGTAGTTTGGTTTGCCCTGTTCCCATCATGCACTGGGACAGGAACAGACTAATTTGCATACAGCCAGGTTCTGAAACTGGGATGGTGCAGTGAGCTAAAAAACGGTGTTGGATCTAGCCCTGATCTCTTGACTGGGTGAGAGCTTTCTGCTTAATTCAGAGACTCTGTCCCTCACCCCCCCTTGTTGTAAATATTTTTGTCCACCCTAAGCGTGGAAGGGTATTCTCAGATGTGAGACCCTTGCTCATTGCACCATCAGGATTCAAGCAAACCGGGCCGAAGACGGCTGTAATGCCAGAAACCGGTCCCCGGGAGCTTGTTTCCTTCCCAGTGTAAGAATTGGCTTTTGTAGTTTGGTTTGCCCTGTTCCCATCATGCACTGGGACAGGAACAGACTAATTTGCATACAGCCAGGTTCTGAAACTGGGATGGTGCAGTGAGCTAAAAAACGGTGTTGGATCTAGCCCTGATCTCTTGACTGGGTGAGAGCTTTCTGCTTAATTCAGAGACTCTGTCCCTCACCCCCCCTTGTTGTAAATATTTTTGTCCACCCTAAGCGTGGAAGGGTATTCTCAGATGTGAGACCCTTGCTCATTGCACCATCAGGATTCAAGCAAACCGGGCCGAAGACGGCTGTAATGCCAGAAACCGGTCCCCGGGAGCTTGTTTCCTTCCCAGTGTAAGAATTGGCTTTTGTAGTTTGGTTTGCCCTGTTCCCATCATGCACTGGGACAGGAACAGACTAATTTGCATACAGCCAGGTTCTGAAACTGGGATGGTGCAGTGAGCTAAAAAACGGTGTTGGATCTAGCCCTGATCTCTTGACTGGGTGAGAGCTTTCTGCTTAATTCAGAGACTCTGTCCCTCACCCCCCCTTGTTGTAAATATTTTTGTCCACCCTAAGCGTGGAAGGGTATTCTCAGATGTGAGACCCTTGCTCATTGCACCATCAGGATTCAAGCAAACCGGGCCGAAGACGGCTGTAATGCCAGAAACCGGTCCCCGGGAGCTTGTTTCCTTCCCAGTGTAAGAATTGGCTTTTGTAGTTTGGTTTGCCCTGTTCCCATCATGCACTGGGACAGGAACAGACTAATTTGCATACAGCCAGGTTCTGAAACTGGGATGGTGCAGTGAGCTAAAAAACGGTGTTGGATCTAGCCCTGATCTCTTGACTGGGTGAGAGCTTTCTGCTTAATTCAGAGACTCTGTCCCTCACCCCCCCTTGTTGTAAATATTTTTGTCCACCCTAAGCGTGGAAGGGTATTCTCAGATGTGAGACCCTTGCTCATTGCACCATCAGGATTCAAGCAAACCGGGCCGAAGACGGCTGTAATGCCAGAAACCGGTCCCCGGGAGCTTGTTTCCTTCCCAGTGTAAGAATTGGCTTTTGTAGTTTGGTTTGCCCTGTTCCCATCATGCACTGGGACAGGAACAGACTAATTTGCATACAGCCAGGTTCTGAAACTGGGATGGTGCAGTGAGCTAAAAAACGGTGTTGGATCTAGCCCTGATCTCTTGACTGGGTGAGAGCTTTCTGCTTAATTCAGAGACTCTGTCCCTCACCCCCCCTTGTTGTAAATATTTTTGTCCACCCTAAGCGTGGAAGGGTATTCTCAGATGTGAGACCCTTGCTCATTGCACCATCAGGATTCAAGCAAACCGGGCCGAAGACGGCTGTAATGCCAGAAACCGGTCCCCGGGAGCTTGTTTCCTTCCCAGTGTAAGAATTGGCTTTTGTAGTTTGGTTTGCCCTGTTCCCATCATGCACTGGGACAGGAACAGACTAATTTGCATACAGCCAGGTTCTGAAACTGGGATGGTGCAGTGAGCTAAAAAACGGTGTTGGATCTAGCCCTGATCTCTTGACTGGGTGAGAGCTTTCTGCTTAATTCAGAGACTCTGTCCCTCACCCCCCCTTGTTGTAAATATTTTTGTCCACCCTAAGCGTGGAAGGGTATTCTCAGATGTGAGACCCTTGCTCATTGCACCATCAGGATTCAAGCAAACCGGGCCGAAGACGGCTGTAATGCCAGAAACCGGTCCCCGGGAGCTTGTTTCCTTCCCAGTGTAAGAATTGGCTTTTGTAGTTTGGTTTGCCCTGTTCCCATCATGCACTGGGACAGGAACAGACTAATTTGCATACAGCCAGGTTCTGAAACTGGGATGGTGCAGTGAGCTAAAAAACGGTGTTGGATCTAGCCCTGATCTCTTGACTGGGTGAGAGCTTTCTGCTTAATTCAGAGACTCTGTCCCTCACCCCCCCTTGTTGTAAATATTTTTGTCCACCCTAAGCGTGGAAGGGTATTCTCAGATGTGAGACCCTTGCTCATTGCACCATCAGGATTCAAGCAAACCGGGCCGAAGACGGCTGTAATGCCAGAAACCGGTCCCCGGGAGCTTGTTTCCTTCCCAGTGTAAGAATTGGCTTTTGTAGTTTGGTTTGCCCTGTTCCCATCATGCACTGGGACAGGAACAGACTAATTTGCATACAGCCAGGTTCTGAAACTGGGATGGTGCAGTGAGCTAAAAAACGGTGTTGGATCTAGCCCTGATCTCTTGACTGGGTGAGAGCTTTCTGCTTAATTCAGAGACTCTGTCCCTCACCCCCCCTTGTTGTAAATATTTTTGTCCACCCTAAGCGTGGAAGGGTATTCTCAGATGTGAGACCCTTGCTCATTGCACCATCAGGATTCAAGCAAACCGGGCCGAAGACGGCTGTAATGCCAGAAACCGGTCCCCGGGAGCTTGTTTCCTTCCCAGTGTAAGAATTGGCTTTTGTAGTTTGGTTTGCCCTGTTCCCATCATGCACTGGGACAGGAACAGACTAATTTGCATACAGCCAGGTTCTGAAACTGGGATGGTGCAGTGAGCTAAAAAACGGTGTTGGATCTAGCCCTGATCTCTTGACTGGGTGAGAGCTTTCTGCTTAATTCAGAGACTCTGTCCCTCACCCCCCCTTGTTGTAAATATTTTTGTCCACCCTAAGCGTGGAAGGGTATTCTCAGATGTGAGACCCTTGCTCATTGCACCATCAGGATTCAAGCAAACCGGGCCGAAGACGGCTGTAATGCCAGAAACCGGTCCCCGGGAGCTTGTTTCCTTCCCAGTGTAAGAATTGGCTTTTGTAGTTTGGTTTGCCCTGTTCCCATCATGCACTGGGACAGGAACAGACTAATTTGCATACAGCCAGGTTCTGAAACTGGGATGGTGCAGTGAGCTAAAAAACGGTGTTGGATCTAGCCCTGATCTCTTGACTGGGTGAGAGCTTTCTGCTTAATTCAGAGACTCTGTCCCTCACCCCCCCTTGTTGTAAATATTTTTGTCCACCCTAAGCGTGGAAGGGTATTCTCAGATGTGAGACCCTTGCTCATTGCACCATCAGGATTCAAGCAAACCGGGCCGAAGACGGCTGTAATGCCAGAAACCGGTCCCCGGGAGCTTGTTTCCTTCCCAGTGTAAGAATTGGCTTTTGTAGTTTGGTTTGCCCTGTTCCCATCATGCACTGGGACAGGAACAGACTAATTTGCATACAGCCAGGTTCTGAAACTGGGATGGTGCAGTGAGCTAAAAAACGGTGTTGGATCTAGCCCTGATCTCTTGACTGGGTGAGAGCTTTCTGCTTAATTCAGAGACTCTGTCCCTCACCCCCCCTTGTTGTAAATATTTTTGTCCACCCTAAGCGTGGAAGGGTATTCTCAGATGTGAGACCCTTGCTCATTGCACCATCAGGATTCAAGCAAACCGGGCCGAAGACGGCTGTAATGCCAGAAACCGGTCCCCGGGAGCTTGTTTCCTTCCCAGTGTAAGAATTGGCTTTTGTAGTTTGGTTTGCCCTGTTCCCATCATGCACTGGGACAGGAACAGACTAATTTGCATACAGCCAGGTTCTGAAACTGGGATGGTGCAGTGAGCTAAAAAACGGTGTTGGATCTAGCCCTGATCTCTTGACTGGGTGAGAGCTTTCTGCTTAATTCAGAGACTCTGTCCCTCACCCCCCCTTGTTGTAAATATTTTTGTCCACCCTAAGCGTGGAAGGGTATTCTCAGATGTGAGACCCTTGCTCATTGCACCATCAGGATTCAAGCAAACCGGGCCGAAGACGGCTGTAATGCCAGAAACCGGTCCCCGGGAGCTTGTTTCCTTCCCAGTGTAAGAATTGGCTTTTGTAGTTTGGTTTGCCCTGTTCCCATCATGCACTGGGACAGGAACAGACTAATTTGCATACAGCCAGGTTCTGAAACTGGGATGGTGCAGTGAGCTAAAAAACGGTGTTGGATCTAGCCCTGATCTCTTGACTGGGTGAGAGCTTTCTGCTTAATTCAGAGACTCTGTCCCTCACCCCCCCTTGTTGTAAATATTTTTGTCCACCCTAAGCGTGGAAGGGTATTCTCAGATGTGAGACCCTTGCTCATTGCACCATCAGGATTCAAGCAAACCGGGCCGAAGACGGCTGTAATGCCAGAAACCGGTCCCCGGGAGCTTGTTTCCTTCCCAGTGTAAGAATTGGCTTTTGTAGTTTGGTTTGCCCTGTTCCCATCATGCACTGGGACAGGAACAGACTAATTTGCATACAGCCAGGTTCTGAAACTGGGATGGTGCAGTGAGCTAAAAAACGGTGTTGGATCTAGCCCTGATCTCTTGACTGGGTGAGAGCTTTCTGCTTAATTCAGAGACTCTGTCCCTCACCCCCCCTTGTTGTAAATATTTTTGTCCACCCTAAGCGTGGAAGGGTATTCTCAGATGTGAGACCCTTGCTCATTGCACCATCAGGATTCAAGCAAACCGGGCCGAAGACGGCTGTAATGCCAGAAACCGGTCCCCGGGAGCTTGTTTCCTTCCCAGTGTAAGAATTGGCTTTTGTAGTTTGGTTTGCCCTGTTCCCATCATGCACTGGGACAGGAACAGACTAATTTGCATACAGCCAGGTTCTGAAACTGGGATGGTGCAGTGAGCTAAAAAACGGTGTTCGATCTAGCCCTGATCTCTTGACTGGGTGAGAGCTTTCTGCTTAATTCAGAGACTCTGTCCCTCACCCCCCCTTGTTGTAAATATTTTTGTCCACCCTAAGCGTGGAAGGGTATTCTCAGATGTGAGACCCTTGCTCATTGCACCATCAGGATTCAAGCAAACCGGGCCGAAGACGGCTGTAATGCCAGAAACCGGTCCCCGGGAGCTTGTTTCCTTCCCAGTGTAAGAATTGGCTTTTGTAGTTTGGTTTGCCCTGTTCCCATCATGCACTGGGACAGGAACAGACTAATTTGCATACAGCCAGGTTCTGAAACTGGGATGGTGCAGTGAGCTAAAAAACGGTGTTGGATCTAGCCCTGATCTCTTGACTGGGTGAGAGCTTTCTGCTTAATTCAGAGACTCTGTCCCTCACCCCCCCTTGTTGTAAATATTTTTGTCCACCCTAAGCGTGGAAGGGTATTCTCAGATGTGAGACCCTTGCTCATTGCACCATCAGGATTCAAGCAAACCGGGCCGAAGACGGCTGTAATGCCAGAAACCGGTCCCCGGGAGCTTGTTTCCTTCCCAGTGTAAGAATTGGCTTTTGTAGTTTGGTTTGCCCTGTTCCCATCATGCACTGGGACAGGAACAGACTAATTTGCATACAGCCAGGTTCTGAAACTGGGATGGTGCAGTGAGCTAAAAAACGGTGTTGGATCTAGCCCTGATCTCTTGACTGGGTGAGAGCTTTCTGCTTAATTCAGAGACTCTGTCCCTCACCCCCCCTTGTTGTAAATATTTTTGTCCACCCTAAGCGTGGAAGGGTATTCTCAGATGTGAGACCCTTGCTCATTGCACCATCAGGATTCAAGCAAACCGGGCCGAAGACGGCTGTAATGCCAGAAACCGGTCCCCGGGAGCTTGTTTCCTTCCCAGTGTAAGAATTGGCTTTTGTAGTTTGGTTTGCCCTGTTCCCATCATGCACTGGGACAGGAACAGACTAATTTGCATACAGCCAGGTTCTGAAACTGGGATGGTGCAGTGAGCTAAAAAACGGTGTTGGATCTAGCCCTGATCTCTTGACTGGGTGAGAGCTTTCTGCTTAATTCAGAGACTCTGTCCCTCACCCCCCCTTGTTGTAAATATTTTTGTCCACCCTAAGCGTGGAAGGGTATTCTCAGATGTGAGACCCTTGCTCATTGCACCATCAGGATTCAAGCAAACCGGGCCGAAGACGGCTGTAATGCCAGAAACCGGTCCCCGGGAGCTTGTTTCCTTCCCAGTGTAAGAATTGGCTTTTGTAGTTTGGTTTGCCCTGTTCCCATCATGCACTGGGACAGGAACAGACTAATTTGCATACAGCCAGGTTCTGAAACTGGGATGGTGCAGTGAGCTAAAAAACGGTGTTGGATCTAGCCCTGATCTCTTGACTGGGTGAGAGCTTTCTGCTTAATTCAGAGACTCTGTCCCTCACCCCCCCTTGTTGTAAATATTTTTGTCCACCCTAAGCGTGGAAGGGTATTCTCAGATGTGAGACCCTTGCTCATTGCACCATCAGGATTCAAGCAAACCGGGCCGAAGACGGCTGTAATGCCAGAAACCGGTCCCCGGGAGCTTGTTTCCTTCCCAGTGTAAGAATTGGCTTTTGTAGTTTGGTTTGCCCTGTTCCCATCATGCACTGGGACAGGAACAGACTAATTTGCATACAGCCAGGTTCTGAAACTGGGATGGTGCAGTGAGCTAAAAAACGGTGTTGGATCTAGCCCTGATCTCTTGACTGGGTGAGAGCTTTCTGCTTAATTCAGAGACTCTGTCCCTCACCCCCCCTTGTTGTAAATATTTTTGTCCACCCTAAGCGTGGAAGGGTATTCTCAGATGTGAGACCCTTGCTCATTGCACCATCAGGATTCAAGCAAACCGGGCCGAAGACGGCTGTAATGCCAGAAACCGGTCCCCGGGAGCTTGTTTCCTTCCCAGTGTAAGAATTGGCTTTTGTAGTTTGGTTTGCCCTGTTCCCATCATGCACTGGGACAGGAACAGACTAATTTGCATACAGCCAGGTTCTGAAACTGGGATGGTGCAGTGAGCTAAAAAACGGTGTTGGATCTAGCCCTGATCTCTTGACTGGGTGAGAGCTTTCTGCTTAATTCAGAGACTCTGTCCCTCACCCCCCCTTGTTGTAAATATTTTTGTCCACCCTAAGCGTGGAAGGGTATTCTCAGATGTGAGACCCTTGCTCATTGCACCATCAGGATTCAAGCAAACCGGGCCGAAGACGGCTGTAATGCCAGAAACCGGTCCCCGGGAGCTTGTTTCCTTCCCAGTGTAAGAATTGGCTTTTGTAGTTTGGTTTGCCCTGTTCCCATCATGCACTGGGACAGGAACAGACTAATTTGCATACAGCCAGGTTCTGAAACTGGGATGGTGCAGTGAGCTAAAAAACGGTGTTGGATCTAGCCCTGATCTCTTGACTGGGTGAGAGCTTTCTGCTTAATTCAGAGACTCTGTCCCTCACCCCCCCTTGTTGTAAATATTTTTGTCCACCCTAAGCGTGGAAGGGTATTCTCAGATGTGAGACCCTTGCTCATTGCACCATCAGGATTCAAGCAAACCGGGCCGAAGACGGCTGTAATGCCAGAAACCGGTCCCCGGGAGCTTGTTTCCTTTCCAGTGTAAGAATTGGCTTTTGTAGTTTGGTTTGCCCTGTTCCCATCATGCACTGGGACAGGAACAGACTAATTTGCATACAGCCAGGTTCTGAAACTGGGATGGTGCAGTGAGCTAAAAAACGGTGTTGGATCTAGCCCTGATCTCTTGACTGGGTGAGAGCTTTCTGCTTAATTCAGAGACTCTGTCCCTCACCCCCCCTTGTTGTAAATATTTTTGTCCACCCTAAGCGTGGAAGGGTATTCTCAGATGTGAGACCCTTGCTCATTGCACCATCAGGATTCAAGCAAACCGGGCCGAAGACGGCTGTAATGCCAGAAACCGGTCCCCGGGAGCTTGTTTCCTTCCCAGTGTAAGAATTGGCTTTTGTAGTTTGGTTTGCCCTGTTCCCATCATGCACTGGGACAGGAACAGACTAATTTGCATACAGCCAGGTTCTGAAACTGGGATGGTGCAGTGAGCTAAAAAACGGTGTTGGATCTAGCCCTGATCTCTTGACTGGGTGAGAGCTTTCTGCTTAATTCAGAGACTCTGTCCCTCACCCCCCCTTGTTGTAAATATTTTTGTCCACCCTAAGCGTGGAAGGGTATTCTCAGATGTGAGACCCTTGCTCATTGCACCATCAGGATTCAAGCAAACCGGGCCGAAGACGGCTGTAATGCCAGAAACCGGTCCCCGGGAGCTTGTTTCCTTCCCAGTGTAAGAATTGGCTTTTGTAGTTTGGTTTGCCCTGTTCCCATCATGCACTGGGACAGGAACAGACTAATTTGCATACAGCCAGGTTCTGAAACTGGGATGGTGCAGTGAGCTAAAAAACGGTGTTGGATCTAGCCCTGATCTCTTGACTGGGTGAGAGCTTTCTGCTTAATTCAGAGACTCTGTCCCTCACCCCCCCTTGTTGTAAATATTTTTGTCCACCCTAAGCGTGGAAGGGTATTCTCAGATGTGAGACCCTTGCTCATTGCACCATCAGGATTCAAGCAAACCGGGCCGAAGACGGCTGTAATGCCAGAAACCGGTCCCCGGGAGCTTGTTTCCTTCCCAGTGTAAGAATTGGCTTTTGTAGTTTGGTTTGCCCTGTTCCCATCATGCACTGGGACAGGAACAGACTAATTTGCATACAGCCAGGTTCTGAAACTGGGATGGTGCAGTGAGCTAAAAAACGGTGTTGGATCTAGCCCTGATCTCTTGACTGGGTGAGAGCTTTCTGCTTAATTCAGAGACTCTGTCCCTCACCCCCCCTTGTTGTAAATATTTTTGTCCACCCTAAGCGTGGAAGGGTATTCTCAGATGTGAGACCCTTGCTCATTGCACCATCAGGATTCAAGCAAACCGGGCCGAAGACGGCTGTAATGCCAGAAACCGGTCCCCGGGAGCTTGTTTCCTTCCCAGTGTAAGAATTGGCTTTTGTAGTTTGGTTTGCCCTGTTCCCATCATGCACTGGGACAGGAACAGACTAATTTGCATACAGCCAGGTTCTGAAACTGGGATGGTGCAGTGAGCTAAAAAACGGTGTTGGATCTAGCCCTGATCTCTTGACTGGGTGAGAGCTTTCTGCTTAATTCAGAGACTCTGTCCCTCACCCCCCCTTGTTGTAAATATTTTTGTCCACCCTAAGCGTGGAAGGGTATTCTCAGATGTGAGACCCTTGCTCATTGCACCATCAGGATTCAAGCAAACCGGGCCGAAGACGGCTGTAATGCCAGAAACCGGTCCCCGGGAGCTTGTTTCCTTCCCAGTGTAAGAATTGGCTTTTGTAGTTTGGTTTGCCCTGTTCCCATCATGCACTGGGACAGGAACAGACTAATTTGCATACAGCCAGGTTCTGAAACTGGGATGGTGCAGTGAGCTAAAAAACGGTGTTGGATCTAGCCCTGATCTCTTGACTGGGTGAGAGCTTTCTGCTTAATTCAGAGACTCTGTCCCTCACCCCCCCTTGTTGTAAATATTTTTGTCCACCCTAAGCGTGGAAGGGTATTCTCAGATGTGAGACCCTTGCTCATTGCACCATCAGGATTCAAGCAAACCGGGCCGAAGACGGCTGTAATGCCAGAAACCGGTCCCCGGGAGCTTGTTTCCTTCCCAGTGTAAGAATTGGCTTTTGTAGTTTGGTTTGCCCTGTTCCCATCATGCACTGGGACAGGAACAGACTAATTTGCATACAGCCAGGTTCTGAAACTGGGATGGTGCAGTGAGCTAAAAAACGGTGTTGGATCTAGCCCTGATCTCTTGACTGGGTGAGAGCTTTCTGCTTAATTCAGAGACTCTGTCCCTCACCCCCCCTTGTTGTAAATATTTTTGTCCACCCTAAGCGTGGAAGGGTATTCTCAGATGTGAGACCCTTGCTCATTGCACCATCAGGATTCAAGCAAACCGGGCCGAAGACGGCTGTAATGCCAGAAACCGGTCCCCGGGAGCTTGTTTCCTTCCCAGTGTAAGAATTGGCTTTTGTAGTTTGGTTTGCCCTGTTCCCATCATGCACTGGGACAGGAACAGACTAATTTGCATACAGCCAGGTTCTGAAACTGGGATGGTGCAGTGAGCTAAAAAACGGTGTTGGATCTAGCCCTGATCTCTTGACTGGGTGAGAGCTTTCTGCTTAATTCAGAGACTCTGTCCCTCACCCCCCCTTGTTGTAAATATTTTTGTCCACCCTAAGCGTGGAAGGGTATTCTCAGATGTGAGACCCTTGCTCATTGCACCATCAGGATTCAAGCAAACCGGGCCGAAGACGGCTGTAATGCCAGAAACCGGTCCCCGGGAGCTTGTTTCCTTCCCAGTGTAAGAATTGGCTTTTGTAGTTTGGTTTGCCCTGTTCCCATCATGCACTGGGACAGGAACAGACTAATTTGCATACAGCCAGGTTCTGAAACTGGGATGGTGCAGTGAGCTAAAAAACGGTGTTGGATCTAGCCCTGATCTCTTGACTGGGTGAGAGCTTTCTGCTTAATTCAGAGACTCTGTCCCTCACCCCCCCTTGTTGTAAATATTTTTGTCCACCCTAAGCGTGGAAGGGTATTCTCAGATGTGAGACCCTTGCTCATTGCACCATCAGGATTCAAGCAAACCGGGCCGAAGACGGCTGTAATGCCAGAAACCGGTCCCCGGGAGCTTGTTTCCTTCCCAGTGTAAGAATTGGCTTTTGTAGTTTGGTTTGCCCTGTTCCCATCATGCACTGGGACAGGAACAGACTAATTTGCATACAGCCAGGTTCTGAAACTGGGATGGTGCAGTGAGCTAAAAAACGGTGTTGGATCTAGCCCTGATCTCTTGACTGGGTGAGAGCTTTCTGCTTAATTCAGAGACTCTGTCCCTCACCCCCCCTTGTTGTAAATATGGATCTTTATCATGACAGGGTACTATTTTCTTCATTTCTAATAGTTCCATTTTGCTTAGGGGTGTGTATAGGAATACTCGCTGAAGCGTACCCCCTGCGGCCTGGACGGGGTGCACTTCTCGTAAGGGATTCTGTCTATCCATATGGAATGGTTGTCTTACTGGGGGTGGGACAGAAACGAAATGTGGAGTCAAGAAAGTTCTGTATTTGTGTCGTTGTTCTAGAATGATATTAATTAAATCGGTACCTAGGCCTCTCCATCTTTTTAGGAGTAATTCTTCCAATATATTATATAGGGGACCTGGATCAGAATGCTGACTCTCATATAGTGAAATGAGATGCTGGATCATGTACATACCAGCAAGTCGCTGTTCGTCTGGGGAAAGAGTCAAAAACGTTTGTGCTACTGAATCATCTTTATATATGCTATCATTTCCAGCCCATTGGACTGCTGACCGTGCTAATTCCTGATCTCGCATTGTGCTAAGTTCATGGTAACCTATTCTTTCTTTCAGTAATTTATCGGTGTTTTGAAATACATGTTCAAGAGAACATTGTTCTGGTATAGGAGAAAGGAAACGTTTCTTGTTTTCTAGGCGAATGAGTCTGTCAAAAGGTCTATCAAAAGAATACTGTTTAGGAAGTTTCACTCTACCTACGTACGCCATCGTTTCTGGCGTTTCTTCTTCAGTGCTATCTACCTCCTCCTCTGAATTATCACTCTCTTTCTCGGTTCCCCTGGCTTCTTTCTCATGTTCATGGATTTTTACGATTTCTTTACGAATCTTTCTGTACATGGCTTCTATGCTATTCTGTCTATCATGTTTACCATCAGTTATGTTATTACTCCAATATACCAACATATCCATTTCTTCTTTGCTTGTCTCTGGCCGATCTCATTCCCGTATTAGACAATTTATCAGGAACCGTAAGATCATACCTTGTGTCTCGACTTTTTGATGTGCCATGGCCTCGCGAATGCATTCTGGTTTCTCTCCTGTTCTTATAAAATGATATATTTTGTCTAGATGGTCAGCCATTTCTGGTAAAAGAACCAAATAGTTTGCAACTCGCCGTAAACGTAATGAGTATAGAACCATCCCGTCCTCGCCGGGTACTGGGTCATATCTGCAGTCTGTAACATACTCTTTAAGGGCTGCGAATGTCGCTGCCCTGGGTGTACGTTGTAAAGCTAACTCTCTACACGTTAGTCGTTTTGTCTGTGGCGGGGTGCGAAGATGACCCCCTACGGCGCCTCTCTGAAGCGGAAGCGTAACTATCACCTAGTTGTGATGTTGTTGCTGATGTCATTAACTGAAAAGTAGGTGCAGGTAATGCCGAACCCTGGGCTGCCGGTATACCGAACGGATTACGAGGACCAACAGTAGCAGGAACAGTAGTAATAGTAGTGACAGGAACGGTTGTGACAGGGACAGTAGTAACAGGAGGGAGAATAACAACGGGTGGGGAAGTCGAGTCTTGAGGGGGTGCAGGTGACGTGTCTTGGACAGACTGTACGGATGGAGCAGGCTGCTGTATGTTTTGAACAGGTGGGAGAGGTTGCTGTACATTATTAGCTGGCGGTACGCGAACATTGGTATATGCAGGAGCTACGTCATCTAAATAAGAAGAAAGGAAAATGTCCGCTGCGGTCTGTTTGTGACGGAGTTTAGTCGGAACCAATGGTGGTGGCAAGTTACGGGGTGCTTTCGGGGTCGCCTTAGGCAGGCCCTCAGCAAGAACTGGATACAGTCCTGTAATAAGTGCATTTCTCTGTCTGTCTTGTTGTTGTATTCTGACTCGTTCTCCTTCTTCTAGTAACTCTTTTTCCCTAGCTTTTTCAGATTCTTCTCTACTTCTATCTGCTTTTCTGAGTTCTTTTTCTGTTCTTCTATGCGCTTCTTTACGCCATAATTCTATGGCATTTTTCTGGGATTGTCGGGCTTTCTTTTTCCATAACGCTTCTTCTACTCTCATGATGCAATCAGCATCCCATGTCCCTGAGACAGGCCATCTATACTTTTCTTCCAGACCCTTGGTATAGTCTGCCCATAAATCTAGATACAGTATGGCATCCAAGCCATGCTTATTGTACATAAAATGTCCAGGAGTGTCCCTAGGCGGGACAGGAACTGCTTCTTCGAGTATCCCTTTCCTGGTCACTATCTGACGTAACTTCGAAAACAGTGGCATGGTCGGATTACTTTAAACGTGGACACAGTAAACACAGTAATGAATAGCAAAAACAGTCATTCATACCACAACATTAAAACCACATAAAAACATTTTACCTGGTACATAGATAACACATAAGCACTGAAATCTCGAGTTGCAACACTAGAATACTGAATCACTGAATTACTGAATTACTAGATGCACTGCTAAAACAGTACAGACAATACCGGTCCCATAAAGAGACACGTCGGACCGTATTCACCTAAGTGAACACGTCTGGGCCAGGCCTGTGTACCCAGACCTGTCTTGACCGGGAACAAATTAATGAACCCGTCTAGATGCGTTCCCAACAACGGTACTCACCGGGAAGCAAGAACTGAAGGCCTCGGAAACTGGACTGGACTGGACTGGACTGCTACAACATCTGGCTGCTACTAAGCCGCATGCGCTTCGGAACAGGTGGGCCTCTGAATACCTCGGACCTTGCTCTCTCGACTAGGGGCTCTGGTCGGGATCCTCCGCATTCCTCACCGCCTCGTCTGGATGACGGACCGCAGTCTCCGTCTCCTCCGTGGGCCCGAGGGAGATAGCAGGAAAACCCGCAGGCGTGCACGGTTCCGTTGCGGCTGTAGAAGGGGTCATAACCTGCAAAACATCGCCGGCGAGTGGGGAAGGGGGGGGGTTCCTATTCGGGCGCCAAATTATGTGGTAAATTGTATATTACCGTATCGTTTTCGCCATATAATTACAAGTCATAAGGATAGCTCAAATGAGAGGCAGAGTCCGTGGTATCTGAGTCATACGGGCTTTAATATAATGCTTCGAAGCATGGGACATCGGGTTCCATCACCACTCAGGTTCAGGAAGGGACATTCAACATTTTATTAGCATCACACATTATATATAGTAAAACAGTATACATGGAAGTGAATACAGTAGGCGTAACAGGTGAAAAGAGAGGTGATAAGAACACATGTGCGTAACAGGAGGCGTGTAAGAAGGCGTACACATGGGCGTGCACTGGACATGTCAGAGAATCATCACATGAAACGTCACAAGTGGGTGGATGCATAGGGAAAGTTGCAGAATCAGCAGAAACTTATGACCTATATGCGCGCGCAGCTGGGCATGACGTGTAACCGGGGAGAGCTGGGGGTTTTGACTTTTGCACGAGTAGAGGAGACTAATGTCTGGGGTGTCAAAACGACCTGTACCTATAGCATATCTGATATCCTATGTTTTGAGGATGTAGTGTCTGGAGTAAAAGGTCTCTCGGGCAGGGGCCGTTCAACACTGAATGCTAGTGCGTGCATACGGATCTTCATGTAGAGTGCGGGGGCCATGGGTCTACCATGGTAACAGGAGCAGTAAATTACTTGCATGGAGACAGGAAAGCAGGGAGGCAGGGCCCTTTGCTCTGCAGCCGGGAATATGTTTACCTATTTCACTAGACTGGAATGTGTTTTCGAGGAGGCTGAGCAGATAACTTGTAGGTAAAACATCATCTTGGCAAGCGAACCAGGCCGAGCCGGGCACCGCTCGTCTGAGGCAGGAAGTAAGGCAGAGGTCAGGGATGCATACCTAAACGGCAGCTTTCAGAGGGAGAAAAGAACTCGGAGCCTCGTTTAAGGGCCTAACTCGACTGGGCCAGAAAACGTGGACGAAAACGTGAAAGTGCACCATGTAAAGACGTTGGCACCATAGGCCTAGATGCCTAATTGACGGGATATTTCTGCATGGCTGGATAGCTGACATGTTAACGTTGGACGCAAATGTATTTGCGTCTGTCTAGCATGAACAGAAAAGAAGTTACACGACATACAAGGAACATGGGTGCATGGATAGGGTGCGAGTGGGGGACACATTGGTTACCTGAAAATTTCTATTACCTCACTAGTATAATGTAGGGACCCTGCCATTGGCCCAACATTTCATGGTCTGAAGATGGCATCATAAGAAGTACTGGATCACCTACTGAAAATGTTCTCTCTTTTGTTCCTTTGTTATACTGTTTTTTCTGGGCTGTCTGAGCTTCCTCCAAATACTGTCAGACTATAGCCCGGACCTGCCCCATGTGGGTTTTGAGTTTGTCTCCATATTCCAGGAGGGGTTTGCTTTGGTTAGGTTCTGCTTCCCAAGTCTCTTTAGCCATGTTCAGAAATGCACGGGGTTGATGACCGTACAAGAGTTCAAATGGTGAATACCCCGTACTCTTCTGGACCTTACACCAAATGGCGAACAGAGCCAGGGGCAACATATCTTCTCACCTTCTTGTTTCTAGGGATAGCAACTTTTTTTTGAGTCGTCTTTAATGTGGCGTTATAACGCTCAACCAATCCATCTGTTTGCTGATGGTATGCTGCTGTGCAGATTTGTTTGATGCCTAATTGGCTACACACCTGTTTCACCAGTTTTGAGATAAAGGGTGTCTCTTGATCTGTGAGGATCTCCTTGGGAAAACCTACTCGGGAAAACACTGTTATCATGGCTTTAGCTATTAGGGGTAGTTAGGGGTATTGCATCCGGAAAATGGGTGGCGTAGTCCACCAGGATGAGGACATAGCAACAGCCACTTCTGGAGGGTAACAGGGGTCCTATTATGTCCATCCCTATCCTTTGAAAGGGCTAATCAATAACGGGAAGAGGTTGTAGAGGGACACAGGAGGGCTTATGTCTACTGTTCTTCTGACATATAGGACAACTCCTTCAATAGGTACAGACTTGTTGATGGATGCCTGGCTAGTACAATTTCTCGAGAATAGCTTGTTCGGTTTTCTCATCACTGAAGTGTCCCCCAATAGATGACTGTGGGCTAGGTATAGTACTTTCTCCGGAAACGGGCCTGGAATGAGGAGCTGTGTGGATTGGGTAGGACTACATTTTCTATAAGACAGGCTGTTTTTCTTTAAAAAAAATATGGACCTACTTGAAGGGGGTCTTCGTTCTCTAGGGCTTTATTCCAGGCTTCCTGTAGAATGGGGTCCTCTCTCTGTCAATCAATCAATCAATCATAGCATTTGTATAGCGCACTACTCACCCGGAAGGGTCTCAAGGCGCTGGGGGGGGGAGGGGGTCTGCTACTGTTCGAAGAGACAGGTCTTGAGTTGCTTCCTGAAGGAAAGGTGTTCCTGGGTCAGTCGGAGGTGGATGGGGAGGGAGTTCCATGTCTTGGCTGCCAGGTAGGAGAAGGATCTTCCTCCGGTAGTGGCTCTGCGGATGCGTGGAACGGCGGCGAGGGCGAGGCTGGTGGATCGTAGCTGGCGGGTGGGAATGTAGAAGGTCAGGCGGTTGTTGAGGTACCTGGGGCCCAGGTTGTGGAGAGCCTTGTGTGCGTGGGTGAGGAGTCTGAACGTGATCCTCTTGCTGACGTGGAGCCAGTGCAGGTCTCTCATTTGTCCGGAGATGTGGCTGTATCGAGGGATGTCCAGGATGAGTCATGCGGAGGTGTTCTGGATGCGTTGGAGTCTTTTCTGAAGTTTGGCTGTGGTTCCGGCGTAGAGGGTGTTTCCGTAGGCCAGTCGGCTGGTGACGAGTGCCTGGATGACCGTCTTCCTGGTTTCGGTGGGGATCCACCGGAAGATCTTTCGGAGTATACGCAGGGTGTTGAAGCATGACGAAGAGACGGCATTGACTTGTCTGGTCATCGAGAGGGAGGAGTCCAGGATGAAGCCCAGGTTACGTGCGTGGTCCGTTGGCTTGGTAGCGGTGCCAACGGTCAGGGGGCCACCATGAGTCATCCCAGGCGGAGGGCGATGATCTCAGGATGAGGACTTCCGTCTTGTCTGAGTTCAGTTTCAAGCGGCTGTTCTTCATCCACTCGGCGACGTTCGTCTTTCATCCATTCGTGTAGGCTGGTTCTGGCGGTGGCGGGGTCGTTCGTGAGGGAGAAGATCAGCTGGGTGTCGTCGGCGTAGGAGATGATGTTGAGGTTGTGTTGGCGTGCGATGGCTGTGAGGGGGCTCATGTAGACATTGAAGAGGGTGGGGCCGAGTGATGATCCTTGTGGAACGCTGCAGAGGACTTCGGTGGCCTCGGATCTGAACGGGGGCAGGCAGACCCTCTGGGTTCTTCCGGTGCCGAACGAGATGATCCATTCCAGTGCCTTCTCTTGGATTCCGGTGTTGTTGAGGCGTTGCACTAGGGTGCGGTGGCAGACCGTGTCGAACACTGCGGAGAGGTCCAGGAGGATGAGGGCTGCTGTTTCCCCGTTGTCGAGCAGGGATCTGATGTCGTCTGTGGCTGCGATGAGGGCGGTCTCTGTGCTGTGGTTGGCTCGGAAGCCGGACTGCGAGTGGTCAAGGGATCCGTTTGTCTCGAGGAAGGCGGCGGGGGCGTTGGCTCGGTGGTTGGGTGTGTGGTCTGTGCGCCGAAGCTGTTGTGTATGTCGGCGATCTTGCTGTGGAAGAACGAGGCGAGTGAGTCGCAGAGGTCTTGCGAGGGAGTGATGTTGTTGTTTCCGGCGCTGGGGTTGGAGAGCTCTTTGACGATGCTGAAGAGTTCCTTGCTGTTGTGGGCGTTGTTGTCCAGTCGTTCCTTGAATGCTGTCTTCTTGGTGGTAGCGTGAAATCCCTATCGGCCTCCCAGGGATGCTCCTCTATTCTGAAAGGGTATGCCGTATGGGTTTTTCTCTTTTCTTTTCTTCTCTGTGTATGACTCTTCCTGGGTTTAGACGGGGGCTATTCAGGGTCCTCTTCTTTGGAAAAAGGGACTTCCCCCTATCAGTCTTTGGAGTCTGGAGTGGTCCCCTTTATTAGATCGGTCAGCTGTGAACAATCATTCCCCAGGATGATTTGTTCAGGGAGTCGGGGAATGAGACCAACTTTCAGGGAGGATCCCAGCTTGGTTGGTTATTGTATGCGAACATGCGTTGTGGGCTACTGTTTCGTATCACCATGCACGCACTGTATAGCCATGGTCACATCAACCGTTCCTGGTACTTGGTCAAGATCTTGGGGCCTTAAAACGCTTTGAAGGCCCCCTGTGTCTGCTAGAGTGGTTAAGGGTTGCCTGTTTACCAATACCTTACACCCATAAGGAGGCAGTGTTCTCTCTTGTTGGGAACAGTAATAATTGTGGGCTATTCCAACCTCCATTGATTCCTCCTTTTGAGGGCAAAAAAGCGCTATATGTCCTAGACCTCCACAGTTGTAATATTGAGGACCGGGTGGCGGTGCTCTAAAGAGGGGTGTCTGGGCACTATGGTAATAGGATCAGATTTCTTAGGTATGGGGGTTCGGGGTGGGCAAAGTGATCCACTGGTTCCACCTATCTGGGGAATCTCCTCACATCCCTTCTGAATCTTATGTGCACGATGGAGACACTGGCGATTTCAAACGCGGTTTCCAGGGTAAGATGGGCGTGTTGACGCACCCATCTCTGAAATTGCGGGTGTAGGGAGGACAGATATTTTTTCAAGTAGACTTTAGACATAATTTCCTCTTTGGTCAACGTGGAGGGCTTTAACGATCTGTCCGTTAAGCCTTTCACGTGGAAATATGGTGCTCTTGGCGTCTCCTGGTGTCCCTTTTTTCACTTATGCAGCCGTATGCAATAGGTTTCATCGTCTACCCCTAGTCGTTCAAGGATACACGTTTTTTTGTCCGCATAAGGGGGGAGACCTTGTAGGTTGGTTGCTTGGTATGCGGCCTGGAGGTCGCCTGAGAGCAAGGGTCCTAGGTGCTGTCCCCATTTATCAGCGGGCAGGCAGCTGCCAGGACCATCCTTTCAAAACTGCTAAAGAAGTAATCCGGATCTTCTCCTCTCACGTACTTCTGTAATACTAGGGACAGAAGGGTGGTGGTCCCGCTCTGTTGGCTGAGTGTCTCTGCGAGTTTTCCTAGGGCCATTTCCTGGGCTTGAATCTGTCCAGCCAGTGTTTGTTGCAATGTGTTGCAGTCTTCTACCGCGATCATAAAGAATTGCTCTCTTGGCTGTCGGCCATCTTTTCAATCGCAGCCTCAGGGTCTCCGGCTAATCCCTCTTCAGATATCACCTGTGAGCGTGTGGGGAGTGCGGGTCGAATACACAGACGTGGAGGCTGGATGTGGTGTGCAATTTTGTAATGGGTTTATTGACAACAGTCAGTCAGTCTTGACATTTATATGAAAGACAAGGGCTTCCTTGTTCTTTCTATATTCGCTTTCTTTCTGGTGGGCATCCTGTGGTCGTCTTGGTGGTTCTTCTTCTCCTGGGTTTTGGCTTGGACAAGGCAGTGGGTTTGCGGATGCTCGTACAAGAGAAAAAAAAACAAGAGAAGCCGTCAGCTGTTGTCTCTCTGGAATTCAGTAGTTAGTGCTAACCGTCACCACACCCGATCGGTGATACGAGGTGGAACACACTGAACAAGGAGGGAATGAGCAACAGTTGAAAGGGGAGAGGAGCTGTGGTCGGATACTAGACGGTATCCTAGAGGCAAGGTTGAAGGAATTAAGGGAAGGTTGGTTTTGGGTGCCTAAAAGGGGATGTGCGGGTTTTCTTAAAGCAATTCAGTGTGCGTGTCTTTAGTGCTATACACCCAAATGCTCCCTAAACCACCCCTGGTATGCGTTCCCCTTCCATCTCCCCAGGTTCCCGCTACCTGTACATTTCTTCTGGGGGACTCACCGGCTCCGCTGCAACTCTCCAGGATCCTCAGGTGGGCTCCACCAGTCCTTGTTCCACTTTTAATCTTCTCCTGGGTTGTCAGCTTCCTCTGCTGGCCTCAGGTTTCTATTTCCGGGGTCATTTCCGTCCTCTTCCGCTAGCTGCGGCCGTGAGATTGGCTCCTGTAAGGACCCATGACAAGGAGGCGGGGTTATCCTCAATGGCGTCGAATAGTAGTCCTGGAGACTTCGCGGGAATTTCGAAGTGTTTGCCCTGGCCGAGGTATTGTGCTGTTAATGTCATTACTCATCTCACAGCATCAAACAGAAGATAGCAGTGTTTCCCAAACTGTTGGTCAGGACCAACTGGTGTGTTGCAAACTGATTGCGAACGTCCAAGCAATAAATTAAGATGATTTTATATTCTGCATTTTCCTTGTCACATTTGGCACGCTTCATTGGCAGAGGTCAAATGTCAAGCTATGTCTTTTGATAAATTGCTACTTATGTTCTATAGACAATGGGATTCGTGTTTATAAACTCCTCTCACTTTGCAGTAAGAGAAAGGAAATGAAAGTGAATTGTGTGACAATATTGCTGGGGTAGAGAGAATGTGAAAGGAAAGGCTGTAGGATGTCATTATTTTGGTGCAGGCAGCTGAAGTCTTGGGGTGAAAGTGTGGGACAAAATGAAGAAATACTTGTGTTTATCGATCCAAAATTACAGATTTTTCTAGTGACTCCTCATTTCTTAAAGGACCCACACATTCTAACTTGCATTGGGCTGGATATTCACTGCCTGCAGAATTACTGGTATCCCCAATATTTGTAACTCTGGTGGTGGTTGTGAGGTCTGCTTCCCCGCATGGTGTAGGCCCCCAACCAAGAGAAATAAGTACAGATGCACAATATACTGCTAGGGTCGGCTCAGTGAACAACATGCTTTCGCTCAGCTTGTATTTATTACTTTGGGCCATGCCCTCTGCTTGTGTGTTTTTTGCAACATTATATAGTGGAGGACGGGTGGCACTCAACATCCCTTGCAACTTTTACTAGCGTGGAGCATTAAATGTGCACAATGAAAAAATGTAAATATCACATACATAGTCTTTCAGTGTCTGACTGGTTGCCGAATTGTTTTGGAGTCCAAACCTCTGGCTTCGGCCACTCTCTCAAAGGCTCTCAGTGGTCTGGTCACTCAGGTCTGCTTGTCTGGACAGTGGGTATCTGACCAGGGTTGGTGTGGTCACCACTGTCAGTTTCAGATTGGACAGTGATGTGTTAGTGACAGGCCTGGAAACCTCAGATTCTGACGTGTCCAGCTCATCAGTGGCATGGTAATAGTTGCTGTGGACGATCGATTGATGTTTGACATGTTTGAACCATGACACATTGTGTGACACTGTGGTCACCATTGTCCATTTTATAGCAGTGATTTCCCACACTTCTTTTTCAAAGGGGTACGACACTTCCCACCAGGGGTATGATCTTTTAGCACCACCCCCTCACTGACAGCAAGGTTGTGGGCCATCGGTCTTTGATCCTGGTTGTTGGTGGCCCGTAGTTTTTCTTGGGTGGCCTGATTGCCTATTTTTGCTGGGCTCCAGCTCGGCCAATTGGGATAATGTTTCATGTGTGCCTTCTCAGTATTAGGTTGCTGGGAGCGCACCTGGTGGTGCTGTGTACTGTCTATCAGTATACTCTCAAGAAAAGGTGTAGGCAGCAGTCAGCAACCCCAACCCACTCCACCGCAAACTTGAGGGCTCTGTTCAGAGTGTGCATGAAGCGCTCACCTTCTCCATTCACCTGAGGACACTGTAGGGTTATCTTCCTGCGTCGGATGTGCAGACTTTGGAGGTAGGTCTGGAAACCTTGGCCTTGAAAGGAAGGGGTTGTTGTCAGTTTTCATTTAATCAGGGTGGCCCAGGAGTGCAAATCATTTCTCGAGCATTGGCTTGACATTCCCAAATGCGGTTGCCCTGACAAGCTCCACCACTGGAAACTTTGAGTGACTGTCTTTAATCAAAGCAGTGAGCCATCCATTGGGGAAGCTGCCAAAGTCCATGCTGATCCGTGACCACAGGGTAGTGCAGGCTTCCTCTGTGACTACTGGAGCATTCTGTGTGATGGTGTAAGAATGGCGGTTGCGAACTTGTCTGAGACCCACTTGTCCATCCCTCGGCACCACACTTTGTCTCTAAGGCGAGCTTTTGTTTTCACAAGCCCCTGCTGTCCTTGGCATGCCAATTCTTTTGCTGGGGCCCATGGGCTTATCTTCATCACCATTTGGTGCCTTTGTGGAAGGAGACCAGTGCTGCTTGTGCTGAGTTTGTCTCACACTCGCCAGAGTTGGTTCCTGACTGCTTGCTCTTCAGTAGTGAGCGTTCTTGCGCCCACTAGAAAATTCTTCCACTGCCATCTGTGCAGACCTTCCTTGGCCTTGACAATGCTGGTGTCTCGCTCAGAGGCTTCATGGATCTCATCTAGCAATAGAGCTGTAGGGCACAAATTATGCATTTCCATTTGTATAAATTCCTTGGCCCCTTTATCTGTCTCTGATGAGCTGTAGTTATCTGGTGATTCTGCCAGGTGATGGGACAGATAGTCCTCCGGGTTGTTTATGCCAGGCCAATACATGATTTCGGAGGAGTAAGGATGGAGTTACACATCCATTTGTTTGATCCGAGGTGGTTCATTCCTGGCAGTACCAGTGAAGAATGATATTAGGGGCTTGTGGTCAGTAACGGTACAGAATTGATGGCCACAGAGATCCAGGTGGAAATGTCTTCATGCACATAGGACAACCAATGCTTCCCTCTCGATCTGGACATAACAAATCTCAGTGAGTGCCCTGCTTGTGTATGCAACGGGGTGCAAGGAACCTTCTTCTTTTTCTTGCAGTAAGAATGCACCCAGTCCCACGGGCTAGCATCCATGATCAGTTCTATTCTGTGCTGGAGGTCGAAGTAGGCCATTTTGGTGTTTGCCAGGAGAGCCTCCTTCATGTTCTTGAAGGCCTGTTCCACTTGGCGTCCTAGTCCCAAAGGTGATCATGCTTAGTCAAGTCACAGAGCAGTTCTGATAGGGTGGACAGATTGGAGATGAACCACTCATAGTAGTTTGACATTCCCAGGAAGCTTCTGACCTGGGAGGCGTTTTGTGGGATGGCCGGCGTTCTAATGGCATCTACCATCTTTGAGTAGACCTGTAGCCCTACACTGGAGAACCGGTAGCCAAAAAATTCAACTGAGTTGGTGTGAAAGGAAGATTGTTTCCTTTGGAGTGTGTGCCCGCTATCTGCCAGTCTCTGTAGGGAGGCTCTAAGCAGCGTGGGGTTATCTATCAGCGTGTCTGAGTAGATTAGAATGTAATTACTCACATTGATCACACCTGTCAGTCCCAATAGCGTTTCTCTGATTACATCTTGGAAGACCTCAGCTGTGGACAATATCCCAAAGATTAGGTGCCGGTATTGGCAGAGCCCTGTGTAGTTCGAGAAGGTGGTAATGTACCTACTCACGTCATCAAATTCTAGCTGGTGGCAGCCGGCATTCAGATCTATTTTCAGAAATCAGCGAGCTCCAGTGAGGTCTGTGGCAATCTCATCAATGGTGGGAGTAATCTGTCGCTCATGGTGGATTGCCTTGCAGCCTCTTGTCCATGAACAAATGGATGTCCCCTGGTTGGTTGGGTTTTGGGGCTATGACTAAGGGTGACACCCAGCAGGTTGGTTTGATCACTCTCTCGATGACTTGGATGGTTTTGTCAATGTGCAGCTTGACTTTCAGGTCCTTGAGGTACCACAGGCCTCAAAATAGTTGTGGGACTTCCTCGAGGATGTCTGCCGGGTGAGAGTCATGTACTTTGCGGGTGAAGAACACGAGGCTGAGGTCCTCTGCTGTGTAGCTTCCAAGGTGGGTGCTGGTATTTGGTCACGTGGAATCTGGCTTGTGTGGTCTGACATTCACTTACTACTGTGACATTGATCACTCCTCTTGGAGGTAGGTGTTTCTTACCTCTGTACATATAGATCTGATCTTGATATATGCTCTTTGTGGGCGCGGTGACAATTTTTTCAAGTGAGTGGTGTCTATGCCATTCCGGGATGCCCCTGTGTCTATGAGGGCAGTGATTTTTGCTTTTCCAATGACTACCTTACACGTCAGCAATGGTCTTTTTTGGTGATTCTTCCTGCCTGCGAATGATGTTGTGAATACCTTGGCATCACCATTGTCTTCAGATTGGGCTATATGCTCCCTGTATTGTGGGAGATGCTCGTCTTCATCATCATTTAGGGAGAGCTGGTGGAGAGTGGGACATTTTCTCCCTTGTTGTCCTGAACTGTTGGCTGCAGCCCCATTCCAGAAGTCTTTGGTAAAGTGCTTCATGCAGCAGCATTTTGAGAAGATTTGCCCTGAGCTGGGTATGTGTTTGGTGTGGCATGCCATAGTTCCTGTACCGTCTTTTGGGCTGCCTCGCTGGAGCAGGAGTGTGCTGGTACATGGGAAATTGCTTAATAGTGTCTCCTCCTTGATATTTACTGTGCACAGTGGTGTGGATGGAGCCACACTTCATGTCTTTGTCCCGGGCATCTGCCAGTTCATGTGACCTGGTGAGGACTAGTTTTTTTTTATAGAGAGATGCCTGACTGGCCGAAAATTAGCTAGCGTGGGGTGGATGATAGACAGCCTTGGATTATCTGTGTCCTGATCTCACCAGCCTGATTGATACAGGTGATTGAGGTCTGCCACCACAGCATCAAAATGATCATCACTTCCAGTGTTAGGAAAGTGCTGAAACAGTTTGCACAGCTCGACACTGCCCACATAGAGCACTGTGGACTGTTTCACAGTGCCATCAGATTAACGGGTGGTGTTGGGGTTGCCCAATCCACTGGTGCCATCGTGGTACGGCTGTTGATGGATCTACCAGTTGCCTGTCAGATACACCATGCCACCAAACTCTTAATGATCCCCTTAGTTTTATGGCACACCCATAACATCTGTCAGTAAGCTCCTGAGCCGGTTGATTCCTGGAGCTGAAGTCTCCTGGAACAGATAAACTGTTACACATTTAAGGAAACGGGAGGTAACTGATTCTGTGCTTGGATACATTTTGATCTGTCTCCTTGCATTTTCCTACCCGTTGGTACTTTTTTTTTTTACCGGAGGGAACTCAGGCCTTTTCATATAAGAATGATGCAAACGCTGCAGGTAGAGAAACATCTTTGTCAAGCTTGAAGGATTTTCATATATAAACTTGGAATCATGGCATTTGTCTTTTATGCTGGCTTGCTACATTCACCCCCACCAGGGCCGGACTGGGAACCGGCCCTGGCAAAGTGCTCAGCCGGCCCCCCTCCCCCCCCACCCCCCGGGGAGGGGGGCCGGCTGAGCACTTTGCCAGGGCCGGTAACAAAATCGGCCGAAAACCGGCCCTGGATGTAGTTTCCCTCATGTTCACTGCGTGATTGTGCTCGCGAGAAAGTGTCTGTCACTCATAGTATGATAGTTGTTGAAAAGTCACTCATAAATAATTTCAATGGAATTATGAAAATGTCACACACAGCAATCTGAAACCTACCTTGGCAGCTATGTCTTTACTTTCTCGGGGGGCCGGGCCGGGCTGAAATTAAAACAACTGACTGAATCGTCATCGTCACTCACCTCACTCAGGCCTGCTGTCCAGTGTCTGCTGACTGCTGTGCTGTTGGTGGGGTCGGTCACGGTCGGACGGTGGCACAGGCACTGTGGCAGACACAGGGGGGTCGGGCTAGGCCTAGGCGGCGCCGGCCTGGGCTGGCTAGTAGCTAGTCCACTAGAATAAAATTAATTTATGGGCCTGGCGGGACTCCGACTCCGTGCGCACCGACTGGCTGCAGACTGCTCCTCTCGTCGTCAACAGTCACGCGCAGTAAATTGCCAATGCGCATGCGGGAAGGAGGAGAATTCTGCGCGCTGCGCACAGGCACCTCCCCCCTCCTCCTCCATTTGTTTATTACTGTTAGGCTAACGGCGGACCCGACTTGCAAATTGCACATGACAACTTAAGTCTGCACATACAATCATCAGGCTCGCAGCGCTTGCTGGGGGGGGTGACGGGTCCGTTCGTGCAGGCCTGCTGCCTGCATGCAA
This sequence comes from Lissotriton vulgaris, assembly GCF_964263255.1. Taxonomy (NCBI): domain Eukaryota; kingdom Metazoa; phylum Chordata; class Amphibia; order Caudata; family Salamandridae; genus Lissotriton; species Lissotriton vulgaris. Next base: position 560,036,691 of record NC_141691.1, read on the forward strand.
ATGTGCGACAGTGCGAGTGCGTGCGTGCTGGTGCCCCTGCCCTGAACAAAGCCTGTGAGTGACGCACGCTGCCGGGGGCAAAATCGGCCCCCAGACACAAAACCGGCCCCCTTTTTGGAAACCGGCCCCCAAAACCCTCCAGCCGACCGGGGGATTGCCCGGTGCCCGGACTCGCCAGTCCGGGCCTGACCCCCACTTTCTAGCTGAACTGTCTTCAACAACGTGAAGCAAAGCTTTGACTGGTATGAGCCCAACATATTTCTAACTAGTTAACAGAACTGCTGGTCCCAACTCTCACCAAACATCTATACTGAGACATTGTATCAAAGCATATGAATCAGGAAGAAACATGTTAGGGGATGAAATACACAGATGCGTTTATGAGGTGAAGTGAGGGTGAGCACCTGCGCTAAGGAACATCAGTCTCCAAGCTCAGCAACAGCTTCACAACAAAGGTGTCCAGACATAAACCTTACAACACCACTCAATCCATGTATCACCCCAGGCAACAAAAAGTCGACCCTGGCAGATTAAAAAAGGGAAAAATGGCTAGATGAATTAGGAAGACCACCAACTATTTCATAACCTCTTACTATGGTGCCACACATCACTGCCATACTGTACATTAGCCCAGAGAGTTAGGAAGCCAACATGCTAAGGAGGAGGAGATCACCGTCGTCCAGGTAGCCAGAATATGCATACAAGAAGCACCCTCAAGGAACGCCTTTGCCATAAGCCAGAGGGTACCTGAACAGCCGGTGTATGAGGCTAAAATCTTGTCATTAGGCAGTTACCTTGCAACTCCAGGCACTGAAGCCTCCTCCACGAAATATGTCCACAGATTGAACCCTCCTCTGCCACCAAATGTAATGTATGTGCACTAGCAATGTGGTGGGGATTCCAGCGTAGGAGTTAGGCAGGGATATTTTAAAGATCGTGGTGGTCCTGGGCCAAATGTATTTTGGGGGCCCCTGTTCTAAACAGCTTTGAATTTATGATCAAATTTCAGCTCGTTTAGACCCTCTTTGGATATATCACTGACAGCGCACAAGCACACTCGTTCAAATTCTAAATGTGTTTATGTTTAATATTCAGGAATAGTGACAGGTGTTTTTAATATTGTATTACTCACACAGCTCACTAATATTACTGCAAATAAGTTTTCTGATACTCTCCCATTTCCCATCTGTGAGGTCCGGTTTTAATCTAAAAGTACCTTTTTATGGAAGTTGCATTAAACATAAACACAACATTTCTCTGCAAAATGTATATAATAGAATCTCGCACATCACCTACATAAAAAAATATATTAAAGGAAAACAATATTTAAAACAATCTCTTTAAGAATTATTCAAGGCCGTCAGGACAAGACATTGCCCAACCGAGCTGGCTCTGTCAGGGGGTCCCCGGAAAGGCTGGGACCCTGGGCCAGAGCCCACTTTACCCATGCCGTAAACCGTCTCTGGAGGTAAAGCTAGAAGCACCAGCCATCGGACATTGTCTTGTTCCAAACATGCATCTAGTACCATTTGTAGATCAGACCATGGGAAGATATCAACAGCAAACTGACGGATTCCTCCGCGTAATCAGTAATTCCCAGAATTGCATCAGTGTGTGTATAGCGGGTTTTTGCAACAGAAATATCCATCACGGAACAGTTTTGTGTCATGGCAACGGGCATTGAGATGACTGCGGAAGCACAAGGAGATCCATGGCGCATGCACCATACTCCCTTCAGCCGCGCTACCCCTTACATGACCTCTTATCTACATAAATGAATATTGTTTCAAAATGATTTTGGACTGTGTTTTTTTGTCTATTTACATTAAAACGATTTACCAGTCTAACATCGTAACATTCATTCATGCCAAATATTCGTTTGTTTGCATTAGTCCGTAATGCAAATCATGACATAAAAATAAATTACGTTTTGTATGGACATTGCATAACAAATGTGCTTAGTAAAGTAAACTGCTGACCATTGCATTATAAACGAATAGAGTGAGTTTAATAGTGGGGACGAGGTGAACAAATCCCAAATGTGGTTGATGTAAGCATGAATTATAAAGAAGCAAATATATGCCTACTTAGGAAATATTAAAATTGTACAAAGCAATTTCACGTATTTCCAACAAAATGGTCTTGTCAAATAACAGAAAATGCATCAAACGTTCATGCAAAATGGCAGAGCACATAGTTGTTGTGTCATATGACACCCTTGGGCCTAATAAGAGCAGGAAGAGATTAATCAATCTGTCGTTATGCAAATGATCCTCTATTTTTGCTGTTGTTTGGCATATTGAGGGCACAAATACTCAGTTCATGCATAAACAATGAGAAGACGCTGTGCATATCACTTGGTAAGAATGGGCTCCTCCAATCATGATACAAATTTAGTGAGACATGAGCAGTATAATTGGCCAAGCTGGGTTTGAAAACGACAAAACAGGATAAACAAGATAAACTCTTTGCATTGATTTGGGATGCAGCTTTCAAAGTTGTTACTTAAAAGGGCCGCATCGTACAGGATGAGCCACTGCTTCACTTAATTCGAAATCCGGTGTAATTATTAATTATCGGCTAATTTATTTATAACGATTTCAGCAACAGTATTGTATTTAATTTGAAATAGCTGACATATTCAGGTGTAATCAGGCCCAGTGTGCACTTAACTATGCAACTTTCAGCAATGCATATTTTGAAACTGTTGTCTTCAAATTTCATAGCAGATTCACCTACATCAGGGGTGTCCAATGTAGTCCCAGGAGGGCTAGATCCATCCAGGAGAGCTACTGACTTGACATGGAAAAATATTTAATTGAGATTCAATATATTCAATGATTTCATATGTGTAGTTCCTGAAACTCTTATGTGTCCTCCTGCACACTACGGCTGTATATACTGCGAGTTCACCAAAACCAATGGAGAATAAAAAAGAAAAAATGTTGCCATCCCGCTTTTTGATTTGTGTTACTGTGCTTGAAGATTTGGGTTACCCAAGATTCACAAAGTGATGTTAACGTGGGGAAGCTTAAAATCCATACACCTCCTGAGATGAGGTGTAATCAGGAGAAATATTTAAGCTTTTCCTGGTTTTTACCTCTTTCCATGTGTGCTGCATTCCGTAGCACACATGGAAAGAGGGAAATGCCTCGTAGGGTTGTTTTTGTGCAGGGAGGTGTCCCTTCCTGCACAAAAACAAACCTGTCTGCAATGGAGGCACCCTTGCACCAAGTTGCAAAGGTGACTACATTGGCGCTAGGCTGCTAAAACGGCACCAGCCCATGCAGAAAAGACAGGAATGCATCGTATTTCTTAAATATGGTGCATTCCTGCCCTTTCACTTTGGCATAGGGCAGCGCAGCAAGGTGCCTTGCTGTGCTGCCCTATGCAAAATTCTATAAATGAGGTCCTTAACTAGTTCGGCGCTTATGACGGAACCGTTCCGTCATGCGCCTCGGGTGAGCTGTGCTAGTGACGGAACGGTTCCGTCACGGCCAGCTCGACGCGCCTGCGCGGCGCTGATTTCGCGCCTGCGCGGCGCGTTCTATTGAGCGGGCGCGTTCGTTACGGAACCATTCCGTCACTAGCACAGCTCACCCGAGGCGCGTGACGGAGCGGTTCCGTCACAAGCGCAGGTGAGCCGTGCGACCCCCTAGCACTGCAGCGGAATTGCCGCCGCAGTGAAGGGGTTAACGGAATTGAAGGAAGCTGCTCTCCCCAGAAAAAAGTCATTAATTTTCTCTACACCCAAATAGAAGAACAAACTCCGGAACCCTTAGCTGGCTTTTAGGTGACATGCTAACCTCTGACCCTGCTTACAGGCAGGTCGCTCCCCACGCTGCTGCACTGCTCTGCCTGCATTGTTTTTGCCTAATCTTGCATTTTTCACCTGTGCCTAACTTGCTTTCTTACCCAGACTTGTTTTTATTCCTCTGTGCCTGTACTTGCTTTCTTGCCCAGACTTGTTTTTATTCCTCTGTGCCTGTACTTATTTTCTTGACTAAACTTGTTTTTTCTTCCTGTGCCCAGTTCTCCCACAGCCCCTTCCCATTTTCCCCGCCGCTGCGTCCCTGCAGCCCCCCACTGCAATCCCATTTGGCGTCCGCTCCATCCTCCCAGCTGCTCCTCCATCCCACATCCCCTCATAGGGAGGCCGCGCAGCGGTGAAAGGTGCAACCTCTGACCCTGCTCGCAGGCAGGTCGCTCCCCACGCTGCTGCACGGCTCTGCCTGCATTGTTGTTGCCTAATCTTGTATTTTTCCCCTGTGCCTTACTTGCTCTTCTTGCCCACACTTGTTTTTATTCCTCTTTGCCTGTACTTGCTTTTTTGCCCAGTCTTGTTTTTATTCCTCTATGCCTGTACTTGCTTTCTTGCCCAGACTTGTTTTTATTACTCTGTGCCAGTACTTGTTTTCTTGCCTAAACTTGTTTTTCCTTCCTCTGCCCAGTTCTCCCGTAGCCCGCCCATTTTTCCCACTGCTGCGTCCCTGCGTCTCTGCCCCCCTGCAATCTCATTCGCCGCCCCGCTCCCGCCTCCCAGCTGCACCTCCCTCCCACATTCCCTCATATGGAGGCCACGCAGAAGCAGCGCGCAGCGCATCTGCGCCCGTCAGCACCTGGACTGCGCCCAGCACCAGGACCCCAGAACCCCGTGAATGCCACGATGCCTGACATCACTATGATGCCAAAACCCTCCACGCACTCAACCCCGGACGATCACACACCTGCTTCCTGGCTGCCCCGAAGCGCAAAAAACACAGTTGATGGACAGAATGCAGAACAATGTCTTACATTCACCCCAGTACAAAGATCTATGCCTAAATCCATCGTTTTTTTGCACTCCACACCACCCTAAGTCAGACAATGGCTCTATGCAAATCAGCCTTGACCCTGTGCCTCATGGGAACAGTCCAGCCCGAACTACCAAGCCATGTCTTTCCTAGACCGGAATCAAATATCCAAGGACCAGTTTCTGGCTTTCAGCCTTCTTCAGCCTAGATAGCTTGACTCCAGTGATTTGGAGAGCCTGGGACTCACGTCTGAGCATACCCAGCCCACTCGGGTGAAAATTGCAAAAAACACAGTTGATGGACAGAATGCAGAACAATGTCTTACATTCACCCCAGTACAAAGATCTGGGCCTAAATCCATCGTTTTTTTGCACTCCACACCACCCTAGGTCAGACAATGGCTATATGCAAATCAGCCTTGACCCTGTGCCTCATGGGAACAGTCCAGCCCAAACTACCAAGCAATGTCTTTCCTAGACCGGAATTAAGCATCCAAGGACCGGTTTCTGGTTTCAGCCTTCTGCAGCCTGGATAGCTTGACTCCAGTGATGTGGAGAGCCTGGGACTCACGTATGAGCATACCCAGCCCACTCGGGGTGAAAATTGCAAAAAACACAGTTGATGGACAGAATGCAGAACAATGGCTTACAGTCACCCCAGTACAAAGATCTGGGTCTAAATCCATCGTTTTTTTGCACTCCACACTACCCTAGGTCAGACAATGGCTATATGCAAATCCGCCTTGACCCTGTGCCTCATGGGAACAGTCCAGCCCGAACTACCAAGCCATGTCTTTCCTAGACCGGAATCAAGCATCCAAGGACCGGTTTCTGGCTTTCAGCCTTCTTCAGCCTGGATAGCTTGACTCTAGTGAAGTGGAGAGCCTGGGACTCACTGCTGAGCATACCCAGCCCACTCGGGGTGAAAATTGCAAAAAACACAGTTGATGGACAGAATGCAGAACAATGTCTTACATTCACCCCAGTACAAAGATCTGGGCCTAAATCCATCGTTTTTTTGCTCTCCACACCACCCTAGGTCAGACAATGGCTATATGCAAATCAGCCTTGACCCTGTGCCTCATGGGAACAGTCCAGCCCGAACTACCAAGCCATGTCTTTCCTAGACCGGAATCAAGCATCCAAGGACCGGTTTCTGGCTTTCAGCCTTCTTCAGCCTGGATAGCTTGACTCCAGTGATGTGGAGAGCCTGGGACTCACGTCTGAGCATACCCAGCCCACTCGGAGTGAAAATTGCAAAAAACACAGTTGATGGACAGAATGCAGAACAATGTCTTACATTCACCCCAGTACAAAGATCTGGGCCTAAATCCATAGTTTTTTTGCACTCCACAACCCCCCTAGGTCAGACAATGGCTATATGCAAATCAGCCTTGACCCTGTGCCTCATGGGAACAGTCCAGCCCAAACTACCAAGCCATGTCTTTCCTAGACCGGAATCAAGCATCCAAGGACCGGTTTCTGGCTTTCAGCCATCTTCAGCCTGGATAGCTTGACTCCAGTTATGTGGAGAGCCTGGGACTCACGTCTGAGCATACCCAGCCCACTCGGGGTGAAAATTGCACAGTTGATGTACAGAATGCAGAACAATGTCTTTCATTCACCCCAGTACAAAGATCTGGGACTAAATCCATCGTTTTTTTTTGCACTCCACACCACCCTAGGTCAGACAATGGCTATGTGCAAATCAGCCTTGACCCTGTGCCTCATGGGAACAGTCCAGCCCGAACTACCAAGCCATGTCTTTCGTAGACCGGAATCAAGCATCCAAGGACCGGTTTCTGGCTTTCAGCCTTCTTCAGCCTGGATAGCTTGACTCCAGTGATGTGGAGAGCCTGGGACTCACATCTGAGCAAACCCAGCCCATTTGGGGTGAAAATTGCAAAAAACACAGTTGATGCCCCAAAGCGCACCCACAGAGCTTTCACCTGCTGGACCTGCAGGTTCACAAGCATCCACCCCACCATGCTGCCGACCAGGAAAGAACCTAACCACCTCAGATGCATCCTTCTCAACACAGCTCTGCCCGCAAACACGCTGTTGAACTCTGGGACCTACTCAACTCAACCTCCCCAGACGTCGCCTACCTGACGGAGATCTGCCTGAACCCCGCCTTAGCACCTGACATAGCCATAGCCATCCCGGAAGGTTACAAGATCACCCGCAGAGTCCGCACCAAAGGAACAGGAGGAGGAATCGCCATTTTCCACAGGAACACTCTCAGAGTCTTGACCAACACTGACGACACCCTCAGCACCGCTGAACACCTGCACTTCCAGATCCACACCGACCCAAAACCACCTTCAGAGGAACTCTCATCTACAGACCCCCCAGGCCCCGACCACTGTTCCGCATCTCCATCGCCGACTTCGTCAGCACACGCGCCCTCGCCTCCACGGACTACATACTCCTTGGGGACCTGAACTTATACCTCAAGAACAACGACAACACTAACTCCACCACCCTGATCAACAACCTAGCCAACCTTGGACTCAGACAACTCATCACCATACCCACTCACTCCGCTGGTCACACGCTTGACCCCATCTTCTCCGCAAGCCCCCACGTCTCCTTCAACCACACCACCGAACTCCACAGGACCAACCATCGCTGCATTCACTTCACCTTCAAGAAACCCACCACGTACCACAGCACACAACAGATGCCTTGCAGCTGCTAGAGCAAAGTCACGAAGACCAGCTAACCACCACCCTTGCCCAGAGCCCTCCCGCTGACCCCACCGACCCCGACACAGCCGCCCGCAACCTCAGACAGTGGATCAACGACTGCGCCAACACCCTTGCCCCGATCAAGAAACCCTCCAACAGTCACACCAACAACAAAGCCAGCTGATTCACTGAAGTCCTCTGGGCCTCCAAGCAAACCTGCAGAAATCTGGAGAAGATCTGGCTCCGTGAAGGAACACTGGACAGCCACGCAGCCCACAAGAACGCCATCCGCAGACACCATCACCTCATCTGATCCGCCAGAAGGGCCTCCTTCAAAGACTGCCTAGACAAAAACGTGCACAACAGCAAGGAGCTTTTCAACATCATGAAGGAACTGTCCAACCCCAGCTCCAAAGCCAACAACATCCCACCCTCGCAAGACCTGTGCGACTCGGTGGCCACCTTCTTCCACCACAAGATCGTAGACATCCACGACAGCTTCAATGCCACGACCACCCCGACACCATTGAGACTCCGTCCTACGACCACCATCCGCACCAACCGCTTGCTCTCCTGGACCAACATCAACGACGACGACACCATCAAGATCATGAACACCATCCACTCCGGATCTCTTTCCGACCCATGCCCACACCACATCTTCAACAAAGCCAGCACAGCCATCGCATCCCATGTCCGGAAAGTCATCAACACCTCCTTCGAGACAGCAACGTTCCCGGAGAGCTGGAAGCACGCCAAGATCAACACCTTACTCAAGAATCCAAGGCGGACCCCAAGGACCTCAAGAACGTCCGGCCCATCTCCCAGCTCCTGTTCCTGGCAAAGGTAATTGAGAGAAGACCGTCAACAAACAACTGACCCACTACCTTGAGGAGACCAACATCCTGGACCCTTCCCAGTCCGTGTTCTGCAGCAACCACAGCACCGAGACTGCCCTCATTGCCGCCAATGATGACATCAAGTCCCTGCTTGACAATGGAGAAACGGCGGCCTGCATCCTCCCGGACCTGTCAGCCACCTTCGACACGGTCTGCCACCACACACTATGAGCACACCTCCTTCCTCTCCGGCAGAAGACAGAGTGTCCGCCTTCCCCCTTTCCGCTCCGAAGCCACCAAGATCATCTGGGGGGTACCCCAGGGCTCATCCCTCAGCCCAACTTTGTTTAACATCTACTTGGCACCGCTCGCCCATGTCGCCCGTCGGCACGACCTCAACATCATCTCCTACGCTGATGACACCCAGCTGATCCTCTCCCTCACCAAGGACCCCCACACCGCCAAAACCAACCTTCATGAAGGGATGAAGGCCATCGCTGAATGGATGAGGAACAGCCGACTGAAGCTGAGCTTGGACAAGACAGAGGTCCACATTCTCGGATCCACCCCTTCGGCCTGGGACGACTCCTGGTGGCCGACCGCACTGGGAACTGTCCCAACACCCATCGACCATGCACGCAACCTAGGGGTCATTCTCGACTCCACCCTCTCCATCACTAAACAGGTCAATGCTGTTTCCTCCTCCTGCTTCAACACCCTCCACATGGTCCGCAGGATCTACAAGTGGATCCCCACTGAAACAAGAAGGAGCGTCACCCAGGCCCTCGTCAGCAGCAGGTTGGACTACGGAAACACCCTCCACGCAGGAGCCTCAGCCAAACTCCTGAGATGCCTCCCAACGCTTCCAGAACACCTCTGCACGCCTGATCCTCGACATTCCTCGCCGCAGCCACATCACACACCACCTGAGAGACCTGCACTGGCTCTCGGTCAACAAGAGGATTACCTTCAAGCTCCTCACCCACGCACACAAGGCACTCCACAACACTGTACCAATATACCTCAACAGACGACTCAGCTTCTACACCCCCACCCGCTAGCTCCGCTCTACCGACCTTGCCCTCGCCACAGTCTCCCGCTTCTGAAGAGCGACCTACAGTGGCAGATCGTTCTCCCACCTCACCACCAAGTCCTGGAACACCCTCCGCATCCACCTACGGCAGACACAAGACTTGCTGGCCTTTAGAAACCTCCTCAAAACCTGGATTTTTGAGCAGTAGCAGCATTCCCCACCCCAGCTCCTTGAGACCCTCACGGTTGAGTAGTGCGCTTTTCAAATGAAATGATTTATTGATTGATTGACTGTATTGTTTCCTGTTGGTGCACATGATGGGCGACGCTGAGATAATTGCTGGGCTCTTACCTTCTTCATGTTGTCTCCTGGCTGCTGCCTTTGCTGGGCTCTTGGGGTGCCTTGAGATCGTCTTGGGAGCAGCTGGATTTGGGACTCAGTTGGTGGCCTCCTGGACTAGGTGATCTGCAGCCAGGTGCCTGTCTTGCTGGGCTTGGTCAGGCCCCGTCAGCGTTCTTTTTTTTCTTTTCTGTGACTGCAAGTTGCTGCTTTTGGTCGTTGGGACGCATTTATGGCCTCCGGCATACCACCCTGAAAGCACCTGAACTCATCTGTTCTCAGAACTTAACTATACACATGACCGCAACCTTGTGCGGTATGCTTGTTCTGCCGCCACTTCCCACAGTAGTTTCTTTGGGTCCATGGGGGTGCCAAAATGTTCCTGAAATGCTTGTGGGGGCGGACCGACTTGGGTTGCTGGCCCGTGCTATTATGCTGCTGCCTTGCTGTGGAGGCTATTTTGCCGATTCTGTCTGGTCCACCTCTGTGTTTTGTGTGACCCGAGGCCCTTCCCAGTTGGCGTGGCCTATGGTGGCTGGCTTCTCGGATGCTTTCCCTGCTGGCTTCAGCTGCGGCATGGTATTCTATGGCCGCGCTCTGCATTCCATTCATGCCACGTGGTGGCTGACAGCGAGTTTTTGTTCTCCTTGTCACAGCGCACGCTGGGGCTGGTTCAGGGCGGGATTTTCTGCTTGTTGGGGAAAAATGTGTTTAAGGAGATTTCTTTGCTGTTTGTTCTATTCATTTACGTCTAGTTCTGTATGGGGAAGAACTGTCAGAAATGCAGACATTGCTCTTTGCTCTCCTGATTCTTTACCCTCTTCCTCAGGGGGCTCTGTGGATTCCGCCCCTCCTTTGAAGCAGTATGAAAAGGATGATGAATCTTGGCTTAAGAAGCTGGTTTTGGAGACTTTGTCAGCTATAAATTCCTCAGAAAAGGCCCCTGGTACTCACTTTGGAGGAGACATGACCTCTACTTGGACATTTCCAGCTCTGAGTTTTCCCATGGTTCTTCCTTGGGTACGGTGAACCTTAAGGAATGTAAGCGCAAATGTAAAATATAAATGTCCATTATTTCTGAAGCCCAAACAATTGCCGGAAGGCTTCAAAGCGCTGGGGCCGTCGGGAAGATTAAGCGACCTATTGCCAAGAGTCACATGGTGCTGGGCTGATCTGCTGCCAGCGCCGGGGATGGAACCGTTGAGTTCCCGGGTTCCGGAGTCAGCCGCCCTGGCCGCTGCACACACCTCTTCCCAATGGCAGATTGGAACGAAATATATCTAAGGATATGTTGCCAAATATTCTTTCTCATGCCATTGATAATATTGGTTTTCCTGATCAGGAGGTTGCCACCACGTCAAGGGATTTGGTTTTGCCCCAGTTCTGTAAGCTGTCTACAAAGGCTTTGCCCATTCATCCTCTTGTGATGAACGCTCTTTTGAAAGAGTGGAATGGTCCCGACCATATTATGATGCCTCACTTCATGAATAAACTGTACCACATGCAGGACATGGAAATTCCAATTCCAGAGTCAGTTCATGTTGACTCTATTAGGTCCAGTCTTGTGGGGCATCTGTCCATGGCTTAAGATAATGTCCTAAAGGATGTTGCAGCTAAGATAGATTGTTCTTTGAATAAGGCGTATGCGGGGTTCCATCTCGCCATCTGTTCTGTGCATATGTGACGTAGTCTTTGCTATTTGACTTTAAGTCCTTGTTCTCCACTATGCAGGACGGGGGCCATTGATCCAAGTTGTTGGAATCCATGGAACGTAAGGCTGAGTTCCTCTCTGACACTGTATTTGACTCTGTTCATGCTTCAACTATGTATTGTGGTGTGCCCCTTGCTGCTAGATGTAATTTATTACTGAAGGGTTGGAACAGTGATGCTGCTCAACAGTCCATGGCTTTGTGGTTGCGGTTTACTGGTCCTCGTCTTTTTTGTAAAGATCTTAACCCCTCCCATGCTGAGCTCATCATGAGGCATGGTTGCGCTGTGCTCATGAAGAGCTGAGCTCGTTATGACCGCTGTAGCCTCACACGTGGGGATAATTCCCCTGCTCTGCTGATTGTTTCCCGAAAACAGGGTGGTCATGACAAGCTCAGCTCGACATGAGCACAGCGCCACCGTGCTGCATGACGAACCTGTTCCTCGGTTGGAGTGGGGTCAAGGGAATCATTCAGTCGTCTTTCTGGTACCAAAGGTCATGGGTGGCCCTCGCATCATGATCAACCCTCGGCCCCTGAACATGTTTGCCTGGAATATTCCCTTCAAGATGGAGACCCTGCAGCGTGTGATCCCATTGTTTCAAGCTTGCTTGGTGATGTCTACCTTGGATCTTCAGGATGTGTATCTGCATGTTCCTGTGACTTTGGGGATTCCAGAGGTTCCTGAGGCTTTACCTGAGGGGTTGTCAGTGCCAGTTTTATGTCCTCCCTTTCGGCCTACGTTCCTCGGCCAGTTTCTTTACCAAGGTAGTGGCTTCCCTCGTGGCTCACCTTCACCTCCTGGGGGTGTCTGTGTTTCCCTACATGGACGACTGGCTTCTTCAGGCCCCCCCTGCCCTGGTGATGTTGCAGCATCTGGATTTGACCATTCATATGCTAGAGGGCCACAGTTTTCTCCTGAATATCCTGAAATGCCATTTTCATCCTGCCACCCGGAGGTCTTTTATAGGGGCAGACTTTGACTCTGTTCTGGGCAAAGTGTTCTTGCCTCCTTCCCATGTACTGTATCTGCATTAGTTTTTGAGGGCGCTATTGTCTCGGACTTTGGCTTCCCAGCTTCAACGGAAGGAGGTGTAGGGGCAGATGGCAGCCTCAGTGTTCACTGTTCCATGGGCCAGGTTGCATCTCGGGCCCTTGCTGTGGCATCAGCACTGTTTTATTCCATTTCCTGTTTGTGATTTTTTGTTGGAAGTTCTTATGTGTCCAGAGGTGGTAGCAGCCTTCAGTAGTGGATGGACTCTTCTAATCTCTCCTGCGGCATGTGATTGTGTCCCGCTCTGTCAATGGTCCTGACAACAGATGCCAGTGCATTGGGTTGGGGTGCCAATGGACCATGCTGGCTCATTAGCAGGGGTTGGGAGTCCCACCAGTCTTCCAACTGGAAGAAACTGTCTGCTGTGGAGGGGGGCCTTCAGTACTTCCAGGGTCCTCTGTTGAGTTGAGATGGCAGTAGGAGCCGAGATTGTTGCAGAGGACCTCAGGAGGGGGGCGTCTGAGGCTTCGCTGGGGGTTTGGTGAATTCTTATATATTGCTGAAAAGTTCCTTTGAGTTGTGGTAGTTGGCAAGGATTCTGTCCTGAATTAAGTTTCTTTTTGTGTATCTGCTGCGTTGGAGGTATTCAGTCATGACAGTTTTGTAGCTGGTGCATGCTTCTGGGGTTTTGCTGTGTCTCCATACTTTCTTGAGACATCTACAAGTGCATCTGGACTCTCAGAAGTTGGTGGTGAACCAGGAGGCTTTGATTGGGCATTGTATGTCAGAGTTACGGAGGGGGACAAGCTTCAGCATACAATGGCGCCAATGCCGAGCCCCAAAACTACACATCATCCTGAAATAGTGAGCCTGGGAGCCCACTGAGACCCGGATCACCGTCCTTTTTAATCTGTTTAGGGCCATACGGAATGCAGGTTCACAGGTGCTGCTTCCTTTTTTTCAATGCTATTAGTCGAGAGGCGTTGATCCAGTGGCTCACTGTAACATGCTTTACCTTGACTAACCCAATCCCTTACTTGCACTGAGTTTCCCCCGTGTTTGTCCTGTGGCACATGGCGTGGATATGCTGCCAAAATTGCTTATATTTGTTTGCAGCTATTAGGCCAAAAATGTTAATCCATTTAGCCCCCTGCACCTTCCTCCTGTGTTCCCACACCAGATGTTTGTATTCGTATGCCACAGTTTGTAACTGCTCCTTTGAGTGAATGGTGTTCAATTTCCTGTGAGTCCTTTGTGTGGCCCTTAAATGCTGTGCACTGTTCTGAAACTCCATTACTGGTTCTAGTGTGTGTGTTTTTAAATTTCAATTCATTTGGGGTATTCCCTTTGAAATAATATACATAAGTAGGAAGACAGTTTAGATCAGCTTGTAATTATCCCACCTAGCATGTTCGCCACCACGCAGAGCTTGTTTTCCAAGTTTCAAATTGTCCTGTGGTCATAGATGGCGATTTGATCCTCTGCATCAGTTTGTAGTGTTTGTCACCGTTGGTGCTCCTTGGGAGGGTTGCACAGCAGCGGGTTCTGGCTGATGTGTGTAGGGCAACCTGTACCATGGTATTCTCACTCTTGTTTTATTATATCACCTCATAGGAGGTGAAGCACTTCCTTAGACCCTGCATCAAGAAAATGTAGTCAATGGTAGATTGGTGTGTAGCCAATGATTTATTTTGAATGGCTATTACTTCTCCTGAGTTGAGATTGTTTGTTTGCAGGAAGGTGTTCAACTTGATTGTTTTGCTGTTGGGCCGCTACTCTCCTGCATCCTTCCCCAGGCGATGCATATTCAAATCCCCCAGAAGCAACAATTCTGCGGCCCCACTACCACTTCTTGTGTTCTTTTTATTTTTGTGGTGGATTGTGTCTTGTGGTCTCCCACTAGTGATATTATGATTTAAAACAATGGCAATTGTGTGAGAAATATTCTCCATTGTAAGTGAAGAAACTCATTCCACTTTCACCCTCTACAATCATCCTATTGATCATCTAGTCTCCCACATGGTAGAGCAATCTGACCAAGGGGCTCAGTGATGTGTGTTGGTTCAACAAACATGCCACTCATATTGACCTTAGGGCTCCCATGCCATGGATATTACAACCAACTATCATTTCCAAAATTGATAAGGATCCCCGAGGAGGTGATATTTATTCTAACACAAATGGGAATTGTTAAGGCTACATACTCTGCTAGAACACCAGCAGTGACGGAGGATTATTAGATCAGTCTTTGCAGTGCAAATTAAGCAATATCTATGCAATTGTATCGAAGACATGCACTAGCAGAATGCATGTCTTCCACAAGTTCATGCTAGTTAAAAACACATCGTTGCCATTGTACATACGCCTGGACTTTGTAAAGTTACATTTGTTGCATTGAAATAGAAGAGAACACTGTTCCTTTAAGCCGGCCTCTGTTAGCGACCCAAACCAATGCGTAAACAGGACACTGGTTGGCGTCTGCAGTTTACTTCGCCAACATTGTGAGAGGAGCGACGGAACGAAGGAAAGGTAATGTGGCCCCCTGCTATTCTACATTGACAAGCGCACCGAAAATCGCCCTCTCTATCTCCCAAAAATAACACGGCCCTTACGTTCTTTTCTAGGCGTTCAGAAAGAAATTCATTGCCGCTGTCAACTAAGAAAACCTGTGTATTGGCTACTGCCATACTCAGACGCGGTAAGCTTTTTTAAAAACAGCGTCGCCTACAGTTAACAAGCATTTGCAATGCAATAGGTCTCGCATTATTTAAATTTGAGCTATTAGCATTGTAAATGGCAATTGTTTTTTGCTTTGTGCTATAGTTTTTTTTACATAAAAAGCTACATATAAAATATGTTTTATTAAAGTTATTTATGCAGTATCTAAATTTTGTTTGCATAAAAGAGTACAATAATATCTTAGTAAAAAAGTCAAATATTTTAATGGTAATTCACCAAATGTTCATTTATGTGTTGGTTTTGAAAATAGCTAAATTAATAGCTTTGTCATTTACAATGCCAATAGTTATAACTTTCGCAAATGTGACACCTATAGCATTTGTAATGCAACATTTGTATTTACGTGACTTAGATGTATTGATATTACAAATAACAATGGCTTTTAATTTTTTTTAATACTTAATAAAAGTGATTGTAATTTATAATGGCAATAGCTTAAACTTTTGTAAATAACTTTTGTGAAGATTATGTTCAGTGTATTTTATTGTAACGAAATCCAAGAACAGAAGTGAAATATTAACATCTTTTTGTGACATTTGTAATAAAGCTTGAAACATTGAGAGAACATATTTGTGCTGTGGTGGTGCTGAGTGATGCTGTGGTGGTGCTGAATGGGGCTGTGGTGGTGCTGAATGGGGCTGTGGTGATGCTGAGTGATGCTGTGGTGGTGCTGAGTGGTGCTATGGTGGTGCTGTGGTGGTGCTGAGTGATGCTGAATGATGCTGTGGTGGTGCTGAGTGGTGCTGTGGTGGTTCTGAGTGATGCTGTGGTGGTTCTGAGTGATAATATGGTGGTGCTGAGTGACTGTACTCACTGTCACTCTGCACTCACTGTCACTCTGCACTCACTGTCACTCTGCACTCACTGTCACTCTGCACTCACTCTGCACTCACTCTGCACTCACTGTCACTCTGCACGCACTCTGCACTCACTGTCACTCTGCACTCACTGTCACTCTGCACTCACTGTCACTCTGCACTCACTGTCACTCTGCACTCACTGTCACTCCGCACTCACTGTCACTCCGCACTCACTGTCACTCCGCACTCACTGTCACTCCGCACTCACTGTCACTCTGCACTCACTGTCACTCCGCACTCACTGTCACTCCGCACTCACTGTCACTCCGCACTCACTGTCACTCTGCACTCACTGTCACTCTGCACACACTGTCACTCTGCACGCACTGTCACTCTGCACTCACTGTCACTCCGCACTCACTGTCACTCCGCACTCACTGTCACTCCGCACTCACTGTCACTCTGCACTCACTGTCACTCTGCACGCACTGTCACTCTGCACTCACTGTCACTCTGCACTCACTGTCACTCTGCACGCACTGTCACTCTGCACGCACTGTCACTCTGCACTCACTGTCACTCCGCACTCACTGTCACTCCGCACTCACTGTCACTCCGCACTCACTGTCACTCCGCACTCACTGTCACTCTGCACTCACTGTCACTCCGCACTCACTGTCACTCCGCACTCACTGTCACTCCGCACTCACTGTCACTCTGCACTCACTGTCACTCTGCACGCACTGTCACTCTGCACGCACTGTCACTCTGCACTCACTGTCACTCTGCACTCACTGCCACTCTGCACGCACTCTGCACTCACTGTCACTCTGCACTCACTGTCACTCTGCACTCACTGTCACTCTGCACTCACTGTCACTCTGCACGCACTCTGCACTCACTGTCACTCTGCACTCACTGTCACTCTGCACGCACTGTCACTCTGCACGCACTGTCACTCTGCACGCACTGTCACTCTGCACGCACTCTGCACTCACTGTCACTCTGCACGCACTGTCACTCTGCACTCACTGTCACTCTGCACGCACTGTCACTCTGCACGCACTGTCACTCTGCACGCACTGTCACTCTGCACGCACTCTGCACTCACTGTCACTCTGCACTCACTGTCACTCTGCACTCACTGTCACTCTGCACTCACTGTCACTCCGCACTCACTGTCACTCTGCACGCACTCTGCACTCACTGTCACTCTGCACGCACTCTGCACTCACTGTCACTCTGCACGCACTCTGCACTCACTGTCACTCTGCACGCACTCTGCACTTACTGTCAATCTGCACTTACTGTCACTCTGCACGCACTCTGCACGCACTGTCACTCTGCACGCACTGTCACTCTGCACGCACTGTCACTCTGCACGCACTGTCACTCTGCACTCACTGTCACTCTGCACTCACTGTCACTCTGCACTCACTGTCACTCTGCACTCACTGTCACTCTGCACTCACTGTCACTTCGCACTCACTGTCACTCCGCACTCACTGTCACTCCGCACTCACTGTCACTCCGCACTCACTGTCACTCCGCACTCTGCACTCACTGTCACTCCGCACTCACTGTCACTCCGCACTCTGCACTCACTGTCACTCCGCACTCACTGTCACTCCGCACTCACTGTCACTCCGCACTCCGCACTCACTGTCACTCCGCACTCTGCACTCACTGTCACTCCGCACTCACTGTCACTCCGCACTCACTGTCACTCCGCACTCACTGTCACTCCGCACTCACTGTCACTCCGCACTCACTGTCACTCCGCACTCTGCACTCACTGTCACTCTGCACTCACTGTCACTCCGCACTCACTGTCACTCCGCACTCACTGTCACTCCGCACTCACTGTCACTCCGCACTCTGCACTCACTGTCACTCCGCACTCACTGTCACTCCGCACTCACTGTCACTCCGCACTCACTGTCACTCCGCACTCACTGTCACTCCGCACTCTGCACTCACTGTCACTCTGCACTCACTGTCACTCCGCACTCACTGTCACTCCGCACTCACTGTCACTCCGCACTCTGCACTCACTGTCACTCCGCACTCACTGTCACTCCGCACTCACTGTCACTCTGCACTCACTGTCACTCCGCACTCACTGTCACTCCGCACTCTGCACTCACTGTCACTCTGCACTCACTGTCACTCCGCACTCACTGTCACTCTGCACTCTGCACTCACTGTCACTCCGCACTCACTGTCACTCCGCACTCACTGTCACTCCGCACTCACTGTCACTCCGCACTCTGCACTCACTGTCACTCTGCACTCACTGTCACTCCGCACTCACTGTCACTCCGCACTCACTGTCACTCCGCACTCACTGTCACTCCGCACTCTGCACTCACTGTCACTCTGCACTCACTGTCACTCCGCACTCACTGTCACTCCGCACTCACTGTCACTCCGCACTCTGCAGTCACTGTCACTCCGCACTCACTGTCACTCCGCACTCACTGTCACTCCGCACTTACTGTCACTCCGCACTCACTGTCACTCCGCACTCACTGTCACTCCGCACTCTGCACTCACTGTCACTCTGCACTCACTGTCACTCCGCACTCACTGTCACTCCGCACTCTGCACTCACTGTCACTCTGCACTCACTGTCACTCCGCACTCACTGTCACTCTGCACTCACTGTCACTCTGCACTCACTGTCACTCTGCACTCACTGTCACTCTGCACTCACTGTCACTCTGCACTCACTGTCACTTCGCACTCACTGTCACTTCGCACTCACTGTCACTCCGCACTCACTGTCACTCCGCACTCACTGTCACTCCGCACTCACTGTCACTCTGCACTCTGCACTCACTGTCACTCCGCACTCACTGTCACTCCGCACTCACTGTCACTCCGCACTCACTGTCACTCCGCACTCTGCACTCACTGTCACTCCGCACTCACTGTCACTCCGCACTCACTGTCACTCCGCACTCACTGTCACTCCGCACTCTGCACTAACTGTCACTCTGCACTCACTGTCACTCCGCACTCACTGTCACTCCGCACTCACTGTCACTCCGCACTCACTGTCACTCCGCACTCTGCACTCACTGTCACTCTGCACTCACTGTCACTCCGCACTCACTGTCACTCCGCACTCACTGTCACTCCGCACTAACTGTCACTCCGCACTCACTGTCACTCCGCACTCACTGTCACTCTGCACGCACTCTGCACTCACTGTCACTCTGCACGCACTCTGCACTCACTGTCACTCTGCACGCACTCTGCACTCACTGTCACTCTGCACGCACTCTGCACTTACTGTCAATCTGCACTTACTGTCACTCTGCACGCACTCTGCACGCACTGTCACTCTGCACGCACTGTCACTCTGCACGCACTGTCACTCTGCACGCACTGTCACTCCGCACTCACTGTCACTCCGCACTCACTGTCACTCCGCACTCTGCACTCACTGTCACTCTGCACTCACTGTCACTCTGCACTCACTGTCACTCTGCACTCACTGTCACTCCGCACTCACTGTCACTCCGCACTCACTGTCACTCCGCACTCACTGTCACTCCGCACTCACTGTCACTCCGCACTCACTGTCACTCTGCACTCACTCTGCACTCACTGTCACTCTGCACGCACTCTGCACTCACTGTCACTCTGCACTCACTGTCACTCTGCACTCACTGTCACTCTGCACTCACTGTCACTCCGCACTCACTGTCACTCCGCACTCACTGTCACTCCGCATTCACTGTCACTCTGCACTCACTCTGCACTCACTGTCACTCTGCACGCACTCTGCACTCACTGTCACTCTGCACTTACTGTCACTCTGCACTTACTGTCACTCTGCACTTACTGTCACTCTGCATGCACTCTGCACTCACTGTCACTCTGCACTCACTGTCACTCTGCACTCACTGTCACTCTGCACTCACTGTCACTCAGATCGAGAGCTGCCACAGCCTTACAAGACAAGGGTTAGGAATAAATACAAACTCTACTGAAGTGTGAGGGCAATTTTTAGCTCAGCATTTTTTCCTGAGACGAAAGAGTCTGCCTTGAGACACTTCCAGTTCAAGAACCAACCATTCAAGCTCTTAAAGATTTAAGGAAACGTTAGCTACCAGGGATGGGATCGGAGAAGACAGTGCACAATCACAGCACATGTATGGAGTATGAGAGAGGCACCACCAGTGTAAGAAGAATGTAAAGCAGAGGGACAATAGAAGAAAGAGAATATTTCATAGATACTCATATTATGTTACTTTGGGGGACTGGTCCACAGTATGTAAAACTACAAAAAAAGAAATATACACAGCGAGAGAGGTAGCGAAAAGAGAGAGTCAGTGAATAAGAATGAGAGACGAAGGCGGGAGGAAACCAGTGGGGAATCGAGAGAAGAATAGAGAACTAGAGAGAGAAACATGCAGAGAATGGAGAGAGTCATAGAGTGAGGCACAGAGAGTGAGTGAGGGAGGGTAACTAAAGTACAAAAAATATATCTCCTGACCAGATCCCATATGTGGATTACTATTAACTTCTTGAAGTTATAAACCACTAAAATAGAAATTCTGCTTGCCACCAAGAAATCGCATAATTAAAATAAGGTAGAGTGGCCCCAGATCATGCGTCCTGTGCTAAATCTGTCATTAGAAAGTAAGGTTTCCAAAGTTTCAAGTTCCTGCTTACCCCATCTGCAAACACTTAAAATGCGGCTTTCCTGGCCGACCCCAGGTGGTGATACATCCATGTGGCAACTTGTGATGCACCGCTGCAGAATCTCGGAACGCAATTAATTGTATTTTCATTTGTGAAGGTTTAACTGCAGCGATTTAGCCATTTCAAAGCAGTAAAGTGTTTAGGGGAGCGGGAGCCTGGAGGATACTTCAGGCCCAGGGCAGGGGCTGGGCTACATCAGCTAAGAATGGAAAATTGCAGGCAGAGGGGCCCAGAAGCAATGGAAGTTGATTAACCAATGATTTTACTTTCGCTACCAACCAATGGCATATTGGTAGCAAAAGTAAAATCATGCCCCCGCTGACCTCCTGTGTCATCGCAGGGTTGACTCCTTCTCTCCTCCTTAGTCCGTTAACATACTTCTGTTTGCTAATGAGGCGTCATGCAAGCATATAGGCAGAAGTGTAAAAACTACAGGAAAGTAACCTGGGTTCTTAGAATCCTGTTTATATTCTGTCCCTTCTGCCTTAACTAACTACGGAGACATATAGCCCTGAAGCAGCTAACTGTTAGGGGAGCGGGAGCCGGGAGGAAACTAAAGGCGCCGGGCAGGGCCTTTAACTTAACTCCGGTCAGCTGGGGCCATTCATCGTGATATATAATAAATATATCGGACTGTGTATGACCGCCGCTACTAGGGCAGGCAGAGGCAGTAGCGCAGCGGTGGGGGGCAGCAGAGTAGTGTCATTAAAACACCGGGGTCACAACATCACCACGCCAAAAAACAAATAAAAAAGCAGCGTTGGTTTGGCATTGGACATGCCTTCCGGTTATTACTCACTGTTACGTGGTAGGCCGGGGCACTGCCTTAATTCACTGAAATAGGCCTGGTATAGTGCTGCTACCGCTCTCAACGCAGATGAGTTAACTTGAATGCTGATGATGACTCAGGCCGGGCGTGGCAATCTAGAACAAAATCTGCGCACGCTTCCTGGCTGCCGCACAGACCCTTCACCTGCCGGACCAAATCCAGCCCAAATTGCCTAATCAGTGTCCCGTCAAGCGGCAACACTGAACTAAGGGCCGCAAAAGCGGTAATGTCATCCGAATCTTCTTGGCTCAGGCTCTCACAGCCGCAGCAATACTCTTCAAATGGACTCGGGAGAGGAGAACAACACTCTGCGCCGTCAGTGAGGTACATTAAACCTACTAAATATAAAACATCAATATCATATGTGAGTCACGTGCAGCAGATGCGTGTAGACCCGGCCCTGAAAAGTAAGTGCCGGTGCTAAGCACCGGCACAAATTAAGCATGGTGTGAGTCTGGTGGCCTTCCATAACGAGCCATCTGCACCCGAAGTTCGCGCCCATCCAGTACGGCTCCGTCCATGGCGTCCATCGCATCCTCGGCATCACGTTTGTCATGGAATCTTAAAAGGAAGTCAGGCAGGCCGGGGGCGGTACTGCGGGACACCTCTGTGACGTCATTCCCGGGCCGCGCTCTGATTGGCTGCTGGCCCGGGACCTGACGTGCAACCAGGAAGAGGAGCCGGCAGCAGGAAGTGGCGTGAGCATTGCGGCCCCGGGGCTCCCGTGACCAGGAAGGAGCCCTGGATACTGTTTCCCTTAAAGTCCCGGTCCCGAGATGGGGGACCGGGTGAAGACTCGCGGGGCGAAGCGGGCGCACTGAGGAGGCGGGGCTCCCATGTGGAGAGAGAGCCCCGCCGAGCGCTACCACCGCCCGGCCACAGAGAAGCCTTCTGTCCAGCAGCGGGCCCCCGGGATGTGGGGAGAGCCTGCAGCTGCGGAGGAAGGGAAGGAGCCTGGAGACCCGGGGAGCGCCCGCCAGACACCGGTGAGTGGAGCCGGGAGGAGAGGGGCTGGTGTGTGTGGAGGGGTCTCTGTGTATGCGTGTAGGTGACGGGGGTGTGCCTGTGTATGCGTGTATATGTGCGCATGCGTGAGTGCTGTGTATGCGTGTACCCCAACCAGCACCAAAGACACCGAATCGACCATGAAAGGCATCCACTCAGGAGCACACTTGGACCCCTGCCATCCGCACATCTTCTACAGAGCCGCCACCATTGTGCCATAACTACGACGCACCATCAGCACCACCTTCAAAACCGATATTTTTCCCAACTACTGGAATCTCGCCAAAGTCAAGCCCCCACTGAAGAAGCCCTTGGTAGATCCTTCAGACCTTAAGAACTACCAATCCATCTTCCTCCTCCCCTTTGCTACCAAGGTAACTGAGAAGACCATCAAAGCCCAACTAATGAAATTCATTGAAGAGATCTCCATCCTCTATCCCTCTCAATCCGGATTCCGCAGCAATGACAGCACAGAGACCAAACTACTCGCCGCCACAGACGAAATCCGCACCCTCCTCCACCAAGACCACTCCACGGCCCTGATCCTAATCAACATCTCGGCAGCCTTCAACACCAACTCCCACCGCACCCTTACCACCAGACTCCATGACCCTGGCATACAGGGAACCGCATTCGAATGGCTCCCCTCCTTCCTCACCGGTAGGACTCAAAGAATCAGACTACCGCCCTTCCTCTCCATATCCACAGAAATCAACTGTGGAGTACCCCAAGGATTATCACTCAGCCCTACTCTCTTCAACATCATCATGGCCCCATTGCCCCCATCATCATCAGACAACAGGGTCTAAACATAGTATCCTATGCCGATAAAACCCAGCTCATCCTCTCCCTCACCAAGGATCCCGTCACCATGAGACTCATCTTCCAGGAAAAAATGAAGGACGTTGCATCCTAGATGAGCAGCAGCTGCCTAAAGCTCAACTTGGAGAAGAAAGACCCTCTCCCACCGCATTGGGGCATACCTGGTGGCCCACTGCCCTCTGCAGCTCACCTACCCCCACAGACCAGGCCCGGAAACTAAGCATTGTGCTCAACTCCTCCCTCTCCATGGCCCGACAGGTCAAGGCCGGTGCCTCCACCTGCTTCAACACCCTCCGCATCCTTCGCAGGACCTTGAAATTGATCACCCCAGAACCAAGAAAGACCATCACCCACACACTCATATCCAACAGTCTGGACTACAGAAATGCCCTCTACACCAGAATCAACAAGTCTCCGCTCCGCAAACTCCGGACCACACAGAACACCACAGCCAGACTCGTCCTTGGCATCCCTCGACAAGAACACATCTCTCAACACCTTCGAGACCTCAACTGTTTCCCCATTGAGAAGAGAGTAACCTTCAAGATACTCACCCATATCGACAAATGCCTCCGGACCCCATACCTCAACAAAGGAATCTCCTTCCACGTACCCAAGAGAAACCTCTGATCTGCCGACCTCGCTGAAACTCCATGCATCCACAGAGCCAGAACGGGTGGAAGAGCCTTCTCCTACATCACGTCCAAGATCTGGAACGAGCTCCTGATCGACTTCTTCAGGAAGACCCTCAAGACCTTGCTCTTTGACTGACCACAGCTGCTTATCCACCCAGCGCCTTGAGACCCTCACAGATGAGTAGCATGCTTAACTATTCCCTGATTGATTGATTGATTGATTGATTAAATCCAGTTAATCAGTGTAACATGATGTTTTAAAATAAATGTAACCATTTCCTGAGAAAGAAGATATTTACCATTAAAATACGTTAACCCTCATATCCTCATCAAAGCATCCAACATCACAGAACACTGCAATGAATAACAATTAAATAGGATATACCTGTTCCATACTTTTTGCTTCTTGATGATATCTTCTGCACAAATAAAGTGATTTAAATTATTACAGGAATGTAGTTAAATAAGTCACTGAAGGTGAAGGTATTTGGGCATTCTTCACCTTATTGAGTCTTATGCTATATGGCAACATCTAGTACTGTCATATGTTCAACCTCATGCATATTCAAATGACCAACATGAATTAGTTTGATGCTACATGACAGGCATCTCATTAAAAGATAATACATTCATTCAACTTTTCTCGTAGTAATTTATTATAAGAATCTGTTCTACAATTCATAACATTTTGTTTTATGGCAAAGTCAACGCTTCAGTCTAAGAAACTTAATTCCTTCATTTTAATCATGGTTGGCCTTGGTCTTCTCTGCAGGGTCACCACCAAACAGTTTGCCTTTGCCCCTCTTTTTTTCTGAATTGGTTTTTGTTGGCATTAAGGCTCTCTGCACTTTATCACTGCTAAACTGCTTGTGCTCTCTCTTTTAAGTATGGTGAACATTGAATTTACTTATAAGTCCCTAGTAAAGTGGTATTACATGTACCTAGGGCCTGTACATTAAACACTACTATCAGGCATGCTTTACCCCTTATGCCACCCTTTTAAGTAGCCTTTTTAAACAAGTATCAGGCCTTCCAATTCAACTGGTTGGAAGTTTTAAACTGCTAATTCATCTTAAAAAATTAACTCTCTTACCAATCCTTAAACATCCTTTTTAATACATATAAGTCACCCCTAGATTAGGTACTAAGCAGCCCTTAGGGCAGGTGCATTGTTTTTAAAAAGTTGGACATGTATTTTTATGTTTGACAAGTCCTGGTCATGAAAAACTCTCTTTGTTATTTACTACTCTGAGGCCTGCGTCTCTAATTGGGTTACATTCTTACATTTTATACGTGCTAACGATTGATGGAGATCAGGTAGAAAAGTCATGTTTGGTATCCAATGAATTGCAATTTTAAATCTTCTCTATTGGTGAAGTTGGATTTTAAGTCACTATTCTGCTAATGCTATTTTCAGAAACTTTGCCTTTTCTGGTCCCAACCATTTGGTGCCTGCAGCCTGTTCCTGTGTCACGTTGCTTGGTGTGGTTTGAAGTTGGCATTTGTTCCTCCCAGACAGCCATCCACATTGGAGGGACTAGTTGTTGCCTGGATGGGCCATATCAGGCAGTATGGCGGCGCTGAGCTGTGCACAGCCCAACTTGCACTTCAAAAGCCGGTGCCTCCTCTCTCACATAAAGAACTTCTCATTTGCTTATTGTGCAGGCAGACAGACGGGGACCAGGTCAGGAAGGCAGGACATTTCAGACACTTCTCTGAGATGAACCCTTCAGAAGTTTCTCCCACTTCAATGAGGGCACAAAGTATAAAGATTAGGACCTTCAGACCCACTCATCATATCACCCCAGGACCAGTGGACTCTCCAGGAGGATTTCCAAGATGTGTAAGGTCTGCCCTGCTACTTGTGGACAGCACTGCTGCCCATGTACTGCCCTGCTGAGGCTCACCTCGCTGTTTGGATGCAGGACCTCCAGAGTGTCAACAGTAGTCCGTTGGCTGATCACTTAATCTGAGCAACAGGGACACAACAGGCTCCTCAACACCAGCCCTGATGCTCCTTGATGCAAAACTTTGGATCGCAGCTCCTGTTTGATGGCTTCATAGTTACCGATCCAGCTCGAAGCACCTTGATGCTGAAATTGGTACAGCTCACTGCATCCTGCAACAAGCACCGATGCATCTCAACACCAGTCCTCGCATTGCCAGTCTCAGATCAGTGTCCTCATCATCTTGATGCAGTGGTTCACCTCTTAATGCCTGCAGTGCGCTCCTGTTGGGCAGCTTCACCGGCACCAACCCTGCAGAATGCACCTCGATGCAGGACCTCGCCCCACAGTTTCTGTTTAGCAGCTTCTTGATGTCCGCGTGATGCAGGCCGACACGCACTAAGCATCTCGACTCCAAGGGTACAAGTTACTTTTTGACAGTGGGCTTGTAGTGTAGTCCTAATAGTAGCATGTCATGCAGTACCTACGCTGTTTACGAATCACATATTCTGTGGGTCTGTTGGCAGACTGACTCCGTGCACCTCCACCGCATATGTTAGCCTATGGTTTGCATTAGCTAGCTTGCAGTGCCACTAGAATCTCCTGCTATCAGATTGATTCTTTTTTGGCAACATCAGAACACAATAAAATCAGACTCGTGGAAACAATATACTACTTTTCACGTGCTTGCTTGTTTTGCTCTCAGAGAGATACAGAGAAGAAACAGTCAAGTATTTTTACTATAAGAGTTTATTGTACCGTAGTTCTTCTCATGTAAAATAAATGCGCTGTTACAACTGTAACACAGTAGCAGAGATATAGGAACAGCAGTACAGTGAATAAAAAGGAATATTATTGTCTACCATTTCCCAATACTCACAAACATATACATAAACGTGAAATGCATTTATAAAATAAAGTGGGTACTCCTAAGATGCCTCTCTAGATGTACCTGAGTGTACCTAGCATGTGAGTAGGAATGAAAGAGCTAATGAGCCTAAGAGCCTAATAGCCTAGAATGTAAGAGCCAAGAATCCCGCTAGGATTTAGTCAAACCTGAATAGTGAGAGTGTGGGACTTCGTTGTGGACTTAAAGTTGGACACCCCGTCAGGGATAGTTAGACCACTGTCAGCTGGAGTAATGGCATGCCGGAGCCGCAGCATCTCTGGTCAGTGTGTCTGCCTTGAAGTCTTGGTTCCCTCCTGCCTACTGATAGCAAGAGGTGCTGTATTTATATAGTCTATGTACGTGTGTTAGCCATTGATCAGTATGAGGATGAAGTTTGGGGATTAAACCTTTGTGGGTTGATAGGAGAGGTGAAGTATGCCCCCCTGGAGAGTGTACTCATAAATTATTCATATGTGCTAAGGATAACGTCTTTAGCAATATCGATCGGGCAGGACCCACCCTCGTCATAGAACTAGGTAAAAGGTTTAGTCCTTAAAAACTGTTAAGTCTTATAAGGCGTTCTCTCCCTAAAAGGCATTCTCTCCTTATTTGGAGTTATGTCCTTAAAAGGCTTGTTCATATGAAATGAAGGGGAGATGATGTAGGGAAAGAGTGTGATGTTCTCTAAGCCTATGTCAGGGTACCGATATGAAATATAACAGACTAAGCTCAGATTTGTAGACAGCCTATAACCGATCAAGGTCAGCCCAAACTTGTGTAACCTGGTATCCGTAGTTAACACTCTTTACCTCTACGTCTATGTTTATCTAAAACAATTAAAAAATAATTACTCAGGTTCAATTGATCAGATTTTTGTTGTTTTGGTGTTAAATAATTTATAAAAATTGACTCTCTTTTTCTAAATTGGTGTGGGATTATTTTATTGTTGATTTTTAACTTTATTACTGTGTGTGTGCTGCTTAAATGCTTAACACATTGCCTTTAATTTAAGCCTGACTAGTATTTTGCCAAGTTACCAGAGGGTTAAGCACTAGTTAATTTAGTGATTTTTCATGGTTCACCCTGACAAGGATTATGGTTGTTGGTTGAGTAGGGTTTTACCAACCCTCATTCAATATCCCAATTTCTCACAATCATATATTATCTAAATGACACTATGATCAAAGGATTGGTATATTTTCACAGCCTCGTCATATTTTCTTCCCTGCATTGATTGATTTTCTAGATGAAAGCCTAAAATCTGCAGGATTTGAGCAAACTTTTAGGGGCTGAGGTTAATCATCCCACTCACCTTATTTGAGGCTCGCAAGAAAACTTGATCCTGATATAATACAGTCCACTTCAAAGGCAAAGTCATCACTATTGTGAAAGACACCATCATCCTCCATTGCTACCAAAATTAGAGTATGCACAAAACAGTATAATTACACTGTTATATTGCCTATGACATTGTACTCATTCATGTACGTCTGGGCTGCATTGCCACTGAAATCTTACTCTTTATTTATATGAACTTTGAACTAATATCGACAATACAATGCGTAACACTATAACATATTGATTCTACCTAGCATCTGATATTTGATGGCTTTTATAGTGCAATACTGTGTGTAGTTTCTGCATTTGTATGGTCTTTTTCAATATTTGATTTCGAATTCTGTTCATGATTAGGTTTTGTAGCTACTTGAACGTCAGAAGCTCAAATAGTAAATTCAATGTTCCATGAATTTTCAGTCTTCTAAATAACTAAAGAGCCCCCTTGCCCAGCATCAGAAATTCTTACGTTGGTAGAAGTAGAGGTTTATGTCAGGACATAGTTATTTCATGCATTCTAGCATCAACCATATGTAATGGCACTCACCCATTAAGTGATCTGAATTTTAGAAATGGCCACTGCCACTTGGAAATAGCTCTCTGAAGTTTACTCTATGGTCCCAATTCTAAGGTGACTGAAAATTAAAACACATATTTTGGCACTGCCAAAACTCAAAATCAGACTCTTGTCTGGGTTTGTTTTATGTCAAAATGCACGAAGGCATAGGCAAGCACAAATACCGTATTGAAGAACAATCGTGGAGGATTACCTTTGCTTCAAAAAGGTCCTCTATCAGTCCTTTTATTACATCTGTTTCCATCAACACCCCTAGACTAGAAACTCCCCAAAATAATGGCTTCCTCCTGAATGCCAGAATGCAGATAATCTTCTGCAAATACTGTCAAATATATGACATTTTCGGAAGAATTTGAAAAACGACTAAAGTTCTGTCAAGTTTCAGAACTTCTGCAGTTGGAATTCATTCTAATCATTCTGCACTATCAGTACTCATGAGACTGCAATGCAAAAATACAACTGAATATATATATACATGTATTTTATTATTTTTTATTCTTTATTTTCTCAAAGAGTAAACCAAGCACCAGAAGACAGCGGAGCAGACTAACAGCAGGATGAGATATAGAAAACATGTGGAGTTACTGACACACACACACACACATACTTTTACAAAGAGACCTCAGCACAATTAACATAGTAAAACCTGGGAAGGTGGTGTATTCAGCCTTGGGTAAATACAGACAATTTCAAGAGGAGGGCTTTGCAACCTTTTCAATTGTGGAAATGTATACTGTAATGTCCTATTACTTACCGGTAATCTTCATTACTCCGCGTCCCGAAGTCATCGACACCTTCCTAACAAGTGAGATAATCCATCTCACAGCCAAAAAAAAGAACGAACGAATGCTGGACCTACCCTCCCCCTCCCGCTGGGAGTACATAAGCGTACCAGTCCCAGCATTCCCTCTGAAATATCAAGCCAGGGATAAAGGTTGGCAGAAAGAGAGGGAGGGAGGGAGGGAAGTCAGGAAGGTGTCGAGGACTACAGGATCCCGGAGTAATGAAGATTACCTGTAAGTGATAGGCCATTACCCCCATATCCCTACGTCCTCGACACCTTCCTAACAAGCAGACCCGGCATTCATCCAAAAACCAGGAGCGAACACAGCCCAAAAACACCCAAAGCAAAACCGCCACAGACCCCAGCAGAACGGGAAGGCGGCAAGGGTGGATGAAGCAAAAGAACAACGCCCCACAGAACACAGAGAGAGGAACACCCCGGACCTCCACCCAAGAGGCAGCCACCCCCACCGCAGAACACAGAAGGAGCCAAGCCCCAAGGGAGCACCCAGCGGGGCACAAACAACCCCCCCCCCCCCGGACCACCGGGAGAAGGGAGCCCCAGGGAAAAAACAGCAAGGGAGAAACCCACAGCCCCACGCATCGCCAAGCAGCCGCCCCACCAGGGACAAAACAGGCCAACCCGGCCCAACAACCGAGAGCGCACGAGAACAGGCAGCACAGGAGGACACCGCAAAGGCCCAGAAAGGAACCAGCAGGGGCAAGACAGAGAGCGAAACCCTTCTCCAATGAAGGGAAGAGAGCGACCCACAAGCGGGGCAACCCACAAACGACCACACCAAAAGGTGAGGGGAGGAAGACGAGACCAAAGAGGTACTCCAAAGGAAGACAACAACGAACTGGACCAACCACTGTGCCAAACCCCAACACACCAGGGGAAGCCACCAGCAGAGCCACCAAGACCGAAGACGGAGGAACCAGAAAAGAAAACAGGCACCGACCCAGAGCCACAACCAGGAAGAAAAGGGGTCCAGGAACCCAGGCAAGGCCCCCACCAACAGACGACAATTGTGGCAAAAAGGGAACCGGAGGCACAGAAACCCCCAGAAGGCAGGAAAGACAAGCAGCCAACTCCAGCAGAGACAGTGGACAGCAGCAGCTGAAGCCGACACCCCGGGAGAAGAAAATCCGGGGCACAGAAACCAGCCAGCGGCCAGGCCCGAGGCAACCAAAAGCAAAAGACAAAGGGAACACGAACCCAGGAACCCGCCCAGACCTGGCCAGGGAGAGCAAAAAAACAGCACCCAAGGCAGCACCACAAACAGCCTGGGCACAGACAAGTGAGAAATCCCAAAGGCCGAACACAGAACTGGGGAACCAAACCCAGAAACGGGAAGGAGGAACCGGCAGCAACCAAGAACCGAGCCACCGGCCAGGAGGCCCCCAAGGGACCACCAAAGGCGAACCCAAGAAGGCCAAAACACGAAGGCCAACAGGGAGGCCAAGAGTTCCACAACGCAGGAGGGCCAGAAAAAGCCAAGAAGCCAACCGTACAACCAACAAGACAGCCAGCCAGGAGGACCCCAAAACAGCCACGGCAGAACCCCGAAAGGGGAGGCAGAGGACCAACGAACCCAACCCCAAAACCACAGAACAAAAAGGGGCCCAGGGAAGGCACCAAAGCCCGCCACTGCCAAACCAACAAGAGAGGAAAAGCAGCAGGGTGACAAAGAGGGAGAGACCGGCAAGACACAACCGTCAACAATGCGGTAAAGGAAGGGACACAAGCCCAACCCAAAACCCAGACCAGCAGGGACAGAACCAACGGACACCAAGAGGCCTAAAGCAACAGAGAACGAGCGGCCAGGGAGGACCCAGGCAGGGCCCCACAAGGGGAGGCTAAGAACAGGGACCGCCAGGGAACAAACCCAACATAGGCAGAGCCGAGACCCCACAGAGACCCGGAAACCCAAGGCAACCACAGGAGAGGAGCCAGGAGAACCCAAAAAGGCGCACAACCCCCGAGGGGCGTGGGAACAGACCCAAAAAGGGAAAGACAAACCCCGCAGAGACAACAAGAGCAACGGCAGAGACACCACAGGCCGAAAGCAGACCTTACAGGAGGCAAAAACGGACAAACCCAAGAACCCAAGGGGAACACCACAGCACCAGGGCCCGGGAAGGAAGAAAAAAGGGGCAGCGGGGAAGGAGCCAAGCGACCCATACACCAGGGGAGATCGACACCAGTCCACAACTGGCAACCACACCCACAAACCCACCAGCCAAGACCAAGAGAAGGCAAGGGGAGGAGGACACCATGAACTGAACCCAAAAGGCAAGAAAGAAGGGCACAGGGCAGCCCAAACCCCTGAAGTTGTAGGGAGGGACACCGAAGCAACGTACCCAAGAAACCAAGGAGCCAGCCAGGCAGAAGCCAAGGAAGACCCACAACACCCAGCCAACACAAGAGGCAAAGGGAGAGGCAACCAGCAAAGGAAAAGGACCCCAAAGTGCACCAAGCCACAAAGAGCGAGAAGAGGGGAAAAGGAAACCACCACCGGAAACCAAACCCCACCCCAACCAAGTGCAACACAACACAGCACCAGGCAAGAGGCAAGCCGCAACCATAGCCAGAAAGCCCACCAGGGGCCCCAGCAGGACAGACCCAGAGCAACAGCCAAACAAGGCCCACCAGGACAGAGGGAGAGCAGAACAGCCCCCTCGCCCCGGAAAAAAACAACTGAACCCTGGAAACAGGGAGTCCGGACGCTCGAAGGACCCTGAAGCAGAAAGCAGGAAGCGACCCAGCCAAACCCAAGCAGGGGCCAAGGCCAAGAGCAGACGTGCCACAACCGAACACAGAGGGCAGCAAGGCCACCCCCATGACCCACAAAAGGAGAAGAGCGAACGCAAGGGCACCCGAGGGCCCAGCCGCCACACCCAGGCACCACCAGGCGCCAGCAGGGAGGAAAAGCCCCAGGCCAGGAAACCCCACACAGCAAAAACCA
The DNA here is from genome assembly GCF_964263255.1 of Lissotriton vulgaris. Classification (NCBI taxonomy): domain Eukaryota; kingdom Metazoa; phylum Chordata; class Amphibia; order Caudata; family Salamandridae; genus Lissotriton; species Lissotriton vulgaris. Next base: position 560,069,129 of record NC_141691.1, read on the forward strand.
GAGCACCGGCCATGCACCGGGGGACAAGAAGAAAAAAAACGGCACCCTGAGCCCGGGCAAAGCCAACACCCCCGGAAGGACGCAAGGAGCGCCCAGCACCAGGAGCCACAGGCAGGCACCCAGACAGGAACGCACTAGGCCCAAACCCACAAGAACTGGAAGGAACCGACAGGGTGGACAGGCTGAAGGCGGAAAAAACCGCAAGACCGGCAACCAAGGGGGACAGCCCACCAGACACCAAGGACGCCCAGGGGGAACAGAAGCACACAGAGCAGGAAGGGAGGAAGTCCCGAGACCAGAGGAATGAAAAAGGCCTGAAACCGCCCCAAAGTAAAAGCCCATGAAAGTGGAAAACATGGAGACAATGCCGCAGGTCAGCACAGCAGAAGAGCACAGCCAGGAAGAAGAAACCTGTAATGTGCAAACAGAGACCGTCCCCCAACTTCACCGCCCAGACGACAACCAGGAACAGGTGCCGGCCAAGCGGGAGTCAGGATGACAGAGACACCAAAACCTGAGGAGGAAGAAGGGCGCAGCAGAGGGAAGGAAGGAAAAGACAGAGCGCAGAAACCACACAAAGTCCCAATCCAGCGCAGGGACAGGGAGCGGCACAAGTCAGGCAAAAGCCCCTGAACATGCCGAGCAGGACTCCCAGACAGGACTCTCGAGGCAGCCCCACCACGGACAACCAGACCCTCCCAGGCAAAGCACAGAACACACGGGCAGAGTAACATGTAAGTGCAAGGCAACTGGGGAAAAAGCAGAACTGCTATGCGGTACTCACCATAGGGGCAGGAAGGACACCAATCGTCCCGCCCCAAGCCAGCCCAGGCTCCATCCAAGACACAAGCGCCGGGCGGCGAAGAGGACTGCAGCCACAGGTCTGACACCGACCTCCAGAAAACCATCCTGGAAGTCGCCGAGCAGGACTCCCAGACAGGACCCTCAAGGCAGCCCCACCACGCACAGCCAGACCTACCCAGGCAAGCAAAAAAAACACATAGCCAGAAGAACATGGAAGTGTGAGGCAACAGGGAAAAAATGGAACCGCTATGTGGTACTCACCACAGGGGCAGGAAGGACACCAAGCGACCTGCCCCCAAGAGCCAGCCCAGGCGCCACCCAAGACACCAGCGCCAGCAGGGAAGAGGACCGCAGCCACCGGACCAACACCGACTCTCCAGAAATCCAGCCCCAATTTCCAATTTAAAATTTCCAATTTAAAACATTTATAGAGCGCAACGTTCACCATACGGTTTCTTGGTGCTAGTGAAGGGTCCGGCAACTGAGGCAAAATAAGCCTGTCGTAGGGCAAGAATGGGCCAGTTACACGGAGAAGGCCTGTTTGAAAAGGAACGTTTTTAGGTCTTTGCGGAAAGAAACATAATAAGTGGCAGAACGTAGGTGGTCGGGGAGGGAGTTCCAGAATGTAGGAGCCAAGGTAGAGAAATTGGCTCCACCCCACTTTTTGCACTTTCAGCCCCCGCAACAACACCACGAACAGCAGGGGGGACAGAGAGGAACGAGGCCAGCAGCATCCCCACAGAAATAGGGAATAAGCCCAGTAGCAGATGGCATGCAGCACTGCAGGAGGCCCGGGGACAAACCTCTGCAACACCAGGCGTCACCGATTCACATCCCCGCGTTATTTTCCAGAAGGGCATCCATCGCCATCATCATCATCAAGCCAGGTAGGGGAACCAGGAGCACCACCCAGCGTAGCCCCCACCCCAAAACAGCCTCAACCGCGCTTCTCCCACCTGGCCCAGCCACAGGAAGACGCGCGCTGTAACCCGGAAAGAATCCTGGAGGAGCAGCGCCCCAGCCGCAAAGGGCCGAGCACCCATCAACGCGACTCCCAGCAAGCCCGGCAGGCCAGAATAAGCGGACCAGGAAGACAAATCCACCGAAGAATCAGGTAAGCAGCAAACACGTCCTATTCTGTCAGAGACAGAAAAAAAGAACAGAGGGAATGCTGGGACCGGTACACTTATGTACTCCCAGCGGGAGGGGGAGGGTAGGTCCAGCATTTCTTCGTTGTTTTTTTCTGTCTGTGAGATGGATTATCTCACTTGTTAGGAAGGTGTCAAGGACGTAGGGACCTGGGGGTATTGTGTAAAGAGAGGTCATCATTCTATTGTACAGGTTCAAATGCAAAGAACACCTTTTGCTATCTTTAGTTTGGGACGACCTACCAGAATGATTCATCCACAATTTTTAATGTTTAATAAAAACCCAATGCACTGCTAAAGTCGTATTTTAAGTAAATATTTAAGAAAGATAATGTTTAAAAAGCTACACTTTGTGTGCCAGAACCCCTAAAAAAGTTATTTCTCATTCGCTTCACAGCAGCTGGATCCTGCCAGTACTCCCCCTTAGTGAGGTGTGAAAACTGCTCCCAGAGCAGCAACAATGGTTTAGGACTTTTTGCAGCAGAACCTCTGAGTGAGCTATGAGTGTGTGTGAATGTGTGATAATTTCATGTAGAAAGAGAAATTGGGAAGAGAAACCTTTATTTACTAAGCAATCTGTAGCTGTCTTGCCACCAACCCCGTGAGAGGAGGAGCCGAGTCCCAGAACTGGTTTGTTGTAGCTGAGGAGAAAGGGACGGCTCCTTTCTCTAAATACACCCCTAGTCGGCACACTAGAAGCCTACAAGGCAGAGGGATACTGCCATAATGGATTTGTCTCAAAATAGTGCCCTGAGGGATGGTTTGCAGTAAGGAAAACAGGATGTGCCACACATGTGGGAAATATTGTCAATGGGAACTATTTTCTCATTGGTTAGGGAATGTCCTGCAGTTACCATCCTCCACACAGGCTAGTGAATCCTGAAAAAGTGGCAGAACACCCACAGCTCACAAGACCATATCTGTACCTAAGAAAGAACAGAAGAGGACTGTACCTGCTATCTGTGACCTGAAGGGCCAGACCCACTTTTATCCGGGACTGTGACCAATACCAACTGGGTCTGGAATGGATCCTGTTGATGGCCTCTACTCTGGCTGGGCCTGCCACCTAAGAGCTGTCCTTGAAGACCTGGGAGCCTTAGACAAAATCAAGAGAAACATCTCCTGAAAGTCTAAAAAGTTGAAACTTAGAAAATGTTTGACTTCCAAGAACTCTGGAGCATCAACGGATCTTCATATCAAATGTGTGTTATTTCAGAAGAATATGGTTGAATAAAGCTTCAGGTTTGCCCAGCCGGGGGATTTTAACTTTCATAAAAATCACTTAGGGTCCAAATTAGATCCACCGAAATATAAATCTCATAGGATATAATGGGATTTATATTTCGGCGGACAGAATATCTGTCACTCTTATAATGGAGTAACCCGTCTACCAAGATTTAAATCAGGCTCTACATTTGAAGGTGGAACTCTTGACTGGAGGAAGGCAAGTAAAGTATCCACCAGACAAGAGGAGTTTGGTGGGCATGAAGTTTTAATTTTCCTGCTCTGAGCTTTTCCCCTCAAGACCAATGGCTTCAATGGGACCTAATCAAACCGCTATCTAACTTTGAGAATCCTTCACTGGATAGACCCTGCAGTATTGCTTCACTAGTGAATTTGACTTCCATTTCAGAAACTAAGTCAGGAGGAAAACTGAGTGGTATGACCCAATTGGATTATACGACCTCCACTCCTTGCGGTTGGCCAAAACTCAACACGAATAGTAACTTATGATTGGCTCTTTCTCATGATGTTTTCGCACTAAAACTTAAAAAATCATATCTGTGGATCCACTTAATGGAGTTTATTGTGTTGAGGGTAGAAGATGTAATTGATTTGGGTCTGGCTAAGTACTTTGCACCCTTTTTCATAAGTTAAGCCTGCCTGCCCTGTTCCATGACTACCGGTGGCTGAGCCCAAGCTTATTAAAGAACTTGGGTGTTGGACCCGACTGGATTTTTGACTTTTTACTATGAAATGACACATATTCCCCAACGAATAACCCATTTGATTACAGTGCTATAACCATGTGATTAAAGGTTATAGAATTGAAGCATTACCTGGCTCCCCTTATTTCAATTAAGCCTTTGTAAGCTCTCATAGAAGAACTAATCTGTTATTGTATTTTGGCTAATATTGCATAATTGCGAAGAGCCTATGAGCTAGAACATTCTATAAGTGTGCCACTATTGTTTCCATATGGCGTCAATTGCAGTGCCAGATTTGAATGCTAGAGGCTCTGACTTTGCTTGCATTATAACAAGGTTGATAACTTGAGTGCCATTCATTTTCATTTGTGTCACATATGATATGTACATATGTAGATATACGTTTTTATTATTACTCTGCCTCCCCCTCAAGTCTGAATGAAGCTGACAAACATGCAAACTTGATACCCAATGACAACTGACACGCAATGGCATCTTTCTGCTGACTTCCAAGTGCTCACAGGCTGTTTTAATCATGATCTTTGGATCTTCAGTGGTGGCTAGTAAGTCAAATGAGCCATAAAGAGCATCAGCTCCAAACCTCAGCAGACATTATCTTGGAAGTGTGCAATGTGATACTGGCCTACACCTGGCGTCCTAGTTTGGACTGCAAATTCTAAGGTGAGAGGGAGATTCTCTGAAAGGAGTTGAGCAGCTCTGACTTGTTCTCTGCCAGTGCAGTTCTTGCCCTTTGGCTAAACGGATGCGCAGATGCCTAGTCAAAATCCTTGTAGTGAAATTGTGTTTGTCCTTTTGAACGCTCTCCTTCATGAAAAATTGCTGAATTTGTGTTTACTGGGCTAGCATGTGGAATTGTTTAATAGATCCAATTTGGAAATAGATTTATTACCTCTCCTAAAATGAAAATAAACTATTAGATATGTAAACAACTCTAACAAACACAAAAGGTGTGCAAAGTTTGAATTGTACTAGCAATATGGGAGGGTGTGAAATTTAAAACAGTTTTGTACTGTTTATTTTTTACTCGAGTTGGCAATGTCTTGAAGGATACTCGTTCAAGCAGAAAGTGTCTTCTAGGACTTTTTCTCCTCGAGGCTGTTGCCTTGTACAAAGCTTTTGTGACTTAAGTGAAGTGTGCCTTCTCTTTCAATTTTCACAAGTGACTTGAAATCAATATAACTTAATCACACCTTTATACAAAAAATAAACTAAATCATTTGATGACAGTTTCAGTTAGGTTCACTATTATAGGTACGAGTCCAGAAGCCAGAGCATGGTTAGATTGGTGAGCTAAATACTTGGCCTGGAAGATTGTCATATAGGCCTAGATGTATCAAGCCTTTTGCGATTCGTTAAGGCCGAATCGCAAACGGACCTTTTGCATCTTCTGCCGTGTATGTAAAATTAGCAAAATAAGGAATCGCAAAACATAGCGATTCCTTATTTTGCTTAAGCATTTAAGGAATCACAATTTTACGATTCCTTAAATGCCATGTATGAAGCTTTTTAAAATTGCGAATTCAGGTTAAGAAATCTCAAATTAACACCAACTTGAGGTTGGCGGTAATTTGCGAAATCCTTTCAAAATTCACAATTTGGCAATTTTGAAGGTGGCATGTGACACACATACATGCCCATAGGGCATGTATGTGCGCCATATGCACACACATGTAAGTTTCAGGGGTGCAGCAGGGTGTCCATGAGACACCCCTGCACCCTTGAAATAATTCTCAAATTGCGATTATCAAATTGCGAATCGCAATTTGGGAATTATTTTGCAATCATTCCTATGGGCCTCCTGGCCCATGGGAATGAATGGAAAATTATTCCTTATTTGCGAATTCGCAAATTGCGATTTCGCAAATAAGGAATAATAAGAAATCGCTAAAAAATAGCAATTTCCTACATACATCGCATTTTGCGATTTCTTAATAGCGATTCGTTAAAAATCGCTATTAAGAAATCGCAAAAGGCAATGTTGATACATCTAGGCCAATGCTGTGCACTATATATGAGAAGAAAGCGAGTGGTCCACTCTACAATGGGGCAACATCTCTTCGGAGACACCTGCCTTTCGTTTCGTGGCGTATGCAGCCTTTTCGAGTAAGGCTCATAGCAAAACAATGCCTCCCACAGCCATCTCCATGTATTTATTATTGCATATTCATGAGGTCTCCTGCTGTGCAGGAGTTTCTCCTCTTGATAGAAACGAGAGCATATTAATCCATAAATCAAACTTTAGAAGTAGTTTGGTAAAATATGAACCAGCTCAACATTTAATTGAGGTTATTAGGCACAAAGAATAACTATGAGCCTCATTTTTGTTCTAAATGTTTTTATTTCATACTGCAAGCATAGCCCTCACTTTGATTAATAATTACTATATACTCTAATTAGAACATCAAACTCATTTGGTAACATATTGCTTTTCACTAATTTGGGCGCATATCTCTGAAGATTGCTAACATATGTCTTGTACTTTTAATCCCTACAATAATATATATTTATAATTAGGTTCACATATACACGACAGGCTGTTTAAATCACAGCATATGTGTAATATTGCACGTCGTGTCAGCTTTAATCCCCCTATTGAGAGTTTTAAAAAACGCACAACTGGTTTCTTTACTGTGTTTTCCATGCTTTGCTATGTAGGGCACACACACATGCAGTGCATTTGCACACGGGGTATGGAAACACTGACACTCTTTAAATACCCATTAAATGCTATCTATTATTTTAAAAATAGAGCAAATAGAGATTTGGAGCTTGATGGGCAAACGATATTTACTATCACAAAGCATGAATTGCACAAAATCACATGCTCTTCAAAAATACAGCTCGCTGTGTGCACAAGGCACATCGTGTGTCAGCATTGTCTTTCAACATGCAGAGTGGACTTTAAAACAAATTACGGGCCTTATTCCTAAAAATGTACTTGCACTTCTGTGTAAATTAACAAAACAGCATTTTAATGGTAAGTTTACGAGTACAGAGACTCCGCAGTAGGGGCGGAGAACTCCATACAGAAAAATATATATTTTATGTGCCGAGTTCCCCACCCCGACTGTACTCACTCATAGACTTACTATTAAAAGGCAGTTTGTAAATTCCAAAACACATGTAAAGTTTCACAGAAGTGTAACTACTTTTGTGAATTAACCAACCTTAGAGACAGGTACAAGTACTTTGACACCACCACCTTTATCTCTCAGGTTGTTTGGCACGTGTACCTACGGCTAAATTAGCCCCAGACAGATGAGGTAACAACTTTACCCTAGTTTGGTAAGTGCCTCTCTCTCTTGCACTTTGTCGAATTAAGGAAGTATCACACTTATGTGAAGGACAGCCTAATCCGCAATTGTTTGGATGTGGTATAAACCAAGCTTGACCATTTCTTTCTTGTTTTTCTCTGTCTTAGGTTCCTCCGGTGAGATCTACTGGACACAATTCTTCTGGTTCAGTATCGGATACCGAGTGTTTTTTATGCACTTCCATGTTTTGTGCACTTTCACATGAGTTGCAGTAGCTGTTTACTACCTAATCCTGATGAAAGCCTGTTGGCTGAAACATGTCGATCTAGCATATGTGGCTGTCTCTAATGGTGTCCAGTTACATACCTCAGTCAAATTAAAGCACCTGGGATCGCCGCCTGTCTCACACGATGGCCAAGGGACAGCCAGTACTGAGAGAAGCAGCGCCACATGATATAACTTGGAGTCTGTATGGTCGGGCTGCTTTAGGGCTATTACCTTCCTGCTAGACCACGCTTTAAAAAGGCTGCTGGATCCCTCCACCTAGCAGAGGTCTGACATCAACATGTGGTGCAATCATACGAGCAGTACCCGGTTCCCTTTGCTTGCGTACTAGGGCGGAATCTAGGCGTCTGATCCCACACCGGGCTGGGCATTGCCCCTATGCCTCCCAAGAAGGCTCCAAATAAAGTCTCCTGTTACTTTGCCGCATCTGAAAAAGGCACCCCACCATTGGGGACCGACCACCTGCAGAACATGGCGCTTACACGGGAATATCTGATAGCCACCTTACGTTACTTGAAAGCCAAACTATGCCTAGAAATTAAAAAGACTTGCGGTCCTCCATGGACCAACTCAAGGCTGATCTCACCGAAAAGATGTCGACCCTACATCAATATGGAGATGCTGTGGGCACCAGAGTGTTGCAAGATTAAAACAATGGCTATCATTTGACATTCCCCTTTGGGCGCACGTTTGACTACAAAAACAAGACGCATGACGTGACCGACCCCCCTGATGGCCTCTGCATTTTGTCCCCCCACCTGGAGGACAGAACCACAGCGGGCTCCTCGGCCGACACGGAGTAGCCCAGAAGGGGCTCCAGGCCCTGGCACACAGTTACAAGATCCTTATTACTCACGAATGGACCACACAGAGTACGTCGCTCTTCATAGACATTCGGGCTTCCAGGATTCCCGGCCTATACACCCTTCTAGGGAACGGCGATGCATCACAAATATGAGGCCGCCGGCTGCACAGGCTTGGAGTACAAGACACTGCGAACGACTGATGCGGACATGGAGGTTTTTATTTTCCTATTGAACTGCTCACTAGACTCTATCGCATGGCAACCTGTTGGTGCGGGCCTTGTTGGTGCTTCCCACAATTCTTCTATCGTTTTTGGAAAAATTTCAAGCCGTTGGTCTTACGGCTTCCAGTTTTGGGGGATGTTGGGGACTTTCCTTTGGGGGGGGGGTGGGGTCCTGGTGTGGTCTTACGGGTAACATTTATTTTTAGGTTCTTTCAAGTTCAGCAACGCGACCATGGGAGGTGCTGTGACTTTCGTGATTTCCAGGGAGGGAGGGCTCAACCTAATAGGGTTGGCAACAACTGCTTATGTAGGGGGGCATGGTCCACATGGGGATGGGTAGAGGGAAGGTCAATCCCACAGATGGTCTCAGTAGCATCCTGGAATGTTAAGGGGCTGAACTCCCCCCAGAAATGCCAGAGAATCTGAAAATATCTCACAGACAGCAGGTTCGATGTGGTAGCCCTTTAAGAGACTCACCTCAAAAAGCCTGAGGACACAAGGCTTCGACACAAATCGTACCCCTTAATATATATGTCCTCTGCTGGTACTAAGCACAATGGAGTAGCTTTGTTATTTCATAGCGCAACTAAGTTCCAACCTGAAGCCACTAAGACAGACCGGGAAGGGAGGCTCATAATGGTCATGGGGAAGTTGAGGAGCACCCTATGCACATTTATCTCTCTCTATGCCCCCAATCGGGCCAGTCCACATTAATGTCTAACACACTTGACTTAATGGGTGGATTTGCGGAGGGTCCCATGGTCCTACTAGGTAATTTCAATTTGACCTGGCACGAGACATTGGACAGGTCACACTCAAATCAGGCGACAACCAATAACTTTTCAAAAGGGGTCAAACAGAAAATACTCACACTAGGCCAATGTGATGGTTGGCGATCACTCTACCCTACCACAAAAGACTACACATACTATTCTCACGTTTATCAGACGTAGTCCAGGATCAACTATATCTTCATCAGTCAGGCCTTGGTAGGGCCACTGCAGGCGGCATAGTTAATTTCGGATCACAGCCTGGTCGCCATCATTTTGACCTGGAGTGGACCTAAGTCTGGTGTGTTGAGGTAGTACTTCCTGACGGCGTGAGGAACTGAGGGCTTCCATCACAGAATACTTCACAATCAATACTCCACAGGATACATCCCCAAAGAACAATTGGGACGCCTTCAAGGCGGTGCTGCGGGGTAAATGCATCCAACTTACCGCAACCCTAAATAAACAGAGGGCGAAGGAACGTATGGCCCTTGAAGGGGAGTTAGAGGTAGTTGAAAAGGCACACAAAGCCACACCCACTCAGGCACTGCAGCGTCAACTCACTGCGATTCGCTCCATTTACACTAATCAAGCTGAGTACACACTTCTTAAGCTGCACCAGATATCCTATGCCCAGGGCGACAGGGTAGGTCCCAACTTAGCACGTCAACTTTGAGTGAAAAGGGAATGTGAATTCATCGGGGGCATTCTAGATCAGGGATGTCAACTCATTCATACTGAGGGCCACTAAAGCTAACATCTTTGGTGACTTTTATGGGAAGCTTTACCTAAGTACTACCCCCGATAGAGGCTTACAACAACAATCCCTTGATTCATTTTCATTTGGATTCTTTATTTGATGATTAAAAATCACCATAAAAGTGCAAACATTCAATATACATTGAGTTCATTTCTTTTAAAAAACAAACCATCAAATTAACATGTATCCTGATGTAAGTGCAACAGCAAAGTCCCAGTGAATTAAATAAAACATTATAATCTGTTAAAAACAATCACAGAGGTCTCACCATTCCCCCCCTCTAGTTGCTCCTAGTCGAACAGCTACTTTAATAAAATTAATAATGCAGCACAATGTAAGGGGGTCCGACACCTGTTGTAAAAAAATCAAAGCCTCTTTAGCACATTTTATATCAGATTTTTTCAAAATGTCTACCAAGAATCTACGCCTGGGTTCAGAATAAAATGGACATATCAATAAAAAATTAAGGGAATCCTGCGGAGACCTATTGTCGCAGCCACAGGTTCCCTTCTGCTCAATAGTAAGTGAATACCCTAATGGTGATCCCAATAAATATGGTAAAAAATTGAGCCTAAAACGGGTCATTAAAAACCTTTCCTGTGCATTGTGTAAAAGATATAGGTAAGGTTCCATTCCTTATGTAGTCTTTACAAGGTTATATGCGCACACAGTAGTTTGAGCCCTTTCTTGTTCTATTCTCTGTGCGGCTTTGTGTGCAAAAAACGCTTTTTTAACAATTGTCTTATGCTGGGAGATGATCGCTGTTGGATCGATAAAAAGATTCCCTAGGCCCAGAATTACCAATACAGATTTTACATAACTGAGCCACGGGATTCGCGACCATTTTGTCTCTGCCCAAGCAGTCCTTCAATATTTCCCTGCTTAGGCTCGCCTCTGGGTTTATCCAGATTTTAAGCCAGGCTAAAATTGGCATAACCTTTATAGAATCTTCAAGGTAGGGGATCCCTAACTCCCTGTGTGCTATTGCGGCTGATAAACTGTGTGGGGCTTTCAGGACGGATCGTAGATGTTTATTCTCCTCCCGCTGCAGTTGGCAAGTGTTTGCAAAGCCCCACACTTCTGCCCCATAAATAACTTTAGAGCAACATATTGAGTTGTCTAGGATCATCACCTGTTCGGGGCACCACCTCCGCAGCCTTCAGCCATAACCAGCTATTGCCCCATTGGCGGCATTCATTTTACGGCAACGATCCTCTATCAGGGCATTCAATTTTAATAACCCATCAAACAGTAAGCCCAGATATGAGAATGTTTTAACCTTCTCTATCTTATGACTCCCTATTGTAAAGGTACATTTGTTGGAGGGTTTTTTACCAGCAGATAAAACATAAGATTTACCCAAGTTGACAGAAAGGTCTAATTAGCCCATAAAAGAAACAAAACCATCAATTTAAAATCTGTAAACTCTTTGGTGTGCGTCCGAGGAGGACCGCGTCCTCTGCGTAAAGTAACACATGAACATGACGCGACCCTACTCGTGGACAGTCAGATCCCAACAGTAAAAGGTGCTGTTCAAGATTATTAATATAAAGGGAGAATAAAAAAGGCACCAGGATGCAGCCTTGACGGACCCCACTTTTACATTGGAAGGAGTCAGTACATCCACCCTCAATGTTATACCTGACTTGCGCTGAGGTATTACTATGCAATTCCCTTAATATGTTAATGAGGCCAACCTCTATCCCCATACTGGTCATCGTGTTCCAGAGCTTGCCTCTATTAACATGATCAAAGGCGGCTGCCAGATCCATGAACCCCATATAAAGGGATTCATCACTGGCCATAGTGTATTTGGCTGCTATCATGTAGAGGTTCAAGCATTGGTCGCTCGTAGAACGACCCATCCTAAAACCATACTGTGCGTCTGAGATGATATTATTTGCTTCTGTCCACTCAGACAACCGGTTTAATATCCCCCTTCCCAGGATTTTGGCGGATACATCAATCAGGGAAATGGGGCGATAGCATTGTGGGTCGTCCCTATTACCCTTTTTGAAAATAGGGAGGATGGTGGCAGTAGACCAGGAGGGCGGTAAGCCACAGCGGATTGCAGTATTAATGACTCTCGTCATCATAGGGGCCCAAAATTCCACCAAGCTAAGGAACAAATCAGGCGGGATTCCATCCGGGCCAGGTGCTTTATTTTTAGATAGCCCCTCGATCCCAACCTTGATTTCCTTTAAGGAAAAAACTACGAGCTGGCCTTGGTCTGCATTCCCTTTTTCATACTGTGTATCTATTTCATGATTATATAGACCCCTATAGTGAGTAATCCGCATGTCGGGCGTGATGTTTGTTCCTAATTTAGGGGCCTTGTCATCCTGGAAAGTGGGTCTGTTGATTATTTTCCAAAAGTCAGTCATGTCCCTCTTTTCCCCTGCTTCTCTAAGGTCCGCCCAACCTTCTGCTTGTAATGCCTTTTTTCTCCGGCTCAGCTCTATTTGTATTTTTTCCTGCAGGACGCAAACCGAGTGACGTCCCTAGGCTGTACTTTGATACTGTCTTTGTTGAACCATCGCAGCTGGCTACCAGTCTCTTTTGCCGGGGCGCTAGTCTTTAACATCCCATCTACCAAGTGTGCTATGTGTTCATATGCAGTGAGTAGCTGCCGCCCTTCAATTGTCTCATCTAAACACGCCTCAATGGCTGTTTTCCCCTTTTCCATAAGTGATTCGTAAAACCTTTCCCCATCAATCTTAGACCACCTTAGGCGTCTGCCCTAGTCAGTAACCCTCTCAGATACCGCTTCAAGCTTTTCCCCGATTGGAGCTGGCTGGTATAATATGTCTAACATTAAAGGGTTATGATCGCTAAACGGGTTCCATTCAATGCCAACCCTAGAGATTCTGTTTATAAAGGCCCTTGAGGCGATAATATAGTCAATATACGATGAGCCTCCTCTACCCTTAAAGGTAGGCGGCAGGGTCTCGTCCTATGACATATGCACCATATCCATGGTGTGAACCAGATCCTGATTCAATAGAAATTTTGTTAAGGCATCGCCTTCTACTGTGTGCTCAAAGTGGGCTCCATTGTCCTCTGGGCATCGCGACCATGTCACGTTTATTGGAAAAAGGGCTGGGCAGAGATGACAGTTAAAATCCCCCATGATTAGACTGTTTTGGGCATAAATACATTACATCCCCACCCGCCACGTTATTATACACATTTAGTATTGTCAAGTTAAGTCCTTTACCCTTGAGCCGCACCTCTTGGATATCATGAGAATTACAATTTGTAGTTGACCATGTACCAGGGAAGTTCAGGTCCACATATACTGATAGCCCACCCATAGCCCTGCCTGATCTGGATTTCCTTGCTGGAACAGAGAAACATTTATACCTTTGTAAATGTAATGAGTGGTTATCAACTGCCTAAGTTTCCTGTAAGCAGATTATGGAGAATGTGTGTATATACTGGCGCCATTCTTTATTATTAATATTGGCGGCCAAACCAGCGATGTTCCAAGACACAATTCTAGCTTCCTCATTGGCCACCTTCCCCCTTATGTCTCCCCTGCCTGGGGCTTGTGCATGAACTGGTTGCCCCTTGTCTATGGTCACACAAACAGTCACTGATTTTTGGGAGCAAGTATGCTTTGGGGGGAAACATACATGTTACAAGTTGTGCAGGGGCCCTTTTCAACGACATCATTATCTGCTATATCCCCTAAACAGAGTCAATCGACTCCCTCCATGCCCGCTAATGCTGCAAAGTGGTTAAAAGTGGGCCAGGGGTAATCACCTTGATGATAAGAGAAAGGTCTAAGACAATCATCCTGCCTCTGGATGGAGGGCCCAAAACCCAGATTCCGGGGACAGAGTGAGGGGGTTGCATGGTTGTTCTGCTGGTGGTGAGAGATGGATCTAAAATAACCATCCTGTCTCTGAATAGAGTGCCCAAAACCCAGGTTCTGGTGGCAGAGTGAGGAGGTTGCATAATTGTTCTGTTGATAACCCAAAGGCCTGAGGTTGGGTATCGGGGCGACTATTCCTCTTGGATAGAAGTAAGTTAGATCACGTACAGTAATAGCGTTACCTGCATTTTGTGGAAACCCATTTACAATGTATTTAACAACTCTGTCATCTTGAAAATTTATGATGACAATGTCACCCGATAAATCCTTGGTTCTTTTCCCCAACCAGGCTAGATGTCTAACATTAAGTATTGCCCCATTTATTTGCAGTGGGAGTGGGCAATTCTGCCTCAGCCAGTGTATAACTTTATTTTTTAGCCCCTGTTGGTCTTCTCCACATCCATCCACTAGTGCTGGCACCCTGGTGAGGACTGCAACATATGGCGCCGCTTCCGGGGGCAGCTCTACTCTGAGCTTCTTAACTGGGAATGTCTTAGCGGGTTTTTCTTGGTCAATGGATTTGGGGGCATTTCTGGCCGGATGCGTTAGCGGGGCATTTCCTAGTTTATCTGAGATTACTCCTTCCTGTATCTTCAAGGCGTTATTTTTACTATTTATCGCTGCAGTGTTAATGGGTAATATTTTGCGGGGTTTTGGTTTAGGCAAAGTTGTGGTTTTTATACCATTCTGAACAGTGGTATTTAAAGGTGGTGCGGAGGGATGGTGCTCTAGTTCAGGTTTAGAAGGATCCTTAATTGCCTCTTTGATTTCCCCTAACTCCTTTTCTAGCTTCTCAATTTGGCTGGGTAATCCCTTCAATCTCTCAACTAATGGCAGCGTGAACGATCTTAACACCTTAGCTGCGTGTAAACATTTCTCCCCAGTGCTGCGCTGTCCATTAGAACTAGTGCTGAATGGACGTTCAATGGTCGTGCGCAGCACTGGGGAGGTAGCGCTGCTGACGACCATTGGCTGTCAGCAGCACTTAAGGGGTTATTAATTGCTCTATACTGCCCAATAAATTTGTACTAGGTGGATCATTTATCGGGGTAGGTATTGAATTGACCATCGGGATAGGTGTAGGTGAATTAGGGGAAGGTTTGTCGGAGGGCCCCCCATTTTTGCCAATAGCCTTGTTTTTATATAGAGAATCCCCCCTCTTTTTCCTTCTTTGGGGCGGTGGACCTTGGGCTCTGTGGATTTTGGATGCTCCCTTTACTATGTTAGGTAAGTCCACTCGCGTTGGCAAAGTGTCGGGCAGGGCTTCTGCATCTGGAATCAAGCTACAATTCAAAGATGAATCATTTATAGTCAAGTCATTGACTACGACTAATGGGGGAGTTTTTTCTTGCAAAAGTAGTGGGATACTGATATTTAGGGATACCTCACTATCCCCAATTACAGGGGAAATACTATGGATGGGGGAAATCGTTAACTTTGGGGAACCTATAGATGATCTCTTATTTTTGATGCATTCGATAGAACGGCGTCTCTCCGCCCGTCACTCAGGCAGAGCGAGTTCCTTGTCTGTTCCAGTGTTAACCCTGAATAAGAAATCATCCAGCGTACGCTGGTTAACTCCTCCTATTGATGGGTACTTGTCTTTTATGGGAGACAAAGTCATCGTTTGCTAGTAAAACCAATTCTAAAAAACAAAAAAGAAAAAACACTATGTCACAACAAACTGTCAAGCTACAACGTAACAAACAATGTAGCAGAATAATTATAGACTCCGCAGCTTGCTACATCAAATGACAAATCTACTTTACCACAAATAAGTCAATGAAAGGGAGGGGGCCCAGCCCAGTCTCTTACGGTCTCTGAGGGCCTCAGAGGTCCCGCCCTTTGCCCGGGCTTTGCCCGGCGTCCCGCGAGACGGGGCTATCCCAGTATTTATGCACCTCCTAGCCCGGTAATCAGCGTGCGCGGCAGCAAGCCACCCGGAACTCTGGGTATTGTAGTTCCCGCACGCCACACTGGGGCCACACTGAAAGGTCTTGGTGGTGCGGCGGCGGGCGGCGCGATCACAGCGGGCGTTCAGCAAGCAGCTCCCCTTAGCTGCGGATGCGATTGGCAGTAGTCAGTTTCCACTTCGCAAAGGTTCCCCCACTCAACAGGGGCTGTCCCAGTATTTATGCGCATCCTAGCGCGGTAATCAGCGTGCGCGGCAGCAAGCTGCCCGGAATTCTGGGTATTGTAGTTCCCGCACGCCACACTGCGGCCACACCGAAAGGTCTTGGCGGTGTGGCGGCAGCATCACAGAGGGCGTTCAGCAAGCAGCTCGCCTTAGCTGCGAATGCGATTGGCAGTAGTCAGTTTCCACTTCGCAAAGGTTCCCCCGCTCAACAGGGGCTGTCCCAGTATTTATGCGCCTCCTAGCGCGGTAATCAGCGTGCGCGGCAGCAAGTCACCCAGAATTCTGGGTATTGTAGTTCCCGCATGCCACACTGCGGCCACACCGAAAGGTCTTGGCGGTGCGGCGGCGGGCGGCGGGATCACAGCGGGCGTTCAGCAAGCAGCTCCCCTTAGCTGCGGATGTGATTGGCAGTAGTCAGTTTCCACTTCGCAAAGGTTCCCCCGCTCAACAGGGGCTGTCCCAGTATTTATGTGCATCCTAGCGCGGTAATCAGCGTGCGTGGCAGCAAGCCGCCCGGAATTCTAGGTATTGTAGTTCCCGCACGCCACACTGCGGCCACACCGAAAGGTCTTGGCGGTGCGGCGGCGGTCGGCGGGATCACAGCGGGCGTTCAGCAAGCAGCTCCCCTTAGCTGCGGATGCGATTGGCAGTAGTCAGTTTCCACTTCGCAAAGGTTCCCCCGCTCAACAGGAGCTGTCCCAGTATTTATGCGCCTCCTAGCGCGGTAATCAGCGTGCGTGGCAGCAAGCCGCCCGGAATTCTGGGTATTGTAGTTCCCACATGCCACACTGCGGCCACACCAAAAGGTCTTGGCGGTGCGGCGGCGGGCGGCGGGATCACAGCGGGCGTTCAGCAAGCAGCTCCCCTTAGCTGCGGATGCGATTGGCAGTAGTCAGTTTCCACTTCGCAAAGGTTCCCCTGATTCCGTAATGCTCCCCCATGTTTCCCCCGCCAACGCAGACTCTCAAGATGCTCCTATCACTTCAGAAGAGGGGAGACAGGCCATTTCAAGACTCAAGCTGCATTAATCTCCCGGACTTGACGGTCTTATGGCACAATTTTACAAATGCTATGCATCCAAATTCATCCCCTACCTCACTGCATTATTTAAGGCAATAGCTGAAGACGCCGGGTATTAGCTTCCATTGCTGAAGCGGTGATATATGTAATTCCTAAACCCAGGAAGGACCCCCAACTTTGTGCCTTGTATAGACCGATAGCTCTTCTAAATCTCGACACAAAGCTCTACTCCGGATCTTAGCTGCTAGACTGGAGGACCTGATGCCCGATCTAGTCCACCCGGTTTTATAAAGGGAAGGCAAACACATGATAATATCTGACGCACCATACATCTGATTGAGAAAGTGTCTAAATTTAAGCTTCCAGCAATCGTGGTGGGTCTTGATGCGGAAAAAGCCTTCGACAGGGTGGACTGGTTGTTCCTCTTCCTCTCCATGTGTGAATTCGGCTTTGGGGACACATTCCTTTTCATGATTAAGGCCAACTACCACCTCCGAGTTATAGTCAATGGATGTCCATCACTCCACTTAGCGGGGGCACTCTGCAGGGATATCGCCTTTCCACCCTCCTATTCGCCCTCAGTACCGAACCTCTTGCAGTGAAATTCCGGGCCAATGAAGTGATTCTGGGAATTTGCTTCAGCGGCATAGATCACAAGGCATCCCTCTTTGCTGATGACATCCTGCTCACGCTTACGGAACTGGCATCCTCTCTACAGGCCGTACAGGAGAAACTGAGACACTGGCGGTGGAATTTAAGGTAAATGTATCTAAATCATCTATACTGAACCTCACGCTCCCTGCCACTGAGGCTACTAGACTGAGAGGCCAGACATCCCTACAATGGGCCAACCATTCTCTACTATACCTGGGGGTCTACCTCACTCCCACTATTGAAGATCTCTACAAGGCCAACTTCCTCTCTCTGGTGACGCAGTTGCAACAAGATTTCAAGAAATGGAAGTCCCTTTACATCTCCTGGCTGGGGCGGATCAATGCTGTTAAAATGACAGTCTTACCAAAATTCTTATATCTTTTTCAAGCCCTGCCTATTGAACTTGATCGGAAACTATTGCCTCGCCTGCACTCACTAGTCACTAATCTCATTTGGCAAGGGGGGAGGGCTTGTGTTCTTTTTCATGTCCTGAGACGACTGAGGAACAAGGGGGTTGGCCGTACCGGACTTCACATTGTACTTTCAGGCGGCACTGTTAAGAGTGGTGACGGAATGGTCCGCGAGGGAGTCTAACAAGCATTGGCTTCACATGGACCAGTCAATTGTGGGACGATCCATCTGGGGTGTCCTATGGAAACAAAAAAGGGACCGACCCGCAAATGCCTACAGCAGCACCCACACCCCACCACTCCGTCAATCTGGGATCAGGTCACTGGTTGGGAGTGAGGGATGGACCTCATTTTTTGAGTTTATGTATCTGCCTGGGGACCTTCCTCAATGTTTGTTGTTTCAAATCTGGCATCTTCTACTTTATGTGTAGGGAGTTGTATGGACTTGGGGATGTATAAAAACTGAGCTCCAACTAGATGAATGTTTTGCGACCCCGGGCACCTACACACCCTATTGTATCTCCGTACGTCGCACTCTCTGCAGTGCGCCTTCTGGGGATTCTGTTGAGTGTGGAAACTCCATAGTCGTAACTTTACTACGCGTAAGTCTCATTGTGAATCAGCCCCTATGAGCATTCTAGAGCATAATTCGCAAAACCTCAGGTAACAATAGAGAAATGCTGACATACAATCAATATAAAGAATTGCAGAACCAGCAAATATGGGAAAGCAAAATGCTTCACAAAGCCCACATTTCATTCTTGGAAAATGACTCCAAAGCAGAGGAGCACAAAACAAATAGCATGTGAAATGTTTAAGTTGTTTATTCTACCTGATATAAAGGCAAATCACACCAAACCAATCAATATTGCACATCAGTAATGACCTATTTTTGCCGAATACACATTTTAACAGTTAGTTAAAAAGGCAAAGTAGCAGAATAATCAAATATGCAAAATACTTTAAAAAAACATGTAGATGTAATGATGGAAACATGGTGGCCCTCAATACGAAAGGCCTGTTAAGTTCAATGGGACTGGTAACACCAGTTACTGGGTCCATCGAAATACGAGAGTTTACTGGGAACACCACTACTCCAATGGTATTTCACTTGGAGATTTCACCTGCTTCAAGCAGAGAAAGTTGCTACTGGTTGGAATACAAAAAAAACAGAAATCGATACAGTAAATCTGATATCTATAAACAAAAGCCCAAAACTCATAATCCTTGTTGTTTACTCTGAACCCCCAGTAAGGGTATATCTGTGGGAGGGAAGCAATGCCGATTTTTATGGTCCTCTCGTACATTATTTAGAGAAGTACAGTTATATGTCATGAAGAAACTTTGTGTACCAGTGCAACCTATCTTGCAAATAAAGACTGTGCAAGCATTTGTAGCCCCAGCCCCTCCAAAGTTCCCCTGGGAGCACCGAAATCCGGTTTACACATCTGTTATGCCTCTGGGTCACTTTTCCATAATAGGGTTCCATGTATGTTGTGTCCATAGATTCTTATTTCCCAATTAGCTTGGGACACAAGTCTGAACACTCATGGTGACAAACTTAGACATCAAGAAATGGACGGATATAAAAAGCAATGGAAAAAGAGCATCGAAACAATCTGACCGATACTGGGATCATCCAATTCCATCATGTTTTACTTTGTGAACTAACAAGTGCCAGCCATATGGACATCAGTGTTTGGCCTGACACACATAAGGCTGTTTAGCTGGAACTGCCAAACCGTGTCGTCTCTGAGCCAACTGACAATTCAAACCAGCAGAATCTGAAAGGTACATCAAGCTAGGAACTGCATTTGGGCATGTCCTGCGTTTGCACGGCACTTAGGTCTTTGCTCTCTTGTTTAATTTATAACCATGTGTAGGAACTTTTGGGACCTTAGATCAGTGATCAATCCTTAGAGCTTGTTCCTTTCCATGTCTTACATGAAACTGCACACAGTAGACATAAAGGGCAAGCAGTATTCATTCAGATAGAGGTCCTCTTCTAACCTCACACAATAACAGAGCGGTCAAACACAATACACTCGTTGAAACACTGGGGCATATTACCAAGCAATAGCGATAATTATCGCTATTGCTTGGTTAGAGACAAAAATTTACCGCTGAGCTGCGGCGATTTTTACCGCAAATAAACCTTGGTATTACCAAGGTTTATCGCAAATGCGATAAAAATCGCTGCAATGCATGAATATCGCTGAAAAGTCCGCGATATTCATGCATTACCGAGCTAATGCTCTTAGCCATGTTATCCACCTCCCATTGGATAACATGGCTAAGAACTGCTCAGGGCAGGTGTTAGCTTTTGGAAATATTCGCACTCAGCGCGAATATCTCCAAAAGTTGGTAATAGGTGATATCGATGTTAGCGACTGTTTTTAGTCGCTAACATCTTGGCACGCCCACTTTGCATGTCATTAGTGATAAATATCACTGACATGCAAAGTGGGGCCCAAGATGGTCGCTATCTCCTACTAGCTGTCGCTAACTGGTGTTAGCGACAGCTAGGTACCAGGGAGATAATTTTATCTCGCTTTCTTGGCTTTTAAAGCCATAAAAGCGGAGATAAACCCCCTTCATAATATGCCCCTCTGTTTGTTGGAGTGTCAATGGTCACACTATTGTTTTTCTGCTGTGTGGCTATTGTATGTTTACGACTGCTAACTCCCGCAAGATGCTCTCAACAAACTTTCAACCTCCATGTTGGTGGTAATTTCTGCCTTTGTACCGGGAATTCACTGTGAGAGCTTTCTGAAGGTTTGTACTGCCTAACTGGGCATCAGCGTTTCCCTCGGAGGCTGGGAGGGTGGAGGACGGTTTTGCTGCACTGGGGGGCAGTGCTTTCCCCGGAGCTCATCAAAGAAAATTGCCAGGGCTACTTTAAGTTCCGAGTCCAGCACCGGCTATCTGTCAATGTGTAAAGTGTGCAGTGTCTGGAATACTAAAAAGCATGAACTCGGATCTGTGTGTGCCTCACTCTGCAGTGTGACGTGGAAGACCCTGGCACGTAGTCAGTTACGGGGAATATCAGCAAGGGCCTGCAATAATTATCGCTCAGCACTCCTATTGCAAGGATAATTATCGCAGGCTAACCCTGGATTCTATCGCGGAGATAGCATGCTATCAGCTACGCTTATCTCCCAAACGATAGAAATCCATGCGTTAACCACAAAACAGTGCGATTATTGCTAGAAATCCAGCGATAATCGCAATGTGACAGGCGATACCTTGATGATAGGGCAGGGTGGACTTAGCCAATGTAATCCACCTCCCATCAGATTACATGGCTAAATCAGATTGGCGGCAGGCGTAAAGAAACCTGCGATAAGCGCAGTTAGCGCTTCTTTTCCAATCGCTAAACAGGTTAGCGATTCCCTTGATAATTGGAGAAATATCAGTTAGTGACATTTATCCAGTTATTTTGGGACGGAACGCCCACTTTGCATCTCATTGGTGGGCGTTACGGGAAAGGGCGCTAAGGCAAGGATTTAAGCGATAGCTTGACCTTGCTGATAAGGCGATAAAATTATCGCGGCTTATCGTCCAAAAACGGACGCAAAAGCGATGATAATTTTATAGCATCGTCTTGCTGATATGGCCCCATATTCTTTACAGGAAAGATTGCAAGTCTAGCACAAGCAGAATGCTCTGCAATAGCTATTGTCACCACTGCTTCTGTCCCAATACGTTGTCCATACGATCACCAATACAAAATCAATGAAACTGGCAGCAGAATCCAACACATTAGTTTCGAGAATAAATGCTGTCAGAAAAAACTGAATCGAAGCTAGGTCATTCCGAAAGATAAAAGAGCATACAAATACCCTTTTCTCTAAGAGTATAACTCATATGTGACGGTAAGGATACTTTTGCTCAGCTTATGGTTGGAAATTCATTCTTAGGTAAATGAAATATTTTATTGGAGGTTGGAAAAGAAATCAAAATCAATGTCATATACTTCCTTTATTCATTTTTCTTCAAAGGCCACACAAATGGCAGAAATATCCCTATTAACAATGTAAAGGTACACTTCGCTTGGTGACAACATGGTAGATTTTCTTTTCGAAGCTAACGGAGACACACTGTCAGCAAAAAATGAATCTAGCTCTCAAGGGGATTCTTGTACCTTAATGATTTCTGGGCCAAGAAATGTCCTGGGGCATTTTGAAAATTTGAATTTTTGAATAAATGATACTATAAACATTCGCATTCGGTATTCTGTCTATTCTGCGAAGCACTGCAATTTCTTACGGATGACTTTGTGAAGTCCACTACTTTTTAGATAAAATAATTGTATGAGACATGTACTAACAGACCAGAACATTCAGGTCTAATAATCTAATTTAGAGTTCCATATCTTTCTCCATAATCCCTGGTTAAAAGATTTAATCGAGTTTGATCTTTGTCAAAGTCACACACAATCTCATTCTCTCTTCACACAGATAAACACACACGCATAAACCCATATAGATATAATAAATGTTTGGGCAAATCTTTTTGCACAAAAATGGTATAAAAACCCATAGTTGCGAGGAACCTTTGAAATATTTTTCACATTTTATAAAAAAGTGCATCAAAACAACAGTAAGTGCAGTAGATCCACTGGAGGCGTGCAACTTTGCTGACCAGGCTCCATGTTTGGTGCGTCGGTCAGCAAAGATTTGTCTGTTCAACAAGAACAAACTCTCAACTTAAGAGTTTGTTCTTGTAAAGAAAAATAACAGCATGGAGGGACAGATCAATTTGCTTCTGTTCCTGATTTCTGTTCACTGTCGTGAACAGGGTACTGGAAGGGTACCATTTGACCTTCACCATCAGCATACCGTGAGTCAAGGGGAAGTAGGTCAGCTGGCAGCGTCTCCTGTACCCTGTTCCAGGTGGTAGCTGATATGCTACTTGGCGCAGGTCTAGGGGGAGTGTGTCAGCAGTCACACGTGTGATTAGGTGACACAAACAGGTGACGTACTGGCATTGGGTCTTCCATTGTGTGAGAAGTTGGCCTGGTGTATGCTGTCCACTAATTAATGTGGGCACCTAGCACCAGTCCAAACAAACCTTATGGTGATTTAAGAGGTCAAAGATAACCTTAGAACAGAGGTCTTCAAACTGTGGGGCTCGACCCCCAGGGGGCCGTGGAGTGATGTGAAGGGGGTCGCGCATTCACAGTCACACTTCTGCCTGGGCTTCAGCTTCCCTCCTCCCCCATCCTGTGTCTTAGCCCGGGCTGCTGCAGTGCAGCTCGCGCTGCTGGGGGCTCGGCTGGGCAGTATCTTGAGCCTTATCTCCACACATTCGAGTTTTTCAAAGGTCTTTAAAGACCATTTGCATATTTACATGCCTTTGTTAAAAGGTTACCAAGACTTTGTTTTTTTATGATTCCAGTACCCCTGGGCCCCCACTCAGCCTATTCCTTACATTTGAATTTTTACACTTACTGCTGTAGTGTGAGAATGTATTTAATGAAAAGAAATATAAAGTTGGGTTTCCAAAAGAAAAATGCCTGCCGTGTGTTGTTTAAAGAGCCTGCAGAGACCTGCTCTTGACACTAAATAGAGTTATAAATAAGAAAGTATGTGTTAATTTGTTATGTGATTTTTCTGTCGTTGTTCTCTTTAATTTTCAGTCATGGATCATTGAGGCAGCCCTAGAACACAATTAAACGTGACACAATTAAGAGTGCTTTCTATTTATATTTGCTGTTCTAAGTATTTACAGATAAGTGCTAAAAGTACAGCTTTAGGTGACTGCTTATTTCTGGGCCATCAAAATAATGAGCTGGTAACCCTAATCATAAGACTGGTAGTTTGTTGCAGGATCAGCACATTATTTATGTCCTCCACCCTCAATCCCTGATTAATGCCATTATAGCAACAGTTTAACTTGTGTCTGAAACCCTACTCTTCAAGTTTCTGAGAATGCATCCTGTATTTGGACAACTCACTCCTCATTCTCGCCTTCGCTTTCACGCTCACCCTGCACTCACAGCAATCACCATGCACTCCCACTGATACCCATGCACTCACACCATTCAACAGCTCACCCTGTACTCACAGTGATCCGAATGCACTCACACTGATCACCATGCACTCACAACATCCACCCGCTCACCCTGCACTCACAGTGATCACAATGCACTCACACTGATCACCATGCACTCACACCATTCACCCGCTCACCTGCACTCACACTGATCACCATGTACTCACAATTCATCCGCTCACCCTGCACTCACAGTTGTCACAATGCACTCACACTGATCACCATGCACTCACAAAATTCACCCGCTCACCCTGCACTCACAGTGATCACTCTGCACTAACAATGTGCTTGCATTGTTCACCCTATACCTCACCCTGCAGTCACACAAGCACCCTACTCACCCTGCACTCATGTGACACTTCACTCACCTATCCCCCCCTCACTGCTCAATCTGTAGCTCACTTAAACAAGGCCATCACTAACCATACATTAATTCGTCCCACTCTGCACTTACAGCCGAACCAAAATTCATATGGTCACCTCACTCACGCTGCAGTCACTCCTTTTACCGAACTCTCACACTGTTGCATTGCTCACCGTGCAGTCACATGGGCACTCTTGTCACCCAAACAGTGCAGAAGGTTAAAGTGCCTGATACAAAGAACATGTACCATGCACATCACAGAACTGAGTGTGAGTAAACTATGAGTAGCGCTATAAAAAAAATGAAATGTTTGTCAGAAAGGTGCTATAGAGAGATGAGGTGTATTGTTGGTGAGTGGTAGTGAGTGAATTCATGGAGAAGGTGGAAATACGGTTGCACCATGTTCGACCAGTGCTAGGGCCAGCCCTGGCTGGGAGTGTTAGCCCCCCCCCCCCCCGAAGTTCGGGTCTAGTGGATCCCCTGCTTCTGCCTAATATTATTTACATTTGTAGTGTGCTACTGTTACCAAAAGGTGTCCTGGGGCTAATAACCATCTGCTGCCTGAAGACAAACGAGAAACAAACAGAAGGGTGAAGGAGAACCAGCCAAATGGGGTGACCTACAGAGCATAGAGCCAGGTTTTTACATCTTCCTAAAGGATAACAGATTCTTGGTGGAGCGAAGCAAAGGAGGGTGCAAGTTCCATAACTGCACAGCATGCACCAAAACAACGAGACAGACAATTCATGCCTTCCTGAATTAGGAAACAATAAGCAGAGTGGCATCGGGCGAGAGCAGCATACGCGTCCGACCCGTATGCTCCATGAGGAGAGATGAAAGAACAGCAAGGGAGTGGGAGAATTCGATTGAAGAGGTCAGGGATGAGGTGAAATGTGAAGTTCTGAAGCGAAGCGCAGACACGCAAGAAGTGAGTATGAGCAAAAGATGAGGGCTACTGTTAAACTGTGAGATAAGATAGCTGAGAGATGATCTGTGACCTAAACAGATAATTTGATGCGACATAGGTGAGGGACAGCAGAGATAGGGGAAGAGAGGGAGTATTGGGGTGTTTGCTGAGCAGTGATTAATTTGTAATACACTCATTCAAGGGCGGGTGTATTCTCCAGTGTTGGGGAACACCCTAGTTGTTTTGATACCCCTCACACACCAACAGGCCCCTTGGTGTCATGCTTCATCATCGGGGTCCTCACACCCCTCTCCGGGGTGCGGCGTGCTGCGAACTACGACTAAGTGGGAGCACTTACTAAGACTATGTGTGGTGTGTTTGAGGATTTCCTATGTGAGTGCGAGGTGAGATTTTATTTTTCAGTGAGTGATATTAAAAAGTACCTGGCTCGTTGGTTGGCAAAAAACTTTATTGGGCTCCCGAGCTGGTGCTATTAAAATTAAGTGTAGGAAGTATAGTATGCAAAACAATGTGCATCACCTCCTTTTTGTGTGTGTCAACATGTTTCGGTTTAAAAAACCTTCTTCAGGACTGGGGTACACAAATCCCCACCTTACTCATGTTTTTCTACTTTTTGGAAATATTTTTATACAAAAAGTGAAATATATAGTGCAGGTAAAACAGTGTACCTAACAAAACGCAGCTTGTTAGCTGACTGTTTTGAAGGGGTTCAGTGCCTCATGAGCCAAAGTCCAAACGTAGGGGTCCCTCGTACTAATCTGCTACGAGTGCTACAAGGTAATATCTCCTGACCGACCCTTCCACGGCCGCGGAAGGGTCGGTCAGGAGACCGTTTGGACTTTGGCTCATGAGGCACTGAACCCCTTCAAAACCCCTTTTAAACCGAAACATGTTGACACACACAAAAAGAGGTGATGCACATTGTTTTGCATACTATACTTCCTACACTTAATTTTAATAGCACCAGCTCGGGGGCCCAATAAAGTTTTTTGCCAACCAACGAGCCAGGTACTTTTTAATATCACTCACTTAAAAATAAAACCGCCCCTCGCACTCACAAAGGGAATCCTCAATCACACCACACATAGTCTTTGTAAGTGCTCCCACGTAGTCGTAGGTCGCAGCACACCGCACCCCGTAGAGGGGTGCGAGGACCCCGATGATGAAGCATGACACCAAGGGGCCGGTTGGTGTGTGAGGGGTATGAAAACAACTAGGGTGTTCCCCACCACTGGAGAATACACCCGCCCTTGAATGAGTGGATTCTCTTTGTTTATAAACATTAGCCAAGGGAGAACGAATCCATTTCGACCTAATTTCTCTCTCTCCCCCCTTGTTATTGATAGTAATTTTTAATACAACATATGCCAGGGCCCTCACCAGTAGGCCATTGCAACTTTAACCACCCACCATTACCTGGCCTGTGAGGCCAATGACAATACCTATGCAACAACCAACCATAACACACGTACAAGTGTGACTATTCAGACTATTTCAAGCCCCCAAAGCTATAAAGAATGGCATAGGTGGCAGGAGGTTATCATTTTTAGTGTATATTGAATTAATAAACAGCTGTTCTGCTCATCTCTAATTTACACAGACAGAGCCACCATCTGGAAGCCTGTCATAGTGCCACTGTGCATAATTAGGTGCCAGTGCGGAGCACCGAAAGCCACCTGCTCAAATTAGGCACTGGTGCTGAGGTAACAGGGGAGAGGGGCGTTAGTTCAAGAAGGTGTGGAAGACAAAGGGGAGATGTGAAAGATGAATGGGAGGGCTGGAGAGGTGTAAGATACAAATAGACAAAAATTTGAATGGAGAGACTTGAGGTGAATGAGAAGTGATGATGTGCACGGGAGGTGACTGGGCCCGAGAGGCCATGATATAAATTCGAAAGACTGTTAGAGATGAGGGCAGTGAAAAGACAGAATGGCAAGAGGTGATTAAAGGTGAAGTGAGAGGTTGAATCGGGAGTTCAGAAGTTGTAAAAAGGGGTGAAAGAAAATGGCCTGCAATGTGAGAGAGGGATCAGGGGTTGGGAGAGGAGAGAAGAGAGGGATGGAAGGAACTGGGTGAGAGGAAAAAGACATGGATAAACCGCTTAACTATGCACAAGACCGCCAGGGTTTGAAGGGACCCTTGCTGCACCCGGCCAGGGCCAGGTGAGCTTCTAGTGTGGCAGCCCGTATTCGTGTGGAGTGGGAGGCCCTTCACAAAGGTTGACTAGACATCTTTTTTATGTTAATTGCTGTATTTTGGTTGTAAACTGGTACTGATGGGGTGAAATCTTTCCTTAGTGTTACTGTGTTTAAAACATTTCAAAATAATAAAGCAATGCTATCCCAAAATACGTGGCATCACAGAACATTATTTAAATTTTCTACCCACACAATTTAGTCAAACCTGTCGCATAATTTGGTCCTCACCTGCCTCACAATTCCAGTAGCCCTGCCTACAGGTTTTTTGTCAGGAGGGGGTCCTTACGCCTGAAAATGTTGACAGGGAGGTCTCGTCAACCAATAGTTTGAAGACCTCTGCCTTAGAAAGCTATCCAAGTGGTAGCTGTGGAGAGCAGCCTTCAGGCTTAATCTTGAAGGAATATTAAGCAGCTTGTTTTACCAGAATACAACCTTATAATATTGGTTAAAGGAAAGGAGAACACACAGTAGTGGTAAAAATATGTATTTATTAATATAACACTCTCTAGTATGATGCAGTATCTCCTACACGGAGAAGATCACAAAGCACACAATACTTAACCTCATAAAAGACAGTAAATAGCACTAATATACAGTGGGCCCCATGGTGGGACAAAATCATATACAAAAATAATGGTATAAAAACCATACTCGAGTCAAGACAGTAATAAGAGGACATAGAATCGCTGGAACCCCAAAGAACCACCCAAGGTTAGTAAGTTGGGACCCCATGGAGGAAGGGTGCAGTGTGGGAACACAGCTGCATGCTCTGTACAATTCTATGGGAAAGTTGCAATGGAAGTTTTTTGATTTTAAGGACCCTTCCCAGTGGACTTCGAAGAAACCCCTTGGAAGTTAAGAGTTTGGAGAGCCACCCCACCCCTGGATACTGAGGTACTCAAATTACCTGTCCCAGGGAAGCCAGGTTTATAGGTCTGAATTGGCATTGGAAACTGCTGTTGAGCCCACTGGAGGACTTGGAAGAGGCTGGAAGAAAGAAAAGTGTCCATTGGAATTCAAAGGTGGATTCTTGTTGAAGAGTACCTGAAAGCAGAGGGGACAGAGTCTGGGTCACTCAGGAGTGACCAGGGTCTCGGTAGACGAATGCCCACCGATATCGGGTGCTTCCGGTGAGTTGATGAAGTTCTTGACTCTGCAGCTACGGGGACCAGGAGATGTTGAGGACAACCAGGAACTGGATTCGAGCTGTCCCACAAAGGATGTCCAGGGCTGAGGGGACGGTGTCCAGCTGAAGCACAACCAAGCCTTGGCAATGGCAATCCATCCAGAAGGTCAAGGATGATAACTGTTCAGACCAGCAAGGTCCAGGAGACTCATCACAGCGAGCAAAGTCAAGGCAGGTGGAAGCAACCAGGGGAGCCCAAGAAATGCAGAGTTTCCCCCAAGTGGACCCACAGCCCGGAGGCAAATGAGTCGCAAGAGGACCTTGAGTGATTTCACAAAACAGCAGCCCACGGAGCACTCGGCGCAAGGAGGCCAGAGTTTTTGGTAGGAAATGGTGCCAGAGGTTGGGGCTACTCGGAGCCCAATGGATTTGTTCAGGAAATGCCAAAAAGCATATGTATCTGCAAATGTAAGCGGTGCACAGGGTTTCTGGTATTGCAGCCCCACAAGAGATTCTGACCTCAAACTTGGTAAGAGAGCAGCTCGGACCTTGAGAGATGTAGAAACCCACTTCCTCTGTTGCTAAAGCCTTCGGAATCTATAGGAGCGCAGGGTCAGCAAACTGGACAGCAGTGTTGCGGGTGCCTGTGAATGCAGGGGAGTGACTCCTTCACTCCAAGGGAGATTTGTTCAGTTGTCCTTGATGCTCCACAGGTCCTGCGTGGATCCTGTATGGTGCACAAGCACAGATGATGCTTCAAGCTGAGAGGGAGACAAAGTCAGCCCGAACAAAGTCCAGCTAAGTCCAGGGTGTCCAGTTGGTCGAGTTCAATGGTTTCTGGTTCAGCATCTTGTCCAAGTCGAATCTAGGGTCCTACAGCTAGGTAAACTCTTTTGCACCCATGGGAGAGGGTTGGACAGATTTAGGGGACCCTCCCAGGGGAGGGTCTGGACAGTGGGGAGGTTACTCCCATTTCCTTTGTCCAGTTTCACACCAGAGCAGGAGCCAACGGCTCCCAGGACTGGTTTGAACTGGACTATGCACATAGACAGCAAATATGCCCCTCATGCAGACTTTTGGTCACTGGCAAGCACACCCACCCAGCCCAATTACACTAAACCCTCCCTGTGATGGGATGCCTATTGTTCTGCCTTCCCCTGCTCGAGCTTGGCTCAGGAGCAGGAGGGTAGAATTGTGTCTCTGGTCAGCAACATCCATTTTGTGCTGCCTGGGACTAGAAGGCTGTTAGTGGGAACACCAGGGACCCAACAAAGCTCGCATCTGAGGGGTGAAATCAGACCTCCCACATCAGTGGTATAATTCCAACATGTTTGACACCAAACACAATAGTGTTTTGTTTCTGCCGTTTTAGAGTTGGTCATCATGTGGTTGCATATTGTCGTAGATGCCTGCTTCACTGACAACCCTGGAGAATGGAATTCGTAGGCTGCAGGGGTGTTCTGCTCATGCAGTGGCACCCTTTCACTTTGAACCAAGCACCCTGCTTTCAGGATTGTAAAGGCCTGCTTGATGGGTGACTTATAGGTTTTAATTGCAGTGACCCTTAGATATACCTATATCTTAAGTAAGTGGTGCATGCACCAACGTACACAAGCTGCAATGGCATGCCTGTAGGTTCCATTTTGCATGGCCTCTCATGGGTGGCATAATACATGCTTCAGCACATGGGCGGCATCTGGGGTACCTATGCCCTGGGTACATGTGTACTATATACTAGGTACTGACAAGGGTACCCCAGTATCGAATCTGGTGTGTACCTAAGTACATAGTGTAACAGTTTAAGGAGAAAGCAGATAGACTGGGGTCCTGATTAGCAAGATCCCAGTCAGACTAGTCAAAAACAGTATAACATTTAGCAAAACCATAAGAAGCAGATCCTACTTTCCTACACATTGTATATTTGTTTTAATGCCCACCTGTCCTTGCAAAAGGTTACCGTGGACATGCGTTTCTGCAATGTCTGCAATGGGGGGACTCATAGGGGACGATTCCCCCCTCACCCTTGGGCAAGGAGATGGGCAGTTCACAAGGAAGTGGGTGTCAATCTGGCATCCCCTCCTTTTGTTTTCTTTTAAAGCCCTTCTCATACTTTGGCAATTTTAGGGAGGAGAGAGCAATTTACATGTTTATCCTTGGGTAATGTAAGGAGATTGAAATTATTCCCCACCACACTTCAGCGTTGTTGAGTAGAGTGAGACAGTTTGGAGCAGTATTGAGTTCACTAACATGACATTGCACTGCCCTTCCACCATTGAGCAAAGTGGAAAAAAACACCCTCCTATCAACTCCTCTCTGTCCCTAAAGCAACGTTGGAGAGGGGGTAAATCAACTCTCTTTGCTCTTAGGCAAGGGCAGAGAGTTTTTACATCATTCAAACAAGAACTGCTTTCACAGGGAAAGAAGACTTTACTTCATCTTGGAGTGGGACCCTCAGAGAGAATTCTGTAAAACCATTTCTGTATAAGGGAGTCACTGGAGAAGACAATGAAGAATGTAATGTTCATTTCATAAAGAAGGAGTCATCCAATGAAATTGATTTTCTAGGAAGTCTTTTAGGGAAGAAATATTTGGTTCTTTGGTACAGTAGCATTTCCATGAAGTTGAAAAGTATAGATCTTACTGTGATACAGACATTTTCTCCTGTGTGGCAGATTTATTGGATCCTTAGATGCTGGAAGGAGGGTTCCTTCTCTTAATGGCAGTTTATTAACCAGTGCTTGCCAGTTTATTAAAATGTGTTTCTTCACAGTTCATATTGTATTCATGACTCTCAAACTGTGTGAAAATGTTTTATTCCATTAGTTCCTTTTTCATTCAAGATGGCCACCTATATATTATTGTATCCATCTCTATACAACGTCCTCCTTCAAAACAAGTATTTCTGGGAGCTGTTGATGTCAGAGGCCCTCATAAACTGATTGAAGTGGGTGACAAAAAATTTACAGGGGTCCAAGGTGCCTGGTGAGGTAGGGAACACGTTTTGCTTGCCCACCAGAAATGATGATTTTAGAGAATGGCTTTGAGGATTGTCTCCTGTGAATACTGATCTCTCTGCCACCCATATTCATCTCTATTATTGACTGGCATTACACCAGGAAGGATGTGGGGGAACTACAACAAATATAACAACTTGCTCAGTGCAAAAATTGTAAGTAAGTAATATATATTTATTTGTTGATTAATTAAAATCATTACAAACAAGAATAGATAAAAGCAACCTACATAAACAAACATATACTATGCACAGAGTTATAATCATATTAAAATAATCATCTAAAATTGCATTAATGCAGTCAATTCTATAATAATATTTAAGCGTTTACACACTATTAAAATACAGGTATTAACTAGAGTACAATATATTAGCAGCAATCACTGTTATAGCAGCATTTAATCTAAAGTGACAGTGTTAGCAGTAGGAAATACTAGTATAATACATTTTTTGCTGTTTTCCATTTGCTAGCTATAGTAAAGTGCAATATGCATAACTATAGTAAAATAAACTAATAGACCCTTCAACTGGCACACATTTTGATTTAAACAATTCCTAAAATAAGTTTCTTTTTTTTTTACTTTGGATCACAATAAACAGTTATTTACTTGTTCTTCGTCTTTTAGTTTCTTCTCAACAATAATAATGAACTTAACAAAGTGGTAGGTAACTTTGATATTGGCCCCACTCAAACAGGTAATAATTGCTTGCATGCATGTTCTAATTCCTAATTCATAAAAAATTGGTTTTAGGATCAACTTCCGAGCCTCTGCCAAAGCTGGACATAAGGTTACGATGTGTGTTAGTGTTTTCTCCCTTTGACTACAAAGCCTGCAGATGCTCGATTCCCATTGATTTTCCCATGTTGGTATACCATCCTTTGTCGGATATCTTCCCAGCCTTAAATACATAAATGTATTCTTAAGCCTAGGTTTTAAGTGATAAGACAAGTAAGATTGAGGTGACAGCCTACCGAAAGAGTTAGCAACTGTCCAGAAATGACTTCTTTTTCTTAATTCCTCCTTGTCCGCTATAGTCGTTAATAATGCGGCCATTTGATTCATTTCTTTTTTTAAAACTATCCTGCTCCTCAATTCATCAGCCAAATTAGAGCAGTCAAATTTACTTATACATTCATTAAAATACAGCTGCCAATTTTTTGAATATTCCCCTTCTGAGATTTCAAGCCAGCCTAACTTTGCCAGTGAGCCTTCCTCTGAACGGACTAATGTTAAAAGAGACTTCAAGAATGTAGATTGAAGCGCCAGAGATTGTTTTTTCAAACCAAATTCCAGTCTTATGTTTGCTTGACTAATATATTTGGGGATTTTAAAAACCGTTTTATATATTCTAATCTCTATATCATCGAGCACTTTAGCGTCTTTGCCCCTGAAGATGAATGAGCAATATTCCAAAGATGGCATTAATTTTGCTCGCATCACCTTTATCAGATGGTCGTAATTGGGGCATAATAGTTTGTCTCTTAATTTTCTAAAAGCAAATGCAAGTGAGCAACCCCTAGCTTCAAGACTGTTAAAATGCTGTCTAAAAATCAAACCATCGTCAAACATGATTCCAAGGTATTTGTATAATTTCACATTTTCAATTATCATACCGTTAATATTCCACTCTTTAATCCTAGGCTTCCCTTTTCCCATAGTCATTATCTTTGTCTTTTTTATATTAATTATCAGACCATTTTGTGTAACATAACCATTAAAAGAGTTAATTAACCTTTTTAATCCTATTTCTGTTTGACTCATTAAAATCGTATTGTCTGCATATTGCATATATTTGATTTCCTGGCCATGAATAGAAGGCGAATGCGAATTTATATTTTTAAAATGGGCTGGTAAATCAGCCATAAAAAGATTAAAAAGGCAAGGAGCCAAGACACACCCCTGTTTTAGTCCCACATTTGTAGCTAAACGTTGGGTCATGTGTTTGCCATCGCCTATTTTTATTTGCACCCAGGTGTTGGAGTATAGCAATATAATCATTTTTAATAGAGACTCTGGAATACCCCAATTCTGTAGCTTCCTCCAAAGTCTATTTCGTGGTACAGAATCAAAAGCGGCTTTTAAATCAATAAAACAAACATATAATCTTTGCTTCCTACTTTTGGCTCTCTCACCTAATAACGTTAATAAAATCAAATTCGTATGGGTTGATTTGCCCCTTCTAAACCCTGTTTGAAATTTAGGAATCAGCTCCTCCTGTGAGGCCCAAGTCTCTAACTCTTCCAGCAAGCAACTAGCAAATATTTTTGCCTCTACGTCAGTGAGTGTAATTAAACGCCAATTAGCCGGATTATCCTGCGGGCCACATTTGTAAATCGGCTGTATAATACTCCCGTGCCAGGATAACGGAAGAAGACCTGATTTAAGAATTTCATTAAATAAAAGCATTAATAACTCAGGCCAATTACTCAATTCAGCCTTAAATATTGCATTTGGGATACCATTTGGACCCGGTGCTCCGTTGGATTTGATCATTTTTATCGCCTTTTTTACTTTATTGAGCGACCAGGGTTTCGTATCCACTCTACAATGAGGAGGAGAGATGCCACCCCCACTCCCCCCATCTTTTACTTTATGCATGTCATCTAACCTATTATTACTATATTTATCATTATCTAAATATTCTGTATCAATTTTTTCATTAAAAAAGCTCACCCAACTCACTTCATCAACATTAGCACTGCTGCCTCTATTATTACCATTCTCAATATCATTAATGATACTCCAGAATAACCGAAGATCTTTGGATTTACATGCATAATGGACTTTTGCCCAAATTGATTCATAATAGGCTTGTTTTGCTATCCATATTTCCTTCTTGTATCTCTGTTTTAACTCTCTAATTTTACATGATATATTGAGACGCGGTAGCCTGGTATTATTCCTGTAAAGTAATCTTATTTCTTTATTAAGTTTTCTTTTTTGATAAAGTAAGTGGAAAGAATACCATCCTGGTCTCCAGGGATTTAGTGTTATACCCTTACAGGGCTCATCTCTAGCAAATGTAGCTACTAATTTATCACACAAATGAGACCAAAGCTCAACCATAGACTGCCCTTCAGCATAAGCAGAGTGCGTATCCTGAATTAAACAGCCAAGAACGCCCAAAAGTTTATCCTCAGTTTTTCCATTCCAAACTAACCTTTTAAGATTAAAGGCTGTTGGAACTTTTATCATAGTCCTAGTTACTGGCAGATACTCCGGGTCAATGTCAAAGAGAATGACTTGTGGATTGTGATCGCTTTCGATCCTCTGGACAATCTCGTAATTTTTTACTAAATTATTTAATTTCTCAGACAGTATAGTATAGTCTATTACAGAGGAACATTCACCCTTGTTAAATGTAGGAATATTATCAGAATCATGCAGAATCTTTAAGTTGCAAAAATTGTGTTGCTAATGGATACAAATAAGCAAACGTTCTAGAGTTTCAAGGTTTCCTGGAATTATTAACTTAAGCCAGGAAATCGAGATCCTCTGCTTCCCCTGATGGCTGGAGAGTTTTTGTGACTTGAATGTTGCACACAACTATTTTGTGTGTTCCAATTAATAGGCTTTACATACTAAGTAAGGGCACCACTTAAACTGATTTATCCATAAATAATTGCATTCAAAGTAGTGTGGAGTGTCTGATCAAATACCTCTGTGCTGTTTTTTAAAAATTTGAGTCACTGTGAGAAATAGGGTTACTGGTTGAGAGGGGTGGTTTGCTTGTGTTCCAGTTCAGGGACAATATGGCTAAGCAGTTTGGGCTTGACTGTTACCATTGTAGCAGGGTCAAGACTGATTTGTATAAAGCTGGGTTTAAACTGAGGTGACATGGTGTGTAAAATAACAACGAATTGCGATGTGGCCCCCTAATAATTTCAAGTGGCTGATAATAATTCAATCATTCCAGCCATCGCTTTCTGTATAATTTAAAATGCTGCCCTCAGTGGAATGAGTATGCACAAATGTGGGTCCCTTGCACAGTGTTTCAAGGAACCAAGTTATACTCGGCTGATGAGCCCTTTACAACGGTGAAACCAATCCTGGATTTCTTGTGTTCCAGTCCAGGGAGAACCTGGCTTTGCAGAGGGTTGGACTGTTTCCAGGGAGCAGGGTTAAGACTAATTTACGTATAGCTAAGTCAAAAGTGTGGTGGCATGGTGTATAAAATATCCATGGATTGGGGTGCAGGCCAAGTGCTTACCAGTGGCTGAGATTAATTGAAGCACTTTATCTATCACATTTTGTATACTTGAATATGGTTTCCTAAGTGCGACGGGTATGCACAAACACAGGTCCTGTGCACAGTGCATCATTGGAACCAAGCTCTAACCAGCTGATAATCCCAAAACAAGGATGGAAAGAGTCCTGGGTTGGTCATGTACCAGTCCAGGGAGGATCTGTCTTGGCTGTTTGGGTTGAACTGTTACTGTGTAGCAGTGTTGAGACTAATTTGCATATAGATTGATCCAAATTGAGGTGGCATGGTGTGCAACATAATGATGGATTGGGATGCAGGCCCAGGTAATTACAAGCGGCTGAGATTAATTCAAGAATTCCATCAATCATTTTTTGTATACTTTAGTATGTCACTCTAAGTGGGACAGCTACGTCCAGAAACTGTATCACGGGAACCACGTTATACCTGGTTGATGACCCTATAACATGGGTAAAACCAGTCCTGGGTTGCGTGTGTTCTGGTTCAGGGAGAATCCAGATTGGCAGTTTGGGCTTGAGTGTTCCCATTGGAGAGGGTGAAGACTAATTTGTAAAAAGGGGGCACGGCCAGGCACCAATGTAATAGGGTGGAGGAGATAGAGCTTCTGGCTGGCTGGTCCCATCCAGCACCCTCCTCATCCCCAAAATCTCCAAGGGGGCGCCCATTTGCTAATGGTAAGCCCCCTGCCTTGCCATGAGATCAGCACAGGCACTGTGAACACAACCTGGAACGGCCTTCTACTGGCATCGGCAGCTGCAATTGACGGCTGCATGGCTGTGCACTGAAAATGACGAAAATGATGACCGGGGGTTGCAATTGGAAGGTGAGTGCGAGCCCCATCTAAGTGTGGTCATGGCCCCATGGATTGAGAGCTGGTGGACTGCAAAGTCAGGACACTACCGATAATTGCTAATCTAGTTGGAAATCAGGAATACCTGGAGGAGTGGAGTGAGTCATGAGCCTGAGGCGGTACCTGACTGCAAGTGCTTTGTCCGGCCAGTGCATGCTACGGGGTCATGTGTGTAGCAGGTTGGAGAGCTGGGAAGCTGAGAACCTACCACAGAGTAGCCACCTGGCTGGTAGCCAGGCATGCCCTGTAGCAAGGGGGTGAACACAGGCCAGGTGTGGGGCCTGACTGAAAGTGCTGTACTTTGCCCATGAGAGCTGCAGTGGCACTGACGGGCCTAGAGGAGATGTGAGGTGCTGCATGAAATTCCAGAGCTGTGGTATCCCGCAGCATTCAGAGCATGAGGCTGGCTGGTGGGGAGCACCGAGAACTGCTTGATGAGCTGAGGAGGCAGTGGCGTCCTACAATTTGACAGTGAACACACATGGATTACCTCTCTTTGGGCCAGGCGATGGGAGCTCTTCTGGTTGGACCATTACTCATTGGGTTGCTACGACAAGGGCCTTATACTGTATCTGTTCAGACCACTATGCCTCCAGCAGCCTTCTATGGAGCAGGCGCCTCCCCGCAACCTACTTTACTGTGCAGGTCCCCATTGCTTACTGTTCTAGGTAACCTGAGGGTCAACAGCCCCACTTGTAAGGAGAGTGGATGACCATCTGACCTGAGGTATCTGGGTGTGCACAAAAGGAGAGGGACATAGGAGGAACTCCCAGTAATCTGTTAAGAACCGCCGCAAAGACCATTTGGACTCCATTGGCCCTACCATATTGCATGCACTGAAAGTTACTGCCCACCAGCTTACACAGTGAGGCCAGTTGGGTGATGGTTGAAGTGGCAAGAGAGGCCTCTGCTGAGAATGGAGTCACCTCAACCAATCCTTCACACTGAGATAGCTGACTGGTATAAAGGCGGAGGCAAGGGTCACGATCTCTGTAGTGCGCAGTCACAGAGATGTGCAGTGGTGGACCTGAACACTTCTGGGAGACTTGTTGCCGGAACGTGAGAGCTTGCATGGATCAATCAATCAATCAGTACATTTATAGAGCACGCTACTCACCCGTGAGGGTCTCAAGGAGCTGGAGGGAGGGGAGAGTGTCGCTACTGCTCGAATAGCCAGGTCTTGAGGTGTCTCCTGAAGGTGAGATGGTCCTGGG
Organism: Lissotriton vulgaris; assembly: GCF_964263255.1. Lineage (NCBI taxonomy): Eukaryota > Metazoa > Chordata > Amphibia > Caudata > Salamandridae > Lissotriton > Lissotriton vulgaris. The sequence continues at coordinate 560,107,201 of NC_141691.1, forward strand.
TCAGTTGTAGGTGTGCGGGGAGGGAGTTCCATGTTTTGGCTGACAGGTAAGAGAATGATCTTCCTCCAGTAGTGGTTCTGTGGATCCGTGGGACGGTGACGAGGGCGAGGCTGGCGGAGCGGAGCTGGCGGGTGGGGGGTGTAGAACGAGAGGCGGCTGTTGAGGTATTCAGGACCATTGTCGTGGAGCGCTCGTGTGCGTGGGTGAGTAGCCTGAACGTGATCCTCTTGCTGACGGTTAGCCAGTGTAGGTTTCTCAGGTGGGCGGATAGGTGGCTGTGGTGGGGGATGACGAGGATAAGTCGTGCGAAGGCGTTCTGTATGCGCTGAAGTCATTTCTGAAGTTTGGCTGTGGTTCCTGCATATAGGGTGTTTCCGTATTCCAGTCAACTGGTGACGAAGGCCTGGGTGAAGGTTTTTCTGGTTTCGGTGGGGATCCATCTGAAGATTTTTCGGAGCATGCACAGGGTGGTGAAGCAAGAGGATGAGACGGCGTTGACTTGTTTGGTCATCGTGAGGGAGGAGTCCAGGATGAATCCTAGGTTTCATGCGTGGTCTGTGGGTGTAGGTGTGGAGCTCAGTGCCGTGGGCCACCAGGAGTCATCCCAGGCCAATGGGATTTGTCCGAGGATGAGGACCTCCGTCTTGTCTGAGTTCAACTTCAGGCGACTAAGCTTCATCCATTCTGCGATGTCTTTCATTCCTTCCTGGAGGTTGGTTTTGGCTGTGGCTGGGTGTTTGGTGAGGGAGAGTATCAGTTGAGTGTCGTCGGCGTAGGAGATGATGCTGATGTTGTGTTTGTGAGCGATGGCGGCGAGGGGGCTCATGTAGATATTAAAGAGGGTTGGGCTGTGCGAGGATCCTTGGGGTACGCCACAGATGATCTCGGTGGCCGCTGAGCGGAAGGGTGGGAGGCGGACTCTCTGGGTTATGTCGGAGAGGAACGAGGTGATCCAGTCCAGAGCCTTTCCTTGGATCCTGGCGTGGAAGAGGCGGGTTATCAGGGTGCGATGACAAACGGTATAAAAAAAGGCTGCCGAGAGGTCTAGGAGGATGAGAGCGGCTGTTTCTCCGTTGCCAATCAGGGTCCTGATGTCGTCGTGGCTGCGATGAGGGCGGTCTCGGTGCTGTGATTGGCTCGAAATCCAGACTGGGATGGGTCGAGCGAGTTGTTTGCCTCGAGGAAAGTGGTCAGCTGTTTATTGACGGTCTTCTCGATGACTTTGGCTGGAAAGGGAAGAGGAGAGATGGGGCTGAAGTTCTTGAGGTCTTTGGGGTCCGTTGTGGGTTTCTTCTGAAGGGCATTGATTTGTGCGGGCTTCCAGCTCTCAGGGAAGGTGGCTGACGTAAAGGAGTTGTTTATGACGTTCCGGAGATGGGGTGCGATGATGGTGTCAGCTTTGTTGAAGATGTGATGGGGGCATGGGTCAGAGGGGGGGCCGGAGTGGATGGAGTTCATGACGTTGGTGGTGTCTTCAGTGCTGATGGGGGTCCAGGTGCTGAGGATGGTGGTGGGGGTCGTTGGTTCGGTGACTGTAGGCGGAGTCTGGGGTCCGAAGCTGTCGTGTATATCTGCGATCTTTCGGTGGAAGAACGTGGCGTGGCAGTTGCAGAGGTCTTGTGATGGTGTGATGTCGTTGTTGCTGGCGCTGGGGTTGGAGAGCTCTTTGACGATGTTGAAGAGTTCCTTGCTGTTGTGGGTGTTGTTGTCTAGCCGCTCTTTGAATGATGTCCTTTTGGTGGTGCGAATCAGCTGGTGGTGTTCGCGAGTGGCGTTCTTGAGGGCTGTCATGTTTTCTGTTGTCTGTTCTTGGTGCCAGGTTTTTTCGAGAGTGCGGCAGGATTTCTTTGAGTCTTTGAGGGCATCTGTGAACCACAGGGTTTTCCTGTTGCCGGTCTTGCCTGGGTGGATCTTCAGTGGAGCGAGGTTGTTGGTGCAGTTGGTGATCCACTGTGCGAGGTTGCGGGCTGCTTCGTTGGTGTCAGAGGTGTTGGTTGGCGGGTTCTGGCTCAGTGATGAGAGGAGCTGGTCTGTGGTGATTTTGCTCCAGCATCTGCGGGGGATTTTTTGCATGCGGTTGTGGGATGTAGTCTTTTTGAAGGTGAAGTGGATGCATCTGTGGTCGGTCCAGTGTAGTCCAGTGGAGTGGCTGAAGGAGACGTGGTTGCTGGCAGAGAAGATGGGGCCGAGCGTGTGGCCAGTGAGGTGGGTGGGGGTGTCCACCAGTTGTTTGAGTCTGAGGTTGGCAAGGTTGTCAAGCAGGGTGGTGGTGTTGTTGTCGTTGTTTTTCTCCAGGTGGAAGTTCAGGTCCCCTAGGAGGATGTATTCTGGTGAGGCTAGGGCTTGCGGGCTGACAAAGTCGGTGATTGTTTCGCTGAATTGTGTGCGCGGGCCCGGGGGTCTGTAGATGAGTGTTCCCCTGAGGGTGGTCTTGGGGTCAGTGTGAATCTGGAAGCGTAGGTGTTCAGTGGCGGAGAGTGTGCCCTCGGCGTTGGTCGAGATGTGGATGGTGTTCTTGTAGATGATGGTGATTCCTCCTCCGGTATGGTTGATGTGGCCCTTCTGGGTGATATTGTAGCCGTCTGGGATGGCTATGGCGATGTCGGGCCAAGGAGGCGTTCATCCAGGATTCCGTGAGGAAGGCGGCGTCTGGTGCTGTTGTGTCGAGGAGGTCCCAGAGTTCGATGGCGTGCTTGTGTACGGAGCGTGTGTTGAGGAGGATGCAATTGAGGTGGTTGTTGTTGCTTGGTTGGCCGGGCAGGGGGGAGGGTCAGAGACAGGTGAATTTGCAGGCTAGGCAGGTGAAGGGTCCGCTTTGGGGTGGCTCGGTAGCAGGCAGGTGGTAGTCTGGTGTTGAGTGCGTTGAGGGCGGCGGTGTCGTATCTCAGTCGGGTAGCCTGGCTCCAGCGGGGGCTAGGGGTTCCGGCACTGGGCACGGTCCAGGCGTGGACGGGCGCAGACGGGCTTGCCTTTGTTGCGCCAGCGGCGCGCCCAGTGCGCGCCCACTGCGCGACCTCCATATGAGGGGCTGTGGGAGGGAGGAGCAGCTGGGAGGGGGAGCAGGGCGGCGAATGGGAACAGCGGGGGCGTGGCCGCAGGGACGCAGCGGCGGGAAAAGTGGCACAGAAGGAAAAACAGGGAAAAAGACACTGAAGGCAAATCGGGGGAGGGGGCAGAAAGGGCACAACAGTTGAAAATAGGTGGTACAAAAGGCAACAAGGCAACAGGGCAACAAAATACAAAAGGCAGCAAGGCAACAAGAGGGGCAAGGGACAAGGACCGGAGGAGGTAAAGGGGACGGCGGAGGACTCACGTTACAACAGGCAGCGGCAGGAGCAGGCGACAGATAATTGCGGGGGCAGCGTCACAGGAGGACCGTGTGGTGGCTGGGGGGCGACCTACCTGAGGGCAGGGTCAAAGGTCCTCAACTGACATTAACTATGGGCAAGGCTACCAGGAAAAAGGAAGACAAGGGTGGGCCACCACCTAGAGACATTAACAATGCCTCGAGCGGTGAGGGGTCTCCTGCACCGCTGCTGTGGGCCACAAAGGGGCCACCCAAACGATATTCTGCTTGCAATCACGGCCTCAAGAGAGGTGCTAGAACCTAAATTTGGCATGCTTGTGGTAGATCTGGGAATTCTGAAAGACAATCATGGGTGCCTGGCAGAAAGAGTCACAACAGCCAAAAGGACATTGGTGGAGGTTCCACCTGAGGTGGTGGGACTGAAAGAGTGCTTCACCACGATGGAAAATAGGGTCAAGGCTCTGGAATTTAAGGCAGGGGATGCTGAAAATCAGTCCTGAAGTAATATCATTTGAGTGATTGGCCTGCCTGAATGTACAGAGGGAGATAGCATACTGGACTTCTTAGAATGTTGGTTGAAGGATCAAGTCACATCGGAGGGACGTTTTTGTGCTAGAGATAGCACACAGGATTCCAGCAAGGCCTCCTTGAGCTCTCTTTTGGCATGTGGTAGGCAGGCTATTGCACTTCAAAGACAGGGACCACATTCTACAATGGGCCAGAACCTGGATTGATCTGCAAGTGGAAAATAGCAAGACCATGCTCCTTCCAGGCTTCACCAAGGAGGTCCGAAAACAGTGTTACACCTTCCTGGAACCTAAAAAGCACCTCTGTCAATTGGGAGTCCAATATGCTATGATGTTTCCTGCCAGATTGCTTGTGTCGATGACAATTGTGTGCGGTTCATAGGGAAACCACAGGAGATTTGAGAGTGGCTTGATCAGAACCCTCCATCAGCAGAGCAACAAGCGCCCGCCCATGAAGAGGGAAAAGGAGAGAGAAACAGGCCAAGGAGTTACAGTAAAGTGACCCCCTCCAGGGCAGGTGTGAGTATGGGCAAAATTTGCGAATTCGCGGTCCACGAAATCGCACGAAAGCGAATTTGCGATCCACAGAATTCGTGAATTTGTGCGAATTTGCAAATTTGCGGTCCACGAAATCGCACGAAAGTGAATTTGCGATCCGCAGAATTCGCGAATTCGTGCGAATTTGCAGATTTCTTTTTTTTGCGTGTTCGTGCGGTTTTTTGCTTGTTCGCGGACCGCTTGCAGTGCACCGACCGCGAGGTTGCCCATGCGGTCGTACATGGGCGCGGCCATTTTGTGCTCGTTGCATAATTCCGTTTCCGGGTGCTATTGGCAATGTCGCGTTGTGTGCGGCGCACTATTACGAGTTTGCGTGTTTTTGCGTACTCGCAGTGGAAAAATATGGGCATACTTACCCACGCGGTCCTCAATGGGCACGGCCATCTTGTTTTTCATTCATTGCTATGGTTCTTTGCATGCTTTCTAATCCTCCTTTCATCTGTGCAATCGTTTGTTTCTTTGGACTTTTTTTGATCTTTTCTACTCTATATCTATCCCTCTTTTTCTAGATCTATATTTTGTGTTTTTTTCAACTTTTCGTTACTTTTAAAGCTACTTTTTTAAACTTTTTTTTTCTTTACTTTTTCCCTATTCTCTCCTTTTTTTTCTTTCTGCTGTACAGGACCATGGCAAAGGGAACCGGGAAGGAGAAGGGGAAGGGGGAGGGTCCCGCACCCCATACCTGGCTCCCTTGCGGGCATTTACGAGGGGAGGAAGTGATGGCCAGGGAGACATTCAGCGCGGTGGAGGTGGCTGCAGTGATCTTTTATGTGCAGCGCCACCTCCCCAAGACAGTGGCAGCAGGGGGCAGGATCGTGGCAGGGTATGGCCTCCGGGAGCATCGCCAGCTGTGGGAAAAGGTGTGCCGGGCCATGCGGAGGGAGTCAGGGGCCCGGCGCACCTACCAGCAAGTGACGCACCGGTGGTCGGACATCCTTGACTGCGAGCAGGACCTGCTCCACCTGCTCGGTGTGGAGATCCCTGGCCTTGGTGAGTAGCTATTTAATAACTACTTTGTTTTCATCTGCTCTGTGTTATATTGCCAATATATGTTTTTCCCAAAAAGTAAGAATGCTGCCAATTCGATTACATTGCAGGTAAATTACCGTTTAAATAGCTTCTGTGATTGCAGGTGCTTGCCTGCTCAGTGGCGTTGCTACAATGCTTACTTGTTTGCAACTTTGTGCTCATTTGGCCTGAATATGTATGAGTGTAGTACTTTACAGAACTGCGTAATGCTAGAGAGACTAGAGACTCAAGTCTAGTCCTTCCTTTGTACTCCTGCTGCCACTAAGAAGAAGAGATAGTGATGGATTGATAGGTTCAGGTTGAGTATATTATGACTTGTTATTAGTAGTAGTAGTAGGACATTTTTTAGTGCTCTGCAATCATGATGACCGACTGTGTCTGTCACGTCGCGTGCTGCTGAGTGCTGGTAGTTGTAGTAGAACCGTTTTGTTGTTGGTTTAGTTAGTGACTTACATAACTTTCCAAGTTTACGGTCTGCAAATCCAGCAATACTGTACTAATATCCACCTAGTTGACCAGATCAGATAGGTCAATACATGTAGTGCAATTCTTGCTAATTTGTTTCCCCGAGATAATTTACAATTGTGGTCAAAGAAATCAAATATTTCCAAAAAACAATCATCCATGTTTGTGTTTATTTCATGATCATCAGCACCTCCCAGGGGCAAGAGGACAGCACCACCCCAGGAAGGAACGGTTCAGTGCAGGCTCTTCTGCTGGCCCCAGTAAGTAGTTCTGTTGTTAATATAATTATACTTCCCTAAATCCATTTTTTACAAAATAGTCTTTGATCTCCTTGTACACTGTTTCTACATTCTTATCCTGCCTCTCTACCATCACTCTCCGTGCTACTACTATTTACTATTATTTCTGAGCCGGTCTGTGTAGGTAGCTAAGCTTGCCTAGTCGGCAAACGGTGTTAACCACTTGGATGTTAAGGGTCATTAGAGCAAAATAATGAGATTTCCATTGAAATGAATGGGCAGTGCATGACGAGTTACCCTTGTCATTAGCATCCAACAAAACTCTGATCCAGCAATAGCCCTAGGGGCACTCAGTGCAGTCCTCTGGGTTGCCCTTGCTGTCTATTCCAGTCTTGTTAATGTTAGTGCTTTGACAATTTCCAGCAACAAAATGTCAATGTCCACCAAGAATAAGCTAGTAGTTGTCTTTTTGATTTGATAGTAGCACATACCATACAAATAGTGTTTCAGGGACTATTCTGCACATGCAGAAGTATGGACAAGAGAAATAGGACATTGTTGATGATAGGTGCAGTTCGAATTTCCACATACCTCAGTCAGAAGTAACTGTGCGGGACTCGGGAGCCCTCACCTTGTTGGAATTTCAAGTCCTCCTGGTGGTGATGAGGAGTAGTTGGTTCTGTCTGTAATTATAAAAATGTTGCACATTAAAGAGCAAGCATTCATCAGTTGTGCCAAAATGAGTTGCATGTTATGGCTAAGCATATAAGTTAACACCCTCCCCAAAACCGTGACTTCTTTTCACTCCCAATAATTAAAAATTGTTTAACATTTTCTCTTCCATTCTGAGACGAAGTAGGGGGTGGTGTATGGCATCTAAAAATATGACATGTTTTTTCTAGGCATCACAACATCTGATGCAGCACTTGCCACATACCTATGCCGGGGCCAGCAGCGCAGAGGGGTCTACTCAAGCGGCGGCACCACCAGGAGGAGCTGAAGGGGATGGCTCAGCAGCGGTGGACGGTGGTAAGTTACTATTATACTCCTTACTTATTGATATTTTAGAGTAGGCTCGCGAAGGAGTGTATGATGTACTGTACAGTATAAAGTACACTACTACAAGTACATTGTACTGTTAAGAACAGTTACTGATTTAGAATAAAAAAATTTTTACCCAATCGCGGAGAAGACAGTCACCCTTGACTTAGCAATAGCATTAGCGGTGGTAGTTGTCGAGTAAGCAATGGCCCCCTCTATTTGACTTCAAATCAGCTTCGAAACTTTTATCGTGAAGCCAAGTCATATCAGATGAACTTGAGGGATGTGATGAATGAAAAGTGAAAGAACTTAGGGTCAATGGAAGGATGAGTGAGTCATAACATTTATGACTAAAGAATGATACGTGTTTTTGAATGCAGGCAGAGGTGGCTGATAGGAAGGAATCAGATGCATGGCTGCTTTAAGCAAGGATGGTTGGAGGAGAAAGAAAAAATTACTGCCTGTGTGGGTCAATCAGAAAATTCTTGTGTGGTGTGCATTGCAATATATCATTTGGGTGAAACTCAAATGCAAGTCAAGAAGACGGTGGTTTACCAAATATAATGAAAAGGGTGTTATTTGGTTGTTGAGAAAAAGTAAAGTTGTTACAGTTGAGACATTACGAAGAATGATAGACGTTTACTTTGGAAGCCTGGATGGTATATCTTCTTCCTCATACATAGCAGAGGTGTATGTAGAGCAGACGCTCAGTGCATGAAGAGTGTTACTTTGTTCGAACAGCATGTCCGTGCCAGAGTAGCAAAGCAGAGGAAATCCAAATACTACAAGTTGTGATTGTTCTGAAACTCTCCCTTGCCTAAAGTAACAGTACAGTAGTTTACTTTGCAAGCACAGCATATATTGTGTATGTATTGTATAGTTGACAATTATATCAAGTCAAGTCCCTTCCTCCGGCAATTATGGTTACCACACTCACTCCCTATGTTCATAATTTTCTTTCTGCTGTGTTAATCATGGGTGGATTATCGCTGCTATTCAATCAATCTATCAGAATAAAGCACCTAAAGTCATGCATCACATAGGCAAAGAGATCATGTGATCGGCTGGAGACATGATCAGAAATGAATAATCTTCATTTTCCTTTTGTAGTACTGAAGGCCCGGGGGGGCAGTGCGAAATATAAATTACATTGAGCAGTAGCCCTTGATGTAACCAAGTATGGCCAGTGCCACCCCTATACAAAAGTAAGGGCTTCCCTATCCCCACCTGCATATACTGCTTAAAGTAATGCATGCAAGTCTGCGTCATCATGGCTTGTGTCTCTTTTTCTTGGGTGCAAGCTGACTGAGCTGGCATTATGCCGGTTACCACAAGTACACTTACAAGTAATTTCTTTTGCAAAACTAGAGAAAAAAAGAAGAATACTGGTGTACTCTCTGACTATGTATTGAGTCTATAGTGCTGCCTGGCAGTAGAATTCCTGAAACTCCCACTGTTACAGGCCTACAAAAATGGCGGAAAGATACATGCCAAAATGTCATACTGTGCTTGCAAATTGCTAGTGTTACTGTGAGACAACTTTCTGTTGAATTATTTTGTGTTATTGTTAAACAGTATTGGTTACATTATTTTTCTTTCTTTCTTCATAGAGATGCTCCCAAAAAGCTCACCAGAGCGGAGATGGCTGTCCGGGCCAGGGCCCGGAAGATGGAGACCATTCGAGTTGAATATTGCCGGCTGTGGGCTCGGGAGAACGAGGAGGGAACATCACCAACCTCCTCCAGCACTGCCACCGTGTCCAGCAGCCAGCAGCCTCCATCTCACCGCCGTGCTCGGACAGCTCCCCGACGCTGCTCAGCTGCAAGACCATCAGCAGCTGGCCCCCTCAGAGCCTGGAAGGCACGCATGTGCCCCCTAAGCCTAAGAGTGGACTACCTGGAGCGCAAGGTGGACGACCTTGAAAAGCAGCTCCGGGACATCCGCAAGGACCGCCTGCTCAAACACCGCCGGAAGTGACTGTGTCCCTTGCCCCTTTTTTAAAGACTGTTGAGGGGGGCGAATTGGGAGTTGGGGATTATTTATTTTTGGACTACCTCAAATGGACAATTGTTTGGGTTAGGGAGGGGTGGGACTAGTTTATTTTTGTTAGGGGAAATACATTATTCATTTTACATGCTTCAACATAGTGTACGCTTTGATCTTCTTTTGTGGGGTGGTGGGCGGGAGTTAAGGCACGTTTGGTTTTCCTCAAACTTACCAGCATGAATTATCTAAAACGTCCAAAAATGCCACTAACAGAGTTAGTGTATTCAATTGGCCTACTAGTACTTTACTTGTACTACTATCAGTCTCTCCTCCGCATCCTAGCCCATCTTTCTACCTCCCCAAAATGATTATCTTACCTGTGATTCGTGTTTGAGAATAGAGCTAGGCACAGCGCTGGCTGCATGGCAAATGGCGATTACACCATCCCGGACGGAAATTCTGTTGTTGTGGTGTTAGTAGTAGGAGTGGTAGCACACTAGCAGTAGTAGCATATGAAAAACAACGTAAATAAATGAGACATTGAGTGGCCTGAGAGGAGTCATAGAAGGAACAATAGCCTAAGCAATGCTGAAGATAAGTATTGGGAAAAAAGAATTGCATGGATGATTATTATATCTACAACAAGAACAGTAACACAGCAGCGTAACTCAACAAGTCTTCTTGACATGTAGGAGAATGATGTTGACGATGGATCCAATCGATGGTGGGCATGAAATTCAGAATTTATTTTAAAATACTCATTGTTGTTTTTTTACCCAGAATTACAATATCCTAGGATTCATCTAGCTGCCTTAAAATTGAGTTTAGGAGGTTGCTTGCACCTTATCCTCCCCAGCAAGTGTGTGGAATTATTGTTGTAATTTGCTCACACATCAATGAAAACCACACAGCCCGAGGAAAAAGGGTTAGGGTTTGAAACTTGGATGGGAATGGGGTTTGTGGGTAAAGTTTTGTGGAGAGAGGAAAAAAAAAACACAGCATGGACAAACAACAAATGAAGATAAACAAATCTTTGGATACAAAGCTATTCATAGATCTTTTAAGGGACATAAAGGAAATGCATGCACTACTGCATGCATGAAGTTGTTTGCTAAATGGATAGGTTTAGTAAGTAGTACTTTCTACAATGTACTAAGAAGAAACAACAATGTGACAGTACATGGCTGCAGTAATTATGCAATTTCACTTGCCTATCTGCCCTCAGAGAGAAGAACCACTTCGTACATTAAATTAGTTTAGAAAATAGCAAAGAAAAAAGTATACAATGGCTGGAGGGATGAATTGAAGCAGAGAGCAAACAAATGCACAGTGTCACACTCACAGTAGTTCACAGCAATAACATTACTTAAACGATAAGTCGAAATGAAGATGGATACTGTAACTGTATGTTGTTGTAGTTGTCCTGTTGAATTTGGGAAGTTGCATACATCCAGCCTCTCCTCTTTCGCGGTACTCCTCCATTCCATCTGAAGCTCCGCCGATCAATGTTGGGGACCAGAAGACACCTTGTCCACTGCCTGCTTGGCGGATGCTGAATTGCAGGTCGCTAAGCCTGAGGTCATCCTTTTTGTCATTGCACAGGGTAAAAGCCGGCCTGTAATTGTGGATGGGAACACAGGAAGTGATATTAAAACACCACGGAGGTAAAAATATAAGGTACGCTGTGTAGTGCAAAAATAACACTTTCAGTTTCAGAGTCGACAGTATTACAAAACATACAAGCATCATTTCGAAAGTGTGTACCCTAAATCTACTTTTCAAGGATAAATAAGTGTGGGTGAAGTTTGCAGATCTTTCCCCTCAAGCTATGTGTAAAGTTTAAACAGCGATTTCAGAACCCTAACCCTAACTCTAACCCTAGGCCCTAACCCCCCTTTTTCACCATGGATTTAGGCCAAACCACTTGATTCCGATGTTAGACCTTCCCAGCAATGCCACAAGATCCGCCAACCCACCCTCAAAAAAGTTTAACACCTCCAAAACCAGGCAAAAAGCAAAAATACAAAAACGGGGACTTAGAAAGATTTAGCCCTAGTTCCAAAATCACTCCATGCGCGCTCTGCAGCTAGGCCCTAACTCCCCTTTGCCACCATGGATTTTCTCCAAAGCACTTGCAATCAAAACTATCCATACCCAGTGTTGCTGCAAGACCCCACAACCCCCCCAAACACCAGGTAGCCCCCCAAGCAGGCCCCCGAAAACACAAAAAAGAGCGAAAACTCTGAAAAGTGAAAAAACATTCCACCATGGATTTTCTCCAAAACACTTTTATCCGGTATTAGACCTTCCCAGCAGTGCCCCCAGACCCGTCAACCCAGGCGGAAACAAGTTTAACACCCCCAAACAGGCAAAAAAGCAAAAATGTAAAAATAGGGACTTAGACAAATTTAGGCCTAGTTCCCAGATCACTCCGTGCGCGCTCTGCAGCTAGGCCCTAACTCCCCTTTGCCACCATGGATTTTCTTCAAACCACATGCAATCAAAAGTATCCATACCTAGCCTTGCTCCAAGACCCCAAAACCCGCCCACAAACACCAGGAAAACCCCCAAACAGCCCCCGAAAACGCTAAAGTGAGCGAAATGTCTGAAATGGAAAAACATTTTCACCTCAGATTTTCTCCAAACCACTTTTATCCGGTATTAGACCTTCCCAGCAATGCCCCCAGACACATCAACCCGGGCGAAAACAAGTTTAACACCCCCAAACTGCCAAAAAGCAAAACCGCAAAAAGTGAGACTGCAAATTTCGGGCCTACCTGGAATTCAGTCCAAATGTGCTCAGCAGCTAGGCCCTAACTCCCCTTTTCCACCATGGATTTCCTGAAAAACAAATGCAATCAACATTACACTGTGCCAGCAGTGCTCCCAGACCCCAAAACCCACCCACAAAAACCTAGAAGCCCCACAAACTGCACCCCAAAGACAGGCAAGTGAGCAAAAACGCAAAAACTTTTTCACCTCCGATTTTCTCCAAACCACTTTAATCCGGTATTAGACCTTCCCAGCAATGCCCCCAGGCCCGTCAACCCAGGCGGAAACAAGTTTAACACCCCCAAACAGCCAAAATGCAATACCGCAAAAAGTGAGACAAAATAATTTTGCCCTTAATCCCAAATCACTCCGTGCGCGCTCTGCAGCTAGGCCCTAACTCCCCTTTGCCACCATGGATTTTCTCCAAACCACTTGCAATCAAAAGTATCCATACCCGTCGTTGCTCCAAGACGCCCCAAACCCCCCCCCCCAACACCAGGAATCCTCCCAAGCAGGTCCCCAAAAACACGAAAGTGAGCAAAAACTCTGAAAAGTGAAAAAGAATTCCACCATGGATTTTCTCCAAAACACTTTTATCCGGTATTAGACCTTCCCAGCAATGCCCCCAGACCCGTCAACCCAGGCGGAAACACGTTTAACACCCCCAAACAGGCAAAAAGCAAAAATGCAAAAATGGGGACTTAGACAAATTTAGGACTAGTTCTCAGATCACTCTGTGCGCGCTCTGCAGCTAAGCCCTAACTCCCTTTTGCCACCATGGATTTTCTTCAAACCACTTGCAATCAAAACTATCAATACCCAGCGTTGCTCCAAGACTCCCCAAACCCCCCAAAAGCCAGGAACCCCCACAAGCAGGCCCCCGAAAATACAAAAGTGAGCGAAAACTCTGAAAAGTTAAAAACTTTTCCACCATGGATTTTATCCAAAACACTTTTATCCGGTATTAGACCTTCCGATCAATGCCCCCAGACCCATCAACCCAGGCGAAAACAAGTTTAACACCCCCAAACAGCCAAAAAGCAAAAATGCAAACATGGGGACTTTGACAAATTTGGGCCATATTTAGGTAAATCAAGAATATCGAATCCTTAATACCGAACTTTACTGAATCGGTACTAAGAATTCGGTAAACGCGATGTAGATAAAAAATCGGTAAAGTTTACCGATTCGTTAAAATTCTGTAATAAATACAGAATGTGAACGAATCGGTAAAAAAAAAAATACAGAATAGGAGTTACAGAATACATTACCGAATCGGTAAATACCGATTTGGTAATTCAAAAAATCGCAATTTGTTGAATCAGCCAATCCTGCATCACCCAATTACCTCCCAAACAGGAAGTGGCCACACCCAGGCAGCTGCACAGGACCTGGAGCTCACTGTGAGACAGGCAGGCAGGTGAGCTGAGGAGCCAGCAGCAACAGAGCCTCACAGCTACAAGCAAGAACATTAATAAAAGAAAACAAGCATTGAAATGGCAAACCAGGACAGGGAGAAGGAGGGAGGTGACAGGAAAAGAAAACTGAAGTTCAGTGACAAGGAGCTGGAGGTACTGATCCAGGATGTCAGCCATGACCATCACAAGCTGTTTGGAGCCTAGTCCCACCAAGTGCCCGAGTCACAGAAGAGGCAAATCTGGAGTGGCATCCGGGACAAAATCAATGCCATAGGTGTGACCCAGCGCACCATAGAGGACATCAGGAAGAAGTGGTACGACCTCAGGAAGACAGCTAAACAAAGGATCGCAGAGAGACAGAGGCAGGCTGCCAAAACAGGTGGAGGAAAGAACCGAGCCCCTGCACCAACACCACTGGAACTGATGGTGGAGTCCACCATCCAGCCTGAGAGTGTGAGTGGCATGGGAGACGCAGGCAGCTCCGCCAGAGCAGCAAGAAAACAAGGTAAGAAGCATGCCCAGCATGCTGTGCTACCCCCTCCCCAACCCCAATCCCCATAGTGGCATTGTGGCTCCCACTCCACTCCATGTCTTACTGATTACCTGCAATGCATTATGGGTGATGTAGTATAAGGGAACTTATATATAGGACAGTCAGGCTAGCAAACACAATAGCATGTTATAGTAATAGGCTACATCAGGACAATCACTGTGCTCTGTAGGCATGATGTTTAATGTAATTCCGTTGCAGACAGAGCAGTAAGTACATCTACATTTGTGTCATTACAGGCGAGTCATCTTGCAGTGCAGCAGAGGGCAGCAGAGCTAAGTCAGCCAGGCCAGAGGGGAGGCACCATGAGGATGACAGCATGCCTGCAGGGACCACAATCTCCGCGCCATCACAGCCATCAAATCCTCCACCACAGCCATCACCACAGTGCCAGGGAAGGCCTCAATCCCCTCTCACCCAGTCCCCACTGCGACGATCACCAACACCACCACCACCACAGTCAGGCAGGAGGCATGCCGTGGCCACCCTCCAGCAGATGGAAGAGTCATCAGAGGAGGGCACAGTGGGCGAACAAAGTCCAATACAAGAGGTATCCAACAGGGAGAGGGCTGGTACTCCATCAGAGGGCGCCCACAGTTCATCCCAACACCGCAGGGCAAGGCCGGACAGTCCAGAAGCATCCGAGCAGGGTGAAAGTGTCTTTGCTGGACTGGAAGGCAACATGTTGAAGGTCCAGCGCCTGCAATGGAGGGAGATGAAATCAATGCACAGGGAGGTGGCACACATCAACAATCACATGCACAGGATGGAAAACGGCATAAGTGCTATGGGAGACAACTTGTGTGCGGGAATGGAGAGAGTAGCAACCTCTGTGGACAACCTCTGCAGCCAGCTTGAGCAGGACCATCTTGGCAGGCGCAGGGAGTGGCTGAGGCTACAGGCCTTTACCAAGTCTGTGAACCGGCTGGCCACTACTACATCATTGATGTGTCGCAGGTCCATCGCCATGCAGGAGGAGATGGCGCATTGCAGCAGGGATGTGGCCAGGGGGATGGTGTCTATGACCTCAGCTTTAGAGCTCATGCAGAATGCTAAGGTGGCCACAATGGAAGGGGGGGACACTGGGGAGGCTACCAGCCGTGGTAGCATTACACCCTCACCCACCGAGTGCAGAAGGCGCAGTGAACGTCACAGGGCTGCACAGGAACAGTCCAACACACCAGACAGTGTAGCTACTGAACATGCACGTGCAGCGCGTGGATGCAGGAAGTAGAGACCTATGCCTGCTGCCTTACATGGGATGGGTGATGTAACCCATGTCCGATTGGACATTGATCCTAATACTGGAGGTGTGCTTAATAAACACCTTCACATGTAACTGTTACTGGCTCTTTCTCATTACTCACTCAGAAATAGTTTGACGTAATCTCTTCCCGTCTCTGTCTCCCATCATGTTCATTTGCAACACCAGCTGCGCAGGGCTCTGACTGAGGGTTGTCCTCGTCCTGGTCCTCTGAGTCAGTTAGTTCCACTGCTGTTCCTTTTTTTGTGGCCAGATTGTGTAGCATTGCACATGTAGCAATTATCTTGCAGCATTTGATGGACTGTACAGACGTGCACCTCCAGTTTTGTGGAGGCAACAGAATCTGCTTTTGAGCAATCCAAATGTGCGCTCCACCACCTTGCGTGTGCTCCTATGTGCCACATTGTATCTCCTCTCCTTTGGGGTGGTTGGGTGGAGATATGGTGTGAGTAGATGAGGCCGGAGGGCATATGCGCTGTCACCTATGTACAGAAGTAAGTGCCATGAATTTGTGTGACCAACCGCTTGAGCCAGGGTGTACATCAGGGTGTGTCACATTTACGTACCTAGTAGGTATCAGTCTCAAAATTCACCAGCAAGCAGACGTGTATGGATGCCACTGTTCCGGTAGATGTAGGAGTCGTGGCTACTCCCGGGGAATTTGGCCACGATGTTAGTTATAATGTACTTGGCATTACATATCAACAGCACATTGATGGAGTGGGTGGACTTGCGGTTTCTGTAGATGTATTCACTTGCTGCAGGTGGGCAGATGGGTATATGTGTCCCATCGATGCAGCCAATTACGTGTGGGAACTGCGCAAGTTGGTAGTACTCCAGCTTGGTCCTCTGCAGCTCCGCCTGTGTACTGGGGAAGGTAATGTAATATTCCGTTCAGTCCATCATGGCATCCAGGAAGGTGTTGAAGAAACAGGATAGACAGCTCTGTGACACACCACCCACTGCGGCTATCACACCCTGGAAACTTCCTGATGCAAGGAGGTGCAGGCAACAGAGTACCTGGACATGGGTTGGGATTGCGTGGGCCCTTGGTGTCTGATGCTCCAGATAGGGTTTAAGGTCCCGTATTTGGTCAAGGATGGTATCTGGGTGCAGTCTGTACCTTTCATGGATTTCAGGTTCAGTCAATTGGAACAATGTGATGCGTAGTCTGTACAACCGCTCTTCCCGTCTCCAGATCCTCACTCCTGCTGCTCTCAAGCGTAGCCGCCTTACTATGAGGTAGAGGGCCGCCATTGTGTTCACACAGATGCTTTTTGGGCCTGTTTTTATGCACTGCACCTGATTACCACCTGCTCTGGAAAAGTGGTAAATACTGATTTGTTATTACCGATTTTGGTCATATTCGGTAATAACGAGGTTTGCTACATCACGTTTTAGGGGTTTTTACCAATTCGTTGTTTCAGATTCGGTATTCATTGTTTCGGTATTCTCAGATCGGTGAATAAGGAATCGGTATTTGTTTACCAATTCGTTATTATCGATTCAATTCGGTATTACGTACATCTCACATGGCTAAATACCGGTCAGTAACGCCGAAACCGACCCGTTTTCGGTGTGAGCGACCAGTATTTGGCCACCTACATATGGCCCTTTATGCCTAGTTCCCAGATCACTCTGTGGGCGCTCTGCAGCTAGGCCCTAACTCCCCTTTGCCACCATGGATTTTCTTCATACCACTTGCAATCAAACTATGCATACCCAGCATTGCTCCAAGACTCCCCAACCCCCCCAAAACACCAGGAACCCCCCCAAGCAGGCCCCCGAAAACACGAAAGTGAGCGAAAACTCTGAAAAGTGAAAAACTTTTCCACCATGGAATTTATCCAAAACACTTTTATCCTTTATTAGACCTTCCTAGCAATGCCCCCAGACCCGTCAACCCAGGCGAAAACAAGTTTAACACCGCCAAACAACCAAAAAGCAAAAATGCAAAAATGGGAACTTTGACAAATTTATGCATAGTTCCTAGATCACTCCGTGCGCGCTCTGCAGCTAGGCCCTAACTCCCCTTTGCCACCATGGTTTTTCTTCAAACCACTTGCAATCAAAACTATCCATACCCAGCGTTGCTCCAAGACTCCCCAACCCCCCCCCCCCAAACACCAGGAACCCCCCCAATCAGGCCCCCGAAAACACGAAAGTGAGCGAAAACTCTGAAAAGTTAAAAACTTTTTCACCATGGATTTTCTCCAAAACACTTGATTCCGATATTAGACCTTCCCAGCTATGCCCCCAGACCCCTGCAGCCACCCGCAAAAAGCATAACACCCCCAAACAGGCAAAAAACAAAAATGGGCCTACCTTCAATTCAGTCCAAATGCGCTCTGCAGCTAGGCCCTAACTCCCCTTTTCCACCATGGATTTTCTGAAAAACAAATGCAATCAAAATTATACTGTGCCAGCAGTGCTCCCAGACCCTAAAACCCACCCCCAATAACCTAGAAGCCCCCCAAACAGCACCCCAAAAACAGGCAAGTGAGCAAAATCGGAAAAACTTTTTCACCATGGATTTGGTCCAAAACACTTGATTTCGATAATAGACCTTTCCAGCAATGCCCCCAGACCCCTGCAGCCACCCGCCAAAAAAGCAGAACACCCTCAAACAGGCAAAAAGCAAAAATGCAAAAACTCATACTTAGAAATTTTTTAACCAACCAATCAACATCGGTCCAAATGCGCTCTGCAGCTAGGCCCTAACTCCTCTTTCCCACCATGGATTTTCTTCAAATCACTTGCAATCAAAATTATGCTATCCCAGCAGTGCTACCAGACCCCCAGACCCTCCCTCACAAATCTAGAACACCCACAAACAGCCCCCAAAAATATGCAATACTGGTATATTCAAAACATGGCAAATTGCGCTGTTCACAAAACATTGCTGTTTTCAGCACTTCCACTACTTCGATCCTCTTGAAACTTACATGGACAGTAACTTGTTCCAGCGATTCACAAGAATCTCAGCAAGGCAGAACAAAATTGAACCACTGCGCTCTTTGAAGAAGAAGAAGAAGAAGGTCTACGACTAGTTTTCACTGAGTTTTCACACAAACACAGGCGCCCGCAAAACACCCAAAAAGGCCAAAATTCTGCCAATTCTGGACCAAAGGACACCAAACCCCCCTAAAACCTTGCCAACATCATTATGAACGAGCCTGCATCGGGCCCCGAGCCCTAGACTCAGCGTGAACCATACCAACTTAAACCCAAAAACCCTACTAAATCGCACTGAACCCTGAACCCTAGATATGCTTTGTCTGTCTGTGTCAAAGAGCCTAGGTATGCTACATCAGGGGGATGCTTCACTCAGTGGTGCCTGCCTTGACCGTCTGCATGGCCCTGCCGCAAGCACGGGCAAAAAATCTGTTCCGCTCAAGAATGATAGATTTTTCGGTGATTTCACGAGATTTGCGAATACCGAAAAACAGCAAATTTTGCAAACATAACGGATGTTTGGCCCAAGCTTGAGGCACTGCCATGCAGACGGTCAAGGCAGGCACCAATGAGTGAAGCAACCTGATGTAGCACACCTAGGCTCTTTGTCAGACAGACAAAACATATCTAATTGTATGCAGCAAGCCACATAGCCCCAATTTTACATGAACTGCTGTCTGGAGTGGACTCTGCCTGGCATAACAACAACAGTACACTGCCTCGCCCTCGACCACTACATACCACAAATAGACAGGCATGTAGATCTGCTGTAGTAGTTGTTGTAGACTGGTTTACCAGTTTGCCACTCACAAATCGGCCATAGTTGTTCCGTAAACCCCACAGACGCTGATGATCCATCCATCCCAGTGAGTGACTGTAAAGAAAAAAGATATGTTATTTAATCAATCATCATGGTATATTGAAAAGTGAGTCCGCTCCAAGGACATTTTGCATATTGTGAAATGCAACATAGTGGCCCATGAATTTGAAGTACAATTTGAATTACACAAGGTAAAAAAAACAGAGTAGTTGACATGAGTTACAATTACTGTGTAAAAGATTAAATAATAAGTAAGACAAGACATATGATTCATCATTTCATGCACAAAAAACAAACAGCAATTGGTTTCATCAGAGCCAGACAGCCATTGCTGTCCACTGCATGCCTTCTTCTCAATTATTCATTACCTGTTCTACTTTTTGTCTGCATCTTCTTCGGAAAGTGAGGGCCCACAGGGCAGCCTATCCTGTCAATATCAGAAGTAAGTCAGTCAGCAATCAGCAAGCATGTAGTCAGTCAGTAATTTCACTCCCACTTGATGGGACTCGTCGTAATCCATCCATCTACCTTGAGGGAAATGGATAGGGGGAGTCTGGAGGAGGAGTATAGAGGAGCATGATTCAGTTGTGAACTTGTGAACCTCAGGAATGCAGACTGCGGCACCTTAAAATCAATAAGGAATATAAGATGAAGACAATGCTGCTGATGGACTTGTTGTGATTAGGTGAATAGAGTTTTTTTGTGGTAAAAGATGCAAAACAAAGAAAGACACACAGGAATAAAAGTGAATAAGGATGAAAAAAAGGAACTCATTTTCAGACCTCGGTGTCAGGGAAGTAGAGCTCGTCCTCAAACTCCATGAATTGAGACGGGAGTAGGTCAGGTAACAGAGAAGAACTTCTGTCACCTAATTCGGTATCCTCTTCTTCCTGCATGCATTCACGTACTTTGTAATCTGGTGGTATGAAGTGCTGATTCATCTTGATCAGTGTTAACCTCTCCAAATTCTTGGCCGAGAGGCGGGTCCTTTTTGAAGTTACAATGGCACCAGCAGCACTGAAAACACGTTCAGAAGACACACTTGCGAGTGGGCAAGAGAAATAATTTAGAGCCAGGTTGGTGATCAGTGGCCATAGAGCCATTTTCCTGTACCAATACAGCAATGGGTTCTTATTAACAAAGACCTCTGTTGGGTCATCCAGATAGGCATGCACCATCGACTCAAGGTTCTCCATGGTTGCTCCACTTTGCGTACCATCTGTGGCCTTTGCAGCACTGGAACGAGCAAACCCTTGGTGAGTTAGCCAATCCGCTTCCGACAATATTATGTCTGGGCCTGGCGCAGATGAGGATGATGATACGGTTGCTGCTGGTGTCGTTAACAGCTGTAAGGGAAAGTGATTCCCTTCGCCCACAGATTCAGAAGTGGAACTTGACGCCGGATGGCCTGCTGATTCAGTTGGACTTCTGCCGGCTCCTTGAATTTTCTGCCGATCTTTTTCGAACCAAGTGGCTGACACAGCTAGCCAATGTTTGTACTTTGAAACATATGCTTCATCAAAAGGAATGAATGTTTTGCTGGCCACTGCCTTTTTGTACCGTGGATCCAGAATAGTGGCACAAATGTAATGTTGTTCTGTATGTATGCTTTTAAGCCTTTCATTGGCAACTAGGCGGCTTAATAACCTCTCCGCCAACGGATATGCATCTTGCTTTTCAACATCATCTCTGAACATTGAAGACACCGCCTTCAGTTGGTGCTCTAGCAGAACCAAGAATAGGATAGCTTTGCCCACAGAACAGTCCTCCCTGCTGACTTCACACGTGAAGACCTCAAAAGGACGAAGCATGTCTGTCAGGCTTTTAACTAGCTTCCATTCCTCCAACTCTAGGCTTATGTCTTTCATAGTAGAACCTAGTTGAAAGACATACTCATTAGGTATGAGCGTAAAATCTGTTCCGCTCGCGGAATTTGCGGATTTTCGTCAAATTCGCAATCCGCGAATTTGCGCGAATTTGCTGACAATTCGCAAATTTGCACGCAGTAAGCATGGGCGAATCTCGCGTTCGTGAATTTTGCGGATTTGCGAATTCGCAATCCGCAAAATCCGCGAATTCTCGCAAATTTGCGGATTTTTTTTTTTTGTGTTTGCAAGTGTTTCTGCCAGTTCGCGAGGACTTGGTACTAGTTCGCAATTGCGAACTTACTTGTCGGCTCGCAACGGTCGCGACTATGTTGTTTCTAAAACTTTCTACGTCTGGTTCATCATCACAGCCTCCCAGCACCCTCTGTTTCACCACTGGCACCCTCTCTTTGACCCATGCCACCCTCTGTTACATCAATGCCACCCTCTGGTTCATCATCACTGTAGAAGATGGGGGGGAAAAGCAAGCCCACCTGCCCTGCTTGAACTGACATGAATTAATTTGGGGTTAGTTTATTAACAACACCTGCCCTGCCCCAACTGACAATAATGAATTAGGGGCTAATTAATGTGTCACTGAAAGAATTTGAAGTTCCAGCCTGGCACCTCCTTGTCTGCTCCTTTAGCTGTAAATCAGGACCTTTGTGGCATACAGTTAAGGTCAGAGCAGGGTCACACAATAGTTGCAAGCAGGCAACCGAATTCTGGAGGGCCCCTTCAGGAAGCACTACAGGGAATCGTTACAAATCATGAGGTTGACCTTTTGCACCTGCTCATTGCTTTTGCTTTTGCTAAAATCGTTTTTCGGTTTTTTCGCGCTATTCGCGGGGCGCGGCGTCGTGCGAAACAGACCGCGGAAGCCGCCAATTCGTGCAAATGAGCTTTTTATTTTTTTGCGGCTTGTTGTTTCGCGAGTTTTTTTGCAGTATTCGCGAGCCGCTTGCAGCGCAACACGCGAATTTACCCCAAGGTCGAGTACGGGCGCGGCCATTTTGTTTGCGTGACGTATTTCCGTTTCCGCCCGCTATGTATAATCTCGCTCAGTAAGTGCATTGCGAGTAGAGGTTCGCACGAGATCGCGAGGGAAATCTAGAGGTTCGCACGAGATCGCGAGGGAAATCTCGCGCAAACTTACTTTCGCGCTCGTGAACGGGCGCCGGCCATCTTGTTTTTCATTCATTTCCTGTGTCTGGGCATGGTGTTTAATCCTCTTGGTATCTTTGCCATCCTTTGCTTGTTTTCAGTTTTTTTTTTACGATTTTGCTTCTTATCTATCCCTCTCTTTTCCTAGCTGTATATTTTGTCTTTTCTGCTATTTTTCTTTACTTTTAAACTACTTTTTTAAACTCTTTTCTTTTCTTCTTCCCTATCCTATTCTTTCTTAATTTTCTACTTCTTCCTACCTTACCTGCCCAGACCATGGTCAAGCCAGGCGCCGTGAAGCTGCCCAGGCACTTGAGGGCCGCAGCGGCGGCGGGGAGTAGTGCTGGACCCAGTGCCAGGACAGCATGCGGGAGATTGAGGGGGGAGCAGGTGACGCGACGGGAGATATTCAGCCCGGAGGAAGTGGGCGCGCTGGTCTACTTCGTCCAGCGCCGCCTGCCCAGGACCATCGCGGGAGGCGGCAGGATCGCGGCCGGCGGCTACAACATGCGGGAGCGCCGGAAGCGGGGGGAGAAGGTGTGCTGGGCCATATCCCACCTCTACGGGGTCCAGCGCACCTACAGCCAGGTCACCCATCGCTGGACGGACCTCCTGGACCGCGAGCGCGACCTGCTGGACCAGCTCGGCTTGGAGATCCCCGGGCTTGGTGAGTAGTAGTAGCCATTTAATCACTCACTACTATGATGTTTTCTCCTGCTCTGTGTTGTTGTATTGCAAATATTTGTTTTTTTACATGGAGCAAGCCAATAATGCCGCTGATGACGATTACATTGTAGTTAAATTATATTTCAAAATCTTCTGTGCATTTCAGGTGCACTGCTCTCCTTCTCAGTGGCGTTGCTACTATGCTTATTTGTTTTCTATTTCGTGGTCTCATTGGCCTGAGTAACTATTATGTATGAGTGTACTTTACAGAACTGCGTCATGCTAGACACTAGGGGGCAGATTACATTTACAAGCCCCTTGCGCCACGTTTACGTTGCCTTGCGTGACGCAACAGCGGCGTAAACGTGCCGCATCCCTGCGAGTCATTTACAGCATGACGCATCTAGGGAGATGCCTCACGTTATAAAGCCATGGGCCTGCACCACAATGGGTGCATTCCTAGTACGCAGGGTGGGCGGTCCGGCGGCTGTGCGCGTCGCAAAATTGCCTGCGTGAAATCTACAAGATTTAACGCAGGCACTTCTGCGACGCTGCTACGTCAATTCAATTCCTTATGTCTGCTTGAAGCAGGCGAAAGGACTGACACAGCATGTTAAGTATTGGGTGGCCCTGAGCATTACTGGAGTTGCATTGCGTTGGCGACGTGACTCCAGCGATGCGCCGCTCTTACGTGACGAGATGCGTCACGCAAGTGCCTACCCTTGCGCCACGGCGCGCCGCATTGTAAATGAGGCGCATCTGCCGTGTCGCAAGGGTAGTTTTGCGTGACGCCTTTGATCTGGCGCATCTCTGGAGATGCGCCAGAACGCGTAAGTAAGTATGCCCCTAAGGGGCAGAATTGCAATTACCGTCGCATCCCTGCAAAGTAGCAGGGATGCGCCATTAATTGTGCGGCCCGCTACCACCACCAAACATGGTGCGCCGTATTTGCAATGCGGCGCACCATGGGCCCAAAACGTCACCGAAGCTTTACTGCTGGAGTTGCGTCGCAACGATGGCGCAGCTCCAGCAATGCTCTGGGGTACCCTATCTCCCCAATGCTGGGTCAAGCCGTACGTCTGCTTCAAGCAGGTGCAGGGTTTGTGTGACGCATCATTGTCCTAAAGGTGACTGATTGAAATTTTGTAGATTTCCCTCAGCCACTTTTAGGATGTGTTCCAGCGCAGGAATGCCCTCCCTTGCGCCGGAACGCCCCCAGATGGCGCAGGGCTTTATAACGGGATGCATCTCCCAAATGCGTCACGTTGTTATAATATTATACGCCGCACCATGGCGCCCTTTTTTGTTTAGCTGCTGCGTCACAAAAGTCACGCAAGAACGGCGCAAAAGAGCCGCAAGGGGCTTAAATCTGCCCCTTCCTTTGTACCCCTGACAATAAGAAAAATAGTGGCGGTGGATTGATAGTTTGACTATTTAAATGACTGGTAATGTAGCAGGCAACTGTTAGTGTTGTCACTGATCTGACTGAAATCACAATGGAGTTTGTCTGTCACTTTGCGTCTTGCCTGCGGACTGCTGCCTGCCAGTCCTAGGTGAACCTTTCAGTACTTTGTTTAGTGAGTTACGTGACTTTCGAAGTCACAGGTCCGCAAATAAATGAAAACTAACCCTAATCAATATAATTTCGCGGAAATATTTTGTTATTGTTCTTTTGAAATGTTAGATTTGGTTGACATTGACAAGCAACAATCATCCATGTTTTCTGTTCTTTCTTTCATGTTGTACGTCAGCTCCCCCCAGGGGCGAGAGGAGGACACAGGAGCAGCAGGCGGCGGATGCTGTTCAACAGGGCCAGGATCGGGCAGGCGAGGGCTCCTTTGCTGGCCCCAGTAAGTTTTCATTTTAGACTAGTACCTATTTTTCCTAGCGTTCCTCATTTGACTTTTTTCAAAATTGTCTTTGATCTTCTTGTAGACTGAATCTAAATTCTTATCCTGCCTCTACTATGACTCCCTGTGGTATTACTAGATTATTCTTATTAGTCTGTCTGTGTAGCTAACTAAGATTGCACGGTTGGCGAAACTCCCATGATTCTAGTCAGCAATAGCTCTATCAACTTAGTGCAGTCCTCTGGGATTGTCCATAATGTCTTTTGAAGTGTTCTATCTGGACTCATGCTTGCAAAAATTGCAAAACCTTTCGCTCAGTCACTCTAGTCTGGACCAAAAAACACAGATTGTATTTAAGTTTAAAAGCTTTATTAAAAGTAAACACATTTATTAAAATGAAGTCATAATAAAACTAAACGTTTAACTGATAATGGAAAAGTGGTTAGTGCTGACGATTAATTGAAGACATTTCTTGTGGTCGAGCCGAGCTCTCACCTGGTTTCAACTTGATCTTGTTGTTAGAAGTCCATCTTCTGTCTGTGTGGAGAAAAATGGTGCGTGTTAAAAAAACAGCCTTCATCAGTTGTGCCAAAAAGTGCAGCAAGACAACCTTCCCTGGAAAAAGGGACTTTTTTAACTTTAAAGTAGACAGTCACAAATTACATTGTTTTCACATGTCTTCATTCCTAGACCAAAGACTAGTGAGTGCTTTATTCTAACATTCTTAAATGTACTTTGTAGGTGGAACATCTGGTGTCGGGGCCAGCGTGGAGGTGGTGGTGCTCGACACGGAGGCGGAGGGCAATTCTTCAGGGGAGGAGGCGGCGGCTGTGAGAGTTGAGACGGTGGTTGTGGCGGCCAGAGGTAAGCTCTTATATATTCCTTACTTATTGAGATTGAAGACTAGCTGGGAAGGCAAGAATATGAGATGTATGGCTGGGTGAATGATGAAGCAATGGTGGGTGGAAGGACAACAGCCTGGGTGGGTGACACAGAAACTGTATGTGTCCATATACCTGGATCATGCTACTATCTGACTCTTAGATAGCATATGTGTATCTAGAGCAAGGGTACTCATAGTACGGCCCGCGGGCCGGTGGTGGCCCGGCAAGCCTTCCTTGGAGGTGCGCAGACCTTGCAGACAATCACTGCTCCCCCGGCCCCCACAGAGCAGAGGCTTTTTTGTATTTCACCTGTTAGCGCCCCTGCATCTCCACTCTGACAATCACTGCTCCCCCGGCCCCCACAGAGCAGAGTGGAGATGCAAGGCCACAAAGAGGTGAAATAGAACAAAGCCTCTGCTCTGTGGGGCCGGGCAAGCAGTGATTGTCAGGGTGGAGATGCAGGGGCGCTACAACAAAGAAAGCCTCAATAATATGTTAATGGTCTTTTAAAGACCTGTTAAGTACTTTGGTGTTGTTGTCTGTGTGTGCGCGTTGAGGAAGCGGTCTCAACCCGGGCTGAAGGCTGACACAGATAGACACACACACAGTGAGATGACAGAGGGGGAGGGAGAGGGAGGGCAGGAGGGAGAGAGAGATGGAGAGGGAGGGCAGGAGGGAGAGCAGGAGGGAGAGAGATGTATGTAAATGCTGGGTCTGGTGGCTCAGTGGATGAGGGCATCTGCTGCAGGGACCTGTGTGCAACCTCATGGTCACAAGTTTTTGTTTTGCTTTATCCCCGCCCCCTCTGACTCCGCCCCCACCAGTGCGGCCCTCGGCCACAAACTACATTGTAAATTTAGCCCCTGAGAGAAAGTTTGTGAGTACCCATGATCTAGAGAGAGTAGACGGTCAGTGGATGAACTAAGTGTAACTTTGAAGAGCATGTAACACTGCACCCGCACGTCCGTTCCAGTGTAGGAAAGGCAAGGAAAAGAAGTTTTAATTTTGTCCAAATACTACCATCAATAGTATCAGTAGTTTGTATTGCAAGCACAGCATAGATCCGGTTATTACGGTGGCCACTCCCTACCTCTCTTAATAAGTTTAGTAGTACTCAGTCATTCATGTGTGGATGTATCACTGGTCACTCAATAAAAAGCAAAGCACCTAAAGTCATCCCATATATAAGCAAAAACATCCCATGTGAAGTGATAGATAATCAGATTATTTATCTTCTTCAATTTTCCATTTCTAGTACTCATTTCCACTGTAGGGTGAAAGTTAAATTAATTAAGCAGTAGCCCTTGAGTTGTAACAGAGTATTCTCAGTGCCACCCGTAATAGAAAAGTAAGAGCTTCACAACCTGCATGTACTGGACGGGTACAGTAACGCAACGCAAGTCTAGGTCACTCCTCATGGCGTGCGTCTCTTTTTCTCGGGTGCAAGTTTACTGCGCTGGCATTATGCCGGCTTGCAGAAGATAACGTACCAATTTTCCTAAACAAGAGACAAGAAGAAGAATAAGACTGGTGTACTTTCATAGTCGACTCCAATGGAAGTCCATAGTGCTCGTAGAATTTGTTCCTTAAACTCCCACTAATGTTAGAGCAAGGATGAAGAAGTGTGAGGTTAGATAGATACTGGCCTCAATAGTTATGTAATGCGCTTGCAAGTTGCTAGTTGTAGTGCAACACAAATTTCTGCTGAATGATTGAGTTAATCTTAAAGAGCATTGGTTACAGACTATGTCTTTCTTTCTTCATATAGGTTCTCCTTCCAAACGAACAAGGAGGAAGGAGCTGGCTAGAGCGGCCCGGCAACGGAGGATCGATGCCACTGTGGCCGAATATCGGCGGCTGGTGGCCCTGGAGGACGAAGAAAGTGTGCAGTCGACCACAACAACTACGTCGTCTGCATCGGCCTCCGTGCCCCCACGGGCTGCCAGTGCCACCCAGCACAGTGGTCCACCCAGACTGAGCCGGGCTGCCAAAGCCAAACGCCACCGCCGAGTAGCAAGGACAACAGCTTCCTCTCACAGCCGTTGCACCTGCAAGGCATTGAAGGCACGCCTGCGCCGCAGTACCCTGATGGTGTCCCGCCTCCAGCAGGAGCTCCACCACTTTTCAAAGGAGTTGGAGGGGCTCCGCGTAGAGCACGCCTTGCTCCGCCAGGAGCATGATGCCCTGGCCCAAAAAGTTGACAGCATCCACCCATAGTGTCCCTTGCCCCTTTTTTAGAGACTTTTGGGGGGTGGGAATTGGGAGTTGGGTTTTTGGGGACTTTTGAAGGACAATCGTTGGGGTTAGGGAGGGTCTTGCGGGAGATTATTTTGTTAGGGATATAAATATACTTTTTCAAACTTTATCTGAGCATACCCGTTTCTTACTGCTTGCCTGGTGGGTGGGGGTTTAACAGTGACTTTGTTTTCCTGAAAGTTTAGTTCCATTTTCTTCCTTTAAGTGTAAATCCCAAATGTTTTCAACACTAAGTGCCTCTCACAGAGTAAGTGAAGTGAATCCAAGAGTCCTAGGACTTTAGTAGTACTACCTTCAGTCTCTCGTCTCTCCTAGTAATACTCCATTATACCCCAAACCACCAAACGCTTATCTTACCTGTAATTTGTGTTTGAAAGTAGGGCTAGACCCAGGGCTGGCTCCACGGGAAACAGCGAATAAGGTTGGCAATCTTGGTCGGATAAAATTTCCTCATAGCGGTGGTACTAGTGGTGTGACACAGTGGCAGTTGCATGCCTATGAAAAAAAAGAAAATGAAATCTGGTTTGTCCTCCTGAGCAATTCAACGGTACAACTGAGAATATAGCAGGTGACAGAAGTACACTAGAACAGTGCCACATTGTAGCCTAACAAATGGTAAAGTATAACTACTAATTCGGTTGAAGTTCTTTGACATTAGCCATGGTTCTTTGTCAGGCAGAGTAAGAATATATCCTCGGATTTCTTCACCAGCCTGTTGCTATCACCTTATCCTCCCCAGCAAGTGTGTGGATTTATTGCTGTAAATTAGTCACACATCAATCAAAACCACACAGCCCGGGGGAAGAGGGTTAGGGTTTGAAAAATGGATGGGTACGGGGGTTTTTGGGAAAGGTTTTGGGAGACAAGAAAAAATAGCACAGCATAGACAAACAATTGTGAACATAAACAAATCTTTGGGTACAAACCTATCCATCAATCTTTGAAAGTGCATGCACTACTGCATGCATGTCAGTGAAAAGTGCTCCATTGCAGCCGACGCTCCGTCCATCGATGTTGGTCACCAGAAGACACCCTGTCCACTGCCTGCCTGATGCTGAATTGTGGCTCGCTACTGTGAAGCCTGACTCCATCCTTTTTTCCCCATTGCAGAGACTGAAACCCGGCCTGTAATTATTCAACGAAAAACAGGAAGTGATATAATATTACAACACCACTGATAAATATATATAAGGTATGTAGGCTGTGGAGTGCAAAAAGTCACAATTTGATTTTCCTAGTAGACAGTACAATATTTTTGAAAGTGCGTACTCTGAGTCACCTTTTGAAGGATAAATAAGTATGGGCAAATTAATGTAGCGGATCTTTCCCCTCAAGCTAGGTGTACTGTAAACTGTGTTTTAGAACAAAATTAGATCTTCCTAGCAGTGCTCCCACCCAGACCCTTACTAAAGCCAGTCGCAAAAATGTAGAAGACCCCCAATCAAATCTCAAAAAACGAGGCCTAGCAGAAAACTGGTGACAAAACTTACTTTGAAAGTAAAAGTAGGCCGAAGTACCCCCTTCCTAATTACCCCTTACCCTCCGTGGATTGCATTCAAACCACTTGCAAGCAACCAAGCAAAAGTAGCCATAGCCAGCATCGCTCCAAGACTCGAAATCCCCCCCACTCAAACACATGCAATAGAAATACTGCTAACCCTAACGAACCCTAAGTTAAGAATAGTGGCAAAGGCTTTCTTTAACTATGCCAAATCCCCCCTTTCCCACCATGGATTTTCTTCAAATGACTTGCAACCAAAATTACATATTCTCACGAGTGCTCTAAGACCCCAGAACTCAGTTGCAAAAATCTAGAACACCCCGAAACACATGCAATCCTGCTGCTAGGGCTAACCCTAACGAACACTAAGTTACAAAAAGTGCCAAAAGGCTTTTCCGCGAGGATTTTGTCCCAACCACTTCTACCCGGTATTAGACCTTCCCAGGAATGCCCCAAGACCCGCCAACCCACCCGCCAAGAAGCATAACACCCCCAAACAGGCCAAAAGCAAAATCTCATACTTGCAATATTTCTCGGCCTTCGGTCCAAACGCGCTGCGTAGCTAGGCCATAAGTCGGGGTTGCCACGACGGATTTCCTGAAAAGCAAATGCAATCAAGATTAGAGTGTCCCAGCAGTGCTCCCAGACCACGAAACTCACCCACAAACACCAGGAAGCCCCCCTAAGAGCACCTCAAAGGCAAGCAAGTCATCAAAAACACAAAAAATTTTCCGCCTGGGATTTGGTCCAAAACACTTTTATCCGGTATTAGAGCTTCCCAGCAATGGCCCCAGAGCCGTCAACCCAGGAGAAAACGAGTAGAAGACCCCCAAACAGCCAAAGAGCAAAAGTACAAAAATGGGGACTTAGTCAATTTTTCACAAATTTCCCAAATCACTCCGCGCGCGCTCTACAGCTAGGCCCTAACTCCCCTCTGCCACCATGGATTTGCTTCAAACCTCTTGCAAAGTAAAGTATATATAGCCAGCAGTGCACCCAGACCCCGAAACCCACCCACAAACACCAGGAAGCCCCCCAAACAGGCCCCCGAAAACGCTACATTGAGCAAAATGTCAAGAAATAGCCCCAAAAAAAATCGGCCTGGATTTTGTCCCAACCACTTCTACCCGGTATTAGACCTTCCCAGGAATGCCCCAAGACCCGCCAACCCACCCGCCAAGAAGCATAACACCCCCAAACAGGCCAAAAGCAAAATCTCATACTTGCAATATTTCTCGGCCTTCGGTCCAAACGCGCTGCGTAGCTAGGCCATAAGTTGGGGTTGCCACGACGGATTTCCTGAAAAGCAAATGCAATCAAGATTAGAGTGTCCCAGCAGTGCTCCCAGACCACGAAACTCACCCACAAACACCAGGAAGCCCCCCAAACAGGCCCCCGAAAACGCTACATTGAGCAAAATGTCAGAAATAGCCTAAAAAAAATCGGCCTGGATTTTGTCCCAACCACTTCTACCCGGTATTAGACCTTCCCAGGAATGCCCCAAGACCCGCCAACCCACCCGCCAAGAAGCATAACACCCCCAAACAGGCCAAAAGCAAAATCTCATACTTGCAATATTTCTCGGCCTTCGGTCCAAACGCGCTGCGTAGCTAAGCCATAAGTCGGGGTTGCCACGACGGATTTCCTGAAAAGCAAATGCAATCAAGATTAGAGTGTCCCAGCAGTGCTCCCAGACCACGAAACTCACCCACAAACACCAGGAAGCCCCCCTAAGAGCACCTCAAAGGCAAGCAAGTCATCAAAAACACAAAAAATTTTCCGCCTGGGATTTGGTCCAAAACACTTTTATCCGGTATTAGAGCTTCCCAGCAATGGCCCCAGAGCCGTCAACCCAGGAGAAAACGAGTAGAAGACCCCCAAACAGCCAAAGAGCAAAAGTACAAAAATGGGGACTTAGTCAATTTTTCACAAATTTCCCAAATCACTCCGCGCGCGCTCTGCAGCTAGGCCCTAACTCCCCTCTGCCACCATGGATTTGCTTCAAACCTCTTGCAAAGTAAAGTATATATAGCCAGCAGTGCACCCAGACCCCGAAACCCACCCACAAACACCAGGAAGCCCCCCAAACAGGCCCCCGAAAACGCTACATTGAGCAAAATGTCAGAAATAGCCAAAAAAAAATCGCCCTGGATTTTGTCCCAACCACTTCTACCCGGTATTAGACCTTCCCAGGAATGCCCCAAGACCCGCCAACCCACCCGCCAAGAAGCATAACAACCCCAAACAGGCCAAAAGCAAAATCTCATACTTGCAATATTTCTCGGCCTTCGGTCCAAACGCGCTGCGTAGCTAGGCCATAAGTCGGGGTTGCCACGACGGATTTCCTGAAAAGAAAATGCAATCAGGATTAGAGTGTCCCAGCAGTGCTCCCAGACCACGAAACTCACCCACAAACACCAGGAAGCCCCCCAAACAGGCCCCCAAAAACACTATATTGAGCAAAATGTCAGAAATAGCCAAAAAAAAATCCGCCTGGATTTTGTCCCAACAACTTCTACCCGGTATGAGACCTTCCCGGGAATGCCCCAAGACCCGCCAACCCACCCGCCAAGAAGCATAACACCCCCAAACAGGCCAAAAGCAAAATCTCATACTTGCAATATTTCTTGGCCTTCGGTCCAAACGCGCTGCGTAGCTAGGCCATAAGTCGGGGTTGCCACGACGGATTTCCTGAAAAGCAAATGCAATCAAGATTAGAGTGTCCCAGCAGTGCTCCCAGACCACCAAACTCACCCACAAACACCAGGAAGCCCCCCAAACAGGCCCCCGAAAACGCTACATTGAGCAAAATGTCAGAAATAGCCAAAAAAAATCGGCCTGGATTTTGTCCCAACCACTTCTACCCAGTATTAGACCTTCCCAGGAATGCCCCAAGACCCGCCAACCCACCCGCCAAGAAGCATAACACCCCCAAACAGGCCAAAAGCAAAATCTCATACTTGCAATATTTCTCGGCCTTCGGTCCAAACGCGCTGCGTAGCTAGGCCATAAGTCGGGGTTGCCACAACGGATTTCCTGAAAAGCAAATGCAATCAAGATTAGAGTGTCCCAGCAATGCTCCCAGACCACGAAACTCACCCACAAACAGACGGAACCTTCCCTAAGAGCACCTAAAAGGCAAGCAAGTCATCAAAAACACAAAAAAAATTCTTCCTGGGATTTGGTCAAAACCACTTTTATCCGGTATTAGAGCTTCCCAACAATGGTCACAGAGCCGTCAACTCACCTGCAAAGAGGTACAACAACACCCCCACAAGTGCTGAGTCTTTCTTCATTGGGCGTAGCCGTAAACCAGCCCTCTGGTTTGATGGAAATAGGAGTCTGGAGGAGGAGGATAGAGGAGCATGTTCTTCTGAACTTGTGAACCTGAGGAATGCAGACTGCGGCAACTTCAAATCAATTAGCAAACCAGTGAAGACAGTTCTGCTGATGGGCTTGATTTTGTGATTATCTGATTAAAGCTTGAAATATATTAACTGTGCACAACAAAGAAAGACAGACACACAGGAATAAAAGTGAATAGGGACGAAAAAGAAAGTTATTGATTCGTTGTCTCATTTTCAGGGCTCGGTATCACGGTCCAGGAATAAGAATAAGGCTTCGTCATCATACTCTGCGAATTCAGGCAGGGTGAGCTCAGTGTCACCTGACAGAGTAGAAATTCCCTCATCCATGTTGCTGGCCACCTCCTCTTCATCCGGCACGCTTTCTCGTACTCTGAAATCTGGTGGTATGAGGTGCTGATTCATCTTGATCATTGTTAACCTCTCCACATTTTTGGGCGAGAGGCGGCTCCGTTTGGGAGTTACAATGCCACCAGCAGCACTGAAAACCGGTTCAGAAGACACGCTTGCGAGTGGGCAAGACAAGTAGTTTAAAGCCAGGTTGGTGAGCTGTGGCCACAATTCTTTTTTCCCATGCCAATACGCCAATGGGTCAGAATTAACATACACCTCTGTTGAGTCATTCAGATAGTCCTTCACCATCGACTCAAGGTCCTCTTCCAAGGTTCCTCCACTTTGCTTAGCTCTTGCTGTGCCTCTGACCTTTTGAGAACCAAACCCACGCAGAGCTAGCCAATCCTCTTCAGCCTCCAATGTTTCTGTTGTGTCTCGTGCAGATGATCCGGTTGCCGGTGTCTTTAACGGCTGAGAGGCCACTTGTGCCACAGCCACAGGTGCAGAAGTGGATTGTTTTGACTGGGGATGGCCTGCTGATGTACTGCCATTTCCTTCAATTTCCAGCCGTTCTCTTTCAAACCTCTTGGCTGACAAGGCTAGCCAACGTTTGTACTTTGGAACATGTTGATCATCAAAAGGAAAGAATGCTTGGCCTGCCAGCGCCTTTTTGTAGCGTGGATCCAGAATAGTAGCACAAATGTAATGCTCTTCTGAGTGGATCTTTTTAAGACGTTCATCACCTTGTAGGAGCTCTAATAATTTCTCAGCCAGAAGCAAAGAGTCTTGGTTTTTGTCATCTTTTTCAAACACAGAACACACCTCCTTCAGTTGGTCCTCCAGCATGTACAACAATGGGATAGCTTTTCCCAAATTAGAGTCCTCCTTGCTGACTGCACGCGTGAAGAACTCAAAAGGACGAAGCATGCGTGTCAGGCTTTGAACTATGTTCCATTGCGGCCCACCCATCCTCAGCTCCTCTGTACCCTCTGTAAGGAAATATTGATCGAGTTCCGTATACTGCTCATACAGATGCTCAAGCATGTAGAAGGTTGAGTTCCAACGTGTTACCACCTCCTGGATGAGTGCTTTCACTGGCATTTTACGTTGATATAGCAGGCTCCTCAGCTGCTTCCGGGCCTTAAAAGAATGGCTGAAATGCTTGCACATTTTTCGGCAGGTGTCCAATACACTGTACGCTGCACTGCCTTTATTACCCAAGAATTTTTGGACAACCAGGTTTATACAGTGCGCCAAACACGGCACTCTGAAATAGTAACCGTCCCTCATGGCCTTAACTATATTGGCGCCATTGTCCGTGGAAACATAACCAACCCAGCGTTTTAGTGGGGACAGCCAGTTAAGGACCTTTGTGTTAAAGACATCCAAAATGTTTTCTGCTGTGTGACGTTTCTCCAAACCAAACATGGCTAGTGTTGCATGTTTCCGAGCAGCTTTAAAAACAATGTCCGTGTCAACACCTGCGTTTAGCTTTGCTTTAGCCCCTGAAAAAGAGACCCAGTGTGCAGTGATGCACATGTAATCAGCGCCTGCGCCACTGGTCCACATGTCTGTTGTCAGATGTATAGTGTGAACAGCACTCTTCTGCAAAGCTGCCCCAATCACCTTCAGAACATCTTCATGTAGTGCTGCCACTAATTCTAGAAAACCAACCCCTTCTACAAAAGAAAAAGGGAGAAGGTCCAGAGCTAGCATTTTAGCCAGCTTAGTGTTATACAGATGCGTCATTGGGTGGTTGCGTTCATATTGCGCTTCTGTAAACAACATCTTTTTAATGTTGCCCTGGACCAAGGATTTATGGGATGATGATGACGATATCTTCGACCCAGTTACGCTCGCTGATGAACTTTTCCGCACTGATGTCTCACTCTCTCCCACACTCTTAGTATGCCTCACATGGGGTGTGCTGCTGACAGGGGTACTGGGTGTAAGTGAAGTGTTTGAATCGTCTTCTTCCTCCTCGTCATCATTAGATGAAACTGCATTACATGCAATTCGGGCTTCCTTGATCGCCTGTAAGTGCGCAAACCATTTGACAGTGTGCTTTCTTTCAAGATGACCTCTCTGGCCTCCGGTACCATAGTTGAAACCCAACTTACCACGACTAACTCGAAGCTTACACATGCTACAAATGGCTACGGTTTCGTTTTTTGGGCAAACACTAAAGAAGTCCCAAACTGCAGACTTGAAATGTCTTTGGGGGCCGGAGGAGGCAGCGATACTGGTGGTGGTGGTCCTGCTGCTAATGCCAGATGAAGTGGAGGATGTGGATTGCCGAACTTCAGTACGTTTTGCACTTTCACCACCACGAATTGAGGTCGAGGTGGATGTAGGTCCCTTGTTGCGAGTTAGAAATATGGAAGCGGTAGGTGTTGGAGTACTACTTAACTCCAAATCTAATGATTGTTGTGTTTCCATTTCCATTGCCTCCTCGTCGACATCATCATCACGCTCAGCAGCTTCTCGGGATAGGGTCAAAATGTCTCTTTGCTGCATGCCTGGTGGGGCTGCAGTGACCTTTGTGATGACTGGCTCGTCGTCATCGTGAGAGGCTTCATCACCAGCAGTATCTGTCACTTCTTGTTGAGCCTCATCACACTCCATAGGTATGAGTTTTTCGACGACCTTCCTTTTACGCTTAGGTACCTTTGTCAGATCATGGTGTGCCTCACTCTCAGACCGCAGTGGTGGTTTCCAAGCTGGATCCGTATCATCAGAAGGAGGTGGGCTTGAAGAAGATGTAGACACCCCCCTTGATCTTTTCCTTGCTAGGGATGTGGAAGACAATGAATGATCATCAGGAGGAGTGGCTTCCAATGATACCTCGGCTTCATTGTCGATTTCCTGATGTGCCCCTACTTCGGGAGGAACAACTATTGTGGGCACTTGTGACCCTCCACGCACCTCTGCTTGCGCATCTCCTTTTGCTGCCTCTCCTTCCACATGTACTTGGGCGTGTACTTGCACATGGTGTTGTTGTTGCGGCTGTGGTTGTTCAACACTTGTCAGATGAGTTACAACAACCTGTGTTGATTCAGGGACATTGCTGCTACTTTCTTGCGATGAGCCAACATCACTGGTCGATGGTGATTGGAGAAGCACACTCACTGCCTCTGAAGCACTCAAGGGCTTTGACTTAAGTTGGCGTGGTGGTGGAGGCACTGAACCCAATGGAGCAGGGGTGCTGCTCCCAGCTTGGTCCCCAGCAGATCCTGCTGCTGCAGGCGTACTTTTTTTTTTGCTCCCAAAAAACGTGGCGGGTGGCACACCAGCCTCCTTGGTAACTTGCTTCTTCTGCTCCTTACTAGCAACTTTCTTGCTAGAGGAGCTACGGAGACCTTTTTTTGGGGCCATCTTCTTCAGAGCAGGTCAGACAGCAGGCCGCAGTTGCACGAATTGTAGAGTTGTCTGAGGCCAGACGTGACGTCGCGTGACGTTATGCTGCACACACACACCGCTGCAGGACTTCTTTCTGGCACTGGTGGTTCTCTTGAGTCTTGTGCGCCTAAAAACAATGGAAGACAGAGGAACATCAGTTCAGTTATACAGCACAAAAAAAATCAAAAAACACTGCAAAATCAGCAAAATCCCAATCCATCCATGCCCTCCATGATGTTTAAGTTCAAGACAGCCCACAGAAAGACTAGGCCCATGCTAGACTCAAATACCCCTGGTGAAAAGGCCACAAGTACAGGCCCAAAAAACGAAAATCACTGAAAAATCAGCACAATCCCAATCCATCCATGCCCTCCATGATGTTTAAATTCAAGACAACCCACAGAAAGACTAGGCCCATGCAAGACTCACTACCCCTGGGCATAAATAAAGGTTGAAAAGTAGGCAAAATGGTTGGAGGCCTAACAACAAAGCCTGCATTCAAAATGGCCACTTGCCTGCCAGCACATGGCCAGTGCCTGTAGCTGCACTCAAAATGGCCACCAGCCACATGGCCTGTCCCTCCCCATGAACACCCCCAAAAATCAAAAAACACTGCAAAATCAGCACAATCCCAACCCATCCATGCCCTCCATGATGTTTAAATTCAAGACAACCCACAGAAAGACTAGGCCCATGCAAGACTCACTACCCCTGGGCATAAATAAAGGTTGAAAAGTAGGCAAAATGGTTGCAGGCCTAACAACAAAGCCTGCATTCAAAATGGCCACTTGCCTGCCAGCACATGGCCAGTGCCTGTAGCTGCACTCAAAATGGCCACCAGCCACATGGCCTGTCCCTCCCCATGAACACCCCCAAAAATCGAAAAACACTGCAAAATCAGCACAATCCCATTCCATCCATGGCCTCCATGATGTTTAAGTTCAAGACAGCCCACAGAAAGACTAGGCCCATGCTAGACTCAAATACCCCTGGTGAAAAGACCACAAGTACAGCCCCAAAAAACGAAAATCACTGAAAAATCAGCACAATCCCAATCCATCCATGCCCTCCATGATGTTTAAATTCAAGACAACCTACAGAAAGACTAGGCCCATGCTAGACTCAAATACCCCTGGTGAAAAGGCCACAAGTACAGGCCCAAAAAACGAAAATCACTGAAAAATCAGCACAATCCCAATCCATCCATGCCCTCCATGATGTTTAAATTCTAGACAACCCACAGAAAGACTAGGCCCATGCAAGACTCACTACCCCTGGGCATAAATAAAGGTTGAAAAGTAGGCAAAATGGTTGCAGGCCTAACAACAAAGCCTGCATTCAAAATGGCCACTTGCCTGCCAGCACATGGCCAGTGCCTGTAGCTGCACTCAAAATGGCCACCAGCCACATGGCCTGTCCCTCCCCATGAACACCCCCAAAAATCGAAAAACACTGCAAAATCAGCACAATCCCATTCCATCCATGGCCTCCATGATGTTTAAGTTCAAGACAGCCCACAGAAAGACTAGGCCCATGCTAGACTCAAATACCCCTGGTGAAAAGGCCACAAGTACAGCCCCAAAAAACGAAAATCACTGAAAAATCAGCACAATCCCAATCCATCCATGCCCTCCATGATGTTTAAATTCAAGACAACCTACAGAAAGACTAGGCCCATGCTAGACTCAAATACCCCTGGTGAAAAGGCCACAAGTACAGGCCCAAAAAACGAAAATCACTGAAAAATCAGCACAATCCCAATCCATCCATGCCCTCCATGATGTTTAAATTCAAGACAACCCACAGAAAGACTAGGCCCATGCTAGACTCAAATACCCCTGGTGAAAAGGCCACAAGTACAGGCCCAAAAAACGAAAATCACTGCAAAATCAGCACAATCCCAATCCATCCATGCCCTCCATGATGTTTAAATTCAAGACAACCCACAGAAAGACTAGGCCCATGCAAGACTCACTACCCCTGGGCATAAATAAAGGTTGAAAAGTAGGCAAAATGGTTGCAGGCCTAACAACAAAGCCTGCATTCAAAATGGCCACTTGCCTGCCAGCACATGGCCAGTGCCTGTAGCTGCACTCAAAATGGCCACCAGCCACATGGCCTGTCCCTCCCCATGAACACCCCCAAAAATCGAAAAACACTGCAAAATCAGCACAATCCCAATCCATCCATGCCCTCCATGATGTTTAAATTCAAGACAACCCACAGAAAGACTAGGCCCATGCAAGACTCACTACCCCTGGGCATAAATAAAGGTTGAAAAGTAGGCAAAATGGTTGCAGGCCTAACAACAAAGCCTGCATTCAAAATTGCCACTTGCCTGCCAGCACATGGCCAGTGCCTGTAGCTGCACTCAAAATGGCCACCAGCCACATGGCCTGTCCCTCCCCATGAACACCCCCAAAAATCGAAAAACACTGCAAAATCAGCACAATCCCAATCCATCCATGCCCTCCATGATGTTTAAATTCAAGACAACCCACAGAAAGACTAGGCCCATGCAAGACTCACTACCCCTGGGCATAAATAAAGGTTGAAAAGTAGGCAAAATGGTTGCAGGCCTAACAACAAAGCCTGCATTCAAAATGGCCACTTGCCTGCCAGCACATGGCCAGTGCCTGTAGCTGCACTCAAAATGGCCACCAGCCACATGGCCTGTCCCTCCCCATGAACACCCCCAAAAATCGAAAAACACTGCAAAATCAGCACAATCCCATTCCATCCATGGCC
This sequence comes from Lissotriton vulgaris, assembly GCF_964263255.1. NCBI lineage: Eukaryota > Metazoa > Chordata > Amphibia > Caudata > Salamandridae > Lissotriton > Lissotriton vulgaris. Next base: position 560,146,163 of record NC_141691.1, read on the forward strand.
TCCATGATGTTTAAGTTCAAGACAGCCCACAGAAAGACTAGGCCCATGCTAGACTCAAATACCCCTGGTGAAAAGGCCACAAGTACAGCCCCAAAAAACGAAAATCACTTAAAAATCAGCACAATCCCAATCCATCCATGCCCTCCATGATGTTTAAATTCAAGACAACCTACAGAAAGACTAGGCCCATGCTAGACTCAAATACCCCTGGTGAAAAGGCCACAAGTACAGGCCCAAAAAACGAAAATCACTGAAAAATCAGCACAATCCCAATCCATCCATGCCCTCCATGATGTTTAAATTCAAGACAACCCACAGAAAGACTAGGCCCATGCTAGACTCAAATACCCCTGGTGAAAAGGCCACAAGTACAGGCCCAAAAAACGAAAATCACTGAAAAATCAGCACAATCCCAATCCATCCATGCCCTCCATGATGTTTAAATTCAAGACAGCCCACAGAAAGACTAGGCCCATGCAAGACTCACTACCCCTGGGCATAAATAAAGGTTGAAAAGTAGGCAAAATGTTTGCAGGCCTAACAACAAAGCCTGCATTCAAAATGGCCACTTGCCTGCCAGCACATGGCCAGTGCCTGTAGCTGCACTCAAAATGGCCACCAGCCACATGGCCTGTCCCTCCCCATGAACACCCCCAAAAATCGAAAAACACTGCAAAATCAGCACAATCCCATTCCATCCATGCCCTCCATGATGTTTAAGTTCAAGACAGCCCACAGAAAGACTAGGCCCATGCTAGACTCAAATACCCCTGGTGAAAAGGCCACAAGTACAGCCCCAAAAAACGAAAATCACTGAAAAATCAGCACAATCCCATTCCATCCATGGCCTCCATGATGTTTAAGTTCAAGACAGCCCACAGAAAGACTAGGCCCATGCTAGACTCAAATACCCCTGGTGAAAAGGCCACAAGTACAGCCCCAAAAAACGAAAATCACTGAAAAATCAGCACAATCCCAATCCATCCATGCCCTCCATGATGTTTAAGTTCAAGACAACCCACAGAAAGACTCAGTCCACCCACCACTGAGTACCCCTGGGCAAAAGGCCCCAAAACAGCCCAAAAATCGAAAATTCCTAAATTTTAGTTGCAGCAACTGTAATGCCCCAAACAAACTTACTTGTAAAATTTCTAATCCAACAGTGATCCAAAGAAAGTCAAAAAGGCCTCCAATCCAAAGATCCAGCAGCATCCACAAAAAGTAATCCTTCCAGCTCCAGATCCAAATGAAAAGTGACCAGGAGATGGACAAAGCACTGGGAGGAGCCTGCTGGACAGGAACAGGAAGTTGAAGACTGTGGGGCACTTCCTTCCTCCCACCCCCCTCCCCCCCTCCCCCAAAATGGACTCCTCGCTAAAAAAGTGCAGGCAAATGTCAACCTAAGGAGTTATTCAGATAAAAATCATCATTTCAAGAAGGTTTATGCTGCTTGCTGGTGGATTTCTTGTGCAGAATTGCAAATTTTATATTTTCGCTTGTGCGAGATTCTTGCTGCTCGCCGCATCTCAAATCTCGCAATTGCGAAGTACCGCGAGACGTGATCTCGCCGTACTCGCGTTGACAAACTATCGCTGGCAAGCCGCGATGACGTAATCGCGCTCGCCAATTCCCGCGGGATCACACAGCAAGATCCAAAATGGCGCAGCACTCGCAAACTATCGAGAAAAACAACTCGGCAAACGATGATAAACGCCGCGCGCCGCAAAAATTGTATCACCAACGCCGCGCGCCGCAAAAAAAATCCGCTGCGTGCGAATTTGCGGATTTTGCGGGAAATTCGCAAATCTCGCGGATTGCGAATTTCCCAAAAATCCACAAAATCCGCGAGCGTAACGGATTTTCCGCCCATGCTTAGCGCGCAGCAGATTTTTTTGCTTAGTCGCGCTTGACAAATACAATATTGCGGCACACGGCGTTCACTCACCGTCATTCAGCATTTGAAGAGTTGTTTTTCTCCATGTTGGCATGTGCTGCGCTATTTTGGATCTTGCTGCGTGATCCTGCGGGAGTTTGTCGACCGCAATTACGTTATTGCGGCTCGCCACCTTGCACAGCGAGAGTTTGTCATTGCGAGTACGTCATAAAGGCTCGTGATCACGTATCGCAGGAGTAAACAATTGCGAACTCGTAGATGCGGCGGGCAGCAACAATCTCGCACTCGCTAAATTGCAAAATTTGCAATTCTGCACAAGAAATCCACCAGCAGGCAGCATAAACCTTCTGAAAATGATGATTTTTATCGGAAAAACTCCTCAGGTTGACATTTGCCTGCACTTTTTTTTGCAAGGAGTCCATTTTGGGGGGGGGGGGGGTGGGAGGAAAGAAGTGCCCCACAGTCTCCAACTTCCTGTTCCTGTCCAGCAGGCTCCTCCCAGTGCTTTGTTCATGTCCTGGTCACTTTGATTTGGATCTTGACCTGGAAGGATTACTTTTTGTGGATGCTGCTGGATATTTGGATTTGAGGCCTTTTTGACTTTCTTTGGATCACTTTTGGATTAGAAATTTCACAACTAAGTTGATGTTGTTTGTTTGAGGCATTTCAGTTGCAGCAACTACGATTTTCGAACTTTTTTCAGAACATTAAATAAAATATATTGTGGGTAGCCACAGTATCCAGTAGGACCAGGGTTAGTTATGGGTGCATGATACAACTGTTTTGTTGAATTTTAACATCATTTAGGGCATGGATGGCATTGGATTGGGGTGATTTTTGTGTGTTTTTCGATTTTTTGGCTGTTGTTGGGGGCTTTTGCCCAGGGGTACTCAGTGGTGCATGGACTGAGTCTTTCTGTAGGGTCTCTTCAATGTAAACATCATGGAGGGCATGGATGGCATTGGATTGTGGTGATTTGTGTGTGTTTTTCGATTTTTGGGCTGTTGTTGGGACCTTTTGCCCAGGGGTACTCATTGGTCCATGGAATGAGTCTTTCTGTGGGGTATCTTTAATGTAAACCTCATGGAGGCAATGGACGGCATTGGATTGGGGTGATTTTTTTGTGTTTTTCGATTTTTTGGGGTGTTGATGGGGCATGGCCATGTGGGTGGGGGCCTTTTTGAGGACTGGTACAGGCAGGGCCTGGCCATGTGGTGGTGGTCTAGGGGCCATTTTGAAGCCAGGCAGTGTGCTTTGTTGTGCCATAGGCCTGCAACCAGTCTGCCATGCTTTCATCCATTATGCCCAGGGATACTCAGTGGTGCATGGGCCTAGTCTTTCTGTGGGGTGTCTTGAATTTAAACATCATTGTGGGCATGAATGGCATTGGATCGTGGTGATTTTTGTGTGTTTTTCGATTTTTTGGGGTGGTGTTGGGGCCTGTCCATGCGGGTGGGGGCCCTTTTGAGGACTGGCACAGGCAGGGCCTGGCCATGTGATAGTAGTCTAGGGGCCATTTTGAAGCCAGGAAGTGTGCTTTGTTGTGCCATAAGCCTGCACCCAGTCTGCCATGCTTTCATCCATTATGCCCAGGGGTATTCAGTGGTGCATGGCCTAGTCTTTCTGTGGGGTCTCTTTAATGTAAACATCATGGAGGGCATGGATGGCATTGGATTGTGGTGATTTTTGTGTGTTTTTTGATTTTTTGGCTGTTGTTGGGGCCTGTCCATGTGGGTGGGGGCTATTTTGAGGCCTGGTACAGGCAGGGCCTGGCCATGTGGTGGTGGTCTAGGGACCATTTTGAAGCCAGGCAGTGTGCTTTGTTGTGCCATAGGCTTACAACCAGTCTGCCATGCTTTCATCCATTATGCCCAGGGATACTCAGTGGTGCATGGGCCTAGTCTTTCTGTGGGGTGTCTTGAATTTAAACATCATTGTGGGCATGGATGGCATTGGATCGTGGTGATTTTTGTGTGTTTTTCGATTTTTTGGGGTGGTGTTGGGGCCTGTCCATGTGGGTGGGGGCCATTTTGAGGCCTGGTACAGGCAGGGCCTGGCCATGTGGTAGTAGTCTAGGGGCCATTTTGAAGCCAGGAAGTGTGCTCTGTTGTGCCATAGGCCTGCACCCAGTCTGCCATGCTTTCATCCATTATGCCCAGGGGTACTCAGTGGTGCATGGGCCTAGTCTTTCTGTGGGGTCTCTTTAATGTAAACATCATGGAGGGCATGGATGGCATTGGATTGTGGTGATTTTTGTGTGTTTTTTGATTTTTTGGCTGTTGTTGGGGCCTGTCCATGTGGGTGGGGCTATTTTGAGGCCTGGTCCAGGCAGGGCCTGGCCATGTGGGTGGGGGTCTAGGGGCCATTTTGAAGACAGGCAGTGTGCTTTGTTGTGCCATAGGCCTGCACCCAGTCTGCCATGCTTTCATCCATTATGCCCAGGGGTACTCAGTGGTGCATGGACCGAGTCTTTCTGTGGGATGTCTTGAATTTCAACATGATTGAGGGCATGGATGGCATTGGATTGTGGTGATTTTTGTGTGTTTTTTGATTTTTTGGCTGTTGTTGGGGCCTTTTGCCCAGGGGTACTCAGTGATGTATGGACTGAATCTTTCCGGGGGGTCTCTTGAATGTAAATATCATGGAGGGCATGGATGTCATTGGATTGTGGTGATTTTTGCGTGTTTTTCAATTTTTTGGGGTGTTGATGGGGCATGGCGATGTGGGTGGGGGCCATTTTGAGGCCTGGGACAGGCAGAGCCTGGTCATGTGGTGGGGGTCAAGGGGCCATTTTGAAGCCAGGCAGTGTGCTCAGGCCTGCACCCAGTTTACCTTGCTTTCAACCATTATGCCCAGGGGTACTCAGTGGTGCATGGGCCTAGTCTTTCTGTGGGGTGTATTTATTTAAACATCATTGAGGGCATAGATGGCATTGGATTGTGGTGATTTTTGTGTGGTACAGGTAGGGCCTGGCCATGTGGTGGGGGTCTAGGGGCCATTTTAAAGCCAGGCAGTGTGCTTTGTTGTGCCATAGGCCTGCACCCAGTCTGCCATGCTTTCATCCATTATGCCAAGGGGTACTCTGTCAGTGGTGCATTTTATTGGTCTTTCCATTTTGGGGGGTGGGTATAATAAAAATGGTTACTTGCAAACTATTAATTGAAGCGCTACATATGCAACATTTATTTAACTGATGTTCCTCTGGCTTCGTTTGCTTTTAGGTGCAGAAAGACGAATCATCAGCCTCATTGTTCCTTATCAGTGCCAGGAACAAGTCCTGCTGCGGTGTGTGCAGCACAACGTCACGTGTGGCCACAGACAACTCTGCAACTTGTGCAATTGCGACCTGCTGTTCTGACATCTGAAGAAGATGGCCCCAAAAAAAGTTGCCCATAGCTCCTCTAGCAAGAAAGTTGCCAGTAAGGAGCAGAAGAAGCAAGTGGCGCCACTTAACAAGGAGACTGGTGTGTCGACCGCCGCATTTTTTGGGAAAAAAAAGTACGCCTGCAGCAGCAGCGGGGTCTGCTGGGGACCAAGCTGGGAGCAGCACCTCTGCTCCATTTGGCTCAGTGCCACCACCACCAAGCCAACTTAGGTCCAAGCCCTTGAGTGCTGCAGAGGCAGCCAGTATAGTTGTTCAATCACCATCGACCAGTGATGTTGGCTCATCGCAAGAAAGTAGCAGCATCCCTCAATCAACACAGGTTGTTGTAACTCATCTGACGAGTGTTCAACAACCACAGCCGATACAACAACCACATGTGCAAGTACAAGTCCAAATACATGTGGAAGGAGAGGCGGTGCAAAGAGAGGCGCAAGCAGAGGTGCATGGAGCGGCACAAGTGCCCACAATAGTTGTTCCTCCCGAAGTAGGGGCACATCAGGAAATCGACATTCAAGCCGAGGTATCATTTGAGGAAGCCACTCCTCCTGATGATTCATTGTCTTCCAGATCCCCAGCAAGGAAAAGATCAAGGATGGTGTCTACATCTTCTTCAAGCCCCCTTCCTTCTGATGATATGGATGAAAATTGGGAACCACCAGCGCCATCTGAGAGTGAGGCACACCATGATCTGACAAAGGTAGCTAAACGTAAAAGGAAGGTCCCCGAAAGTCTCATAGTTATGGAGTGTGATGATGACGCTGAACAAGAAGTGGTGTATACTCCTGCTGATGAAGACTCTCACGATGACGACGCAGTCATTATAAACGTCACTCCAGCCTCAGCGGGCATGCAGCAAACAGAAATTTTTACCCTATCCCGAAAAGCTGCTGGGCGTGATGTTGGCGACGTGTCAATGGGACCACCACCAATGCAGTTAACTAGTACACCACCACCTACAGCTTCCATATTTTCTCGCCAGAAGGGACCTCCATCCACCTCGACCTCCATTTCCTCAATTAGTGGTGATGTAAGTGCACAACATAGTAAACTTCGGCAACACACATTCTCCACTTCATCTGGCATTAGCATTCCCAGTATCGCCTCCTCCGCCCCCCACAGACATTTGAAGTCCGCAGTTTGGGAATTCTTTAGTGTTAGCCCAACAAGGGAAAACATAGCCATTTGCACCATTTGTAAGGTTTGAGTTAGTCGTGGTAAGCTTGGTACCAACTATGGTGCCGGAGGCCAGAGAGGTCATCTTGAGAGACAGCACACTGTCAAATGGCATGCGCACCTAAAGAAGATCAAGGCAGCCTGAATTACAAGTCAACAAATTGTATCCGTTGATGTTTCATCTGATGATGATGAGGAGGAAGAAGCGTCAAACATTTCTTCAGTTACACCCAGTAACCCTGTCAGCAGCACACCCCCTGCAAGATATATGAGCCACACTAAGAGTGTGGGAGAGAGTGAGACATTCAAGCCGAGGTATCATTTGAGGAAGCCACTCCTCCTGATGATTCATTGTCTTCCAGATCCCCAGCAAGGAAAAGATCAAGGATGGTGTCTACATCTTCTTCAAGCCCCCTTCCTTCTGATGATATGGATGAAAATTGGGAACCACCAGCGCCATCTGAGAGTGAGGCACACCATGATCTGACAAAGGTAGCTAAACGTAAAAGGAAGGTCCCCGAAAGTCTCATAGTTATGGAGTGTGATGATGACGCTGAACAAGAAGTGGTGTATACTCCTGCTGATGAAGACTCTCACGATGACGACGCAGTCATTATAAACGTCACTCCAGCCTCAGCGGGCATGCAGCAAACAGAAATTTTTACCCTATCCCGAAAAGCTGCTGGGCGTGATGTTGGCGACGTGTCAATGGGACCACCACCAATGCAGTTAACTAGTACACCACCACCTACAGCTTCCATATTTTCTCGCCAGAAGGGACCTCCATCCACCTCGACCTCCATTTCCTCAATTAGTGGTGCTGTAAGTGCACAACATAGTAAACTTCGGCAACACACATTCTCCACTTCATCTGGCATTAGCATTCCCAGTATCGCCTCCTCCGCCCCCCACAGACATTTGAAGTCCGCAGTTTGGGAATTCTTTAGTGTTAGCCCAACAAGGGAAAACATAGCCATTTGCACCATTTGTAAGGTTTGAGTTAGTCGTGGTAAGCTTGGTACCAACTATGGTGCCGGAGGCCAGAGAGGTCATCTTGAGAGACAGCACACTGTCAAATGGCATGCGCACCTAAAGAAGATCAAGGCAGCCTGAATTACAAGTCAACAAATTGTATCCGTTGATGTTTCATCTGATGATGATGAGGAGGAAGAAGCGTCAAACATTTCTTCAGTTACACCCAGTAACCCTGTCAGCAGCACACCCCCTGCAAGATATATGAGCCACACTAAGAGTGTGGGAGAGAGTGAGACACCAATGCAAAAAAGTTCCTCATCACTGAGCGTAACTGGGTCGAAGAAGTCATCATCATCCCGTAAAATGGTCCAGCCCACCGTTAGAAGCATGTTGTTTTCGGATGCGCCATTTGAACGCAACCACCCAACGGCGCATCTGTATAACACTAAGCTAGGTAAAATGCTAGCGCTGGACCTTCTCCCTTTTTCTTTTGTGGAAGGGGTGGGTTTTCTTGAATTAGTGGCAACGCTCTGCCCTAAATGGAAGGTTCCTAGCCGGTTCTATTTTGCCAAAGTTGCGGTTCCAGCACTACATGAAGATGTGCTGGAGGTGATTGGGGCAGATTTGCAGAAGAGTGCTGTTCACACTATACATCTGACAACAGACATGTGGACCAGTTGCCAAGCCATTGATTACATGTGCATCACTGTACACTAGGTCTCTTTTTCAGGGGTTAAAGCAAAGGTAACCACAGGTGATGACAGGGACAAAGTTTATAAAGCTGCTCGGAAACAAGCAACACTAGCCATGTTTGCCATGGAGAAAAATCATACAGGAGAAAACATTTTGCATGAGTTTAACACAAAGGTCTTTCAAGGGCTGTCCCCAAGAAAACGCATGATTGGTTATGTTTCCACGGATAATGGCGCCAATGTAGTTAAGGCCATGGATAAGGGTAACTATTTCAGAGTGCCGTGTTTGGCGCACTGTATAAACCTGGTTGTTAAAAAAAATTTGAGTGAAGAAAGTCCAGTGTGCGAGTTACGGACCACTTGCCGAAGAATGTGCACACATTTCAACCATTCTTTTAAGGCCTGGAAGCAGCTGAGGTGCCTGCAACATGAACGTAAAGTGCCAGTGAAAGCACTCATCCAGGAGGTGGTAACACGTTGGAACTCAACCTTCTACATGCTTGAACGTCAGTATGAGCAGTATGCGGTAGTCGATCAGTATTTCTTTACACTGGGTACACCTATGATTCACCAGAGGATACAGGTGGAGCAATGGCAGCTAGTAAAAAGCCTGAAAGACATGCTTCGTCCTTTTGAGGTCTTCACGCGTACAGTCAGCAGGGAGGACTGTAATTTGGGAAAAGCTATCCCATTGTTGCGCATGCTAGAGCACCAACTGAAGGCGGTGCCTTCTACGTTTCAAAAAGATGGAAAGCAAGAAGCATTTGAGTTGGCGGAGAAGTTATTACAGCGCCTACTTTGCGATGAACATCTTCAAAAGATCCACACAGAACAGCATTACATTTCGGCTCCTATTCTGGAGGCACGGTTCAAAAAGGCAGTGGCAGGCAGAGTATTCTTCCCTTTTGATGACGCAGATGTTACAAAGTACAAACATTGGCTAGCTGTGTCAGCCAGTCTGTTTGAAAAAGAACGGCAGGAAATTGAAGGAAAAGGCAGTACATCAGCATCAGCAGGCCATCCGGAGTCAAAAAAATCCACTTCTGCATCTGTGGCTGTGGCAGAAGTGAGTGATTTTCCCTCTCAGCCGTTAACGACACCAGCAACCGTATCATCTGTACCAGACACAACAGTAACATTGTGTGAAGAAGAGGATTGGCTAACTCAGCTTGGGTTTGCTTCTCAAAAGGTCCCAGAAAAAAGTAAGCAAAGTGGAGGAACCCTGGAGAACCTTGAGTCGATGGTGCAGGACTATCTGAATGACTCAACAGAGGTCTATGTTCATGATGACCCATTGGCGTATTGGCATGGGAAAAGAGATGTGTGGCCAGAGATCACCAACCTGGCTATAAATTACTTGTCTTGCCCACTCACAAGCGTGTCTTCTGAACGTGTTTTCAATGCTGCTGGTGGCATTGTAACTTCCAAAAGGACCCGCTTCTCGCCCAAAAATGTGGAGAGGTTAACAATGATCAAGATGAATCAGCGCCTCATACCACCAGATTATAAAATACGAGAATGCACGCAGAAAGAAGATGAGGAGGGCACCAACTTAGATGAGGGAAGTTCTTCTCTGGTAACTGACCTACTCCCGTCTGAATTCGCAGAGTTTGAGGATGAGCTCTTCTTCCCTGACACCGAGCCCTGAAAATGAGTCAATGAATCACTAACTTTCTTTTTCGTCCTTATTCACTTTTATTCCTGTGTGTCTGTCTTTCTTTGTTTTGCAAAATCTGTATAAAAAAAACTTGAATCACCTAATCACAAAAACAAGCCCATCAGCAGAACTGTCTTCACTTATTTGCTTATTGATTTGAAGGTGCCACAGTCTGCATTCCTCAGGTTAACAAGTTCACAAGAACATGCTCCTCTATCCTCCTCCTCCAGACTCCTATTTCCCTCAAAGCAGATGGCTGGATTACGCCCAATGAAGAAAGACTCTGCACTTGTGGGCAATGTTCCCTCTTATATTTTTCCTCTGTGTGTGGCAGTGTAAGGTCTATGTGCGCCGCAGCCAAGGCTATGTGCGCCAGTAACCAGACCGCGCGTGTGGGTGCAGCGCCAAATATCACTCCAAACTTGCTTAAAAAAGTGAAAAGACGGTGCATTTTCTCACGAACAGATCCAAGTGAATGTTGTTAAGGCAGGTTTGAAACCGTCCCACATGTCAATTTGAAACCTTGGCAGCTATGTTGCTGCCTTTCTTTTCCTAATAGACCTGGGCTGTGGGTTGATTGTGTGCATTTGTTCAAGTTTTCATGTTAATTTCAGCTCATGATGGGCGCTGCGATTAACATGAAAACTTTAACAAATGCAGTTTCAGGGCTGGGTTAGGGTAGGGCCGCACCAGGCTTTCGACTAACGCATTTTAATGCTAGTGTCCACATCACAGCATTAAAATGCATTAGTCCCGTATTCTAGCGCCCCTCTGAGAATACTGCAATTTAAGTACACTGCCAATGGGGCAGCACCAGTACGCTAAAATTGTCTAACATATGAGCATGCAACTGCATCTTCAAATTTAAAATGATATGCGTCAGAGATAGAATATTAATGAACAGCGCTGCGCAGGCCTGGCCGCTATCTATTTTAGGCAACAATAAAAATGTCATGATAACTCCGGTGATTAATGTTCTTCCTAGAGATAGCTGGAGTTTTGTCAAGTGGAAGTTTTGACTCATAGAAAGGTGGCTCAGAGGATTAATGTGGCTGCTGCCAATAACATGTACCATGCAGATTATAACGTGCACATAAAGTAAATGGGTGAGTGGGTTACTGCTTTTGTCAGTGAGCACCTTTTGATACTTGCAGTTTATATGTAAAAATCCTAAAATAGAACATTAAGCAATTAACTTTCATGTTTTCCCCAGTCTGATTACCTTATTGTTGCAAAAAGGGTTAATTTGAATAGAAATAAATTCTGGTTATTAGAGAACCCGCAATCATGATATTACATTCTAATTTCAATGTGCTTCTCCAAACCAATCACTATTAAACTATACTGCCTACTAGTATGGATATCATGTCACTCCTACACATTGTAGTCCTTTGTCTTATGTAACATTTGCTATACAAAGATTTACACACATATGAATAATTGTCTCCGTGTCAGAAGTGTGATGGAAAGTGCTCTGCCACCCTTCACTGGTATGAGCAGCGCTGTAAATCAATTTAAGTTCATCTGAGCGAGAGTATGGTTATGGAGACTTGAGGGGCACTGTTAAAGGGTGGTAGTGAGGGAATCAGTGGCGGAGGGAGCCACTGAGAGGGCACCAACAAACATTGTTGCACAGTGCTCCACCAGCGCTCATTCCGCCATTGCCCTTGAGGCCGTCCGCCTCACCCATTGGTCCCTCCGTTGGCCCTGTTTCAGCAGTAGTAGCTGTAACTCACCAGGGGTCGACAATGCATGATTTGCAAGCACACCAAACTAAGTTCACAATCTTCACAGTCGCTCTGCTTCATGCTCAAGCACTTTTAATATGTGCTGCCTGCTGTGGGGCCACTGGAATTATGCACCAATGGAGGACAAAATTATGCCACAGTGTTTACTAAATTATGCAGCAAAAAAGAGGCTGGAATGTAATGCAGTATATTATATGATACTTTATAATTTTTACCGACGCTAACAGTCTCTGGAAAAATGTTGCCTTATTCGTAGTAGTACAAGTGTAACATATAAATCCAGCATTGACAAAGGTGATCAGTCAACCTTTGCAAAGGGCCGTCCACTTTGCAGAAACACAATTCCCATATTTTAGCAACATTTGATCCATTTGAGCTACAAACGATTTATTAGTTAAAAACGTCAAATTCTGCAGCAGATGATGCATTATGCTGTACATAGTGCAGAACCAGAATTATATATTATACTGTGTCTTGGCGCCGCAGGGAGGATGTCACATCCTGCTGCCAGTAGGAGTTGAGTTTGTTGAAAACTATGCAGGTGGCGCCAAATTCAAGCTTGGCGATCTCAGCATCGCGCTGCCTACTGCAGCTCACACTAGCCCGAGCCACAGACTGTGTACTGTCAGCTCCCTGTCGAATTCAATTATTCATTACCGCAGCCAAGGAAGACCGAGAGGAGTGAGAGACACTGGTGCTGTGGCAGCCTCAACAGCCCCACCACTAAGCAGCCCTTTAGCCCTGCTACGTGCCATGTCTTCGGCAGTGCTCATCTCCCGTCACCTATACAGTCCTGCATCACATTCAGGAGCTGCACTGGAGACTGAATACTGCAGTGCCCTGGGAGAAGGAGCTGTGGAGCCTGCTATCTGAGGTACAACACACACGTTTGTCTGATGTCCCCCTTCATCCCCCTGACATTCCCCTTTTGTTTGTGTGCCCCCCCTTCTTACCTAATGCGCTTGCCAGACTGCGGGCTTGTATTATGGTGGTCATTGGGTGCTGGCAGGAGGTGTGTATTCAAGCTTGTGTGCAAATATGGCAAAACAGGCATGCGGCTACTGCACGGTGTCCCGCTAATTGCACAGTGTGATATGGCTAATGATTTGGAGATCGCAGCATGGTTATGTCTGCTTGTGAGTGGTAGGACTCACTGTCCATCCTCGACGACACTGGGGGAGGGCTGGGCACCGGCGGTAAACCTGAATTGCTTCAGCTGCAGTGACTCAGGCCTGAGCCTGCCAGTTCCTCCAGCCTTGGCAGAGACTGCATCACTACCTCCAATGGTGCGGCACCACCACCGTATTCTGAATTGACTCCCATCTGCGGCCGCGGTCTAATTAAATTAAAGTGTCTAGCCTGTAAGTGGCAGAGCACGATCAGGCAGCTGCAGCCTGCGTTGCCTCCTGGTGCTCAGAAGGTGACAAAGGTGGCTCAACTGGCACCCTGTAATGTGTATAACTAACTGAGTGTTTCATGTTGTTGGTGCCTCTCTGACATTGGTTCCCTGTTGGCAGGTAACTCGCATAACGTCATAGAGGCCCAGACCCTAAACTCTACTGATTTTGCTGGGAAGGAGTGAACCACCACTAAGGCTGACAATCTCTGTATGGCAAAGGCTGGAAGCATAAGCCTCAAAACAACACACAACCGAGAACAACATCTCCTGAGCATGTGTGAAACGCCTTGATTTAATATATTGCAAAGGAGCTCTCTGATATTTTTATGATTCTAAATATATGACTTAGACATGCCTCTGATAAATGGAAGTCGGTAAACAATTATTCCTAACGCTGTGCACCAGTTAATTCAGAGTTTCCCAATCCTTAAATGAATGTAATTTTTCATATTTATATGTTTCTCTCATCTTCATAGCTTGATTTTGCTTGTAAGAAAGTATCACTCATACTCATTAACATATCACTCATAATTACTCTGAAATTATGAAAATGTCACACATGGCAATCTGCAACCTGGGCAGCTATGTAATTTGCCCTTCAGCATATGCACCTGGAAGGAAATTTGTATTTTTTTTTATTATTTTTTTTATTTGAAGAGTTTTATATAGCCCTAGCTAGACCCGGGGGTATCAGAGCGCTTTACATGAGGTTAAACAGTATTACAAAGTTACATTAGTTACAAAAGCTTAGCATAGAATAAGGAAAAAACTGTGTTGCACAATTACGTCCGTTGCTTTAGCATTAAATAACATAGAAAACAAGATTAATGGGGCATCGAGGGTAATGGGGGAAAAAAGTAAAGGGGATTGAATGCAGGTCGGGTCTCAGCAGACTGGCCAAGGAGGGAAGACTCAGGGGACACCAGAAAGTCAGAGTTAACAAACCGGTAGGGCTATTCGTGATCAACCACATCCAGAGCTGGAATTCCTCAGTGCCTCGGGTCGCACGCAATTAGAAATGGAACGGGTCCGAGGGAGGCGCGAAAAAGGTGCTAAGTGCTAACCCGTGATCAACAAGAAGAGAAGGGTGAAAGGTGACTCAAAAGGAGGTTTATTTTAGGCAATTGTAAAGTTTGTAGGCTTTCTGCATTTCTTATCTTAAAAGAGCGCAGCTGTGGGGTGCCTTTGTTAACGTTTTCATGTTTATGGCAGCGTCCATGAACTGCAATTAACATGAAAACTAAAAAAAAAAAAAAAGAAAGGCACAGTCACACCCCACAGCCCAGCTCTATTAAGACAAGAAATGTAAAAAGTCTACAAACACAGCGTTTGCTTTTAGGTGATTCTAAAAGCACACGCTGTGTTTGGTGCTGCATTTCTGTTGTGGCTGCAGGTCATATTGTTGCTTTTGTTTAAAGCATTCCTGTTAATCGCAGCTCATGATGGGCTCTGCAATTAACACGAATGCTTTAAACAAAAGCACACAATGAGGGGGAAGCACTTGTTAAATGCCTCTTCCTCAGCATGTAGGAAATGCCGGTTTTTCGCGCTGCTTCGGTAGCGCGAATGCTCGGAGAGTTGTGTGCGCGCCACAGACACAGCAGTGCGCGCTCGGGGGCACTGATATGCGCGGGCGCCCAGCCGCGCAGGTTCCAGAGAACACTGCTTGTGGGGGTGTTCTACTTCTTTGGGGGTGAGTTGACGGGTCTGGGGCATTGCTGTGAAGGTCTAATACCGGATAAAAGTGGTTTGGAGAAAATCGGAGCAGAAAAAGATTTTGCGCTTTTGATCACTTGTCTGTCTTTGGGGTGCTGTTTGGGTAGCTTCCAGGTTTTTGTGGGTGGGTTTTGGGGTCTGGGAGCACTGCTGGCACAGTCTAATGTTGATTGCATTTGTTTTTCAGGAAATCCATGGTGGAAAAGGGGAGTTAGGGCCTAGCTGCACAGCGTAATTGGACTGAATTGAAGGTAGGCCCATTTTTGCTTTTTGCCTGTTTGGGATTGTTCTGATTTTTTGCGGGTAGCTGCAGGGGTCTGGGGGCATAGCTCGGAAGGTCTAATATCGGAATCAAGTGTTTTGGACCAAATCCATGGTGTAAAAGTTTTTGCGTTTTTGCTCAATTGCCTGTCTTTTGGGTGCTGTTTGGGGGGCTTCCATGTTTTTGTGGGTGGGTTTTGGGGTCTGAGAGCACTGCTGGCACAGTCTAATGTTGATTGCATTTCTTTTTCAGGAAATCCATGGTGGAAAAGGGGAGTTAGGGCCTAGCTGCACAGCGTATATTTGGACTGAATTGAAGGTAGGTCAATTTTTGCTTTTTGCCTGTTTGGGGGTGTTCTGCTTTTTTGCGGGTGGCTGCAGGGGTCTGGGGGCATAGCTAGGAAGGTCTAATATCGGAATCGAGTGTTTTGGACCGAAACCATGGTGAAAACGTTTTTGAGTTTTTGCTCACTTGCCTGTCTTTGGGGGGCTGTTTGGGGGGCTTCCAGGTTTTTGTGGGTGGGTTTTGGGGTCTGGGAGCACTGCTGGCACAGTCTAATATTGATTGCATTTGTTTTTCAGGAAATCCATGTTGGAAAAGGGGAGTTAGGGCCTAGCTGCACAGTGTATATTTGGACTGAATTGAAGGCAGGCCCATTTTTGCTTTTTTGTCTGTTTGGGGGTGTTCTGCTTTTTTGCGGCTGGTTGCAGGGGTCTGGGGCATAGCTCGGAAGGTCTAATATCGGAATCAAGTGTTTTGGACCAAATCCATGGTGAAAATGTTTTTGCGTTTTTGCTCACTTGCCTGTCTTTGGAGTACTATTTCGGGGGGCTTCCAGGTTTTTGTGCTTGGGTTTTGGGGTCTGGGAGCACTACTGGCACAGTCTAATGTTTATTGCACTTGTTTTTCAGGAAATCCATGGTGGAAAAGGGGAGTTAGGGCCTAGCTGCACAGCGTATTTGGACTGAATTGAAGGTAGGCCCATCTATGCTTTTTGCCTGTTTGGGGGTGTTCTGCTTTTTTGCGGGTGGCTGCAGGGGTCTGGGGGCATAGCTCGGAAGGTCTAATATCGGAATCAAGTGTTCTGGACCAAATCCATGGTGAAAATTGTTTGCGTTTTTGCTCACTTGCCTTTCTTTGGGGTGCTGTTTGGGGGGATTCCAGGTTTTTGTGGGTGGGTTTTGGCGTCTGGGAGTACTGCTGGCACATTCTAATGTTGATTGCATTTGTTTTACAGGAAATCCATGGTGGAAAAGGGGAGTTGGGGCCTAGCTGTAGAGCGCATTTGGACTGAATTCCAGGTAGGCCCAAAGTTTTCTAAGTGTGGCTTTTCCCGGGTTTTGCCTTTTGGTTTGTTGGGGGTGTTAAACTTGTTTTCGCCCGGGTTTACAGTTCTGGGGCCATTGCTGGGAAGGTCTAATACCCAAAAGAAAGTGTTTTGGAGACAATCCCTGGGGAAAAAGTTTTTGCATTTTCTGAGATTTCGCTCACTCTACCGTTTTCGGGGGGCTGTTTGTGGGGGTTCCTGGTGTTTGTGGGGGGGTTTGCGAATCTTGGAGCAATGCTGGGTATGGATACTTTTGCTTGCTTGCAAGTGGTTTGAATACAATCCATGGTGGTTAAGGGGGGATTTGGGCCTACTTTACTTTCAAAGTACGTTTTGTCACCATTTTCTACTAGGCCTCGTTTTTGGAGATCTGATGGGGGTCTTCTACATTTTTGCGACTGGTTTTAGCAAGGGTCTGCGAGCACTGCTGGGAAGGTCTAATTTTGTTTTAAAACACAGTTTACAGTACACCTAGCTTGAGGGGAAAGATCCGCTAAATTAATTCGCCCATACTTATTTATCCTTCAAAAGGAGACTCAGCCAGAGTACGCACTTTCAAAAATATTGTACTGTCTATTAGGAAACTCAAAGTGTGACGTTTTGCACTACACAGCATACATACCTTATATTTATTTGTCAGTGGTGTTCTAATATCACTTCCTGTTTTTCCATCAATAATTACAGGCCGGGTTTCAGCCTGTGCAATGGGAAAAAAAGGATGAAGTCAGGCTTCACATTAGCGAGCCGCAATTCAGCATCCGTCAGGCAGGCAGTGGACAGGGTGTCTTCTGGTCACCAACATTGATGGACGGAGCGTCAGATGAAATGGAGGAGTCCCGCTAATAAGAGGAATGGTTGGATGCATGCAACTTACCAAATTCAACAGGACAACTACAACAACATACAGATACAGTATCCGTTCTTTTCTAATTATCTTTTAAGTCATGTTATTGCTGTGAACTTCTATGAGTGTGACTCTGCATTTCTTTGATCTCTGCTTCTAAATTCCTCCCTGCAGCCATTGTATAGGTTTTACTTCTGCTATTATTCAAACCTAATTTAATGTACGAAGTGTTTCTCTGAGTGCAGAGATAGGCAAGTGAAAACGCATAATTATTACTGCAGCCCTGTCCTGTCGCATTCTTTCATTCATGGTTATAGAAAGTACTACTTACTTTTCAGTAACCATGCATGCAGTAGTGCATGCACTTCCTTTATGTCACTTAAAAGATTTATGATTAGCTTTGTACCCAAATATTTGTTTATCTTCAATTATTGTTTGTCCATGCTGTGCTTTTTTTTTCTTCTCTCAACAAAACTTTCCCAAAAACCCCCATTCCCATCCATTTTCCAAACCCTAACCCTCTTCCCCCGGGCTGTGTGGTTTTGATTGATGTGTGAATAAATGACAGCAATAATTCCACACACTTGCTGGGGAGGATAAGGTCATAGCAACAGGCTGGTGAAGGAATCCGAGGATATATTCTTACTCAGCTTGACACAGAGTCACTATTGGCAAATGAAAGCAGATTTTCATGTGCGCCATCAACCTGATTGGTCATCAATAACATCCTCCTCCTAGACGTGGCAAATTATTATGCTGCTGTGTCCTTTACCTTCAGTACTATTTCTTGTAGTAGTAGCCAATGTCAAAGAAATTCAACGGAAGTACTAGTTATACTTTCAATACTTTACCATTTGTTAGGCTGCATTGTGGCACTGTTCTAGTGTACTGTCACCTGCTATATTCTCTATCGTACCGTTCTAATGCTATGGTAAGGACAAACAAGGTTTCATTTTCTTTTTTTTCATATGCTGCAACTGCCACTGTGTAACACCACTAGTACCACCGCAATGATGACATTTCATCCGCCCAGGATTGCAAACCTTAATCAGCATTTCCCGTGCAGCCAGCCCTGTGCCTAGCCCTATTTCCAAACACAAATTACAGGTAAGATAAGCGTTTGGGGGGAGGTAGTATAATGGAGTATTAGGATAGACGAGAGACAGACGGTAGTACTAGTAATGTCCGAGGACTATTGAATTCACTTACTCTGTGAGAGGCACTTAGTTTTGAAAACATTTGGGCAATTAGTAATTACTTACACAACTTGAATCAAGATGCCACTTACGTTTCAGGAAAACAAACTTACTGTTAAACCCCCACGCACCAGCCTCAAAAACAGTAAAAAACACGTATGCTAAGATAAAGTTTAAAGTATATTTATATCCCAAACATAAATAATCTCCCGCAAGACCCAACCCACTCCCATCCTAACCCCAACGAATGTCCGTGAAAAGTCCAAAAAAACCAACTCCCAATTCCCACGCCCCAGAAGTTTTTGAAAAAGGGGCAAGGGACAGTCTCCTCCTACTGCTGGCTGCTGTTCACTTTTCGGGCCAGGTTGGCATGCTCCTTGCGGAGGGTCTCGAGCAGGGTTTTGGTGTTCAACAGCTCCTGCTCGAGGTAGGACACCCTAAGTGAAAGGCAGTGCAACCTTTTTTTGGTACTGCTGTGGGGGGCAGCTGATTTGTTTGCTGCTCGGGGGTGGCGGGTGGCTGCGGTACCCCAGCTCCGTACCGCTGGAGATCTGCTGTGCTGACTGGCTGACCCAGGGAGCACGGAGGAGGATGCAGCTGTCCCGGTTGATGTTGTGGTCGACTGCGTGTCCCCCTCCTCCTGGGCCACCAGCCGCCGATATTCGGCGACAGTCGCCTCCAGCCTCCGTTGCCGGGCCCTTTTAGCCAGCTCCTTCCGTGTTGGTTTGGAAGGAGCATCTATATGAAGAAAGAAATACATAGTCTGTAACCAATGCTCTTTAAGATTAACACAAAATGATTCAGCAGAATGTTGTGTCACAGTAGAACTAGCAACTTGCATGCGCAGTACATAACTATTGTGGCCAGCATCTATCTAACCTCCCACTTCTTCATCCTTGCTCTAACATTAGTGGGAGTTTAAGGAATCAATTCTACGAGCACTATGGACTCACTCCATTAGAGTCGACTATGACAGTACACCAGTCTTATTCTTCTTCTTCTCTCTTGTTTACCAAAATTGGTACGTTAACTTCTGCAAGCCGGCATAATGCCAGCGCAGTCAACTTGCACCCGAGAAAAACAGACGCCCGCCATGATGAGTGAGACAGACTTGCGTTACTGTACCAGTCCAGTACATGCAGGTGGTGATGCTCTTACATTTCTATTAATGGTGGCACTGAGAATACTCTGTTACAAGGGCTACTGCTTACTTAATTTAACTTTCACCCTACAGTGCCAATGAATACTAGAAAAGGAAAATGAAGAAGATAAATAATCTGATTATCTATCACTGCACATAGTATGTATTTGTTTACATATGGGATGACTTTAGGTGCTTTGCTTTTTATTGAGTGAACAGTGATACATCCTCACATGAATGACCGAGTTCTACTAAGCTTATTAACAGAGGTAGTGAGTGGCCATCGTAATAGCCAGATATATGCTGTGCTTGCAATACAAACTACTGCTACTATTCATGGTAGTATTCGGACAAAATTACAACTTCTTTTCCTTGCCTTTCATACACTGAGACGGACATGCGGGTGCGGTTACCTTACATGCTCTTCAAAGTAACACTTAGTTCATCCAGTGACCGTCTACTCTCTCTAGATACACATATGTTATCTAAGAGTCAGATAGTACCATGATCCAGGCTTCCATCCATTCAAACTATGTGTCAATCATTCTTCTTCATGTCTCTCATCTGGACAAACCTTACGTTTTCTCGCGGGAAAACAACCTTTTCATTTTATTTGGGAAACCACAAGCCATACATCTGTGCTTGACTTGCATTTGAATTTCAACCAAAGCATATATTGCGCACACATACAGTTTCTGTTTCAACCACCCAGTCTGTTCTCCTTCCACCCATCCTTGCTTCATCCTTCACCCAGCCATGCATCATATTCCTTCCCAGCCACCTCGGGCACCAATCAAACATGTATCATTCTTCTTTGTCAGTCATCATTACTTTTAACTTGCTCGTCCTTCCATACTTACTTACACCCTTCTTTCGCTTTTCGTTCATCCCATCCATCAAGTTCATCTCAGATCTGATTTGGATTCTCAAAAAAAAAATCACCGCTGAGTTGAAGTAAATTTAGAGGAGGCTACTATCTGGTTGATAAAATCTTTGTTCTAAATGAAAGTCTTCTTAACAGTATAGTAACTTAACTGTAGAACATATCTACTACACCAGTGCAGAGAGCACACTCTGCAGTCTGCAATCTCAATAAGTAAGGAATATAAGAGCTTACCACTGCCCGCCACTACCGTGGCAACCCGCACAACAGTTTCCTCCGGCACTTGCACTGCTTCCTCCCCAGAAGTGTCCTCCTCCACCTCGGCGCTGGCCCCGGCACCAGATGTTCCACCTACAAAGAATATTTAAGAATGTTAGATGTCATAGACATACACTACTCACTAGTATTTTGTCTAGGAATGAAGAAATGTGAATACAGAAACCAATCTAATAATTTGTGACTGTCTACTCTAAAGTAAAAATGTCCCTTTTTCCAGGGAAGGGTGTTGTCTTGCTGCACTTTTTGGCACAACTGATGAATGCTTGCTTTTTAACACGCACCATTTTTCTCATAACAGACAGAAGCTTCACTTCTAAGAACAAGAGCAAGATCAGATCATCATCACTAGGACGGAGTGACCAACGATTCAGCACCAAAAAGAAAAATTAAAGTTCAAACCAGGTGAGGGCTCGGCTCGCCCACAATAAATGTGTGAAATAGATCACTAAGCACTTTCCATTTTTAATCAACCGTTTATGTTTTATGACAAGCTTGATTTTAATTAATGTTTTTACTTTTAATAAAGCTTTAAAACTAAATAGACTCTGTGGTTTTTGGTCAAGAGTGACTGAGCAAAAGCTTTGGCAATTTGCAAGCATGAGTCCGTGCCTCTGACACTTCTGGACTCTGACTCCGTACTCTTGTCCTGTGTTGGATAATCATCATTGGGGATCAATCATCCATGAATTCGGGAGCTAAATGACTCTGCCACACTATCTAGTCAGTAAGGAGATTGGGAGTTCTTCAAAGTCTGATATCACTGAGATATATGGAAAGTCTACCTGCACCTATTAATTATAATTGAAAACAATGCACTATTTAGTGTCCATAGTTCTGTTTGTGCAGATTTGTCCCTGCAACAGTAGTAGTGTGGATTGTCCTCCTATCCAAACCAAAAGTAAAGTAGTATCTTATTCTTTCTTGGTAGTCATTCACATTTTATTGTTGGTAATTGTCAAAGCATAAACATTTAGAAGACTTGAAAAGACATTATGGACAATCCCAGAGGACTGCACTCAGTGCATAGAGCTATTGCTGACTACAATGGGAGTTTCGTTTAACACCTTTTGCCAAATGTGCAATCTTAGTTAGCTACGCAGACAGACTAATAAGAATAATTGGTAGTAACACCACAGGGAGTCATAGTCGAGGCAGGATAAGAATTTAGATACAGTCTACAAGAAGATCAAACACGATTTAGAAAAAATCGAATGAGGAATGCTAGGAAAAAATAGGTACTCTATATTGAAATTAAAACTTACCGGGCCAGCAAAGGAGCCCTCGCCTGACTGATCCTAGCCTTGTACAGCAGCAGCAGCCGATACGCCCTCCTCCTCTGTCCTCTTGCCCCTGGGGGAGCTGATGTACAACATGAAAGAAAGAAAGACCCGAAAACATGGATGATTGTTGACAACCTAATGAAACATTTCAAAAG
Organism: Lissotriton vulgaris; assembly: GCF_964263255.1. NCBI lineage: Eukaryota > Metazoa > Chordata > Amphibia > Caudata > Salamandridae > Lissotriton > Lissotriton vulgaris. The sequence goes on from NC_141691.1 coordinate 560,168,169, forward strand.
AACAATAACAAATTGTTTTGGCGAAATAGCAAATAGACAACTATTCCACGGGATATATTGACCTATCTCATGTGGTCTACTACGATATTATTATTGCTTGATTTGCGGACCATCGACTTGGAAAGTTATGTAACTCACTAAACAAACTACTAAAAAGGTTCGCCTAGGTCTGGCAGGCAGCAGTCCGCAGCACGCAAAGTGACAGACAAACTCCATCGTGATTGCAGATCATTGACAACACTAAAAAGTTTCCTACTACATTAACCAGTCATTAACATACTCAAACTATCAATCCACCACCACTATTTCTTCTTATTGCCAGGTGTACAAAGGAAGGACTGGACTTGAGTCTGTCGGGGCAGATTTACAAGCCCCTTGCGGCTCTTTTGCTCCGTTGTTGCGTGACTTTTGTGACGCAGAAGCAGAAGAAAAGAGGCGCCATGGTGCGGCATATATTAACAACGTGACGCATATGGGAGATGCATCACGTTGTAAAGCCCTGCGCCATCAGGGGGCGTTCCGGTGCAAGGGAGGGCGTTCTTGCACAGGAACGCATCCTAAAAGTGGCTGAGGGAAATCTACAAGATTTCAATCAGTCACTTTTAGGACAATGATGCGTCACTCTAACCCTGAGCCTGCTTGAAGCAGACGTACGGCTTGACGCAGCATTGGGGAGATAGGGAACCCCAGAGCATTGCTGGAGCTGCGCCATCGTTGCGCCGTAACTCCAGCAATGCGCCGCCTTTACAGCACAGATGCGTAACGCTTCGGTGACGTTTTGGGCCCATGGTGCGCCGCATTGTAAATACGGCGCACCATGGGTGGTGGTGGCGTGGCGCACCATTACAGGCGCATCCCTGCTACTTTGCAGGGATGCGCCGGTAATTGCAAATCTGCCGCTTAGTGTCTAGCATTACGCAGTTCTGTAAACTACACTCATACATAATTTCTCAGGCCAATGAAATTAACACAAAATCAAAAACAAATAAGCATAGTAGCAACGCTACTGAGAAGGAGAGCAGTGCGCCTGAAATGCACAGAAGATTTTGAAATATAATTTACCTACAATGTAATCGGCAGCATTATTGCTCTTGGTAAAAAACAAAAATTTGCAATACAATAACACAGAGCAGGAGAAAACAGAGTAGTGATGAAATAGTTACTACTACTCACCAAGCTCGGGGATCTCGATGCCGAGCAGGTCGAGCAAGTCGTGTTCCCGGTACAGGAGATCCGTCTAATGGTGGGTGGCCTGGTTGTAAGTGCGCCGTAACCGAGACGAAGAATACCTGGCCCGGCACACCTTCTCCCACCGCTTCCGGCGCTCCCGGAGCCTGTAGCCGCTTGCGATCTTGCCGCCTGCCATGATGGTCCTGGGGAGGCAGCGCTGTACATAGGACACTAGTGCGGCCACCTCCTCCGCGCTAAAGATCTCCCGTGCCATCACTAGCTCCCCCCTCAAACGCCCGAACGGGAGCCGGGCACGGGGTGCAGGACCCTTCCCCTTCTCGGGCTGCTTCCTGGCTCCCTTTACCATGGTCTGGGCAGAAAGGAAGGTAAATAAGAAATAAGAAATAGAATAGGAAAGAAGAAAAGAAAAGAGTTTAAAAAAGTAGTTTAAAATTAACCAAAAGTAGCAGAAAATACAAAAATATAGAGCTAGAATACTAGAGGGATAGATAATAAGCAAAATATATAAAAAAAAACTTCAAATAAGCAAAGGATGGCAGAGATTGAGAGAGGATACAGAAAGCATGCCCAGAACCATAGCAATGAATGAAAAACAAGATGGCTGCGCCCGTTCATGACCTCGTGGGTAAGTTCGCCCGATTGCAAGCGAATTTGTACTAGCGAGCCGCACACTTTGCGAGATTACACTTAGCGCCAGGAAACGGAAATACGTCACACAAACAAGATGGCTCGCCCATGTACGACCGCTAGGGTAACTTCGCCTCGTTGCGATACCAGTGGCTTGCGAAAACGCAAAGAACCACGCGAACTAACACGCTGCAAAAAAACAAATCACATATTCGCACGAATTTGCGGCTTCCGAATTCGATCTCGCGCAAATTCGCGCCCCGCGAATCAAGCGAAATTGCAGAAAAACTATTTTTGCAAAACTGAAAGCACTAAGCAGGTGCAAAAGTTCAAGCTCATCATTAGTAACCATTCCTTGTAGTGCTTCCTGAAGGTCCCCTCCAGAGTTCAGTTGCCTACTTGCAACTATTCTATGACCCTGCTCTGACCCTCACAGCAGGCTCAGAGAATAGCTACAAGTATGCCACAAAGGTCCTGGTAAAAAAAATTACACTGCAACAGAAAGCAATTACAGATAAGGAAGCAGGTGCCAGACAGGAAGTTCAAATTCAGTGACACATTAATCAACCCCTAATTCATTCATGTCAGTTGAGGCAGGGCAGGTGTGCTAACGAATTTTGCAAAACTGAAAGCACTTAGCAGGTGCAAAAGTCCTAGCTCATCATTAATCAGGAAGCACTTACAGCTAAGGAAGCAGGTGCCAGCTCAAATTCAGTGACACATTAATCAGCCCCAAATTAATTCATGTCAGTTAAGGCAGGGCAGGTGTTCTTTTCCCCCCATAATCTACAGTGATGAACCAGAGGGTGGCAGTGATGTACCAGAGGGTGGCATGGGTAAACCAGAGGGTGGCAGTGGTGAAACAGAGGGTGCTGTGTTGAACCAGACGTAGAAACAGCATGGTCGTGACCGTTGCGACCCAACAAGTAAGTTTGCGTTTGCTAACTGGTAAAAAACCCTCGCGAACTGGCAGAAACCCTTGCGAACACAAAAAAAAGATAAAATCTGCAAATTCGCAAAAGTTCGCGGATTTTGCTGATTGCAAATTTCTGAATACGCAAATTTGCGAATCGCGAATTCGCAAAATTCGCCCATGCTTAATACTCATTGATTACCATGCACTGCTCAGACAGACGCTCAAGCATGTAAAAGGTTGAGTTCCAACGTGTTGCCACCTCCTGGATAAGTCCTTTGACTGGCACTTTACGTTCATGTTGAATGCTCCTCAGCTCCTTCAGGGCCTTAAAAGAATGGCTGAAATGTGTGCAAATTCTTCGGCAGGTGGTCAGTAACTTCCTGACTGTGTTTTCATTTTTCAAGAAATCTTGCACAACCAGGTTTTTACATTGCGCCAAACACGGCACTCTGAAATAGTCACCTTGCTGCATGGCCTTAACTATATTACTGCCATTATCCGTGGAAACATAACCAACTATGCGATTTCTTGGTTGCAGCCATTCAGAGACCTTACTGTTAAACTCCTCCAAAATGTTTTTTTGCAGTATGAGTTTTCTCCATGGCAAACATGGCTAATGTTGCATGTTTCCGAGTAGCTTGAAAAACTGTGTCCAGGTCAACAACTGCACTTGACTTGTCTCTAACCGCTGTAAACGACCCTGCAAAAGAGCCCTAGTGTGCAGTGATGCACATGTAATCAAGGGCTTGGCAACTGGTCCACATGTATGTTGTCCAGTGGATAGTGTGAACAGCACTCTTTTGCAAATCTGCCCTAATCACCTCCAGCACATCTTGATGTAGTGTTGGAACCGCAACTCTGGCAAAATAGGACCGGCTAGGAGCCTTCCATTTAGGGCAGACTGTTGCCACTAATTCTAGAAACCCCACCCCTTCCACAAAAGAAAAAGGGAGAAGGTCCAGCGTTAGCATTTTAGCCAGCTTTGCGTTATACAGACGTACAGTTGGATGGTTGCGTTCAAATGGCGCCTCCGACCACACCATTCCACGAATGGTGGGCTGGATAATTTTACGTGATAATGATAATAATAATAATAATAGGGAAGCTTATAAAGCGCCTGGTTACGCGCCCCGGCGTGTCCCCGCGCTATGGTGAGATGGCTGCAACAGGATCCAAAAAGAAGGGGAGACGGACCAGCTACTGGACAAATAAGTAGGTTTTGAGTTTAGACCGGAACCTGGTCTCCGAGGGCTCAAGACGCAGTTCAAGCGGTAATTTGTTCCATTTAAACGCTGCCAGGTACCTAAACGATCTTCCCCCCATGCGCGCTTTTTTTACCTTGGGAATTTTCACCAGTCCCGAGCTCGCAGATCTTAAGGCACGGGACGGTTGATAGCGCGCTATCAAGCTCTGCAGCGGTTGTGGCGCCCTGCCATTCAAAATGCAATGGCAGGTACAGAGTGCCTTGTAATCCACTCTGCTTCTCACCGGGAGCCAGTGGAGAGTCTGAAGTGCCATTTTTTAAGATGCTCTCTTGGATAGACTCAAGATCAGGCGTGCCGCAGCATTCTGCAATACCTGAAGGCGACCAATGCTCTTCTCTGGTGCCCCCAGATACAGCAGATTCCCATAATCCAATCTAGCGGTCACCAATGCATGCACCAGTGTCTTGCGTGCTTCAGTTGGTAGAAGCTCCAGTACTCTCCTCAGAGTTTTCAAGACACCGAAGCAAACACCGACCACACAATTGATTTGGGATCCAAAGGTGAGACATGCATTGAACCATACTCCCAGGTTCCTGGCTTCCTGGCAGGGCGTTGGTGCCGTCCCTAGGCAGGATGGCCACTACGCCGATGACCACGCCGACTGGCCTCCCCCCACTATGAGCACCTCCGTCTTGCCGCCGTTCAGTTTCAGACAATGGGTGGACATCCAGCCAGCAAGATCTTGCATGCATGTTCAGAAATTGTCCGCGGCAAGACAGGGCGCACACGATAGGGAGATGACCAGCTGCGTGTCGCCGGCGTAGGACACTATTCGTAGGCCATAGCTCTCAACAATAGTTGCAACAGGGGCAACATATAGGTTAAATAAAGTTGGGCTCAGGGACGAGCCCTGGGGCATGCCCTGGCCCAGAGTGACCACTCTTGAATAACAGTCCCCTTGCCTGACTTGAAATCCACGATCTGCTAAGAAGGACTGGATCCATCTCAGCGCTGCACCTGATATTCCCCCTTTGTTCAGACACTGTAGCAAGGTGGAATGTGCTACAGTGTCGAAGGCAGCGCTGAGGTCCAACAGGATCAGGGCCATAGCTTGTCCCTCATCTGCACCCTGCCTCAAGGTCTCAGTTGCCATAAGTAGGGCCGACTCCGTTGAGTGGCGGGCCTGAAAGTCATGGAGTAAGTTCGCCTCCTCCACATATTGCATCAGCTGGCCATTCACAACCTTCTCAGCCACTTTGGACATATAGGGCAACAGAGATATTGGTCGAAGATTTTCTAATGTCTCAAAACTGATGTTTGTTTTTTTTCGGAGGGGGAGCATGACTGCTTGTTTCCAGCCACTAGGCAGCAAGCTGGTCCTAAAGGAGAGATCCAGGATATGCCTTATATAGGGTTCCCGAACCCCTAGACTGTCCCCAAGCCATCTAGGTGACATAGGGTCATGAGGAGAGCCCAACTTCACCGATCTACAAATCCCGATTAGCTCTTCAGGAGAGGGGGTGAGGAAGCGGGTTAAGGCACACTGGTCCTCTGCTCCACCCGGTGCTTCGGTGGTCTCTGCCCCCGTGGCGGGTTGATCCGGGAAAGATGTGTAAATCTTTGCAACCTTATCCGCAAAAATAATCCGCTATACGGTTGCATGCTTCAACTGAGCAAATCTCCGGTGTCATGATGATGACGTCTTCAAACCAGTTAGGCCCAGTGATGTAGTTTTTTGCATTGGTGTCTCTCCCAGACTCTTAGTGTGCCTCATACATGTTGCAGGGGTAGAGGGTGTGGGTGATACCACTGCAGTGCTGCGTGTACCAGAAAAAATGTCTGTCGCTTCTTCAATTCCCCCCTTCACGATCAGCCTCTCGTCATCATCAGATGCAATATCAAGGGATATATTTGGATTTTTTTTCTTTTGTCTTCCTCGATCTTCCTCATATGTGCTTCCCAAATGATAGTGTGGTGTTTCTTGAGATGATCTCTCTGGCCTCCGGTACTATAGTTGGTACCAAGCTTACCCCGACTAACTGATGTTTTACAAATCGAACAAATGACCACGTTTTCCGCCTTTGCGCTAACAGTCAAGAAGTCCCAAACTGCGGACTGGTGATGTCTGCTGGTGGTGGAGGAGCTACTTTGACTTTCAATGCCAGATGAAGTGGAGGATGGGTGTGGCTGAATTTGTTTCTGTTGTTCACTTACAGCACCACTACTTGAGGTCGAGCTGGATGGAGGTCCATGCTGGCCCTTCTGACTAAAAAAGATGGAAGCTGTAGGTCGTGTTGGTGTTGTAGTTAACGGTGGTGGTACCAGTGCCACGCCGCCCATATCCCGCTCAGCAGCCATTTGGGATAGGGTCAAAATGTTTGTCTGCTGCATGCCCGCTGGGGCTGGAGTGACGACTGTGATGACTGGGTCATCGTCAGACAGTTCATCAGCAGCAGAAGACACCACTTCTTGTTCGTCAACCTCATCCATAAGTCGAAGCCTTGCGGGAGCCTTCCTTTTAGGCTTAGCTACCTTTGCCGGCTCATGGCGTGACTCACTCTGAGACTGCATTGCTGGGTTCCAATCACGATCAAGGTCATCAGATAGAAGGGGGCTTGAAGAAGAACTTGTAGTAGTAGTAGTATCCCTCCTTGACCTTTTTCTTGCTGGGTATCTGGAAGACAATGGATCATAATCAAGAGGAGTGGCTTCCTCTGATGATTCCTCCTCTTGAATATCAATTTCCTGATGTGCCCCTACTTCTGGAGGAACAAGCGTTGTAGGCAGTTGTGCCGCTCCATAAACCTCTAGTCCTCATGCACCATCAGGATTCAAGCAAGCCGGGCCGACGACGGCTGAAATGCCAGAAACCGGTCCCCGGAAGCTTGTCTCCTTTCTGGAAAAGAATTGGCTTGGTAGTTTGGTCTGCCCTGGAACCATGATGCACTGGGCCAGGGACAGACTAATTTGCATATAGCCAGGTTCTGAGCTGGGATGGTGCAGTGAGCTAAATAACGGTGATGGATCAAGCCCTGATCTTTGGACTGGGTAGGAGTGGTCTGCTTAATTCAGACACTCTGTTCATCACCACCCCCTTTTCTGAATCGTTTTTGGCCACTATAGGAGTGGCAGGGTATACTCAGACATGAGTCCCTTGCTCACTGCACCATCAGGATTCAAGCAAGCCGGGCCGACGACGGCTGAAAGGCCAGAAAACGGTCCCCGGAAGCTTGTCTCCTTTCTGGTGAAGAATTGGCTTGGTAGTTTGGTCTGCCCTGTTCCCATGATGCACTGGGCCAGGGACAGACTAATTTGCATATGGCCAGGTTCTGAGCTGGGATGGTGCAGTGAGCTAAATAACGGTGATGGATCAAGCCCTGATCTTTGGACTGGGTAGGAGTGGTCTGCTTAATTCAGACACTCTGTTCATCACCACCCCCTTTTCTGAATCGTTTTTGGCCACTGTAGGTGTGGCAGGGTATACTCAGACATGAGTCCCTTGCTCACTGCACCATCAGGATTCAAGCAAGCCGGGCCGACGACGGCTGAAATGCCAGAAACCGGTCCCCGGAAGCTTGTCTCCTTTCTGGTGAAGAATTGGCTTGGTAGTTTGGTCTGCCCTGTTCCCATGATGCACTGGGCCAGGGACAGGCTAATTTGCATATAGCCAGGTTGTGAGCTGGGATGGTGCAGTGAGCTAAATAACGGTGATGGATCAAGCCCTGATCTTTGGACTGGGTAGGAGTGGTCTGCTTAATTCAGACACTCTGTTCATCACCACCCCCTTTTCTGAATCGTTTTTGGCCACTATAGGTGTGGCAGGGTATACTCAGACATGAGTCCCTTGCTCACTGCACCATCAGGATTCAAGCAAGCCGGGACGACGACGGCTGAAATGCCAGAAACCGGTCCCCGGAAGCTTGTCTCCTTTCTGGTGAAGAATTTGCTTGGTAGTTTGGTCTGCCCTGTTCCCATGATGCACTGGGCCAGGGACAGACTAATTTGCATATAGCCAGGTTCTGAGCTGGGATGGTGCAGTGAGCTAAATAACGGTGATGGATCAAGCCCTGATCTTTGGACTGGGTAGGAGTGGTCTGCTTAATTCAGACACTCTGTTCATCACCACCCCCTTTTCTGAATCGTTTTTGGCCACTATAGGTGTGGCAGGGTATACTCAGACATGAGTCCCTTGCTCACTGCACCATCAGGATTCAAGCAAGCCGGGACGACGACGGCTGAAATGCCAGAAACCGGTCCCCGGAAGCTTGTCTCCTTTCTGGTGAAGAATTGGCTTGGTAGTTTGGTCTGCCCTATTCCCATGATGCACTGGGCCAGGGACAGACTAATTTGCATATAGCCAGGTTCTGAGCTGGGATGGTGCAGTGAGCTAAATAACGGTGATGGATCAAGCCCTGATCTTTGGACTGGGTAGGAGTGGTCTGCTTAATTCAGACACTCTGTTCATCACCACCCCCTTTTCTGAATCGTTTTTGGCCACTATAGGTGTGGCAGGGTATACTCAGACATGAGTCCCTTGCTCACTGCACCATCAGGATTCAAGCAAGCCGGGCCGACGACGGCTGAAATGCCAGAAACCGGTCCCCGGAAGCTTGTCTCCTTTCTGGTGAAGAATTGGCTTGGTAGTTTGTTCTGCCCTGTTCCCATGATGCACTGGGCCAGGGACAGACTAATTTGCATATAGCCAGGTTCTGAGCTGGGATGGTGCAGTGAGCTAAATAACGGTGATGGATCAAGCCCTGATCTTTGGACTGGGTAGGAGTGGTCTGCTTAATTCAGACACTCTGTTCATCACCACCCCTTTTCTGAATCGTTTTTGGCCACTATAGGTGTGGCAGGGTATACTTAGACATGAGTCCCTTGCTCACTGCACCATCAGGATTCAAGCAAGCCGGGCCGACGACGGCTGAAAGGCCAGAAAACGGTCCCCGGAAGCTTGTCTCCTTTCTGGTGAAGAATTGGCTTGGTAGTTTGGTCTGCCCTGTTCCCATGATGCACTGGGCCAGGGACAGACTAATTTGCATATAGCCAGGTTCTGAGCTGGGATGGTGCAGTGAGCTAAATAACAGTGATGGATCAAGCCCTGATCTTTGGACTGGGTAGGAGTGGTCTGCTTAATTCAGACACTCTGTTCATCACCACCCCCTTTTCTGAATCGTTTTTGGCCACTATAGGAGTGGCAGGGTATACTCAGACATGAGTCCCTTGCTCACTGCACCATCAGGATTCAAGCAAGCCGGGCCGACGACGGCTGAAATGCCATAAACCGGTCCCCAGAAGCTTGTCTCCTTTCTGGTAAAGAATTGGCTTGGTAGTTTGGTCTGCCCTGTTCCCATGATGCACTGGGCCAGGGACAGACTAATTTCCATATAGCCAGGTTCTGAGCTGGGATGGTGCAGTGAGCTAAATAACGGTGATGGATCAAGCCCTGATCTTTGGACTGGGTAGGAGTGGTCTGCTTAATTCAGACACTCTGTTCATCACCACCCCCTTTTCTGAACCATAAACCTCTAGTTGCACCTCTCCATGCACCTCTCTATGCGCCTCTCCTAGTGTCTCTCCTTGCGCTCTCCATGCGCCTCTCCTTGCGCCTCTACTTGTGCCTCTACTTGCGCCTCTCCTTGCGCCTCTCCTTGCGCCTCTCCTTGTGCCTCTCCTTGCGTATGTACTTGCGCTTGTACTAGTTGCACCTGTGTTTGTGGTTGCGGCTGTGGTTGTTAAACACTCGTCAGCTGAGTTACACCTGGCGTTGATTGGATGGTACTTTCTTGTGATGAGCCAAGATCACTGCTCGATGGTGATTGACCAACCAAAGTGGCTGCCACAGCAGCACTCATGTTCTTGGACCTAACTTGGAGTGGTGGCACTGAGCCCAATGAAGCGGAGGTGCTGCTTCCAGCTTGGTCCCTGGCGGACACCGCTGCTGCTTCAGGCATAGTCGAAAAACACTCAAAAATCACCACAATCCAATGCCATCCATGCCCTCAATGATGTTTAAATTCAAGACACCCCACAGAAAGACTAGGCCCATGCACCACTGAGTACCCCTGGGCATAATGGTTGAAAGCAAGGCAAAAAGGGTGCAGGCCTGAGCACACTGCCTGGCTTCAAAATGCCCCCTTAACCCTCACAACATGGCCAGGCCCTGCCTGTCCCAGGCCTCAAAATGGCCCCAATCCACATTGCCAGGCCCCAACAACGCCCCAAAAAGTAAAAAAACACACAAAAATCACCACAATCCAATGCCATCCATGCCCTCAATAATGTTTAAATTCAAGACACCCCACAGAAAGACTAGGCCCATGCACCACTGAGTACCCCTGGGCATAGAGGTTGAAAGCAAGGCAAACTGGGTGCAGGCCTGAGAACACTGCTTGGCTTCAAAATGGCCCCTTGACCCCCACCACATGGCTAGGCCCTGCCTGTCCCAGGCCTCAAAATGGCCCCCACCCACATGGCCAGGCCCCAACAACGCCCCAAAAAGTAAAAAAACACACAAAAATCACCACAATCCAATGCCATCTATGCCCTCAATGATGTTTAAATTCAAGACACCACACAGAAAGACTAGGCCCATGCACCACTGAGTACCCCTGGGCATAATGGTTGAAAGCAAGGCAAACTGGGTGCAGGCCTGAGCACACTGCCTGGCTTCAAAATGGCCCCTTGACCCCCACCACATGGCCAGGCTCTGCCTGTCCCAGGCCTCAAAATGCCCCCCACCCACATGGTCAGGCCCCAACAATGCCCAAAATTCAAAAAACACACAAACAATCACCACAATCCAATGTCATCCATGCCCTCAATGATGTTTACATTCAAGACACCCCACAGAAAGACTAGGCCCATGTACCACTGAGTACCCCTGGGAATAATGGTTGAAAGCAAGGCAAAAAGGGTGCAGGCCTGAGCACACTGCCTGGCTTCAAAATGCCCACTTAACCCTCACAACATGGCCAGGCCCTGCCTGTCCCAGGCCTCAAAATGGCCCCAACCCACATGGCCAGGCCCCAACAACGCCCCAAAAAGTAAAAAAACACACAAAAATCACCACAATCCAATGCCATCCATGCCCTCAATAATGTTTAAATTCAAGACACCCCACAGAAAGACTAGGCCCATGCACCACTGAGTACCCCTGGGCATAATGGTTGAAAGAAAGGCAAACTGGGTGCAGGCCTGAGCACACTGCCTGGCTTCAAAATGGCCCCTTGACCCCCACCACACGACCAGGCTCTGCCTGTCCCAGGCCTCAAAATGGCCCCCAAACACATGGCCAGGCCCCAACAACGCCCCAAAAAGTCGAAAAACACACAAAAAATCACCACAATCCAATGCCATTCATGCCCTCAATGATGTTTACAATCAAGACACCCCACAGAAGACTAGGCCCATGCACCACTGAGTACCCTTGGGCATAATGGTTGAAAGCAAGGCAAACTGGGGGCAGGCCTGAGCACACTGCCTGGCTTCAAAATAGCCCCTTGACTAAGCATGGGTGAATTTTGTGAATCTGGCGTTCGCGAATTTTGCGAATTTGAGAACTCGCAATCCGCAAAATCTGCGAATTCTCGTGAATTTGCGGATTTTTTTTTTTTGTGTTTGCAAGGGTTTCTGCCAGTTCGCGAGGGTTTGGTACTAGTTCGCAATTGCGAACTTACTTGTCGGCTCGCAACGGTCGCGACTATGTTGTTTCTACGTCTGGTTCATCATCATCACAGCCTCCCAGCACCCTCTGTTTCACCACTGCCACCCTCTGTATCACCCATGCCCCCCTCTGTTACATCAATGCCACCCTCTGGTTCATCATCACTGTAGATTATGGGGGGGGAAAGCAAGCACACCTGCCCTGCTTCAACTGAAATTTATTAATTTGGGGTTAGTTTATTAATGTGTCACTGTTTTAAAATTCCAGGTCTGGCACCTGCTTCCTTATCAGTAATTTGCTTTCTGTTGCAGTGCAATTTTTTTTTCCAGGACCTTTGTGGCCTACTTCTAGCTATTCTATGAGCCTGCTGTGAGGGTCATAGCAGGGTCATACAATTGTTGCAACTAGCAACTGAACTCTGGAGGGGCCCCAGTCAGGAAGCACTACAGGGAATGGTTACTAATGATGAGTTTGAACTCTTGCACCTGCCGAGTGCTTTCAGTTTTGCAAAAGTCGTTTTTCTGCAATTTCGCGGGATTCACGGGGCGAACACGTGCGAGATCGGATTCGGAAGCCGCGAATTCGTGCAAATATGAGATTTCTTTTTTTGCGGCGTGTTAGTTCGCAAGGTTTTGTGCGTTTTCGCAAGCCGCTTGTAGCGCAAGGCGCGAAGTTACCCTCGTGGTCGTTCAAGGGCGCGGCAATCTTGTTTGCATGACATATTTCCGTTTCCGGGCGCGAAGTGTAATCTCGCAAAGTGTGCGGCTCGCCAGTACAATTTCGCGAGTGTTCGCGAGGAACATCTCGCGCGAAATTACCCGCGCGGTCGTGAACGGGCGCAGCCATCTTGTTTCTCATTCATTGCTATGGTTCTGGGCATGCTTTTTGTATCTTCTCTAAATCTCTGTCATCCTTTGCTTGTTTGAAGCTTTTTTTGATCTGTTTTACTTATTATCTATCCCTCTATTTTTCTAGCCCTATATTTTTGTGTTTACTGCTACTTTTTGTTAATTTTAAACTACTTTTTTAAACTCTTTTCTTTTCTTCTCTTCCCTATTCTATTTTCTTTATTCCTTTCCGCCCAGATCATGGTGAAGGGAGCCGGGAAGCATCCCGAGAAGGGGAAGGGTCCCGCACCCCGTGCCCGGCTCCAGTTCGGGCGTTTGAGGGGGGAGCTAGTGATGCCACGGGAGATCTTTAGCGCGGAGGAGGTGGCCGCACTAGTGTTCTATGTACTGCGCCACCTCCCCAGGACCATCATGGCAGGCGGCAAGATCGGAGGCGGGTACGGGATGCCACCACTCTCGGGTCCGGCGCACCTACAGCCAGGCCACCTACCGCTGGACGGATGTCCTGACCCGTGAACGAGATCTGCTCGACCTGCTTGGCCTCGAGATCCCCGGGCTTGGTGAGTAGTAGTAGTAGCTATTTCTTAACTACTCTGTTTTCTCCTGCTGTGTTATTATATTGCAATTTTTTTTTTGTTTACCAAGAGCAATAATGCTGCTCATTACATTGTAGGTAAATTATATTTCAAAATCTTCTGTGCATTTCAGGTGCACTGCTCTCCTTCTCAGTAGTGTTGCTACTATGCTTATTTGTTTTTGATTTTGTGTTCATTTCATTGGCCTGTGAAATTATGTATGAGTGTAGTTTAACGAACTGCGTAATGCTACACACTAAGGTTCAGATGTTTAATTACCGGCGCATCCCTGCAAAGTAGCAGGGATGCGCCAGTAATTGTGCGCCACGCCACTATCACCCATGGTGCGCCGTATTTACAATGCGGAGCACCATGGGCCCAAAACGTCACCAAAGCGTTACGCATCTGTGCTGTAAGGGCGGCGCATTGCTGGAGTTGCGTCGCAACGATGGCGCAGCTCCATCAATGCTCTGGGGTGCCCTATCTCCCCAATGCTGCGTCGAGCCATACGTCTGCTTCAAGCAGGCGCAGGGTTTGAGTCATGCATCATTGTCGTTAAAGTGAGTGATTGAAATCTTGTAGATTTCCCTCAGCCACTTTTAGGATGCGTTCCTGCGCAGGAACGCCCTCCCTTGCGCCAGAACGACCCCTGATGGCGCAGGGCTTTACAACATGATGCATCTCCCATATGCGTCACATTGTTAATATACGCCGCACCATTGCGCCTCTTTTGTGCTGCCGCTGCGTCACAAAAGTCACGCAACAATGGAGCAAAAGTACCGCAAGGGGCTTCTAAATCAGCTCCTACAGACTCAAGTCCAGTCCTTCCTTTGTACACATGGCGATAAGAAGAAATAGTGGTGGTGGATTGATAGTTTGAGTATTTTAATGACTCGTTAATGTAGTAGGAAACTTTAGTGTTGTCGCTGATCTGCAATCACGATGGACTTTGGCTGTCACTTCGCATGCTGCGGACTGCTGCCTACCAATCCTAGGCAAACCTTTTTAGTACTTTGTGTAGTGAGTTAAATAAGAAGTTTCCAATTAGACGGTCCGCAAATCAAGCAATACTAATAACGTAGTAGACCACATGAGATTGGTCAATAATATATCCCAGGGAATAGTTGTCTATTTGCTATTTCGCCAAAATATTTTGTTAGTTCTTTTGAAATGTTTGATTTGGTTGACAAACGTGATCCATGTTTTCTGTTTTTCTTTCTTTCATGTTGTACATCAGCTTCCCCCAGGGGCAAGAGAAGGACACAGGAGGAGGAGGAGGGTGCTGTTGAGGATGCAGGCCAGGATCGGACAGGCGAGGGCTCCTTTGCTGGCCCCAGTAAGTTTTAATTTTAATATAGAGTACTTATTTTTTCCCAGCGTTCCTCATTCGATTTTTTCTAAATCGTCTTTGATATTCTTGTAGACTGGATCTAAATTCTTATCCTGCCTCGACTATGACTCCATGTGGTATTACTAGATTATTCTTATTAGTCTGTCTGTGTAGCTAACTAAGATTGCACATTTGGCAATTCCATTGGATTCCCATTCTAGTCAGCAATAGCTCTATGCACAGAGTGCAGTCCTCTGGGATTGTCCATAATGTCTTTTCAAGTCTTCTAAATGTTTATGCTTTGACAATTGCCAACAATAAAAAGGTGAATGACCACCAAGAAAGAATAAGATACTACTTTACTTTTTTAGTTTGGATAGGAGGACAATCCATTCTACTACTGTTGCAGGGACAAATCTGCAAAAACAGAACTATGGACACTAAATAATGCATTGCTTAGCTTATCAATTATAATAGGTGCTGTTAGACTTTCCACATTCCTCAGTGATAACAGACTTTGTAGTTGAGCCCCCAATCTCCTTACTGACTAGATAGTGTGGCAGAGTCATTTAGCTCCCAAAGTCACCGATGATTATGATTATTCCCCAATGATGTCAGAGGCACGGACATGCTTGAAAAAATTGCAAAACCTTTAGCTCATCCACTCTAGTCTGGAGGACCAAAAACCACAGAGTCTATTTAAGTTTAAAAGCTTTATTAAAAGTAAACACATTTATTAAAATCAAGTTTGTCATAAAAGTAAACGTTTAACTGAAAATGGAAAAGTGCTTAGTGCTGACGATTAATTGGACACATTTCTTGTGGTCGAGCCGAGCTCTCACCTGGTTTGAACTTGATCCTGCTCGTGTTCTTAGAAGTCAAGCTTCTGTCTGCTAGGAGAAAAAGTGGTGCGTGTTAAAAATAAAAGCAAGCATTCATCAGTTGTGCCAAAAAGTGCAGCAAGACAACAGCCTTCCCTGGAAAAAGGGACATTTTTACTTTAGAGTAGACAGTCACAAATTATTAAATTGTATACTGTTTTTTTCACATTTCTTTCTTCCTCCTAGACCAAATATTATATAGTAGTGAGTGGTGTATTCTAACATTATTAAATGTACTTTGTAGGTCGAACATCTGGAGGCGGGGCCAGTGCGGAGGTGGTGGTGGCATTGGACGAGGAGGACAACTCTGGGGAGGAGGCGGTGGAAGTGCCGGACAATTCTGTGGGGGATGACACGGTGGTGGCGGGCAGAGGTAAGCTATATATTCCTTACTCATTGAGATTGAAGACTGCAGAGTGTGCTTTCTGCATGGGTGTATTATAAATAAACCAGGTAGTAGCCCCCTCTAAATGTACTTCGACTTAGCTGTGAAGTTTTTGGCGAGAAGAATCCCAATCAGATCTGAGATGAACTTGATGGATGGGATGAACGAAAAGCGAAAGAAGGGTGTAAGTAAGTGTGGAAGGACGAGAAATGTAATGATGACTGGCAAAGAAGAATGATATGTGTTTGCTTGGTCCCTGAGGTGGCTGGGAAGGAAAGAATATGGTATGGTGCATGGCTGGGTGAATGATGAAGCAAGGATGGGTGGAAGGAGAACAGCCTGGGTGGGTGAAACAGAAACTGTATGTGTGCATATACTTTGAATGGATGGATGCCTGGATCATTCATGGTACTATCTGACTCTTAGACAGCATATGTGCATCTAGAGAGAGTAGACGGTCACTGGATGAACTAAGTGTTACTTTGAAGAGCATGTAACACCGCACCCGCACGTCCGTTCCAGTGTAGGAAAGGCAAGGAAAAGAAGTTGTAATTTTGTCCAAATACTACCATGAATAGTAGCAGTAGTTTATATTGCAACTGCAAGCACAGCATATATCCGGTTATTACGGTGGACACTCCATACCTCTCTTAATAACTTTAGTTTAGTAGTAGTACGTCATTCATGTGTGGGTGTATCACTGTTCACTCAATAATAAGCAAAGCACCTAAAGTCATCCCATATGTCATCAAATACATCCCATGTGAAGTGATAGATAATCAGATTATTTAGCTTCTTCATTTTCCTTTTCTAATACTCATTTGCACTGTAGGGTGAAAGCTAAATTAATTAAGCAGTAGCCCTTTTAACAGAGTATTCTCAGTGCCACCCGTAATAGAAAAGTAAGAGCTTCAACACCTGCATGTACTGGACCGGTACAGTAACGCAAGTCTCTCTCACTCACCATGGTGTGCGTCTGTTTTTCTCGGGTGCAAGTTCACTGCGCTGGCATTATGCCGGCTTGCATAAGATAACGTACCAATTTTCCTAAACAAGATAGAAGAAGAAGAATAAGACTGGTGTACTGTCATAGTCGACTGTAATGGAAGTCCATAGTGCTCGTAGAATTTGTTCCTTAAACTCCAACTAATGTTAGAGCAAGGATGAAGAAGTCGGAGGTTACATAGATACTGTCCTCAATAGTTATGTACTGTGCTTTCAATTTGCTACTTATACTGTGACAACTTTCTGCTCAATCATTGTGTGTTAATCTTAAGGAGCATTGGTTACAGACTATGTCTTTCTTTCTTCATATGGTTGCTCCTTCCAAATCCAAGAGACCATCAAGGAGGAAGGAGCTGGCTCGAATGGCCCGGCAACGGAGACTGGATGCCACTGTCGCTGAATATCGGCGGCTGGTGGCCCTGGAGGAGGAGGAGATGCAGTCTGGTACTACAACAACATCCACTGGGACAGCTGCATCCTCCTCCGTGCGGGCTGCCAGCCAGCGCAGTGCTCCAGCGGTGCGGAGCCGGGCTACCAAAGCCAAACGCCACCGCCGAGCAGCAAAGATAGCAGCTGCCCCCCACAGGATTTGCAAGGCACGCCGGTGCCGCTTATCCCTCAGACTGTCCTACATGGAGCAGGAGGTCCTGAACTATAAGAACTTGGTGGAGGGCCTCCGCTTCGAACATGCCACCCTCCGCAAGGAGCATGATGCCCTGGCTGCTAAAGTCAACAGCACCCTGCCATAGTGTCCCTTGCCCCTTTTTTAGAGACTTTTGGGGGGTGGGAATTGGGAGTTGGGTTTTTTGGGGACTTTTGAAGGACAATCGTTGGGGTTAGGGAGGGTCTTGCGGGAGATTATTTTGTTAGGGCTATAAAACTATACTTTTTGAAACTTTATCTGACCATACCTGTTTTTTACTGCTTTTGAGTCTGGTGGGTGGGGGTTTAACAGTAAGTTTGTTTTCCTGAATAGTCCTAGGACTTTAGTAGTACTACCGTCAATCTCTCGTCTCTCCTAATACTCCATTATACTACCTCCAACCAAACGCTTATCTTACCTGTAATTTCCGTTTGAAAGTAGGGCTAGGCCCAGGGCTGGCTCCACAGGAAATGGCGATTAAGGTTGCAATCCAGGGCGGCTGACATTTCCTCCTCATTGCGGTGGTACTAGTGGTGTGACACAGTGGCAGTTGCATGGCTATGGAAAAAAAGAAAATTAAACCTGGTTTGTCCTTACTGTAGCATTACAATGGTACGATAGAGAATATAGCAGGTGACAGTACACTAGACTACAACAGTGCCACAATGTAGCCTAACAAATGGTAAAGTATTGATAGTATAACTTGTACTTGTGTAGGATTTCTTTGACATTGGCTACTACTACAAGAAATAGTACTGAAGCTGAGTAAGTCTAGAATATATCCTCGGATTCCTTCACCAGCCTGTTGCTATGACCTTATCCTCCCCAGCAACTGTGTGGAATTATTGATGTCATTTAGTCACACATCAAGCAAAACCACACAACCCAGGGGAAGAGGGTTAGGGTTTGTAAAATGGATAGGAATGGGGGTTTCTTTTTGGGTAGGTTTTGTTGAGAGAAAAAAAAAAGCACAGCATGGACAAACAATAATTGAACATAAAGAAATTTTTGGGTACAAAGCTAACCATAAATCTTTTACGTGACATAAAGGAAGTGCATGCACTACTGAATGCATTGTTGCAGAAAAGTAAGTAGTACTTTTGACAACCGTGAATGACAGAATGCGACAGTACAGGGCTACATTAAATTAGGTTTAAAAAATAGCCGAAGTAAAACCTATAGAATGGCTGTAGGGATCAATTTAGAAGCAGAGAGAGATCCAAGAAATGCAGTCACACACACTCATTGAATAAAAGAATGGATACTGTATCTGTATTGTTGTAGTTGTCCTGTTGAATTTGGTAAGTAAGTTGCATGTAGCAAACAATTCCTCTTATTAGCGGCACTCCTCCATTCCAGCTGACGCTTTGTCCATCAATGTTGGTGACCAGAAGACACCCTGTCCACTGCCTGCCTGGCGGATGCTGAATTGCGGCTCGCTAATGTGAAGCCTGACTCCATCCTTTTTTCCCCATTGCAGACTGAAACCCGGCCTGTAATTATTGAACGAAAAACAGCACTGATAAATAAATATAAGGTATGTACGCTGTGTAGTGCAAAAAGTCACACTTTGATTTTCCTAATAGACAGTACAACATTTTTGAAAGTGCGTACTCTGTCTGAGTCACCTTTTCAAGGATAAATAAGTATGGGCAAATTAATTTAGCGGATCTTTCCCCTCAAGCTAGGTGTACTGTAAACTGTGTTTCAGAACAAAATTAGACCTTCCCAGCAGTGCTTCCACCCAGACCCTTACTAAAGCCAGTTGCAAAAATGTAGAAGACCCCCAATCAGATCTCAAAAAACGAGGCCTAGCAGAAAATTGGTGACAAAACGTACTTTGAAAGTAAAAGTAGGCCCAAATACCCCCTTACCCACCGTGGATTGTATTCAAACCACTTGCAAGCAAGCAAAAGTATCCATAGCCAGCATCGCTCCAAGACTCGAAAAACCCCCACCCAAACACATGCAATAGAAATACTGCTAACCCTAACGAGCCCTAAGTTAAGAATAGTGGCAGAGGCTTTCTTTAAATATGCCAAATCCCCCCTTTCCCACCATGGATTTTCTTCAAATGACTTGCAACCAAAATTACAAATTCTCACAAGTGCTCTAAGACCCCAGAACTCAGTTGCAAAAATCTAGAACACCCCAAAACACATGCAATCCTGCTGTTAGGGCTAACCCTAACGAACCCTAAGTTACAAAAAGTGCCAAAAGGCTTTTCCTTATGGATTTTGTCCACTCCCAACCACTTCTATCTGGTATTAGACCTTCCCAGGAATGCCCCAAGACACGCCAACCCACCCGCCAAAAAGCGCATCACCCCCAAACAGCCCAAAGCAAAATCTCATACTTACAATATTTCTCGGCCTTCGGTCCAAACGCGCAGTGCAGCTAGGCCATAACTCCAGTTTTCCACCACAGATTTCCTGAAAAGCAAATGCAATCAAGATGAGACTGTCCCAGCAGTGCTCCCAGACCCCAAAACTCACCCACAAACATCCGGAACCCCCCCAAAGAGCACCTCAAAGGCAAGCAAGTCAGCAAAAACACCAAAAAATGTCCGCCTCCGATTTGGTCCACACCACTTTTATCCGGTATTAGAGCTTCCCAGCAATGGCCCCAGAGCCGTAAACCCAGGAGAAAACAAGTAGAAGACCCCCAAACAGCCAAAAAGCAAGAGTACAAAAATGGGAACTTAGTCATTTTTTTGCCAATTTCCCAAATCACTCCGCGGCCGCTCTGCAGCTAGGCCCTAACTCCCCTCTGCCACCATGGATTTGCTTCAAACCTCTTGCAAACTAAAGTATCCATAGCCAGCATTGCTCCCAGACCCCGAAACCCACCCACAAACACCAGGCAGCCCCCCAAACAGGCCCCCGAAAACGCTACATTGAGCAAAATGTCAGAAATAGCAAAAAAAAATCAGCGTGGATTTTGTCCCAACCACTTCTATCCCGTATTAGACCTTCCCAGGAATGCCCCAGGACCCGCCAACCCACCCGCCAAAAAGCACAACACCCCCAAACAGCCCAAAAGCAAAATCTCATACTTACAATATTTCTCGGCCTTCGGTCCAAACGCGCAGTGCAGCTAGGCCATAACTCCAGTTTTCCATCACGGATTTCCTGAAAAGCAAATGCAATCAAGATTAGACTGTCCCAGCAGTGCTCCCAGACCCCAAAACTCACCCATAAACATCCGGAAC
The DNA here is from genome assembly GCF_964263255.1 of Lissotriton vulgaris. Classification (NCBI taxonomy): domain Eukaryota; kingdom Metazoa; phylum Chordata; class Amphibia; order Caudata; family Salamandridae; genus Lissotriton; species Lissotriton vulgaris. The sequence continues at coordinate 560,188,652 of NC_141691.1, forward strand.
CCCCCTAAAGAGCACCTCAAAGGCAAGCAAGTCAGCAAAAACACAAAAAAATTTCCGCCTCCGATTTGGTCCAAACCACTTTTATCCGGTATTAGAGCTTCCCAGCAATGGCCCCTTAGCCGTCAACCCAGGAGAAAATGAGTAGAAGACCCCCAAACAGCCAAAGAGCAAAAGTAAAAAAATTGGGACTTAGTCATTTTTTTGCCAATGTCCCAAATCACTCCGCGCGCGCTCTGCTGCTAGGCCCTAACTCCCCTCTGCCACCATGGATTTGCTTCAAACCTCTTGCAAACTAAAGTATCCGTAGCCAGCATTGCTCCCAGACCCCGAAACCCACCCACAAACACCAGGAAGCCCCCCAAACAGGCCCCCGAAAACGCTACATTGAGCAAAATGTCAGAAATAGCAACAAAAAAAATCAGCGTGGATTTTGTCCCAACCACTTCTATCCGGTATTAGACCTTCCCAGGAATGCCCCAAGACCCGCCAACCCACCCACCAAAAAGCACAACACCCCCAAACAGTCCAAAAGCAAAATCTCATATTTACAATATTTCTCGGCCTTCGGTCCAAACGCGCAGTGCAGCTAGGCCATAACTCCAGTTTTCCACCACGGATTTCCTGAAAAGCAAATGCAATCAAGATTAGACTCTCCCAGCAGTGCTCCCAGACCCCAAAACTCACCCACAAACATCCGGAACCCCCCCAAAGAGCACCTCAAAGGCAAGCAAGTCAGCAAAAACACAAAAAAAATTCTGCCTCCGATTTGGTCCAAACCACTTTTATCCGGTATTAGAGCTTCCCAGCAATGGCCCCAGAGCCGTCAACCCAGGAGAAAACGAGTAGAAGACCCCCAAACAGCCAAAGAGCAAAAGTAAAAAAATTGGGACTTAGTCATTTTTTTGCCAATTTCCCAAATCACTCCGCGCGCGCTCTGCTGCTAGGCCCTGACTCCCCTCTGCCACCATGGATTTGCTTCAAACCTCTTGCAAACTAAAGTATCCGTAGCCTGCATTGCTCCAAGACCCCGAAACCCAACCACAAACACCAGGAAGCCCCCCAAACAGGCCCCCGAAAACGCTACATTGAGCAAAATGTCAGAAATAGCAAAAAAACAGGCCCCCGAAAACGCTACATTGAGCGAAATGTCAGAAATAGCAAAAAAAAAATCAGCGTGGATTTTGTCCCAACCACTTCTATCCGGTATTAGACCTTCCCAGGAATGCCCCAAGACCTGCCAACCCACCCGCCAAAAAGCACAACACCCCCAAACAGCCCAAAAGCAAAATCTCATACTTACAATATTTCTAGGCCTTCGTCCAAACGCGCAGTGCAGCTAGGCCATTACTCCAGTTTTCCACCACGGATTTCCTGAAAAGCAAATGCAATCAAGATTAGACTGTCCCAGCAGTGCTCCCAGACCCCAAAACTCACCCACAAGCATCCGGAACCCCCCCAAAGAGCACCTCAAAGGCAAGCAAGTCAGCAAAAACACAAAAAAAAATTCCGCCTCCGATTTGGTCCAAACCACTTTTATCCGGAATTAGAGCTTCCCAGCAATGGCCCCAGAACGTCAACCCAGGAGAAAACAAGTAGAAGACCCCCAAACAGCCAAAGAGCAAAAGTAAAAAAATTGGGACTTAGTCATTTTTTTGCCAATGTCCCAAATCACTCCGCGCGCGCTCTGCTGCTAGGCCCTAACTCCCCTCTGCCACCATGGATTTGCTTCAAACCTCTCGCAAACTAAAGTATCCGTAGCCAGCATTGCTCCCAGACCCCGAAACCCACCCACAAACACCAGGAAGCCCCCCAAACAGGCCCCCGAAAACGCTACATTGAGCAAAATGTCAGAAATAGCAACAAAAAAAATCAGCGTGGATTTTGTCCCAACCACTTCTATCCGGTATTAGACCTTCCCAGGAATGCCCCAAGACCCGCCAACCCACCCGCCAAAAAGCACAACACCCCCAAACAGCCCAAAAGCAAAATCTCATATTTACAATATTTCTCGGCCTTCGGTCCAAACGCGCAGTGCAGCTAGGCCATAACTCCAGTTTTCCACCACGGATTTCCTGAAAAGCAAATGCAATCAAGATTAGACTCTCCCAGCAGTGCTCCCAGACCCCAAAACTCACCCACAAACATCCGGAACCCCCCCAAAGAGCACCTCAAAGGCAAGCAAGTTAGCAAAAACACAAAAAAAATTCTGCCTCCGATTTGGTCCAAACCACTTTTATCCGGTATTAGAGCTTCCCAGCAATAGCCCCAAGGCCGTCAACCCAGGAGAAAACGAGTAGAAGACCTCCAAACAGCCAAAGAGCAAAAGTAAAAAAATTGGGACTTAGTCATTTTTTTGCCAATTTCCCAAATCACTCCGCGCGCGCTCTGCTGCTAGGCCCTGACTCCCCTCTGCCACCATGAATTTGCTTCAAACCTCTTGCAAACTAAAGTATCCGTAGCCTGCATTGCTCCAAGACCCCGAAACCCACCCACAAACACCAGGAAGCCCCCCAAACTGGCCCCCGAAAACGCTACATTGAGCAAAATGTCAGAAATAGCAAAACAACAGGCCCCCGAAAACGCTACATTGAGCAAAATGTCAGAAATAGCAACAAAAAAAATCAGCGTGAATTTTGTCCCAACCACTTCTATCCGGTATTAGACCTTCCCAGGAATGCCCCAAGACCTGCCAACCCACCCGCCAAAAAGCACAACACCCCCAAACAGCCCAAAAGCAAAATCTCATACTTACAATATTTCTAGGCCTTCGTCCAAACGCGCAGTGCAGCTAGGCCATTACTCCAGTTTTCCACCACGGATTTCCTGAAAAGCAAATGCAATCAAGATTAGACTCTCCCAGCAGTGCTCCCAGACCCCAAAACTCACCCACAAACATCCGGAACCCCCCCAAAGAGCACCTCAAAGGCAAGCAAGTCAGCAAAAACACAAAAAAAATTCTGCCTCCGATTTGGTCCAAACCACTTTTATCCGGTATTAGAGCTTCCCAGCAATGGCCCCAGAGCCGTCAACCCAGGAGAAAACGAGTAGAAGACCCCCAAACAGCCAAAGAGCAAAAGTAAAAAAATTGGGACTTAGTCATTTTTTTGCCAATTTCCCAAATCACTCCGCGCGCGCTCTGCTGCTAGGCCCTGACTCCCCTCTGCCACCATGGATTTGCTTCAAACCTCTTGCAAACTAAAGTATCTGTAGCCTGCATTGCTCCAAGACCCCGAAACCCAACCACAAACACCAGGAAGCCCCCCAAACAGGCCCCCGAAAACGCTACATTGAGCAAAATGTCAGAAATAGCAAAAAAACAGGCCCCCGAAAACGCTACATTGAGCGAAATGTCAGAAATAGCAAAAAAAAAATCAGCGTGGATTTTGTCCCAACCACTTCTATCCGGTATTAGACCTTCCCAGGAATGCCCCAAGACCTGCCAACCCACCCGCCAAAAAGCACAACACCCCCAAACAGCCCAAAAGCAAAATCTCATACTTACAATATTTCTAGGCCTTCGTCCAAACGCGCAGTGCAGCTAGGCCATTACTCCAGTTTTCCACCACGGATTTCCTGAAAAGCAAATGCAATCAAGATTAGACTGTCCCAGCAGTGCTCCCAGACCCCAAAACTCACCCACAAGCATCCGGAACCCCCCCAAAGAGCACCTCAAAGGCAAGCAAGTCAGCAAAAACACAAAAAAAAATTCCGCCTCCGATTTGGTCCAAACCACTTTTATCCGGAATTAGAGCTTCCCAGCAATGGCCCCAGAACGTCAACCCAGGAGAAAACAAGTAGAAGACCCCCAAACAGCCAAAGAGCAAAAGTAAAAAAATTGTGACTTAGTCATTTTTTTGCCAATGTCCCAAATCACTCCGCGCGCGCTCTGCTGCTAGGCCCTAACTCCCCTCTGCCACCATGGATTTGCTTCAAACCTCTCGCAAACTAAAGTATCCGTAGCCAGCATTGCTCCCAGACCCCGAAACCCACCCACAAACACCAGGAAGCCCCCCAAACAGGCCCCCGAAAACGCTACATTGAGCAAAATGTCAGAAATAGCAACAAAAAAAATCAGCGTGGATTTTGTCCCAACCACTTCTATCCGGTATTAGACCTTCCCAGGAATGCCCCAAGACCCGCCAACCCACCCGCCAAAAAGCACAACACCCCCAAACAGCCCAAAAGCAAAATCTCATATTTACAATATTTCTCGGCCTTCGGTCCAAACGCGCAGTGCAGCTAGGCCATAACTCCAGTTTTCCACCACGGATTTCCTGAAAAGCAAATGCAATCAAGATTAGACTCTCCCAGCAGTGCTCCCAGACCCCAAAACTCACCCACAAACATCCGGAACCCCCCCAAAGAGCACCTCAAAGGCAAGCAAGTTAGCAAAAACACAAAAAAAATTCTGCCTCCGATTTGGTCCAAACCACTTTTATCCGGTATTAGAGCTTCCCAGCAATAGCCCCAAGGCCGTCAACCCAGGAGAAAACGAGTAGAAGACCTCCAAACAGCCAAAGAGCAAAAGTAAAAAAATTGGGACTTAGTCATTTTTTTGCCAATTTCCCAAATCACTCCGCGCGCGCTCTGCTGCTAGGCCCTGACTCCCCTCTGCCACCATGAATTTGCTTCAAACCTCTTGCAAACTAAAGTATCCGTAGCCTGCATTGCTCCAAGACCCCGAAACCCACCCACAAACACCAGGAAGCCCCCCAAACTGGCCCCCAAAAACGCTACATTGAGCAAAATGTCAGAAATAGCAAAAAAACAGGCCCCCGAAAACGCTACATTGAGCGAAATGTCAGAAATAGCAAAAAAAAAATCAGCGTGGATTTTGTCCCAACCACTTCTATCCGGTATTAGACCTTCCCAGGAATGCCCCAAGACCTGCCAACCCACCCGCCAAAAAGCACAACACCCCCAAACAGCCCAAAAGCAAAATCTCATACTTACAATATTTCTAGGCCTTCGTCCAAACGCGCAGTGCAGCTAGGCCATTACTCCAGTTTTCCACCACGGATTTCCTGAAAAGCAAATGCAATCAAGATTAGACTGTCCCAGCAGTGCTCCCAGACCCCAAAACTCACCCACAAGCATCCGGAACCCCCCCAAAGAGCACCTCAAAGGCAAGCAAGTCAGCAAAAACACAAAAAAAAATTCCGCCTCCGATTTGGTCCAAACCACTTTTATCCGGAATTAGAGCTTCCCAGCAATGGCCCCAGAACGTCAACCCAGGAGAAAACAAGTAGAAGACCCCCAAACAGCCAAAGAGCAAAAGTAAAAAAATTGGGACTTAGTCATTTTTTTGCCAATGTCCCAAATCACTCCGCGCGCGCTCTGCTGCTAGGCCCTAACTCCCCTCTGCCACCATGGATTTGCTTCAAACCTCTCGCAAACTAAAGTATCCGTAGCCAGCATTGCTCCCAGACCCCGAAACCCACCCACAAACACCAGGAAGCCCCCCAAACAGGCCCCCGAAAACGCTACATTGAGCAAAATGTCAGAAATAGCAACAAAAAAAATCAGCGTGGATTTTGTCCCAACCACTTCTATCCGGTATTAGACCTTCCCAGGAATGCCCCAAGACCCGCCAACCCACCCGCCAAAAAGCACAACACCCCCAAACAGCCCAAAAGCAAAATCTCATATTTACAATATTTCTCGGCCTTCGGTCCAAACGCGCAGTGCAGCTAGGCCATAACTCCAGTTTTCCACCACGGATTTCCTGAAAAGCAAATGCAATCAAGATTAGACTCTCCCAGCAGTGCTCCCAGACCCCAAAACTCACCCACAAACATCCGGAACCCCCCCAAAGAGCACCTCAAAGGCAAGCAAGTTAGCAAAAACACAAAAAAAATTCTGCCTCCGATTTGGTCCAAACCACTTTTATCCGGTATTAGAGCTTCCCAGCAATAGCCCCAAGGCCGTCAACCCAGGAGAAAACGAGTAGAAGACCTCCAAACAGCCAAAGAGCAAAAGTAAAAAAATTGGGACTTAGTCATTTTTTTGCCAATTTCCCAAATCACTCCGCGCGCGCTCTGCTGCTAGGCCCTGACTCCCCTCTGCCACCATGAATTTGCTTCAAACCTCTTGCAAACTAAAGTATCCGTAGCCTGCATTGCTCCAAGACCCCGAAACCCACCCACAAACACCAGGAAGCCCCCCAAACAGGCCCCCGAAAACGCTACATTGAGCAAAATGTCAGAAATAGCAAAACAACAGGCCCCCGAAAACGCTACATTGAGCAAAATGTCAGAAATAGCAACAAAAAAAATCAGCGTGAATTTTGTCCCAACCACTTCTATCCGGTATTAGACCTTCCCAGGAATGCCCCAAGACCTGCCAACCCACCCGCCAAAAAGCACAACACCCCCAAACAGCCCAAAAGCAAAATCTCATACTTACAATATTTCTAGGCCTTCGTCCAAACGCGCAGTGCAGCTAGGCCATTACTCCAGTTTTCCACCACGGATTTCCTGAAAAGCAAATGCAATCAAGATTAGACTGTCCCAGCAGTGCTCCCAGACCCCAAAACTCACCCACAAGCATCCGGACCCCCCCCCAAAGAGCACCTCAAAGGCAAGCAAGTCAGCAAAAACACAAAAAAAAATTCCGCCTCCGATTTGGTCCAAACCACTTTTATCCGGAATTAGAGCTTCCCAGCAATGGCCCCAGAACGTCAACCCAGGAGAAAACAAGTAGAAGACCCCCAAACAGCCAAAGAGCAAAAGTACAAAAATGGGGACTTAGTCATTTTTTGGCCAATTTCCCAAATCACTCCGCGCGCGCTCTGCAGCTAGGCCCTAACTCCCCTCTGCCACCATGGATTTGCTTCAAACCTCTTGCAAACTAAAGTATCCGTAGCCAGCATTGCTCCCAGACCCCGAAACTCACCCACAGACACCAGGAAGCCCCCCAAACAGGCCCCCGAAAACGCTACATTGAGCAAAATGTCAGAAATAGCAACAAAAAAATCAGCGTGGATTTTGTCCCAACCACTTCTATCCGGTATTAGACCTTCCCAGGAATGCCCCTTAGACCCGCCAACCCACCAAAAAGCACAACACCACCAAACAGCCCAAAAGCAAAATCTCATACTTACAATATTTCTTGGCCTTCGGTCCAAACGCGCAGTGCAGCTAGGCCATAACTCCAGTTTTCCACCATGGATTTCCTGAAAAGCAAATGCAATCAAGATTAGAGTGTCCCAGCAGTGCTCCCAGACCCCAAAACTCTCCCACAAACAGCTGGAACCCCCCCAAAGAGCTCCTCAAATGCAAGCAAGTCACCAAAAACACAAAAAAATTTCCGCCTCCGATTTGGTCCAAACCACTTTTATCCGGTATTGGAGCTTCCCAGCGATGGCCCCAGAGCCGTCAACTCACCCGCAAAGAAGTAGAACACCCCCACAAGTGCTGAGTCTTTCTTCATTGGGCGTAATCCAGCCCTCTGCTTTGATGGAAATAGTAGTCTGGAGGAGGATAGAGGAGCATGTTCTTCTGAACTTGTGAACCTGAGGAATACAGACTGCGGCACCTTCAAATCAATAAGCAAACAAGTGAAGATAGTTCTGCTGATGGGCTTGTTTTTGTGATTAGGTGATTAAAGTTTGAATTATATTAACTGAGCACAACAAAGAAAGACAGACACACAGGAATGAAAGTGATAAGGACGAAAAAGAAAGTTATTGATTCATTGTCTCATTTTCAGGGCTCGGTGTTAAGGTCCAGGAATAAGAATAAGGCTTCGTCATCATACTCTGCGAATTCAGGCAGGGTGAGCTCAGTGTCACCTGACAGAGTAGAAATTCCCTCATCTACGTTGCTGTCTACCTCGTCTTCATCCGGCACGCTTTCTCGTACTCTGTAATCTGGTGGTATGAGGTGCTGATTCATCTTGATCATTGTTAACCTCTCCACATTTTTGGGCGAGAGGCGGCTCGGTTTGGGAGTTACAATAGCACCAGCAGCACTGAAAACACGTTCAGAAGACACGCTTGCGAGTGGGCAAGACAAGTAGTTTGAAGCCAGGTTGGAGAGCTATGGCCACAATTCTTTTTTCCCATGCCAATACGCCAATGGGTCAGCATTAACATAGACCTCTGTTGAGTCATTCAGATAGTCCTTCACCATCCACTCAAGGTCCTCCTCCAAGGTTCCTCCACTTTGCTTAGCTGTTGCTGTGACCTTTTGAGAACCAAACCCAAGCCGAGCTAGCCAATCCTCTTCAGCCTCCAATGTTTCTGTTGTGTCTGGTGCAGATGATCCGGTTGCCGGTGTATTTAACGGCTGAGAGGTCACTTGTGCCACAGCCACAGGTGCAGAAGTGGATTGTTTTGACTGGGGATGGCCTGCTGATGCTGATGTACTGCCTTTTCCTTCAATTTTCTGCTGTTCTCTTTCAAACCTCTTAGCTGACAAGGCTAGCCAACGTTTGTACTTTGGAACATGTTCATCATCAAAAGGAAAGACTTCTTGGCCTGCCAGCGCCTTTTTGTAGCGTGGATCCAGAATAGTAGCACAAATGTAATGCTGGTTTGAGTGGATCATTTTAAGACGTTCATCACCTTGTAGGCGCTCTAATAATTTCTCCGCCAAAACAAAAGGGTCTTTGTTTTTTTCATCTTTTTGAAACACAGAACACACCTCCTTCAGTTGGTGCTCCAGCATGTACAACAATCTGATAGCTTTTCCCAAATTACAGTCCTCCTTGCTGACTGCACGCGTGAAGACCTCAAAAGGACGAAGCATGCGTGTCAGGCTTTTAACTATGTCCCATTGCGCCGCACCCATCCTCAGGTCCTTCTGAGCTGTACGCTGTGTTAAGAAATAGTGATCGAGTACCGTATACTGCTCATACAGACGCTCAAGCATGTAGAAGGTTGAGTTCCAACGTGTTGCCACCTCCTGGATGAGTGCTTTCACTGGCATTCGATGTTCATGTAGCAGGCTCCTCAGATGCTTCTGGGCCTTAAAAGAATGGCTGAAATGGTTGCACATTTTTCGGCAGGTCTCCACTACCTCGTACGCTGGACTGTCTTTATCACTCAAGAATTTTTTGACAACCAGGTTTATACAGTGCGCCAAACACGGCACTCTGAAATACTGACCCAGCTCCATGGCCTTAACTACATTGGCGCCATTATCCGTGGAAACATAACCAATCTGGCGTTTTTTTGGGGACAGCCAGTCAAGGACCTTTGTGTTAAACTCATCCAAAATGTTTTGTGCTGTGTGACGTTTCTCCAAACCAAACATGGCTAGTGTTGCATGTTTCCGAGCAGCTTTAAAAACTTGGTCCGGGTCAACACCTGCGTTTAGCTTTGCTTTAACCCCTGAAAAAGAGACCCAGTGTGCAGTGATGCACATGTAATCAGCGCCTGCGCCACTGGTCCACATGTCTGTTGTCAGATGTATAGTGTGAACAGCACTCTTCTGCAAAGCTGCCCCAATCACCTCCAGCACATCTTCATGTAGTGCTGGAACCGCAACTCTGGCAAAATAGAACCGGCTAGGTACCTTCCATTTAGGGCAGAGCGCTGCCACTAATTCTAGAAAACCAACCCCTTCTACAAAAGAATAATGGGAGAAGGTCCAGAGCTAGCATTTTAGCCAGCTTAGTGTTATACAGACGCGTCAGTGGGTGGTTGCGTTCATATTGCGCTTCTGTAAACAAGATCTTTTCAATGTTGCCCTGGACCAAGCATTTACGGGATGATGATGATATCTTCGACCCAGTTACGCTCGCTGATGAACTTTTTCGCATTGGTGTTTCACTCTCTCCCACACTCTTAGTGTGGCTCACATGGGGTGTGCTGCTGACAGGGGTACTGGGTGTAAGTGAAGTGTTTGACACGTCTTCTTCCTCCTCGTCATCATCAGATGAAACAGCATTACGTGCAATTCGGGCTTCCTTGATCGCCTGTAGGTGCGCAAACCATTTGACAGCGTGCTTTCTTTCAAGATGACCTCTGTGGCCTCCGGTACCATAGTTGGAACCAAACTTACCACAACTAACTGCCAACTTACAAATGCTACAAATGGCAAAGTTTTCCTTTTTTGGGCAAACACTAAAGAAGTCCCAAACTGCGGACTTGAAATGTCTTTGGGGGCCGGAGGAGGCTGCGATACTGGTGGTGGTGGTCCTGCTGCTAATGCCAGATGAAGTGGAGGATGTGGATTGCCGAACTTCAGTACGTTTTGCACTTTCACCACCACTAATTGAGGTCGAGGTGGATGGAGGTCCCTTCTGGCGACTAAGAAATATGGAAGCGGTAGGTGTTGGTGTACTAGTTAACTCCAATGATTGTGGTGTTTCTTCCATTGCCTCCTTGTCGACAACATCATCACGCTAAGCAGCTTCTCGGGCTAGGGTCAAAATTTCTTTTTGCTGCATGCCCGCTGGGACTGCAGTGACCTTTATGATGACTGCGTCGTTGTCGTGAGAGTCTTCATCAGCAGGAGTATCCGCCACTTCTTGTTGAGCCTCATCACACTCCATTCACAGTATGTTCACCTTAACCCAGAAGAATAATCTCTGATTTCCCTCTCTTTGAGAAGGGTCTAGTATGAAACTTCCCTCCTTAAATCAAAACATCTTGCTTAGGTTAAACCTCTAAAGAAAGCTGTGTGTCAAAGATTATTTCTGCTCATTTAGAGGTTTTTTACATTTGTGAAGGATGAGGTATATTTACTCAAAGAGACTTCTTTGCCTTGGGAGCAGGGGCGTTTGTATTCTGATAATGAGTTTGCACCTGGAAGATGGGGGGGCTAGTTGTAATTCAGCTATTTATAGAGTGACTGCTTCCACATTGTCTTGAGCCAGGAGTCTGAAAAGATTTAGGCCAAGGCCAGCAAGAGTGCCCTGTACATTTCTTGAATAAATACCACCTATAGAGGGAAAGAGAGCTGAAGAATATATAAATCATGATCAACAACAATTTTATTTTATTTTATGAAATTATTCCTGACAGAGAGAGTTACAAAAACACAAATACTACTATGAAAATAATGTTAAATATTTTTGCAATTTCCTCAGTTAGGCACAAATTCATAAAATCCACAATTACTGATGAAAAATGTAAAGTGCACATTTCGCTAATCACAACAATGGGCATGCGTGTATGCTGAAGGTTAAGCACACACGGCAAGAATTATCAAGGTTTTGCGTTACCCTTGCACCACGCAAGGGGGCGCGAAGGTGACGCGAAACCTAGGTTTGATTTGTCAAGCCACTCAAGGCCACCTTACATTGCCCTTCATTTCTTGATAAATCTAGAGTAATTCTCTGTCCCAGGGAGGCATTCCATGGGTGGAGTGCTGGTGTTCACATGCATCTGCCCATGGATTTTGGTGCATTCCTAGATTAACTGTTAGTGGTTGTTAGAATTGGGAGTCTCTAGTTGGCACAGGTAGGTACTTGTGACAAATGGGGACCCTCTCCTCTAGTCAGGATAAGGGGATTACACTCCTAAAATAACCCCTGCTCACCCCCTTGGTAGCTTGGCACGAGCAGCAAGGCTTTATCTCAGAGGCGTTGTAAGTTAAGCATTTGTGACCATATACAGTAACCCAGTGACAACACAAATGGACACCACACAAGGTTTTATATAAAAATAAGTATATTTTAAATAGAGTTACCACAAGACCAATAAAGGACAAAAAAAATCCACAGTACTATTAGATTTCAAGAGTTCTTGTTAAAAAGGCTTAAATTAAGGTTCTGTGCGAGTCGGTAGCCCAGGCGGGCTACAGCGTTGTTGAAAATAACAGAGTCTAGCAAATCCAGCGGACCGCGATGTTACGGGACCACTCAAATGTTGACAAACTCAGTCACAGTACCTTTTACTTTGGGCCTGCCGGCACGGATGTGAGAGTCGATTCCGGTGTTCGGTGCGGTGCAGAAAAAGGAAGCGTTGCAGGTAGCGTTGTCCCTTGATGTGGTGCAGGCAGCGGCCCGTTGACAGAGCCGGTGGATGTAAGGCTTGCGTTGCAGGGCGAGACAGTGCTTCGATGCAGTGCTTGCAGCTTGTGGTGCGGCGACTGAGCCGGAGTTCGGACGCTGGCGTCAATCAGTCCGGACAGTGGTGCGAGTTGGGCGTTGCGTCGCGAAACGTGCGAGGTGGTGCCCAACTCCGGTGCAATTACAGGACTTGAAATCAGCAGCATTGACCGCGTCGGTCAGACCAGTACGATTAGGTGTAGCGAGGCGTTGCACGTCGCAGTGTCCACCAGTTGCGGTGTAAGTTAAGGCTCGGTGACGGCATCAGGACGGAGTTGGTGAGTGCAGAGCTTGCGTTGTTTGAGGCGGATGTTGCTTGATGCGGTGCCTACAGGACAACGGGCCGGTCATGAGAGTCGGTCACAGTTCTTTGCCTCTGTAGCCACAATTCACAAAGGCTGGTTAAGTCCACTGGTCCTGGGACTTCAGTCAGGGGGCAAGCTCTCTTCCAAGCCCTTAGAGATCTTTGCACAAGTTGAAAGATCCTCAAAGTTCTTTCTCCTCTCTTTGGTAGCCAGGCAACCACTGCAGGCCTTCTCAAAGTTAATAAGTGTGGCTCAATGGTTAGAGCAGCAGACCCTGATGCAGAGGTCTGGCCTGAGACCAGGGTTCAATCTCCGCCTCGACGGCTCTTGGACTCAATCTCCCCGGAACTGATAATTCTCGCCTCGGTGCCTAGTCTAATCATGGGTCCCACTCTGTGACTCAGGGCAATAGCTTGTTTAATCTGTACAACAGCCCCAGCAGCACTTGGATGCCTGGCTTCACCTCGGGGGTGCCCAGGGGTGGACATTTCACAGGAAAGCCAGGAAGGGTTCACAGCGGTATGAATACAGCGATACGAGACCTCAGGGTAGAAGTGCGCTATATAAATACAAGCACATTTACATTTACATTTACAATCCCCCAAGCAGCACTTCAGCTTGGGAATAGTCTCTCCGCAGTTTCTTCAGGTTCCTTCTCATCAGCAGAGGTTTCGTCTTGTAAGTCCAGAAGTGATCTAAGTTCATGGGATCAGGGTCCCAATACTTAAACCCCAAAATCCTTTGTTCTCTGAGGGGAGAGGGGCCTGTACCCAGTTCGAACCAGTTCTGAAGCACTCTGTTTACCAGACTTCTCCTTTCCTTTTACAGCACAGGGCAGGCACATCAGACACCCCACAGGAGGTGGAGCCAGCATTGTGGAAGGCAAGTGTAGTCCTGGAGCACTGTTGACAGTCTTCCTTCTCTTCTTTCAGTGTGCAGGGCATAGACATCAGACACACTATAGGAGGTGTAGCCAGCATTGTAGAGGGAAGGCCCAGCCCTATTCAGGTCCCAGGTGCAACTCCTCCCTCCCATCTAGATGTAGATCTCCCTATTCACCACCGGGCTGCCCCAGCCTGTCTCTTGGAATCCCCAGCCCTGTCACTCACAAACCCAGAGAAAGGAACACACAACCTTGTAGAGGCAGGCTCAAATGGTTTGGCAAGCAAATACCTATTTTCTAAAAGTGGTATTTGCAAACACAGAATATTAAAATAAACTTCACTAAAAGATGTATTTTATTATTCTGAGTCCAGGCATATTAAACTCGAATTTCTACCATGTTCTCTGAGTCTGTTAGGATTATAAACATGTAATAATCCAGCAGCCCATTCTATCCTATGGAGAACAGGTAGCCTTGCAATAGTAAAAAACGAAAATGGCTGTAATTCACTATTAGGGCATGCCACACACATCAGGGCATGTCCTACCTTGTACTTACAATGCACCCTGCCTGTGGGCCTACCATAGGGGTGACTAATATGAAGTCAAGGGAAGGTTTAGGGACTGGCAAGTGGGTGCACTTGCCCAGTCAGCATGACAGTACCAGACTGCACGCAGGCTCTGCAATGGCAGGCCTTAGACATGTTTTCCAAGGCCGCTTCTATGGGTGGCACAACCAGTGCTGCAAGCCCACTAGTAGCATTTGGATTTACACACCCTGGGCACACTCAGTGCACAATACTAGGTTCTGACAAGTAAACTAAACATCCAATCATGGAACCACTAACCAATACATCAATTTACAGTAGGGAGCATTTGCACTGTAGCACTGGACGGCAGTGACACAGTGCCCAAAGCAAAAAACACATGAGGCAACAGCAAAAATGGAAGGCAGACCCACGCCAATGGTGCCAGGTGTAACGAGTGTCCCCTCCAGCTGAAATGTGGGGAGAACTACCCTACTTCCTGGGAGTTCTCTTCACTAAGGTGGAAAAATGTAAACAAATCATCAGCGTGTTCTGTACCAGGGCGGTGTTCCACCCTAAAGTCCATACATACCCTGTAGGGAAGTGGACCACCTCAACAGCTTTGGATTCTCACCCATCATCTGCATCAACCATCTGAGGGGCCTGTGGTCTGTCTGAACCCGTAAGTGAGTCCCAAACAGGTATGATCTCAGCTTCTTCAGTGCCCAGACCACAGCAAATGCCTCACGCTCAATAGCACTCCACCTCTGTTCCCGTGGAGGTAACCTCCTACTGATGAAGGCTACAGGTTAATCTAGGCCCTCTTCATTCATCTGTGACAAAACAGCCCCCACACCATGCTCTGAAGCTGTTCTGTTTGAACAATTAACTCTTTGGAGAAGTTGGGTGCCAGGAGCACGGGCGCCGTGCACATGGCAGCTTTCAGGGCCTCAAAAGCTTTCTGACAGGTATCAGTCCAAATCACTTTCTTGGGCTGCTTCCTGAAAGTCAGCTCTGTCAAGGGTACAACAATTATCCCATACCCCTTGACAAACCTCCTGTAGTACTATGTGAGTTCTAAAAAGGCCCTCACCTCTGTCTATGTTTTGGGGGTTCCCAAGCCAGGATGTTAAATAATTCTCTTCCCGAGCAGTTACCAAAGCATTATCTTAGAACGAATTCATAAGAAACATCCGAAAAATATCGTCAGGGCAATAAGTATCGTCAGGGCAATAAGTATCTTTAATCTAGACGCCGAGTACGCCAGGACCCCCGTAATTCGAGATATATGCACGTTTTCATCCGATATCAAACATCCCGACCTTGATACTGAAAAATAAAAGATTATGTGGAACTTAGTGGATACGATAACTAACTAAGGAATTTTCAAGTTATGATCATCTGAGGTTTCGCCAATATCATAGATTAAAGATACTTATTGCCCTGACGAAGTCCGTTAACTGTATGTAGTTAGGACGAAACTCGTGTTGGCAAAGGAAAAGAAAAGAAAAAGTATTGAGTGACTGAAAAGAAGAAAAATAAAGAAGAAGTTGTAGAATAATACTGGATTCATTTCTTCTGATTTGTTTTGATATTTTTCGGATGTTTCTTATGAATTGGTTCTAAGATAATGCTTTGGTAACTGCTCGGGAAGAGAATTATTTAATGTTTATTATATAGACAGAATTCTTTTTTGCCTATTCCTACAGTTGTGGCAGGGATTGTATCTCAACCTTTGAGCAATACCAAGCCTGATTTGACTATTCATTTAATAATATCACTATAAGCGCAAAAAGCCCCTCTTGCCATTTGTTGAATTAATTTGTCCCAAGCCAGGATGGTTTCAATCTTGGGTTGTAGGGGTGCCACCTGACCGCTCCCAACTTGATGTCCTAAGTACACCACAGAACCCTGCCCGATTTGGCTTTTACTTGCCTTGATCGTGAGGCCTGCTTTCCCCAGTGCCAACAACACTTCCCAGAGGTGACGCAGATGTTCCTACCAAGTGACACTGAACACTGCGATGTCATCCAGGTAGGCGGCACTGAACTCATCCAGTCCAACCAACACCTGGTTTACCAACCTCTGAAAGGTGGCAGGGGCATTCTTTATCCCAAAGGGCTTAACACGGAACTGGAAATGCCCATCTGGTGTGGAGAATGCTGACCTCTCCTTTGCCCCATCAGTCAAGGTGATCTGCCAGTACCCAGACGTCAAGTAAAACGTGCTGACGTACCGGGCAGCCCCTAACCGATCAATGAGCTCATCAGCTCTGGGGATGGGGTGCGTGTCGGTCTTCGTGACCGAATTGAGCCCTCGCTAGTCCACACCAAACCGGAGTTCGGGTGTGTCACCCTGCGCCGCAGCCTTCGGAACCAAGAGCACTGGGCTACCCAAGGACTGCTGGAGGACTCAATCACCCCTAGGGCAAGCATCTTTGAGACCTCCTCTTTGATGCAAGCCCTCATCCTGTCAGTTACCCTGTGAGACTTGTGCTTCACAGGTAAGCTGTCTCCCATATCCACATCATGGACACACCAATCTGTGATACTAGGAACCAGGAAGAACAGATCAGAAAACTGTCCCAGCAACTGGCGGCAGTCATTTTGTTGCTCAGGGGTCAGCGTGGAAGTGAGGTTATTACCATCCACTGACCCATCTTGCTCTGTGGCTGCTTGGCAACGGCGCTGAACATCCTGTGATTCTGGGCAAATCACTTAATCTCCATGTGCCTCACAAAAAAAAATGAATGTGTCCTCATGTAACGCAACTGGTGCTATGTAAAGCGCTCTGATACCGGATTCGGGTCAAGTTTGTGCTGTATAAAACTATGTAAAAAACAAAAAAAGACCTCTCTAAGTGGGGCTTAAGGCGGTTGACATGAAGGACCCTCAAGGGTTTCTGGGAGACCGCAAGTCCACCAAGTAGGTAACTGGACTCTTGCGCTCCACAACCTCAAATGGTCCGGTCCACTTATCTTGGACCGCACAGGGCTCCACTGGGGCCATGACCCACACTTTCTGACCCGATTGAAGTTCTACCAGAGTGGCATTCTGGTCGTACCACTGCTTCATCTCCTCCTGGCTGGCTTCCAGATTTGCCTCAGCGAGTTGCCTGAAACGCCTAGTCTGGTTCCTGAAGGATAGCATGTAGCTATATACATCCTGGAGAGGTTTCCAGGGAGATTGATCCCAGCTTTCCTTGACCAGGCTCAGAGGTCCTCTAACCGGGGGCCCATAGAGAAGCTCAAAGGGACTGAACCCTAGAGATTTCTGTGGTACCTCCCGGAATGCAAACAACAGGCATGGTAAGAGGACATCCCACTTATGCCTCATGGGTACCTCAAGACCCATAATCATGCCTTTCAGGGTTCTGTTGAACGTTTCAACCAACCCATTTCCTTGGGGGTGGCAAGTAGTGGTGAACTTGTAAGTTACCCCACACTCCTGCCACAGGGACTTCATATACATGGAAATGAAGTTGGTGCCCCTGTCAGACACAACCTCTTGAGGGAATCCTAATTGTGAGAAAATTCCCACCAGTGCTCGTCCCACCACGGTGGCCGTCACTGTCTTCAGAGTTATGGCTTTCAGGTACAGGATGGCATGGTCCACCAAGACCAGGATGAACCAGTTGCCCATGGCTGTCTTGGGGTCCAGTGACCCCACAATGTCAATTCCCACCTGCTCAAAGGGGGTACTGACCCCAGGGAATGGCTGGAGAGGAGCCTTCTGCTTCCTCTATCTCTTTCCACTTGCCTGGCAAGTCTGACAGGTCCTGCAATGAGTGTCTGAACTCTTGCGCATTTGGAGCCAATGAAAGTGGGTGACAAGCCTCTCAAAGGTCTTGTCATGCCCCAAATGTCCTGTCAATGGTACATCATGAGCCAGTCCCAGTAGGAAGGCTCTGAAGCTCTGGGGTACCACCACCACACAGGCTGACCCAGGCTCATCAACCTTAGGCTCACTATACATGAGACCATTCTCCCAGTAGATCCAATGTGACCCAGACTGATCACCTGCTGCCTGGCTTGTAGCCTGCTGCCGCAAGCCCACGAGAGAAGGGCACTCTCTCTGCAGAATTCTTCCATGGAGGGGCCTCCTTCTTGCTGCCAATGGGTCAGCTCAGGCAGGTCCCCCAGTTCAGCTACTTGTTCCCCGGTAGTCTCTAGGGCATCCCCCTCAGGGACTACCTCCTCCTGGGCTGTGGGAACTTTGGGGGCTGGTTTCCCACACCCCCTGCATCTTCTCTCTAAGGCAGGCTCCTGGGCCTCCCTCTTAGGCTCCAGGTCCTCTTGAGCACCCCTACTGGCTGCCATTGACCGGGTGGTCACGCACGCCCAATCAGGCAGACCCACCATCCTCAGGTTAGTACTCTTCTCCGCCTTTTTCCAAGGTGAGCTCTCCAAATCATTCCCCAACAAACAGTCAACAGGCATGGTGGGCCTCACAGCTACATGAAGAGCACCAGAAACCCCCTCACTCAAAGGGAACCTGAGCCATTAGACGATGTTTCTCTGTTGTCGGCGTTAACAACTCAGCAGAATGCATGTGGGACAACCTGCTCTTGAGACACCATGTGACACCTGACAGCTGTCACACTGACTCCTGTGTCTCAAAGAGCCTCCACCTTTTGGCCATTGATGGTCACCCACTTCCCATATTTCTTAGTGTTCTTGGGCAGTTGTTTCTCTGGGACCACCTCACAGTCTCCTAAAGAGACAAGGGACATTTCTGTGTGACCCCACCCACCTTGGACTTCAACCTCCTCCCCAAAGGCTAAACTAGCCATCCGCCAGGGTGGAGCACCAGTGGGTGCTAGTTTACCAAACAGGCGGCACCTGGTATAATTTGTCTTATGACCCAGGTCCCCACATTTGTAACATCTCAGTTGTCCCTGTGGAAAAAAATTACATGTCAGGACCACTGGCTTTCTCTCAGGGGGAGGCTGGGAACCCTTCCCTTGGTTCCCTTGGTAATTACTTTGGGGCCCTCTGTGGAACTCCCTCTGTTTACCCTTAAACCCCCCACTCTTCTGCTGGGGACCCTGCCCACCCTTGGCTGAGTCTCCCACGTGACTCTTGTGGACCCTGGTACTGACCCAGTGGTCCACCTCCTCAGCAAGCTTCCTAAGGTTAAGTAAGATTGCTATCAATCAGATCCTGGCTCAGCTCTGGAAAACAATTATCAGACAAGAGCTCCCATGCAATCAAATCTAAAAGACCTTGAAAATCATCAACGTTGCTGCCCTTCACCCAACCATCCAACGCTCTGCGAAAGAAAGTGACATATTCTACCCGGTAAATGGACAAAATATCGATTCCAGAATATTGACTGGACGTAATATCGAAGTCAGAATATCGAGAGTCCAACAATATTGACTGTGAGTATATCGAAGGTAGAAATATCGATTTTTATATTATGTAATAAATATCGTTGGTAATATTATCGAGTACAGAATATCGTTTCACCAAAAGATAGTTATGTTAGTGTTGTTAGAAATATCGAAATGTAATATATAGATTGTTTAAAATATCGAAAGACATAATATCTAATGTTTAAAATATCAAAAATATATATTATTTTAATAATATTTATTTATTTAATAGTTAAGAATTATTGTTTAATTTTTTTAATTTGTAATAAGTTAATTTGTATATTATTATGTTATTTTTAGTATTTAATATTGTGTTTTAGGAGCGGGATGTTCGGTTAACAGGGGATAAGTGTGGGGAGTGTTTTAAAATAATGAGTAATGATTTATAAAATATGTCAAAAAATTTAAAAGTTGAAATAATTTTTTAATAAAAAATTTCACATTTTACAAAGTTTATTTAGTAGCGGGATGTTGGGTTAGTAGGGGATAAGGCTGGGGAGTTTTTTTAAAATAATGATTAATAATTTTAAAATTATGTCAATTTTTTATAAAATTCGAAATTAATCATTCTGATAAATTGAATTAAAAATGTTGAATTAAATAATTAATTATTTAGGATTGGGATAATGGGTTAATAGGGGATAAGGGTGGGGAGTGTATTAAAATAATGAGTAATAATTATTAAATTATGTACATTTTATTAAAAGTTCAAAATTCATAATTTTGATAAATTGAATAAAAAATTTCGAATAATTTAATAATTAATAATTTAAGTTTGGGATGTTGGGTTAATAGGGGATAAGGGTGGGGAGTGTTTTAAAATAATGAGTAATAATTATTAAATTATATAAATTTTATTACAAATTCGAAATTAATAATTTTATTAAATTGAATTAAAAAGTTCGATTTTAATAATTAATAATTTAAGTTTGGGATGTTGGATTAATAGGGGCTAAAGATGGGGAGTGTTTCAAAATAATGAGTAATAATTTTAAAATCATGTCAATTTTTTTTTAAAAATAGAAAAAAAAATTGTTTGTAGAATTGAATTTAAAATTAAAAATTTTATAAAAACGTATTTAGGAGCAAGTTAATGGGTTAATAGGGGATACGAGTGCAGAGTGTTTTAAAATAATGAGTAATATTGTTTAAAAAAGGTAATTTTAGTAAAAAATCTAAATAAAACTTTGGGATAAATTGAATGTAAAAATTAAAATGTAATAATTAATTATTTACGATTGGGATGTTGGGTTAATATGGGATAAGGGTGGGGAGTGTTTTAAAATAATGATTAATATTTTGGTAGAAAATATTTATTACATATTTAATTAAAAGAAATATTCAATAATTTATCAATTAAAACTAATTTTAGAAGGAATTTATTATAGAATTAATGGTGAATAAGATTTTTTTTTAAAAATAGAAAAAACACAAAATGATAAATACAATTTAAATATGTCGAATTTTTATTTTTTAAAAATATAATATTATACAGATAATAATTTTTATTTATTAGTGAATTATTTTAAAAATGTTTATAAAGTTGTGAAATATATATACTTTACAATGGTTCTGGTTTGGAGATAAATATGTATAATTTTTTTTATTTACTAAAAGCAAGAAGTATATGTCAAATTTACATTTATTGCTTATTATTTGATTACTTTCCAGCACCTTTCCTGTCTTTTTACTTAGTGGAGTGGGAATATTAAATTATATTGGGTCACTGTCCAGCACCTTCCCTGAGTTTCACCTGACTGGAGTGGGAATAGTTAATTATATGGGGTCACTATCCAGCACCTTCCCTCACTTTCACCTGACTGGAGTTGGAATAGTACATTATATGGGGTCAGTGTCCAGCACCTTCCCTGACTTTCACCTGACTGGAGTTGGAATAGTAAATTATATTGGGTCACTGTCCAGCACCTTCCCTGACTTTCACCTGACTGGAGTTGGAATAGTAAATTATATTGGGTCACTGTCCAGCACCTTCCCTGACTTTCATTTGAATGGAGTTGGAATAGTAAATTATATTGGGTCACTATCCAGCACCTTCCCTGACTTTCACCTGACTGGAGTTGGAATAGTAAATTATATTGGGTAACTGTCCAGCACCTTGACTGACTTTCACCTGACTGGAGTTGGAATAGTAAATTATATTGGGTCACTGTCCAGCACCTTCCCTGACTTTCACCTGACTGGAGTTGGAAAAGTAAATTATATTGGGTCACTGTCCAGCACCTTACCTGACTTTCACCTGACTGGAGTTGGAATAGTAAATTATATTGGGTCACTGTCCAGCAGATTCTCTGATTTTTAAAAATTTTGGTTGATAAATCATAAATATTTTTTACAAATTTGTAAATACAATATAACATTTTAATATATAAGTAAGAAAAGATACATCACATTTTTAATTCAATAAATGTTATTGTTTGATGAAAAAAAATTATTTTGAAAGTTTTTCTTTACATGATTTATTTATATTTATGAAAGTTCAGAAAATAATAAAACAATGTTTTGTTTATGTTAAAGTTTTAGGTAAAAAAATAATTACATTACATTTATTTATTTTCATACATGTTTTTGATTTAAAAGACCATGGGGTCCATTAGGATGGCGGGCGGAAACAGTCCGCCCGCCACCCTAACGGAGATCGGGACCGCCCGCCTAAAGGGCGGGGGTCCCGACATTGGCATTAGGATGCTCCCGCCACTGTGGCGGGCGCATTCCTCAAAGTAACATTGTGGCGGGCAGTGCTCACTGCACCGCCCGCCACAATGTAAAAAACAAATGCACGCATTTGCATACTCGAAGCGGCAGGCACCGCGCGGTGCCTGCCGCTGCGATTACGCAAATGCAGAGGGGTACCACAGGTACCCCCCCGTGTGCCACCCCCCTTTGCCCGTTACTCTGGGGGCCCACAGGGGCCCCCCAGAGTGAACACCGCATGCCTTTCCATGGCGGCATTGCCGCCACGGAAAGGCATTGAGAAATGCCTATTCTAATATGGCTGGCGGTGTCTGATAGACACCGCCACCATGTTATCCCTTTTCCGCCCCGGCCGCTATGCGACCGGGGCGGAAAACAGGCGGGCGGTCTTTCCGACCGTTGCGGTCCCCTACGCCAACGTAATATGGCGGGGGTAATGCAGGGAAGGATGGCGGGCGGAGTGGCCACCGCTACCTTGGCGGAGGCAATCCGCCCGCCATCCTAATGGGCCCCCAAATGTTTTTATACAATTGTATTTTTGAAACATAGATACTGTTTGGTTTGCATTTTACAAATTTGTAACATTTATATTTATGCTAAACAATCATTAACAGTGTTACATATGTTTTCTGATGTTTTGCTTTAAATATTTCATTAATATAATTAATATATAATGTATATTAATTATATATTTTTTGTATAATATTAACATAAATTGGAAAACAGGAAAACATCCTAATGGGCCCCTTAGAGTCTAGTTTTATATTTTGTTTATTGTATAATATTGTATTTAATATGTTTAAGTTAATGTTTTTGTTTTGCAGGGACTACTTTCTAACCGCGTAATGTTATTGTGCTTTATTCAGGATTGGAAAAGTTTGCGGTTGCATGCTGCATCGCTTTCAGAAAGGTAAGATTATTTTTTAGTACTATATGTTAGAAATTAGTAATGCTTGACTGGAGTTGGGAGGTGTTTAGTATTAGTTTAATAATGTATTTGTGGTTTCGGTTTGTTTTAGGTGGTTGTTGTTTTTAACGGAGGTGTCGGAACGGTGTTTTTTAGGCCTAGTGTGTTTAGTTCGTTTAATTAAAGTTATGTGTATTTTTACATGATATATTAATGTTAATATGTGTTTTGAAATGTTGTGGGTGTTTTGTGTGGGTGGGTATGTTTGTGTTATTTGTTTACAGGTTCCTTGTTTTCGCTGTTCCGTTTCGAGGAAGGATGCGTTTTTTTGGGGGGGAGAAGAGAGTAGTACTTTATTAAACTAATATTTTTACACTCTCATTTCTTTTTTTGTGGTTTCCTGGAGCGGTTTTTACATTTTTCACAATATTTTTCAGGTTTTGAGGGTTTCCGATTAATGTTGCAGAGGAAAATGCTTTTGTTTTTATACTAAAAGTGTGTATATGTTATTTTTATTTAATAACTGGACACACTTTCTATTCTCAGGTTTTCCTGGAGTGATTTTGACTTTTTAAAAATATTTTTGGGTTTTTAAGGGTTTCTAATTTATGTTGGAGAAGAAGAGCTTTTTTATTTTTATTAAAAGTGTGTTTCATTCTTTAATTAATAAAGTTGCCACACTTTTCTTTTTTCGGGATTTCCTGGAGCGTTTTTTCCTATTTTGACGCTTTTTCTGGATTTTGAGGGTTTCTATACTTTGGATTCATAGTGGATTACCAGTGGAGTTAATGGATTACAAGTTGTCGGATTACATCTTGGATTGCTACATGAATTGTAAAGTGTCTTTTTTTTGGGGTGTGAAATGTTACTGTAATTGTGTTCTATTTTTTGTGTATTTAAAAAAATATTATTTAATTGTCTACATATTTACTGGATGGAAATAAATATGTAGGACAATTATATAATATTTTTAAATATATATTTATTTGACTTAAATGATTTTATTTTATATTATTGAGTACTTTTATGTGTTGATGTGAAATTTACAGGAGGCTTTTAGCTATGAGAGATAGATAGTCAAGACCTTTTGTAGAAGGATATAAGGTCACTTGACTTTGAAGTAGTCTAAACATTTGTTTACTTTGTTTTGTTAGTTTAGGTCCTAATTGAGGTATTGATTGGTGTATGCGTAGTTCTTGGTAGCTCTGTTCTCTTTTTAAAGCTTCTAGTCGTTTTTGGACAGTAGGTTTTCCTCTGCTACTGGTTGCCTAGAATGCATTGTGCCATCCTTCTACACTGTTGTTAGTTCTTGATTCTTGGTATAGTGTGCTTAAATACACATTCCACCAAGCAATGTGAAATTTGGGTGGGCGTCTATGTCCCGATCGGTGTAACCTTCCCACCCATGTATCCTCAAAGTAGTCGAGGAGTGGTGCTAGTTTTTCATCATTTTTTTTTAAGTATGGGCTATCTATTAATGTATTATAATGTTCCGCTACGTCGGTTACAGGGACATCTGCTTGAGCAATTAATGTTTAGATTTGGTAAGCAAAAGTGCTATCTGTAGCATATTGGATGCTTAATGTAGATTTTTGGAGGTGTCTCCAAATGCTTTGGTTGAAATGATAATAACAACCTTGTATTGCTGTGTGTGGATAAGTTTTTAGAATGGAGTTAATCATGGCTAATTCGAAATCAATAATTATTTTTTGTGGAGAATAATTATTTGTTTCCTGTTTAATTGTGTTTAGTACCGCTATGTAGGTATTCTGTTGTTTGTTTGGCAAAAGGCAATATATGAACGGTATATTGGAATGATGGTATAATCCATGTATGGTGTAGAGTTGGTAAAATGGTTTGGGGCATGTTTTAACAGTCCCATCCATCATCCAGTGATGGCAGTGTTGTATTTCTCTAATATTGTTACCAGTAGCAAACATTAAAATTCTGTTTTTGGGGTCTTTGTTGTCGTAAAGCAAGAATTTGTCTTTCTTGTGAGTTATACTCAATTCAGGGGGTATGACAACTTCTTGTAGGGTTTTAGGATTTGGTAGACTTGTATTTGTTACTCTTTTTTGTCTTTGAATTATTTTTTTTAGGGAGTCAATAGAGGATAGTTGTCCTGAGGCGTGTGGAGGAACTTTTATTAGGTCCTCTTTTAATTTTTGGGTTGTAGGTTTGTCAGTGCTTGTACTTGCCTCTTTTATGCTTTCAAGGGCATCTCGGACTTCTATTTCTGTGATATGGGGGGGGGTGATTATGTTCTATTGTATTTAGTACTCTGGCTTCTTCAGTTGTAGCCCTGCCATAACATTTATTAGAATAGTACTTAGTGCATTTCCAAAATACTTTCAATCCTGTCTGTCTTTCTTGATTATAGACATGCCCCATATAACATAGTAGTAGTTTATTTTTTTGAGACATGACAAACTCTGCACCTTCAGTCAAGTTTGCTTTGGTTGTGCTATGAAAGAATAGAAAGAAATAGAGTTTAAGGGCCCCATTAGGATGGCGGGCGGGCTTTGCCCGCCCGCCATCCTTTCGGAAATCGGGACCGCCCGCCCTAAGGGCGGGGGTCCCGCACCCAGCATTAGGATGTGCCCTCCACTGTGGTGGGCACTTCCTGTTTTTTTAGTATTGTGGCGGGTGGAGCTCTGTGCTCCGCCCGCCACAATACTAAAAATGCTGTGCAGCATTTACATAATCAAAGCGGCAGGCACCGCGCGGTGCCTACCGCTTTGATTATGTAAATGCAGGGGGTACCACAGGTACCCCCGTGTGCCACCCCCCTTTGGCCTTCACTCTGGGGGCCCACAGGGGGCCCCCAGAGTGAACACTGCATGCCTTTCCGTGGCGGCAATGCCGCCACGGAAAGGCATTGTAAAATGCCCATTGTAATAATGCGGGCGGTGTCTGACAGACACCGCCTGCATGTTACTCGTTTTCCGCCCCAGTCGGTGTTTTGCTCCGCCGTGGTCCCCCCCGCCATTCTAATATGGCAGGGGGGAATACAAAGAAGGATGGCGGGCGGATTTCCCCCGCCAGGCTGGCGATGGCTACCGCCAGCCTGGCGGGGGCAATCCGCCCGCCATCCTAATGGGGCCCTAAGCCTCAATGATTTTAAAAATGTTGTAAGAGCATTACATTTTCAATAATTATACTTACAATTTATTTTTGGTGCAATTTGAAATGTTCAGTATATTTTCTTCAGCTTTTACTTGTATTTTGATGATGTATTTCTGTTGGTGGGAGAATAATTTTTTTTGTTATTGTATTCTATTATGTAATTTTGAGATGGTTTTGTAAGAGACATTCTTTTGCAGTTAGTATTTTAATTTGGTACATTGTTGAGGATAGATACTTACTTTGGCAATTTGTGAAGTTCTTTATTTTGAAGGAGTTGGTTTTGAGTATGTATTAATTATCCGTTGAGGAGATAGTACAAAACAAAATATGTATTATAATTTTGCATTGATAAATACGTTAGGTGTGTCTTGGTATTATTTAACATAAATACCTACTTTGATATTTTGTGGAGTTCTTTAATTCGAAGCAGTAGGTTATGGTGGGTGTATAAATTTCTGTTAAGGAGACATAACAACAATAACATGTTAAAAAAAAATTTGTGTTGAAAAATGCAGCTGATTTGTATTACATTATTCAAAATATATACTTACTTTGGAAATTTGTGGATTTATTTATTTGAAGGGAGTAGGTTTTGGGTATTTATGTATTTTCTGTTACAGAGATAGTAGAGAAATAAAATATGCATTACAATTTAGCATTGGAAATAAGTAGTTTGTGTGTTTTAGTATTATGTAAACTGTATACTTGCCTTGTTAAGTTTTTGGAGTTCTTTTCTTTGAAGGAGTAGGTTTTGGGTGTGTATATAATGTCTGTTAAGGAGATAGAACAAGAATAAAATGTGCATAACAAATTATTTATTAGAAATGGATTTGGTCTGTTTTCTAATATTCAAAATATATACTTACTTCGGAGATTTGTAGATTTTTATAATTGAAAATATTATGTTTTGGTTTTTTATAAAGTTTCCGTTAAGGAGATAGTGGAGAAATAAAATATGCATTATAATTTAGCATTTAAAAAAAATAGTTGGTGTGTTTTAGTATTATTAAAATATATACTTACTTTGGTAATTTGTAGAATTCTTTATTTTGAAGAAATAGGTTTTGGGTGTGTATCAATTTTCTATTAAGAAGGTAGAACACAAATAAAATGTGCATTAGAATTTTGCATTTAAATAGTTGTTGTTTGTTTGTTTTAAAAATCCAGGAAATACTTACATATATTTATTTTTGCAAATAAATATATAAACTTTAGTGCTGTGTTTTGGAGGTGTCTGTAGTGGAGATATAAGTGATGTGAAACAAATGTAAGTTAAAGTTTTTGATTAAAGATTTAGACTTTTAAGCTTTAACTTTTGTAAAAAATTATAAATAGTTTAACTAACTTTGTGTATGTCTGTAATATTCTTCTCAGGATTAGTAGTTCTTTCTGTAAAAAGTTGGCCAGCGTGTCACCTTCTTCTTTAGAGTTTAAAGTAGGAAGTAACTGTTGAAAGTCTTTCCATTTATACTGTGTTCTTGATTTGTTGTTGGATTTGATTGGTTTAATGAAGAATGGATGCTTTTCATTGGCAGGTTCGAATTTTTTTCTTTTAATTGGATTATTTTGTGTCGAGTAAATGCTAGTAAGTTACTAATAATTGTGAATACATAGTTTGATTTAAATTTCTTCGAAAATATATGTTATATTATGTATGAAACTGTTTTTAGAATTATGTTATGTTTTATTTATTTAATTTATTTGTTTCTAGGATTTTTTGTTATAAAAGTGCACTTTATTTTGTTTGTGTGTTATTTAAATTGTATTATATGTTAGGTTATTTTCGTAGAGTGTATTATGTTTTTAAAAATATATATATTGGTCGTAGTTATATATATTTTGATATATTTTTACATAGTCGATATTTTATAAATTACGATATTTGTGGTGACTATATTTTTTATGTCGATATTTTAGTTGTGTACTGTTTAATTTTGTGATACACGATATTATGTCTTTCTATATTTTGTCTTTCGATATTTTGTCCCTTGATATTTTTATTTGACTATATTTTGTACTCAATATTTTTGTGGTTTCTTAAATAGGGATTAGTAATCGATATTATTGGTGTCAATAATTTCTCGACAATATTTTTGGTAGTCTATATTTTGTACGTCGAAATTAAGTCAGTGATCCATTCTACCCAGGTACTATTTTCTATCTTCTTGCACTTCCTGAACCTTTGCCTATAGAGTTCAGGGGTCAAACCATACCTAGGCATGAGTGCATCTTTCATGTGGCTATAGGAATCATGGACTTCAGAAGGCAAGTCCAACAGTGTATCCCGCCCCTCACTAAGGAACCTTCCCCACAACCCCGTTCTCCAATCTCTCTCAGGGACTCGGTGGGACGACATGGCTACCTCAAAGGCTCTGAACCAAACTCCTTTACCACATCTTTGGGGATGTACACTCTACCTTCCACGGGCACTGATGGTGTGCTGCCACCAGAGGGAGTAATCTCCAGGCTCCTGGCTTTCAGATTCAAATCCCTCAAAACTTTGTCATGAACAAACTGTAATCTCTTTTCCTTCAGAGCCATCTTCTTGCTTTCTAGCTCTACCTCTAGAGCCATCTTCTTGCTTTCGGTGTTGGATTAAGCCCTGATCTCTTGACTGGGTGAGAGTATTCTGCTTAATTCAGAAACTCTGTCCATCACCACCCCCTGCTGTTTAATTATCTTCTTGCTTTCTAGCTCCAGTTGCCCATTCAATTTGAGCTTGGCCATCTCCATTTCTTGCATCCTGGTTTCTTTCCTTTATGCCAACTCTTCTGGGGACAGACCTCAGGCAGAAACACTGCTACCCACTGGGGAGGGCGCACCCCTCCTCTCAGGACCCAGTGACCCACCAAGCTGCTGCTCTGCATCCTAAAAATCCACTAAATCACCAGAGGCATTCCTTGCTGCCATCCAGGCCCTTCGCGCCTTGTGGTAGTGCTCCTTCTTGGCGAATCCAGTCCGGGGAATTTTAAACGTTTTGCATAAGCTCTTGAGCTGGTCGTTGGTGTAGCTTTCTCGTTTCTCTTCCTCTCAATCACAGTCATTAGATGCAATGGATGCTGCCTTTTCTATTCTGACTGAACCAGGCATGAATTTAAAAAAATGGAGATCTCTGGCAAAAACAAGTATCAGAAGTAAGTGGTTGCGTTATGGTCTACACTCACTAAGTAGTGCTCACCAATCACTGTACATGAGTAACAAATGCAATTAAGAATCCCTTCGGCTGTCTACCAATGTAAGAATTGGGGGTCTCTAGTTGGCAGAGGTAGGTGCTTGTAAAAATTAGGGACCCTCTCCTCTAGTCAGGATAAGGGGATTACACTCCTAAAATAACCCCTGCTCGCCCCCTTGGTAGTTTGGCACGAGCAGCAAGGCTTTATCTCGGAGGAGTTGTACGTTTATAAAAAATAAGTATATTTTATATAGAGTTACCACAAGACCATTAAACGACAAAAAGAATCCACAGTACTATTAGATTTCAAGAGTTCTTGTTAAAAAGGCTTAAATCAAGGTTCTGTGTGAGTCGGTAGCCCGGGCGGGCTACAGTGTTGTTGAACATAACACAGAGTCTACCAAATCCAGTGGACCGCGCCGGTATGGGCCCACTCAAATGTCGACAGACTCAGTCACAGTTAAGTATGGGCAAATTTTGCGAATTTGCAATACGCGAATTCGCGCAAAAGCGTACTCGCGGTCCGCAAAATAGGTGAACTTTCGTGAGATTGCAGATTTTTTTATTTTTGCGAGTTCGCAGGATTTTTTTTCACCGCAGCTACTGCGAAGTTACCCATGCGGCTGTATATGGGCGCGGCCATCTTGTTTTCACAGTTTGCAATGCGTTTTTCCGTTTCCAGTCACTAGTTGCATGCTCGCGTTGTGCATTTCCTGTTCGGGTAGCAATTGCGTGTTTGTGTCTGTTTTTGCGTGCTCGCGAAGAAAATATCACTCCAGCTCACCCACGTGGTTGCAATGGGCGTGGCCATCTTGTTTTTCATTCATTGCTATGGTTCTGAGCATGCATTTCTATCCTGCTTCAATCTTTGTAATCCTTCTTTGTTTGAACTTTTTAAAAAATATTTTTACTCAATATCTATCTCTCTATTTTTGTACATCTATATTTTGTGTTTTTTTCTACTTTTTGTTACTTTAATGACTACTTTTTTTTTAGCAGTCTCTTTTCTTTTATTTACTTTTTTTCCTTATTCTTTCCTATTTTTCCTTTTTTTACCCAGGACCATGGCAAAGGGAGCGGGCAAGTCCAAGGGGAAGAGTCCCGCACCCCGCAGCGACTCCCTTGCGGGCGTTAAAATCTGTAACTCCCATGGAGATCTTCAGCACGGTGGATGTGGCCGCACTGGTCGTCTTTGTGCAGCGCCACCTCACCAAGACCATTGTAGGAGGCGGCAGGCCCGGTACCAGGTACGGCCTCCAGGAGCGTCGCCTGCTATGGGGTAAGGTGTGCCAGGCCATGTATCCGGAGTCAGGGGTGTGGCGCACCTACAAACAGGTGACGCACCTTTGGTCCCACATACTAGACCAGGAACAAAACCTGCTCGACCTGCTTAGCATCGAGATCCCTGGTCTTGGTGAGTACTGGTAGCTATTTAATAACTACTTTGTTTTCTTCTGCTCTGTGTTATATTGCAAATATATGTTTTTTCCGAAGAGTAAGAATGCTGCCGATTACATTGCAGGTAAATTATGTTTCAAAAGCTTTTGTGATTGCAGGTGCTCGCCTGCTCAGTGGCGGTGCTCCTAGTATGCTCACTTGTTTTCAATTTTGTGCTCATTTGGCCTGAGTGATTATGTATGAGTATACTTTACAGAACTGCGTAATGCTAGAGAGACTAGAGACTCAAGTCCAGTCGTTTCTTTGTACTCCAACCACTAAGAAGAGATAGTGGTGGTGGATTGATAGGTTGAGTACATTATGACTTGTTATTTAGTAGGAATTTTTTTAGTGGTCTGCAATCATGACGGACTGTGTCTGTCACTATGCGTGCTGCTGAGTGCTGCCAGTCCTAGTAGAACCTTTTTGTAGTTGGTTTAGTGAGTTACATACCTTTCCAAGTAGACGGTCCCCGAATCCAGCAATACTAATATCCTAGTAGACCACATCAGATAGGTCAATACATTTAGTGCAATTGTTGTTTATTTCCCTGAAATATTTTGTTATTGTTTTTTTGAAATGTTTGATTTCGTTGACAACAATCATCCATGTTTGTGTCTTTCTTTCATGTACATCAGCACCCCCCAGGGGCAAGAGGACAGAGGTGGTGGAGCCGGCGGAGCAGGAAGGCCAGGATTGGTCCGCCGAGGGCTCTTCTGCTGGCCTTAGTAAGTTTTCCTGTTAATATTAGTAATTATACTTCCCTAACTTTTACAGTGCCTATTTATTCCAAACGTTCATCATAATTCTATTTTTTCCTAAATCGTCTCTGATCTTCTTGTAGACTGTTTCTAAATTCTTATCCTGCCTCTACTATGACTCTCTGTGCTACTAATATTTATTATTATTAGTCTGTCTGTGTAGCTAACTAAGCTTGCACAGTTGGCAAAAGGTGTTAAACAAAACTCCTATTCAGCAATAGCTCTAGGCACTGAGTGCAGTCCTCTGGGTTGTCCATAATGTCGATTGAAGTCTTCTTAATGTTTATGCTTTGAAAATTCCCAACAATAAAATGGCAATGGCCACCAAGAATAAGATACTAGTTTACTTTTTGATTGGATAGGAGGACATACTACTACTGTTGCAGGGACTATTTTGCACATACAGAACTATGGACAAGAAATAGGGCAGTGGTGATAATAGGCGCAGTTAGACTTTCCACTAACCTCAGTCATAACAGAAGTTGATCCCCCAATCTCCTTACTGACTAGCTAGTGTGTCAGAGTCATTATTTAGCTCCCGAATGCAGCGATGCTTCCCAATGAATATACAACCCAGAACATAAGACTACGGAGTCAGAGTCCCGACCTCTCAGAGTCACGGACTCATGCTTGCAAATTGCAAACCCTTTCGCTCACTCACTCATGACCAAAAACCAGAGAGTCTATGTAAGTTTTAAAGCTTTATTAAAAGTAAAACAACTAGCTCGGTGTGTACTCTGTATATTAATTTTCAATTGTGCATTATATAAAAACATTTATTAAAACCAACTTCATAGAAGAGAAACGGTGAACTCATGAAAACTGAACACTGGCTGATTTACACATTAATTGTGGGAGATCCCTCACCTGGTTGGAACTTAAAGTACTGGTGGTGATGATGATGAGTAGAAGTGAATCTTCTGTCTGTTATGAGAAAAAAGGTGCGTGTTAAGAAGCAAGCATTCATCAGTTGTGCCAAAAAGTGTTGCATGTTATGGCTAAGCATAAATAAAAACACCCTCCCCTTCCGAAAGGGGAATTTTTTAGTTTTGACTAGAGAGTCAAAAATAATTAAATTTCTTTATATAGTGACATTTTTTTTCATTTCTAGACAAAATAGGGAGTGGTGTATATGGTATCTAAAAATTTGAAATGTTTTTTCTAGGCGGAACACCATCGGCACAGACAAACACCAGTGCCGGGGCTAGCGCGGAGGTGGTCACTCAGATGCGGTGCCACCAGTGGCCGCAGGAACTACTGTGGGGGATGCCTCTGTAGTGGCGGGCAGTGGTAAGCTATTATATTCCTTACTTATTGAGATTGCAGAGTAGGCTCGCTGCAAGGGTGTATGTTGTACAGTACAAGTACACTTTACTGTTAAGAAGACTTACAAATTTAGAAGAACTAAGTTTTTGTCAACCAGGTAGAAGACAGTCACCCTTGACTTTGCATTAGCAATAGCATTAGCGGTGGGAGTTGACGAGTAACCAATGGCCTCCTCTAAATTTGACTTCAACTCAGCTGTGAAAGATTTATCGAGAAGCCAAGTCTGATCAGAGATAAACTTGATGGATGGGATGAATGAAAAGGGAAAAAAGGGTGTAAGGAAGGAGGAAGGACGAGCAAGTTAAATTATTGACTGGCAAAGAATGATATGTGTTTTTAAATGCAGGCAGAGTTGGCTGGTAGGAATTTGATGCATGGCCGGGTGAAGCAAGGATGGGTGGAAGGAGAAAGAAAAGAGGACTGCCTGGGTGGGTGAAACAGAAACTGTATGTGTGCGCAATATATCCTTTGGGTCAAATTCAAATGCAAGTCAAGCACGCATGCATGGGTGGCGGTTTACAAAATAAAATAAAAAGGGTGTTTTTTGGTGAGAAAAAGTAAGGTTTGTCTAGTTTAGACATTAAGAAGAATGATTGACATTTACTTTGAATGGATGGATGCCTGGATGGTATCTTCCTCATAGGAAGCATAGGTGTACTTAGAGAAGACAGAGTAGATGGTCACTGGATGAAGAGAGTTCGTTTGAAGAGCATGTAAAACGCACGTCCGTGCCAGAGTAGCAAAGCCGAGGAAAGTAGAAGTTGTCATTTTTCAGAATACTCCCTTGACTAACAGTAGTTTCCAAGCACAGCATATATTGTGTATCTATATTGTATAGTTCACATTATCAAGTCAAGTCACAAGTGCCTTCCTCCGGCGATTACGGGGACCACTCACTACCTATTTTTTTCAACTCTGTCATTCATGTGTGGCCTATCGATGTTCACTCAATCAATTAAAACAAAGCACCTAAAGTCATCCCTTATATAAGTAAATATCATGTGAAGGGATAGATGATCATATCATCTTCTTCATTTTCCTTTTGTAGTAGTCAGGGGCAGGGCAGGGTGAAAGTTAAATTAATGGAGCAGTAGCCCTTGTAACAGAGTATGGCCAGTGCCACCCGTAATAGAACAGTAGGAGCTTCCCCACCTGCATGTACTGGTAACAGTAGCGCAAGTCTGCGTCATCATGGCTTGCGTTTTGTTTGGGTGCAAGCTGACTGCGTTGGCATTATGCCGGTTTCCACAAGTTTACGTACTAATTTTGCTAAACAAGAGAGAAGAAGAAGACTGGTGTACTGTCTGAGTCTAATGTAGTGAGTCCATAGTCCTAGTAGAATTCCTGAAACTCCCACTAATGTTAGAGCAGAGGCCGACAAAGTGGGAGGTTAGAGAGATAGTTACCTGCCACAAATGTTATGTACTGTGCTTGCAAGTTGCTAGTGCTACTGTGACACAACTTTCTGTTGAATTATTTTGTGTTAATCTTAAAGAGTATTGGTTACAGTATTTTTTGTTTTCCTCACATAGATACTCCTTCTAAACTATCAAGGAAGGAGTTGGCTATCCGGGCCAGGCGACGGAAGCTGGAGGCAATTGTCTCCGAATATCGGCGGTTGGTGGCTCAGGAGGAGGAGGATGACTCTCAGTCAACAACAAAAGACTGTTGTTTACGGCACACCTTCTAGTTAATAGTGGGTAAAACAACAGACTCTAAGTGCATATAAAAGTAGTTGTGCGCTGAGTCAAACTGGTCTAAAACTGTCAGAATATAACACCGAGGTGAAAGACATAAAGTAATCAGTGTGCTTTTCGTGAAATCGTGATGTGACCGTCTCTGGGACTAACAAATGTTGAAAAAGTGGTTGCGAGTGAATACCTTGTGTCCCTGTGTCGACCGGGTCAAACAATCAGGTGTATGGGCGATCTAACTCTCGTTCCTGTGCTTATGCGATGTGGCTTCCAGGAAGTGAACGGCTCATAGAGGACCGTCTTTTCAAACGTTAACACGAGGTCCCCGTGTGACTCTGAAGGTTAAGTCTATGGAGTTTTAGTTCCCAAATCGTGGTGTGCACTCACGTTCGTGTGCGGTGTCTTACCGTGTATCCCTTCGGTATCTGGGTCTCTCAAAGTGCGTGAACGCTTGCTGGCATCATTGGGTGTGTCAGGGGCTCGTGCATGGAAGATTAATATGCTACTTCCTGTCCTGGTAAACACGAACGAGGGACTCTGAATGTGTCGGCCATCTTGAGAGTGAAAACTCCCTTTGAGACTCCGAGAAATGGACAGTCTGGCTGGCGTCATGGCGTCGTCCGTCTAGGGAGTGAAAACTGTGGTGTCATATGAAAAATGAAACTCTGTTATGCACAACAGGGTTACTGCAGTGGGCTGTGTCTGATGTGTAACAAAAACTAATGGAAATCTTTGAATTGGGTTTGTGTTCAAGCTTGTGATAAATAGGAAAAGCTAATGAAGGAAAAATGAAATTCACTAAATCATAACGGTGGTTGTCGTGTGTCATATCACATTAGTACAGATCCCTGGTGCAGAAAAAAAGCAAATGTATAACATTAAAAGAACTCTTGAATTATAAGAAACAACTATATTCCATCCTATCATTGAGTCCCTCGGGCTGGCAGGCATCCAGCTTTTTTATCCAAATTATCTCACGTTGTAACAGTCTTTTCTTGTTGTCAACCCTGCTTTACAGGTACCACCTCGAATACCAAGAACCTAAGTTGGCTGATGTTGTGATTGAAATTGGTGAAGAGTGCTGCGAATGGTGCTTTCATCACCTTATTACAGATGGTGCTCTTGTGTTCGGTCAGGCGAACCTTTATCTTCCTTTCTGTTTTCCCAACGTATGGGAGTCCGCAGGGGCATTTCAACAAGTATACTAGATTCTTAGAGTCACATGTGGCATTGGTAAATAGATTGATTTGTTTTCCCGATTAAGGGTGATTGAGTGTGTTCCCCTGGATAACATTGTTGCAGTGGCTACAATTAAAGCATGGTTTAGTACCTGTGTATTTGATTGTTGTATCTGTTGGTCTAGTTTCCAATAGTTCTTTCATATTCCTTGATCTCTGATAGGCGAAGAGTGGCGTATGGTTAAAAATCCCGTTGAAGTCTGGTTCATATTGGATCATCTGCCAATTCTTTAAAATGATGTTCTCGATGAGATAACTCTTCGTTGAAAATTTGGAAACAAAGATGTGTCTGTGGTGTTAGAAGGTTGTTAGAAGGTTGTTGCGGTTAGTAGCGTCTACACTATCTTTAGCCAAATCCAGCACAATGTCAGGATATTTCCTATCTTTAAATCTCGTTAACATTTTCTGTGCGTTGTTGGAGTAAGTTTCGGGGTCAGAGCAAATCCTTTTTACTCTGAGTAACTGTGAGTAAGGAAGATGCTTTTTTAGTGAAGAAGGGTGACAGCTGTTGAAGTGTAAT
Organism: Lissotriton vulgaris; assembly: GCF_964263255.1. NCBI lineage: Eukaryota > Metazoa > Chordata > Amphibia > Caudata > Salamandridae > Lissotriton > Lissotriton vulgaris. The sequence goes on from NC_141691.1 coordinate 560,224,635, forward strand.
GAGTTGTTTCTGTCAGTCTCTTTGCTGTATAGTTCAGTTTCAATTCTGTTGTTCTGATAAACAACTAAAACGTCAAGAAAAGGTAAACTGTGTGTGCTCATGGAGTATGTGAATTTGATGTGGTCATCGATCTTGTTGATGAATGAAATGAATACGTAAATATCTTCTGGGGGTCCTGACCATATCAGGAAGATATCATTGATGTATCGCCAAAATCTTACTATTTTTTTGTTCCACTTTGGATTGGTCAAAATGTTGTCGATTTCCAAGCAGTGCATGAAGAGGTTCGTATAACTGGGGGCTGCACAGTTGCCCATTAAAGTGCCAACTAGTTGTTGGAAAAACTCTCCATCCCATGTGAAATAGCTGTGGTACAGCGTGTATTGTGGCAGTTACAAAAGTAGGATCTTCAGTTCCTCTTTTATTGGGTGGTTGATTAGAAATGATTCGATTGCTTCCAGACCTCTGTTATGAGGAATGGACGTATATAGAGCACAGATGTCGATGGTACATAAGGTGATTGTAGTATCTGGGTCAAGGAGGGTTCGTTCAAGTTTATTTAAAAAATCGGTTGTGTCCCGTAAATAGGTTGTCATACTCTTTATGAGTGGTTGTAAGTGTAAAACTATGTATTTTCCTGTTGGTTTGTGGATCGACACCAACAAGACTACACAATCATCCACTACAGCGGAGTCTTTTTTCGTGGCAGGCCCAAGCATAACAATGTCCCGAAATGCATAGGGTTGTATTTTTCGTATTTGGACACTCAACTATGTTAAAGATATAAATCACTATTGAAGCTACATGATTTGAAGCAACCTTGTGAATCAACAATGTTGGAGTATGAATAAAACAAGAATTCTGTATACAAGGAGCACACAGACTAAATTGGAGTACGTCATTTCATTAACAAGAGACCAGATGGTACAGAGACACACGTCTCACCAGGAGTGCCACCAGGGCACAGTGTCATCGCTATGACACTACACTTTTGATTCTCAGTCAACAACAGCTGCTTCTTCCTCCACGGCCCCTTGGTCATGCAGCCAGCACAATCCTCCAGCGGTTGGGTGCCGTGGTCTGGCAGCCACCCGCTGCCGCCGAGCAGCGAAACCAACAGAATCCCCCCACAGTACCTGCAAGGCGCGTGTGTACCGCCTAACCCTGTAAGTGGCCTACCTTGAGCAGGAGGTGGAGAGGCAGAAAGTCTGGCTCAAGGCCCTCCGTAGAGAGCTGCGTGACCACCTGGCCACAGGACACAGCCGGCCAAAGTAGAGATTGTCACTTACCCCTTTTTTAAAGACTTTTTTGGGGGGGGAATTGGGCATTGGGGTTTTGGAACTTTTGGGGACATTTCATAGACATTGGTTGGGGTTAGGGAGGGGGTGGGTCGGGGTTTGTGGGATAGTTTATTTTTGTTAGGGTCTAAATAATTATTTATTTTCCACTTAAACATAGCATACGCATTTCTACTGTTTTCTGGGGAAGGCAGGGGGGGTTAACTGTATGTTTGTTTTCCTGAAACCTAACTGGCTGGTGGATTCAAATTGTCTAAGTAATCACCCAAATTTGTACAAAAGTGCCACTGACATAGTTAGTGAATTCAATTGTCCTACTACTTTACTAGTGCTACAGTCAGTGTGTCTTCTCCTCCTACTCCATTATTCTTCCTCCCCCAAAATGCTTATCTTACCTGTGATTCGTGTTTGAGAATAGGGCTAGGCACAGGGCTGGCTGCATGGTAAATGGCGATTAAAGGTTGGCTATGGAATCCTGGACGGATGAAATGGCATCATTGTGGTGGTAGTAGTAGTGGTACACACTGGCAGTAGCAGCATATGAAGAAAAAGGAAATGAGACATTGAGTGGCCTGAGAGGAGCATTAGAACAGTATGATAGTACAGTAAACAAGAACAGTGCCATAAATTGTAGCCTAAGCAATGCTAAAGTATTCAATAAAAAGTTAACTACTAGTTGCGTGGATTATGACTACTACAAGAACTAGTTCTGAAGGACACAGCAGCGTAAGCTTTCGTCACGTGTAGGAGGATGTTGTTGATGATGAATCCACTCAATGGCGGACATGAAATTTTGAATTGATTTGCAAATACTTATGGGTGTGTGTCAAGCTAAATAAGAATATATCCTCGGATTTCTTGACCTGCCTTGACATTGATTTTCTGTTGCTTTTGACCTTATCCTCCCGAACAAGCGTGTGGAATTTTTGGTTGTCATTTAGTCACACTTCAATGAAAACCACACAGCCCGGGGAAGAGGTTTAGGGTTTGAAAAATGGCTGGGAATGGGGGTTTTTGGGAAAGTTTTTTGGAGAGAGAAAAAAAAACACATCATGGACAAACAACAAATGAAGAAAATCAAATCTTTGGATACGAAGATATCCATAAATCATTTAAGGGACATAAAGGAAGTGCATGCATGAAGTTGTTTACTAAATGGATGGTTAGGTTACTGAAAATTACTACTTACTACAACTTACTAACTAGTACTAAACAATTAGACAGTACAGGGCTGCAGTAATTACGCAATTTCACTTGCCTATTTGCCCTCAGAGAGAATAAACACTTAGTAGTACATTACATTAGTTTTAAAAATAGCAAAGAAACTTATCAAATAGCTTTAGGGATGAATTTGAAGCAGAGAGCAAACGCCGTCGTACTCATAGAAATTCACAACAATAACATTATTTAAAAGATAAAGACAAGTGAAGTGGATACTGAACTGTATGTTGTAGTTGTCCTGGTCAAATTGTGAAGTTGCATGCATCCAGCCATTCCTCTTATTCGCGGTACTCCTCTATTCCATTGGGCGCTCCGTCGATCAATCTTGGTGACCACACTGTCCACTGCCTGCCTTGCGGATGCGTAATTGCGGATTGCTATGGTAAGCCTGAGTTAATGTTTTTCCCATCGCACAGGGTAAGTGCCGGCCTGTAATTGCCGATGGTAAAACAGAAAGGGATATTAAAACAACCCGGAGAAAAAATATAAGGTACGGTGTGTAGTGCAAAAATAACACTTTCACTTTCAGAGGCGACAGTATTACATACATGCATCATTTCTAAAGTGCCTACTCTGAGTCTCTGTTTCAAGGATAATAATTAGCACACAGCAGGCCAGGGCCATGCAGACGGTCAAGGCAGGCACCACTGAGTGAACCAACCTCCATGTAGCATACCTCTTTGACACAGACAGAAAAAGCAGATCTAATCTTATACAGCAAGCCACATAGCCTAAATTTTACATGAACCGCTGTCTGGACTCTGGCATAACACTACACTTGCTCGACCACTCCATACCACGACTAGACAGACATGTAGTTCTGCTGTGGTTGTTGTTGACTTGTTTACCTGTTTGCCAGAGACGAAATAGCCATAGTTCTTCCGTAAATAGACGATGATGGTCCATCCATCTCAGTGAGTGACTGTAAAGATATTATGTAACTTTGGTCATCATGACTCATCATCAATCATCATGGTGTTGGTAACTCAATGTTATTCATGCAGTCACAGTCTACACACAATGAGTCCAAGGACATTTTCCATATTAAAAAATTATGCAACGTAGTGGCCCCTGCAGTAGAAGTACAATTTGCATTAAACAAGGTAAACAGAGTAGACCTGGGCTACATTTCTTGTGTAAAAGATTAAATAATAACAGAACACATAGGATTAATTTCATGCACAACAAATAAACAACAATTGCTTTCATCAGAGCCAGACAGCCAGTGTTGTCCACTGCATGCCATCTAATCATTCATTACCTGTTCCACTTTTTGTCAGCATCCTATTCTTAAGTAAAGTTCCACAGGGCAGCCTCTCGGGTCAATTTCAGAAGTAACAGTCAGCATAGTCAGTCATTCCAGTCCCACTTCTTTTGAGGGGACTCTTCTACGAAGCGACAGTTTCTTGATTCTGCGTAATCTGGCCATCTGCCTTGAGGGAAATGGATAGGGAGAGTCTGGAGTTGTGAACTTGTGAACTTAAGGAATGCAGACAGCAGCACCTTCAATATGGAAATAAGACGAAGACAGTGCTGCTGATGGATTTGTTGTGATTAGATTTTTGTTGTGCTAAAAGTTGCAAGACAAAGAAAGGGACACAGCAATAAAAGTGAATAAGTACGAAAAAAAAAGTAAGTATTTCAAGCCTAGGTGTCAGGGAAGTAGAGCTCGTCCTCAAACTCTGTGAATTGAAACAGGAGTAGGTCAGCTAACAGAGAAGAACTTCCGTCACCTAAGTTGGTGTCCTCTTCTTCCTGCGTGGATTCACGTATTTTGTAATCTGGTGGTATGAAGTGCAGATTCATCTTGATCACTGTTAACCTCTCCACATTTTTCGGCGAGAGGTGGGTCCTTTCTGAAGTTACAATATCACCAGCAGCACTGAAAACACATTAAGAAGACACACTTGTGAGTGGGCAAGCCAAATAATGTAAAGCCAGCTTGGTGATCAGTGGCCATTGAGGCCTTTTCCCATACCAATACACCAATGGGTTCTGAGCAAAGAAGACCTCTGTTGGGTCATCCAGATAGGCCTGCACCATCCACTCAAGGTCCTCCAGGGGTGCTCCACTTTGCGTACCATCTGTTGCCTTTGCATCAACACTGGAACGAGCAAACCCTTGATGAGTTATCCAATTCGCTTCCGACAATACTATGGCTGACCCTGGTGTAGGTGATGATAATACGGTTGCTGGTGTTGGTAACGGCTCTAAGGGCAAGTGACTGCCTTCGGCCACAGCAGTGGACCTTGACGCCGGATAGCCTGCTGCTTCATTAGTACTTGTGATGGTTTCTTCAATTTCCTGCCACTCTTTTTCGAACTGAGTGGCTGACAGAGCTAGCCAACGTTTGTGCTTGGAAAAATCTCCTTCAGAAAAAGGAATTAATGTTTTGCTTGCCAGTGCCTTTTTGTACCGTGGATCCAAAATAGTGGCACAAATGTAATGTTGTTCTGAATGTATTGCTTTAAGCCTTGCATTGTCAACTATGCGGCTTAATAAGCTCCTCCGCAAACCGATATGCATCTTGTTTTTCAGCATCAACTCGGAACGTTGAAGACACCGCCTTCAGTTGGTGCTCTAGCATGCGCAACAATGGGATGCTTTGCCCAAAGTACAGTCCTCCCTGCTGACTTCACGCGTGAAGACCTCAAAAGGACGAAGCCTGTCTGTCAGGCTTTTAACTAGGTCCCATTCCTCCACTTTAGCCTCATGTCTTTCATAGAAGCACCCAGTGCAAGAAATTCATGCCCATTGATTACCAAGTACTGCTCAAACAGATGCTCAAGCCTGTGGAAGGTTGAGTTCCAACGTGTTGCCACCTCCTGGATGAGTCCTCTGACTGGCACTCTACGGTCACGTTGAATTATCCTCAGCTACTTCCGGGCCTTAAAAAGCATGGCTGAAATGTGTGCAGATTCTTCGGCAGGTGGTCAGTAACTTGCTGACTGTGTTTTCTTTTTTCAAGAAATCTTGAACAATAATGTTAATGCTGTGCTCCAAACACGGCACTCTGAAATAGCCACCATCAGCCATGGCCTTAACTATATTACTGCCATTATCCGTGGAAACATAGCCAATCATGCGCCTTCTTGGATGCAGCCATTGAAAGAACTTACTGTTAAACTCCTCCAAAATCCTTACTGCAGTATGAGATTTCTCCATGGCAAACATGGCTACTGTTGCATGTTTCCGAGTAGCTTGAAAAATTGTGACACTGTCAACACCTGCAGCTATCTTCTCTCTAACCCCCGCAAAAGAGACCCAGTGTTGTGCAGTGATGCACATGAAATCAACGGCTTGGCAATTGGTCCACATGTCTGTTGTCAGGTGGATAGTGTAAACAGCACTCTTCTGCAAAGCTGCCCCAATCACATCCAGCATATCTTGATGTAGTGCAGGAACCGCAACTCTGGCAAAATAGGACCGGCTAGAACCCTTCCATTTAGGGCAGACTGTTGCCACAAATTCTAGAAAACCCACCCCTTGCACTAAAGAAAAAGGGAGAAGGTCCAGCGCTAACATTTTAGCTAGCATTGCATTATACAGACGTGCTGTTGGGTGGTTGTGTTCAAATGGCTCCTCCGACCAAAACATGCTTTTAATGGTGGTCTGGACCGTTTTCATATATGATGATGATCCAGACTTCTTCAACTCAGTTAGGCTCATTGATATACTTTTTCGCATTGGTGTCTCTACCAGACTCTTACTGTGCCTCCTAGATGTTTCTGGGATAGAGAGTGTGGGCACTACCACTGCAGTGCTGCTGCCAGGGGTACTGTGTGTACCAGAAAAAATGTCTCTCGCTTCTTCACCTCCCCCTGTACGATCAGCTCCTAGTCATCAGATGCAATATCAATGGCTATATTTGGATTTGTACTTTTGGCTTTCCGATGTTACTTAGGTGCGCCTCCCACTGGAAGCTGTGGTGTTTTTGCAGATGACCTCTCTGGCCTCCGGTACCATAGTTGGTACCAAGCTTACCCCAACTAACTACTTGTTTACAAATAACTTGGTTTTCCACCTTTTAGCTAATACAAAAGAAGTCCCAAACTAGGGAGTTGAGATTTCTCGTGGTGGTGGAGGTGCCACTTTCAATGCCAGATAAAGTGGAGGATAGGTGTGGTGGAATTTGACTCTGTTGTGCACTTACAGCACCACTACTTGAGATAATGGAGGTCGAGCTGGATGGAGGTCCCTGCCAGCCCTACTGAAGAGAAAATATGGAAGCTGTAGGTCGTGTTGGTGTAGTTGTTATCTGTGTTGGTGGTGGTACCAGTGCCATGCCGCCCACATCCCGCGCAGCATTTCGGGATAGGGTAAAAATGTCTGTCTGCTGCATGCACGTTGGGCCTGGAGTGACGACTGTGATGACTGGGTCGTCATCGTCAGACTCTTCATCAGCAGCAGAATACACCACTTCTACTTATTCTTCATCAGACTCATCACCCATAACTGAAAGCCTTGCATGAACCTTCCTTTTACCTAGCTTTGTCGGCTCATGGTGTGCCTCCTTCTCAGACTGAATTGGTGGTTGCCAATCAAGATCTAGATCATCCGAAGGATGGGAGCTTGAAGAAGAAGTTGTGCTAGCCCTTCTTTCCCTTGCTGGGGATCTGGAAGACAATGGATCAGATTCATCAGGAGTGGCTTGCTCGGCTGATACCTCCGCATGAATCTCGATTTCCTGATGTGCCGCTACTTCTGGAGGAACAAGTATTGCGGGCAGTTGTGCCTCTCCTCATGCCTCTCCATGCACCTCTCCTTGCGCCTCTCCTTGCGCCTCTCCTTGCGCCTCTCCTTACACCTCTCCTTGTGCCTCTCCTTGCGCCTCTACTTGAGCCTCTCCTTGCTTCTCTCCTTGTGCCTCTCCATGCGCCTCTACTTGCACCTCTACTTGCGCCTCTCCTTGCGCCTCTCCTTGTTGCACCTGTGGTTGTCGTTGCGGCTGTGGTTGAACACTCGTCAGATGAGTTACACCCTGCGTTGATTGGATGCTACTTTGCGATGAGTCAACGCCAACATCACTAGTCGATGGTGAAAGAGCAAATAAAGTGGCTGCCTCTGCGGCACTCATGGGCTTGGGCCTAATTTGGTGTGGTGGTACTGAGACCAATGAAGCGGAGGTGCTGCTCCCAGCGTGGTCCCCGGCAGACACCGCTGCTGCAGGTGTAGTTCTTTTTTCCCCAAATAAGTATCAGTCGGCACACCAGTCTCATTGGTAAGTGGCGCCACTTGCTTCTTCTGCTTCTTCTTACTGGCAGTGGCACTGGCAACTTTCTTGATAGAGGAGCTTCGGCCACCTTTCTTTGGGCCCATCTTCTTCAGATGTCAGAACAGCAGGACGCAGTTGCACGAGTTGCAGAGTTGTCTGCGGCCACACGTGACGTCACGTGACGTTGTGCACAAACCGCAGCAGGACTTCTTCCTGGCACTACAGGAAATGATGATGATGAGGATGATTCCTTGTTCTCAGTCTTTGTTCACCTTAAAGCAAAGAAGCCAAAGGAACATCAGTTAAATAAATGTTGCATATGTCGTGCTTCAATTAATACTATTGCAACTAGGCATTTATTATTATTAACACAACACACCCAAAAATGGAAAGACCCAAAATAAAAATTGCAATTCTAATCAAAAATGGATGTTTTAATTAATAGGAGAGACCACACAGAGAGAGTTGTTTCATGCACTCATTCATAACCCTAGGTCTACTGGCCTGCAAGCTTGCCGTCCTATGGCAAAAACTGCCTGGACTCAATATGCCCCCCCACCCACATGGCCAGGCCCTGGACCAGGCCCCAACAACACCCAAAACATCCCTTGGGCATAATGGATGAAAGCAAGGCAGACTGGATGCAGGCCTATGGAACAAGCACACTGCCTGGCTTCAAAATGGCCCCTAGACCCCCACCCACATGGCCAGGCCCTGACCAGGCCTCAAAATGGCTCCCACCCACATGGCCAGGCCCTGGACCAGGCCCCAACAACACCCAAAACATCAAAATACACAACAATTCACCCCAATCCAATTCCATTAATGCCCTAAATGATGTTTAAATTCAAGAGACCCCACATAAAGACTTGGTCCATGCACCACTGAGTACCCCTGGGCAAAATGGATGAAAGCAAGGCAGACTGGGTGCAGGTCAATGGCACAAAGCACGCTGCCTGGCTTCAAAATGGCCACTAGACCCCCACCCACTTGGCCAAGCCCTAAACCAGGCCTCAAAATGGCCCCCACTCACATGGGTAGGCCCTGGACCAGGCCCCAACAACACCCAAAAAATCGAAATACACACAAAAATCACCCATTCCAATGCCATCCATGCACTAAATGATATTTGAATTCAAGAGACCCCACAGAAAGACTTGGTCGATGCACCACTGAGTACCCCTGGGCATAATGGATGAAAGCAAGGCAGACTGGGTGCAGGCCTATGGCACAAAGCACACTGCCTGGCTTCAAATTGCCCCTAGACCCCCACCCACATGGCCAGGCCCTGGACCAGGCATCAAAATGGCCCCCACGCACATGGCCAGGCCCTGGACCAGGCCCCAACAACACCCAAAAGATCGAAATACGCAAATAAATCACCTCGATCCAATGCCATCTATGCCCTAAATGATGTTCATATTCAACAAAACTCCCAGAAACAGTTGTATCTTGCACCCATGACTAACCCTGGCCCTACTGGATACTGTGGCTACCCACAATATATTTTTTTTTAAAGTTGTGAAAAAGTTTATAGATTGTAGTTGCAGCAACTGCAATGCCCCAAACAAAAAACACCAACTTACTTGTAAAATCTCAAATCCAAAAATGATCCAAACAAAAAGTCCTGAAATCCAAATATCCAGCAGCAGCCAGAAAGAGTAATCCTTCCACACATTCTGCAGCACACATAGAAAGAGGGTAATGCCTGTAAGGATTGTTTTTGAACAGGAAGGTGTCCATTGCTGCACAAGAAAAAACCTGCCTACAATGCAGGCACCCGTGCACCATGATGCAAGGGTTCCTGCCTTGGTGCTAGGCAACAAAAACAATGCCCCCCGCTAGGAAAGGTCAGGAATGTGCTGCCTAATGTTAAATACAGTGCATTCCTGCCCTTTCTTTTTCCCCACAGTGCAGCACAGCACGGTGGCCTACTGCATTGTGCAGTGTGAAAAAAATATATGTGTCCTAAGCTACTGAAGTGCTGCTGCACTTGTGATAGTGTTTTTTATTTTGTTTCCACAGGTGCTCAATGCTCGTTATACGGCCCCAGATATGACTCTGTATTGTGTTTAATGATATTGTAGTTTTAAGACCAATGCAACGAAACGCAGGAAAATAGACTATCTATGAATAGAAAATGATAGGATAGTACCGAAATTACATTGGAAGAGTAGACAGATAAGCCCGTACCCCCCAAAAAACGAACAGGAAGAAAATGCAGAGACAACATACCCAAAACGGAAGAAAGAAAGTCCGAGGAGAAGCGAGGCAAAGGAAACTGAGAGAGGCTGCTTGAGTAAAAACATTATTTACATGTTTTTAAATATCATCAACTTTTTGGGGGCAATAGGGAAAACCACCCTGGCAGCTCCAGACTGTAGGTCATGCACTAAGACCCTTGTCTAGCTAATATCACACGTAATTCATGACAAAAACTGAATAATTAAATGATATGAATATGTATTTTCTAAAACTGACAAAAGTGTGCCAATGAACGGAAAGCATTGGGGAAATTGCAAATGAACTATGTGTAATCCAACAGATGTCCTGCTTATCTTGCATACATTTTCAATGCTAATTATGAAACAAACAATTTATGATTCACTTAGCAAAGTTAGCTTAAACTATTGCAGGCAAATGATAAGTAATCACATTTAATTTAGAAATAACATTCTTTTGAAAATTCAAAAATGTATCATGAGCATTTCAATCTTTTAGAAATGTATGAGAGATGTATTTTCATGCTTCATTTGGATGTGCTAATGTTTCCATATGGATTTGCATATTCAAGCACATCTATTGTGAAGAGATGCCATTTTTTATAATCTATGTCTCTAAAATGTCCCAGAGTAGATAATTATATCCGGATGTACTTCCTTTTCCCCAAAACAATTTAATGCAAAAATTGTATGACTGCAAAATTGAAAAACGACTGTTCATTAAAAATCACACTTCCGTACATGTATGGCTGCATCAACGCAACGGTGGACAACTAAATTGCCTCTTCGAAGGCTCTGCAACACACACAATGGATTCTAATGCGTAATTGTGGATCTAGGTGCAGTAACTGTTTGCAATTTCACACTCAAACAGTAGCTTTCTTATAACATCAAAGGAAAGGTACATATGAACCACTTTGAGGCAACGTTGCACATCATTTATTTTACAGATGTACAACGGCTAAAGAAATGCAAAAGAAACACAAATGTTGAACTGAAACTTGTGAGAAATGGCACTGTGTGTAATGGCACTGATGCATGTACAAATACAGATGGTGTAAATAGTGAACTTAGGAGAATATAAATACAGCTGCAGCAATTTAAATATTTGGAAGCCTATTTTGCAGTGTTGTAAAGTTTCTTTGCCAAGCACCTCTTACTCGTCCAAGATTCACTTGGAGCATACTAATAACGTTTTGAAAAGAGTCCTTGAAGGTGATGCAGCGAATCACACTCCTACACAGTGGACACAGTCCAAATCCTTTGCAAGAACCATGTAAGATACGTAGTTATCACCTTTATGCAATTGGTATTTGCCTGGTTATATCACAATGGACCACCTAAAGTTTCCATACAGCACAATAGTTTCCTATTTGAGATGGCAACCTCTGAAAGGCCCTTGTCAATAACAATATCAATATTAATCACATAGTTGGATAATTCCTCCTGCCTAAAATGTGAACACACAATTTAGAGAGATGGAGTGCAAAACAACCATGCAAATAATCTTAAATCAAAATATTAGGACAGATGGAAGAAATGGGGACCAATCAAACGATTAATACATTAAAATATTAACATTGCCATGAACTTGCATTTCACTATGCCAATGCGTAGATGTGAGATGCTGTTGTGACTAATGGTTTTAATAAAAAATAGCATAGCCAGCACGCACGAACCTGCTTGTGAGGGCACAATACTGACCATAGCAAACCACTTAGTACTGTCCTGCGTCTTACCCTTGTTAAGCCTTTTTTTGTCACCCTCCCTCCCCCCCATATACACACGCAATTCTTGGAACCTCGGTTTTTTGGTCCTCTGCTGTCAGTAAGACAACACTTACCCACCGCAAGCTTCTGTTAAATCGTTTTGAGCTGTATCCTCAAGAGCCAAACTTTTAAAATAAGGTTATAAACGCAACATAGCTTGTGTTTTCGGCTGAGATCCTGTAGTGTTTAAACTGTCTGTACTCTTTGGATAAAGTATGCTAAAGCTAAAGGTGTTGATTGTCATTAGATAGAAAAGTGATTGATGTGTCTTTTCCAAACAAAGTCTGAGTCATGTTCACTTACATAACATTTTTACGGTAAAGGCGTTTATGTAGTTATAAAATTGGGCATATTCCCTGAACTAGCCTTAACGGAATTCATGCTTTGAAATACCCCCCTAGGTTAAATAATTACTCTGTTGGCCAACTGGCAGCTGAAAGCTGCTCTCTGAGCAATAGACTCATAGGTGGAGATTAGCCTTCTCCTGGCAGAGGAAGACGCTGGCTGTAACCCAGTGTAATGGAATCAACTGCATCTTCTTGAAAAGTAGTGACAGGATGTTTCCACTCGAAGGAAAAGGAGGTCAGCCAGACATGTGACTTCAATCATCAAGAGGGGGTTATTTAAAACTTGGAGGGAAGAAACCAGATATAGGGAGGTGGATCTGCGTAGCTTAGAGAGAAGGATCTGTCCCAGTGTGACTTGAAGCATTCTTACAAAAATGCTGTACAGGACGGGAAAAGTGCCAGTCAGGGTGAAGGGGGGAATCTATGAATTGGGCAGGTACTTGCCTTTATCTTGAAACCCCTGAACAGGTAAAAACAATCAAGAAAATAAGCAACAGGTGGAGCAAGACAGACCTACTTTGTGGATGAACCACTATCTGACACTTGACTTGCACACTTCTGGCACTTTTCTTGAAGTATCTCTTCAGAGCTAGTAGCAATATCTCTTTTTGCTTCCATCTCAGGGTGAGTAGATGGTGGAGGTTCTGCGGGACCCTGAAGGAATTGCATTTGCTCACTCTTTGTGAGGCTAGTCCTGATTGATGATACCGTATGAAAGGCTACCCAGGTTTATGATGGACACACAGCAATAGCGACTACTTGATCATTTGGATAGTTATTACTACCTACATCTATAGTGTACCGTTGGTTCAGTGTTTGGGTAGATGAAGATAAAACATACTTTCTGAGATACAAGTCAATTCCCTTTCCTAGATTTAATGAAGGTTTCAATTTTTGCCTTCGCATTCCTTATTGAAAATCAGTAAAATTATTAGAAAAATATTTTTTATATTATAATAAATATAAGCATTTTGTGTATGGTGATTTTGGAGGTGAAAGTTGCATTTGTTCTGCTTACGGCATGTTTTTAGCTGTCTATCCCCATTTCTTTCTTCATCGATTCTGAAAGCTATCTTCTGTTCTATTTTCTTCCCTTTCTCTTCCTTTTGATAACTGAAAAAATACAATTTCAATTGGGGAATGTTAGCCCTTCCTAAACAACAACCACAATATTTATCTTGGTGGATCACAAAAGTCACTAAAGTAACCTTTTCTTAACCTTTAGGTAGCCTGGAAAAAAGCAATCAATCTTAATTAAAGTCAATGTTCATGTATCGAGCACACAAACATAAATTAAAAAACAACAAAACACAAAAAAATCACAAACCAATTTAGAAAAATAAGGTGCATTTTAATAAATAAAATGATGTCAGAAGGACAACATTCTAATTAGTAAAACGGAATGTATGCCATTTTAAATTTTTAGGTCGATATAATGCCTAAGAGAACAAATCAACACATGTAGTCACAAATTCAGTGCTACCGCAATGGAGAGTGGGCCAGATACAAGGACCGGGTTAGTCCCACTGGAAAAATTACCTTCTCAAAATCCGGCATAAAGATTTCCATTTGCGGTGGAGGGGGCTGTGATGAACAGAGAAGGTGTTGCGGATCTTCATCGATTCAGCCTAAAGAGTGGGTCTGGTGTTGTGGAATGTCTTGCTGGAGCATGCAGATCTGGTTGGGCATCACTGACAGTCATTGGTAGAGCTTTGCAATAACTGTCTCTTCTGTAAGTGAAGTGCAGATCCCACCGATCATCCTTGAAGGTTGCCCTAGCGTACACCTTTGGGTTCACCAGAGCTTTGGGTTGATGATCGTCATGCGCAGAAGAGCCCTAGTGCGAAAAGACCCATTCACATTCATGAAGAGCCTAAATCTTCAAGATTTCAGCTTTTTGTGTGGTGGATTGCCCTCTGGTGCCAGCTAATTGTGCAGTACCTTGAGATGCACCTATTAGGGACCTGGGGCTCACTCTAGCAGAGGCCAGCAGTATTCAGGTAGGTCTAGTTGCAGGTCAAATGGAGCAGGTCAGCTGGCAGTTGCAGGGAATCCTTGTTGTGTCCCTGTAGCTCAGAACAGGAAGTAAGCCAGCTGACCATTTGAGTCACTCAGGTAGCCTGGGATGAAGGAAGCAGATATATTCTTCCTTCTCAGAGATCCGGGTAGGTCTCAAGCAGCACAGCAGTTGGCTGGGTAACAAGGCAAGCCTAATGTAGCAGGGTAGTCCTCTGGGGAACAAGGCAAGCTTCAAGCCACTCTGGAGTCCTCTGAGAAGCAAGACAATCCTTCTTTTTCTAATGTCCGTAGGTCCACGAGTGTAGTGAAAAGTGGGTCTATAAGTCCAACATTTATACCTGGTACCAGCCTTTGATGTGGGTGGATGTTCTATGCTCACCCAACACCTCGTTCTGGAGATTTCTCCCTTTCTCAACGCTCAAAGAAATCTGGGGTGGCAAAAGACACTCAGGTTTCTTTGTTGTGTGCTGGAGGCCTAGGAACAGCTCGGCCCCCAGACTTCCTGCACACACCCAGTCCCCTATGGTCTCACTGTCTAGGGGGAACACACAAAGCCCAAAAGCAGAGTCATTCACAGTTGTGTGACCCAGGACACTGGCAGAGGCACAAATGGTTTGGAGAAGGAAATAACAACTTTAAAAAGTCGCATTTTCAGAATTGTAAGTCCTACTATACCATTGAAGAGGATTTAAACGTATAAATAATTTGAATCCAGATATCATATCTCTAATTGTTTAAAATCCAAAGTTAGCACTCATTAAATTTAAGAAGGTAACTCAGTGATAGTCAATATGAGTGATAGGTCTTAAAGTATTGGAAAACTAATTAAGGAGTAAACCTACATGTCCTTACTTTTTTAATACAAGTCACCATGTCCTATGAACCTTAAGAGTACACCTTAGGGATGATTGATATGTATTAAAAAAAGAAGATCTGGGCTCGGCAAAATGTTTATTTTGCCAGGTTGAAATAGCAGTTTAATATTGCATTACAGGCTGCACTGTCAGGCCTTATACATGTTTCGAAGTCCTACTTTAGTGAGTGGCACAATTAGTACAGAAGACCCACTAATAACATTTAATTTACCGGCTCTGGTCACATATAGTACCATATTCAGGGGACATACAAACATATTAAATGTGCCAATTTTACCATGTTTTAGGGGGAGAGCAAAAGCTCTTTAGCACTGGTTAGCAGTAGTAAATTAAAGGTACCAAAACCAAATACAGCTAAGTAGAAGGGGTAAAGGCAAGAGATTTGGAGTGATCCTGCAGAGATGGCCAGGTCCAACAGTATTCCTGAGAATAATTGTTTAGCTATGTATTTCATTCCATTTTGTGTGACAAACTGAGTAAAAATAATTCTTAAATGGTTGATTTATTTTCAATTATCCATTGAAGGTTTTCTTTTCTTGGCCTCCTCCTTTCTTGATGTGGTCAAGCAACAGCCACAAGCCTATGCAGGGTAAACCACAAAAAGTAATTAAATTAACCGGTGCTTAGCTCTGAGTAGCTTGTTATAAAAATCTGTCTGGCTTAACTTTGAGACAATGTGTGAAGTATTTATGCAGCACACAAACAGTAATAAAGAGAAAACCAGCACAAGAAAAATTAGAAACCAATTTATAAAAATAGAGTACATTTTAATACACTATTTAACACCAAAACTATAAAAATCCAATGAGTAGAACCGGACCTATGGATTTTTAAAGTTTAGAGTAAAAAGTAGCACCTGAAAGATCAAAGCACCAACCTAGTCGTGCGCAACGGGATCAAAGTTGAAGAAATATGGCCGACCGTGATGGAGCACAGTTCAATTGCAGGAAGTGGATTGGGCCTGGTCAGCACTTACCTTTGAACTTGGAAGAAGTTCTGAGAAAAGTGTCTGAAAAGTTCAAGTTCGGATGGGTAAGGCTGCAGGGGGTGTCTGAGGAGCGAGCATCGTTGTTAGATGGCCTTGGGTCGAAGCCACAGTGAAGATTTCTATGTTCAGACTTAGTCGCTGAAACAGAAGTAAAAAATATCCAGTCTGATAAGGCTGTTGCCGAAGACAGTTCCATTAGGTCAAACACCGCTGAAAAGGATTTTCTGCTGCAGAGAAAAATGTATCATGAGAAGCTGTGAAGTCAATATGTGCGACAATGCACAGATAGGTGAGCAGGTTGGTCCTAGTCTTCTCCTGGTCCTCACTGCAGTTGTTGGCCAAAATGTTCTCCTTTTTAGGAATTGACCATCAGCACACCTTTCACACCACAATCAAGGGTGCAGGACTGGTGGGACACCTCTTGTGGGTTCAGGACTCATTCAGGCTGGGTCCAGGTGCGGGTTCAAAATGGTGGGAGCCTCTTATGTCCCCGTGGTTTGGACCAGTAGGCAATCAAACTAGTCCTGGGAAGTCACCCTGGAAGTCATGGTGCAGGTGAAGATGTAGGGGTCAACAGCAGGGCTGGCCTCTGAGGATTCAATCAAGGCAGTCCTTTCAGGCAGAGCAGAAATCTGGCAGAGTGCGCAGCAGATCACAGCAGAAGGAAGTCCTCTGAGAGGCCTCCGCAGTTCCATTAGTGACCTGAAGAGTTAGTGTCTGAGGACCCCATTTTATACCCTGGTGCCCTGCTTCCGGAATGTGGTAAAAGCTCCTAGGCAGTGGCTTTGAAGTGCATGGATTTTCCTGACTTTCCTGTCGTGTCTCCAAACTGGTTTCAGTGACAATATGAGGTCATTGTGCTCTTTTTCAGAAGGAAGAGCACAGGCTGTTCAATTGCAAGTGTGACTGTGCTCAAATTCGTCCTGCCCACAGATGGCCCATTGAGGCACATCGAATCATTCTATTGTGTGACTGTCTGGGGGGAATTCACACATTTTAACTGTCAACACACCCAGTAATGTGACCCAAGACAGGCTGCAGGCACAAAAGGGATAAGGGCAGGAAAATGCTTTCTAAAAGTGTCATTTTCAAAATTGCAATTAAAAATCTGTCTTTACTATTAGTGTGTTTATCATTACGATACCATACATACCGAACATGACACTGTTTCATTATCCCGATTGGGAATTACAGCTTCATATTTGTAATAAGGAATCCCCAATGGTATCCTAAGGGAGGGGTAGGCCTCACAGTAGTGAAAAATTAACTTAGGAGTTTTTCATTACCAGGACATGAAAAACAAAAAAATTACATACCCAACCTTTTAATTTCACAGCACAAGGGCCAGCCTTAGCAGTGATTTGTATGTAATAAAGGGGAAGTTTAAGGCTTGGCAATGGCATTTTAATGCCAAGACAACATGTCAGTTTACAACATTAAGGCTGCAATGGCAGGCCTTATAAAGTGCTACTTAAGTTAGTGGCACAATAAGTACTGCATGCCCACTGTTAGTATTCAATTTATAGGTCCTAGGTATGTGTTGCACCACTCTACAAGGGACTTATAAGTAAATTTAATATGCCAATTAGTTATAATCCAATTTAACAATGTTTAAAGGACAGAGCACATAAGCACAAACACTATTTCACTAGCTAGTAGTGGTCCTATGAGCAACAAAAACAACTTCTGCATAAAAATGGAGAGTAAAGGTAAAATGTTGGGGGTGACCCTGCAGAGACTGCCAGGTCTAACAGCTGATGATGATTATGTAAGGATCTCTGTTCCTCAAGTAGATGGTGTTGGTGTACGTGCAGCCAGCAGCCAGCAGCCACAGTTGCTGCATAATTTCAGTTTCCTGGTCTCATAAGAAGTAAGCACTATGTTATGGAATGCCATTTTAAATGGGTATAAAACTAGATTGACTTGATCTTGATTCTCAAACGTTTCATATTAGTCAGTAGGCCCAAGTCGCAAAGATGTTTGTAATCAAAAATGTATCTGTACTGTGAAAATGTACTCTTTTGCATGGTCAACCCCGTTGTATGCGGTCTTATGCTGCTGGTCTTTGAACTCTACATTGGGGCACTACTTTTCAGTTTCTAGTGTATGAGCGCTGACCTTATTACATGGTAACCTGGCTAATCTTCAATTGGCATATTTAAATTTCCAGTAAGGCCACAGTATATGGTTCAAGAAATTACACCAATTTTGTGGAAAGTTACATGTCACCTGTGGACCGCAGCACATGTGCCACACATTACGCTGCCAAATGTGGCTTCAGACCTACATGTGTGGACTGACTGCTGCTGGTTTTGTCAGATAAAGCTCAAATGGGTGTTCTTTTCTCAGCTCAGATTGCAAGGGCAGCATGGACCCTACAATCCTTCGAGCCAATGAACCCAACAATGGAGGGTTAATCCACGACAGTGATTGTTTGAACCCAAGTGGGAGACGTTGAGGACCAAATATCTAACTAAAATAAGAAGATAAAACAATAAAGTATATATTTAATTTCTCTCTGTGAAAAACTGCAATTACCTAATGATTATGTGGAGGCTAGTTACCACAATCACCAGGAGGTACGTTCAGTGGGGGGAAGGAGGTTGGGTTGTTACATACCCCATATAAACATATTTTCTGACAAATAGTTGAGTACAAGTGGTTTCAGTTGGATGTGGTGAGGTGTCTGTCGTATTGTCCGGGGATTTTTACAAAATCATGTGTTTTCTTTCACTTAGTAACTTTTCCGTTCCGCATTCTTCTGCCTTTTCACTGCCCCTTAAACCCCTCTCTTCGCCCTCCTCGTTGTATAATGTATTTTAACATTATATGCTAGTATGATTGTTGGAAATCTGATGCTCACAACCCCACAATCTCACTGACCAAACTACGCCCCTGACTTTCAGTTCATCACTAGATCTATAAATGTAATCCTTTCTTAGATATCTTCAACCTAACCTTTGGTGAACACGATCAAGCTCCTTTTACTGGTTATGCTGGATGGCTGATGCTGAAATCTCTCAAATGTAATGTATTACTCTGAAGATTTTATTCTACCTCTTTTACTCTTTACCAGTCACACATTGGGAGAGACAAAAATTGTTCCAATTGGGATCCCTGTGTTTTCCTTTGAGAAAGTGTTTGAGTGTTGCATAACATACTTAGGTTCTATTGTTGTGAATACTCAAGAACCGAAGGTCTGTTGTCTTTACAAATGTCCAATGACACATAATAACTATTCAACGTATGTTTGCATGCTCCATATACAGAAGCAATTTCGGTTCTCTCCTCTAAGGGCAAGCTTTGGTTGCTTACCTGGGATAAATCCCAGGCTCTAATTCACCAGTTTTCTCACTCTTTTGACTGATTTGAAACATAATAATAAGCACAAAACACAGGGAAATAATGTCTAGTTGTGCGTAATTAGAATTTGTCTTACAACAACTGTATACTTCAATCAGTATACACGTTTTCGGGCACATCACTCACGGGTTATAATCAAACTGGGCCTTCGTTCATAATCTAATACATGTGTCTCTCTTACAGATGCAAGGTACGTGATTCACAGCCTTTGTGATCTACTTAAATCCTCTCCAGCCAAAAAGCAATACAAGATTCACTCTAATTAATCAGCCGAAGATTTGGTTGTAGTGCTTGGTAGGGCTTTCTCCACGGGAAAAATATTTCCTCGCAGACAAAAGGAAGAAACCGTTTTTGCATATTTGTTTTCCCCTTCCCCTGCATGGAATTGCACAGTATATACAATTCTATACAAAGGAACTAAGCAGCTCTAATGTCACATAGCATGTGTGATAGTACTCTGAAAACTTTTGCCTTGATGTGGGTTCCAAATGCACTATGTACTTTGCAGGTAGAGACATAGACATGACTTCTTTTACACTTGTCTTCGTGAATTTTCCCAATATTATTATTTTGAAAAACTGCATGGAGTGCAGCAGCAACCCAACAGCATTAGAAAAGGCAGTAAGTCTTTTGGGTCATTAAATCCATGACCCCGGAGAACTTACCATATTAAAAAAAAAACACTTCTAGCTGGATATGTATGCTCTTTAGCTGTAGTTCAAGACCCTCTTATGGTTGTTTTTACTATTGCATGTAATGGGATAAAAACTCGTAAAAGAAAGAAAGTGAAATGTTTGTTTTATCTAAAAATAATATGTCCCTGAGTATTAATTTTAACATTTCTTATCCCACAAAATGCAATCAGAGAAACTACATACAGATATGATTTTTTAAATAAAAAAATATAGATTTTATAATATTCACTATTACCGAACGTTGCTTTGTATGAATTACTGAAATATACATTTGATTAAACATATTGGTGGGCATTGCCTAGCAGTGTAGAAAGATGGCAGCAATTTGAAAGAGCCCCATTTTCCGGAAGTGAATGAGAACTTTTCACTTAAGGCTGACCTAACTGATTTTAATACCTCACTACACATGCGTCTGTGGTTTTGGCTGATAGATGAGCAGATACAGAGCAATGGCTATGGATACTGGGCAGGGCATCTGTCTCTAACCACTACAATTGGCAACGTGTAATGTAAGAGGAGTGAATTATCCATATGTTCAATCATTTAAAGACATACGAATTGCGGAACAGTATTAACAATTGAAACCCCCAATAGAACTGCAGCTATATTGCACCAAATATGGGTACAGGATGAATAAATCTAGACTATAGAGTGATAGGTAGAATTAGGATGGCCCTTTCCCTCCCCTGTCCCTAACCTCCTCAAAGGGATAAGGAAGGTGACGTAGTTCTTTAAAAACAATTTTTATATAAATCAAGAACATCAACAGAGTGTCAAAAGGTATAGTAATATAAGTGGGGTGGTGTGGTTCACTGGTTAGAGGCGGCAGACCCGGAAGCAGGAGTCGGCCCGGGACCAGGGTTCAATTCCCGACGCGGCAGGGGTCCCACTCGGCAACTCTGGGCATTAACTTGCCTAATCTCCACAACAGCCCCATCAACGCCGGGGATGCCTGGCTCCACCTTGGGGACTCCCAGTAGGGACCATCCCACAGGGAAAGCCAGGACGGGTTCCCCAGCGGTATACCGCGCCAGGATACTCTGGTAGTAATTGTGCGTGTTACAAAACAACATATAACATAAATTTGTGAAACACAAATTAGTGTGGGTCAAAATGACTGAAGATTGGTATTTTTACAGTATATGGGGGTGTGCTAAAGTAAATCGATATGAACAATGCAGGAATATGATAGTAGAAACATCTGACACAGGTGAGACAAAAAGGTAGAGGGGAACAATAGAGTGTGAGCATAACAAGGCACATAATGTGGGTCTGTCCATTTTTTTTTCAGGTAAATACATGAGACACTATGAACACATTATCATGAATACAACATAAACCAGATAGGAGGTGCAGAGTACGTTTATAGGAAGAAAAATTGGGGAAGGGATAAATAACCACCATCTAAAAAGAGTAAGTGTAAAATCCAAAATTCACAAGAACACGTATAAAATGGATTACATGCCGAGCATTTCTTAACTTTTTTTTGTTTCCTTTAATGACAGAGGATTATATAAAAGGGAGATTTATCAGAATCATATACAATGTTCAATATTCAAAACACGAAAAGAACACAAACACTAAGCATAAGGTAAATTATTTTTAAATAAAATACACTAATGACACAGCGAGATCTAAAAAGTTCACTGTTGCCAGGTAATTCAAATCTAAAATGTGAAGGAAAGTTAAGGAATTGATAGGTACATGGAAAGATTCCCTTAGGTATAGAAAAGAGTAAAATTGAATTTGAAGTGTATATTAGGACAGTTATTAATTACCTGTATTAGGAATGACAATAAAGTATATTTTAGGCAAACCAAATGACTTGTGAGACGAGTGGTTATATACTGTGAAAGCTGAATCCTGAAGCTGTATAGCAGAGACTATGGTATATACCACAAGTGTGAAATATATGTGAAAATTTGTATTTAGAATTTCTGTATAGGATCAGATCCTTTATAGAAGAGATTATAGTACGTGCTACAATTGCGTAATAAATATGCACAATTGTTTTTTAAATTTTATTTAAAGGAATTGATGTGTATTTTTCTGTTTGTGACAGCCCTGAAGAAGTGCAAGTGTGCATGAACCACAGGTTGACTGTAGGCAATATTGCTTTAAAATCATGATACATCGAGAGAACATGAATAAAGAATAACAAATTAAACCATTGTGAGAATGTTTAATGATTTCTGCAGGAATCACTCAGTAAATCAGTATGCATTTATATGTACATATATCTATATCTATATATATATCTATATATATATCTATATATCTATATATATCTATATATATCTATATATATATATATATATATATATATATATATATATATATATATATATATATATATATATATATATATATATATATATATATATATATATATATATATATATATATATATGTATAGATCTATGTGTATGTATATTACCTACTGGTGGTCGCCAGTAGGTAGTTATAGTTAAGACCGAGTTTCCTTAGGAAGAGCATTTTTTGTTTTGCTTATAACTTTGTCATTGTTTGATGAATCTTTATGAAATTTTCGAAACTAATAGTTTTTTCAGATCAACTCCTATGCTGAAAGTTTGGAGGTGATTCCTTAAGGGGGGGCAGAGAAAAAAGAGCGGTCCCAAAACATATTTTCTCCATGTTAATTTCCATAGGAAACTTTAGACAAGGCTACAGGTCGAACGGCTGAACGGAATTACTCCAAATTTGGCAGCGCGAAGGGTCTTGGTCTAGAAAGCAAGCTTTTGTTTATTTGGTGTAAATCCATTCATTAGTTTTTGAGAAACATTGACATCTACAGATATAGATATTTGGGAATTCTGCCATCTGATTAGCTGAGGCGTTACAAGCACGAGCTTGCTGCTGATTGGCTGTGAGCGGGGCGAACGGTTGCAACTAGGAAGTGTTGGCCGCCATTTTGTGATTCTGTTGAAGCGAGTAAGGGGAAAAAAGGGAGAAAAAAGTGGGAAAGAGGAGGGTAGGAGCACTGTGAGCTCTGTAGGTTGGTTAGGGTGTGCTATAGAGTGAGTGTGAAGGAAAGTATTCACCTTTACCGTTGTGAAAGTGCTGTTTTGCCCACTGTGAGATGGTACTGAGGTGAGGTGCCCGTACACTCTGGGATGAAAGCGTGCATGTAAACTGTGAGCTGAGTGCTGTAAACTGATGTGCTTTGGGTGCTGTAGCATACTGGCCAAAGTATTTACCCCTACCAGTGTGAAAGTGCTATTTTGCCTACTGTGAGATGGTGCGGAGTTGAGGGGCCGGTGAACTCGGCAATCAAAGCATGAGCCTAAACTGTGAGCTGAGTGCTTTGTAGCATAATGGCAGAAGCAAAGAATTTACCTTTACCGGTGTGAAAGTGCTGTTTTGCCTAGAGGCAGATGGTGTTGAGGTGAGGTACCGGTAAAGTCGGGGATGAAAGCGTGTGCTTAAACTGTGAGCTCAGTGCTGTAAATGGAAGTGCTGTGGGCTTTGTAGCATACTGGCCATAGCAAAGTATTTACCACTGCCGGTGTGAAAGTACTGTTTTGCCCATTGTGAGATGGTGGTGAGGTGAGGTGCCAGTACACTCTGGGTTGAAAGTGTGTGCCTAAACAGTGAGCTGAATGCTCTGTAGCATACTGGCAGAATCAAAGTATTTACCCTAACCGCTGTGAAAGTGCTGTTTTGTATAGAGTGAGATGGTACCGGTAAACTCAGGGATGAAACCCTGCACCTAAACTGTGAGCTGAGTGCTGTAAACTGATGTGCTCTGGGCGGTGTAGCATACTAGCTGCTGTAGCATATGTGTGCAGGTGGTGTTGGAATGCGTTTAGAGTATAGCGGGAGTGGGAAGCAAACTACTCACTGGTACCGGTCTGAAGACTCAGGATGAAACTGTGAGTGTAAGTCATGAGTTTATTGCTGTAAAGTGATGTGCTGTGGGTGCTGTAGGATACTGGGCCCTGTAGCATAACTGTGTAAGTACTGTTAGTGTGCGTTTATACTATACAGGGAATGGGAAGCAAACTGCTCACCCATACCACTCTGAAGACTCAAATGAAGTATTTTAGGAAGAAGGAATAAAGAAATAATCATGAAGAATGTTAGACCTGGCACCTTGGCGTGAGTTTCCCTTCCACTTTTTGCTGATGTACCTCAGATGTTTTGCTGGGGTTCAATGCTCAGGGTACTGCGCCACGGCCAATCCGTGCCGCAGTGCAAGTGCTCCCAATGTAAAGTGTATGTTAATTGATTTCCACGATTGGATTATTTGGTTTACTGTCAGTAAAGTGCATGAGCGTGCCCGGGCTTGTAGATGCAAATGCTGCTAGTGGGCCTGCAGCGCTGATTGCGCCACCCACAGAAGCGGCCTCGTAAGATATGTCTCGGGTCCGCCATTGCTGACCCCGCGTACAGTCTCGTACTGTCACGCTGACTGCGCAAGTGCCCACACTTACCAGTCCCAGAACCTTCCCTCACCTTCATATCAGTCACCCCTATGGTAGGCCTACGGGCCGGGTGCATTGTAAGCGTAAGGTAGGACAAGCCTAGAGTGTGGCATGTCCTAGTAGTGAATTACCGCCCTTCTCGTTCTTCACTATTGAAGGGCTACCTGTTCTCTTAGGCCAGATGAGCTGTCGGAGCTATTACACGCTATAGTCCCGGCAGACTCAGGGAACACGGTAGCAGGTCGAGTTTAGTATGCCTGAACTCAGAATAATAAAATACTTCCTTTAGCAAGGTTTATTTTAATATCCTGTGTTTGAAAATGCTACTTTTAGAAAGTTAGCCTTTGCTCGCCTAACTGTTCAGCCCGCCTCTGCCAGGATGTGTATCTGCTGTCTGGGTTTGTGTGAGTGACAGGGCTGGGAGATTGCCGGGGATAGTCGGGTGCTCCAGGTGGTGAATGGGTGCTTACACCAGGATGGGTGGGCAGAGTAGTCCTTGACTCTGAATAGGGTGGTGCTCCACCACCACAATGCTGGCTCCACCTTCTGTGGAGCGTCTGATGTCTCTGCCCTGCACCCTGAAAGAAGACGGCAGCGTCCTGTCAACAAAGTACTTCAGAACCGGGTTGAACCAGGCTCAGGCCCCCTGTCCTGCAAAGACAAAAGAAATGCAGTATGAATATAGGAGCTCCGCTCCTTACAAATCAGATCCAGTTTTGACCACGACGAACCTCTGCCCGACTAGAAGGACCAAGAGAAGCTGAAGGACGGAAACCAGTCTGTATCCTGTTGGACTGGCCTGCAGTGGTGCCTTGCTGAGAATGGAGAGGAAAGGACCAGAAAGGACTTTGTAGACTTGTGCCTGAAACGATCTCCAAGGGCTTGGTCGAGAGCTTGCCCACTGAATGGAACCCCAGGACCATTGGGTTCTATCTGATTGTGCCCGTCTGCTGTTGGGCCTCAGTTCTTATTCCCTCGCCAGAGTTGTGACTCGGGTGCCTTCGCCCCCTCCCAGGTCGTGACACCTCGGAGCTTGGTCGCCCTGCCGTAGAGAGCCCCGCTCGTCCCAGAGTTGCTCTCCGCTTCATTGCCGGGCAGCCTGCTCTCCTGTCACCTTGCCGCTTACGGAGCTCGCTGTGTGCCTCTCATCTTCTCCATCCGTAATCTGCACGGAGAGTATCTCATAGCCTCGGTAGGTCCGTACTTCGTAACGTACCCGACTGTCTCGGTTTGCGCTCCTGCATACCAAGGCTCATGCCGCACCTCAAGAAAGGCCTCCCCGTACCGTGGTACCGTAAGCCTGGTGCTGCACCCGTCTGCCCGAGAACTCGGCGCCCCTCACAGATCCATGAGTACGACCCGTCGTGCTAAGAAGTAGTACATCCCGCAGGCATGAACGGCGCCTCGCCCCGTGAGCTGCATCGATCCCGGATCGCCACAACCCTCCACAGTCTAGCTCCTTCACCTCGCTCCTCGAGGGGGACTGAGCCGGAGACATCCCTTGGAGAACCGTCGGCCTCGTTCGGGGTCCGCCCTCACAAGTAGCCACGCCTGAAACACCTCAGACTTCCACCAGCAAGGTACACTTGAACTCCGTCCCGAGTTCATATCGCATCCAGGGTCCGCAACGTTCTTATTTTCCTGTCATCGTACCTTGCTAAACAACGAACATTGAAAGACTAAGTTGGCCTACTGTAATCTGGTGACCTCAATTTTCTAAACGTTATTTGGTCTTGTGATAATCCTGCCTGAATCTATCTTTTATATAAAGTATACGTATTTTTGATACAACCATACCACTGGTGTCCATTTGTTGTGGGTCAGTGGGTTTACTTTGTGTGATCATGAATGTTTAACTTACTATCGCCCTGAGGATTAGCCTTGTCTGCTCGCGCCACACTACCTAGAGGGTGAGCAGGGGTTATTCGAAGGAGCGAAGGAGTAGTTCCCTTGCCCTGACGTGGAGCTGAGGGTCCTTGCTTGTCACAAGTGCATACCAGTGCCAACCAGAGACCTCCGGTTCCAACAACGAATATAATGCAAAATGTTGCAATGCCACAGAAGACAAATCGTGAAATGAGGTGTGTCTAAGAAAGTGGCTGTGTGTAATAAAGGGATGGAGTTTGAAAATTATATAGAAAGTGTCTAAATTTAAGTGCCATAATTGGACCCACTGGTGCAAGAGCTAGGGCATCCAGCTGATGCAAAGTTGAACCCCTTCTTCTCTATTCAAACATAAGCTCCTGCATCAGTGAATTGCATATTACATGTTACAGTTGCATGCAACATAAACAATAGCTATTACACTTGAATGACTCTACATTATATAAGGAAAATAAAGGTAGGATACAATTACCACATGTATCCTTTAAGAAAAGAAAGAAAGAAAAAAGAAATTGCAAAATGGCAGTGCTTTTTTGAAACACAAAATTATCAACAGTGGAATAGTCAGCAATCTGTTGTACAGTAGATTCAATGTTGTGCGTGTCAGAATTTGTACTAGATCTACCCACATTGGAACTTTTAGGATGAATACAAACATTGCTCTTCTGAGAAGCACATTCAGTACCTTTGTAGTCAAACCATACATTATTATCTTCAGCTGTTTCAAAAAAATCATTCTTGTCTAGAGAGCTAAGGCATCAAGCTGAGACAAACTCCAACCGCTTCTGCTGTAGTCAAATCGAAGCTCCTGCATCAGTGAATTGCACATTATATGTTACAGTTCTATGTGACATACACAATAGCTATTAGACATGAATGAATACATTGTATAATGAAAAAACAAAGTCGTTTTTTTTCATTTTTATCGTCAGGTTGTGAGCAGAGGCTAAGTTTGAGTAAATTTGTGTGAAAGGGCTTCGTGAATAACAGGCAGGCAGAGAGGCGTGTGCACAAAGAATAGATGTGGTTTTTAAATGGGTGTTGGCTTTAGGCAAATTTAGGAAGTAAATCGCGTATTTGCATAGGCCATACATCACTGATTCCTGGTTAGAGTGGAGACGTAAGGGGCAATAATGAAGACAGAGTTCAAATGTCTGAGTATACTTAGAAAGTTAATATATCAAAGTGGTAGGATTGAAGTGTATTTTAAAAAAAATGAAGGAAAAAGCAAAAAAATATGAAAAAAATCCATTCAAGAATAACGTGAGTTTCTTACAAGTCTTGGAGATTGCAGTCCAGGAGTTCTTCAGCGGCTTGAGATGTGTAATGATCCAAGAGGCTATTGTTGCCATCATCTGAGAAAAGCGAAGCGATCCAATTCATATCCTCGAAGGGACAGTAATGTTCCTCGAATGTTGGAGCAGCAATTTGAATAGGGAGGCAATCTGCGATGTTGTGAAAGGTAGCACGTTGCAGGAGATCTTTCGTGGCTACGCAGAAATCCCATTCCGCTACGATACCTTTTTGCATTGCATTCGCCATTTCTCTACTGCCAGAACAATCAAGTTCATCGTTTTCAAGATAATGCATTACCTGATGGATATCGAGAGCGATTGTTGGGATGTTGGCAAGGCATAGATCCATTCACCAGTCAAATGGGCATGTTTTGCAATAAAACAATGGTTGTACGCATATTGCATAAGTGTAGATAAGATAAATATTATGTTGTAGCTGGTTCTGATAATAGATAGAGGCAGGTAGTCGAAAGGTTTTTCAGTTTTTTCACAGTATTGATGTAGCTTGGCATAGAGGTGTATTCTGTCGGACATAGTTGTTACCACAGAGAGCATAGCCATTTTTAGAAGTAGAATTAGTAGTAGGATCGCCGCAAAGAGAGCGAGAATTATGGGCACTGTTCCTGGTATTCCAGAGATGATCGATAGAAGTCTGGTATTAATAGAAGAACAGTTTGAAAACATGTTGGAAGGCCGTAGGAGACTGTGTTAAAAAAGTGTGCCGGACCTTGAGTGTGACGTATTGAAAATTGTGTAACAATTCACAAAGTGTAGTTGGCGGTTCATATTTAAAAGGGAGTGTATTTTATTTGAAGTTCGTGGTATCTGCAGTCGATACATTTCTTTTGCAGAATTGAGGGAGACTTCTGTTCTGAACAAAAGTGCTTTTAGTTTGGTTTGTTTCATGAAATCTGTTTTCAAGCTACGAATTGAAGGCCAAGTTGAAGTTTGGGAGTTACTTTATGTGGGTGGGAATAGACATTGCCACAGGAAGTTACTCTGTTAGAAAGAGCAAGGACATACGGTATGCCAGCTAACATTCCGTAGGAGCGCATGTTACTGAGAAGCAGACAACTGCTGTTAGAAAACTGTGTGAATGTTAGTCTGATTGAGGGAGTTGGCGTCCTTTTAAGAAAGGACGCAAGATTGGGGGCTGTAAGCTTAGAAGCGCTGTGTAGTTGGACATTCTTGGATAGTAATGAATGACTGCCATTGTGGTTGCACTATTCACATGTGAGAAAAACTTCTGTATGCTCTTTAAGACAGCGATATGTAAATGGGAGAAAACACTGCTTGCGAATAAACACGCTACCTTACATAATCACATTCAACATGACAAACAACATGTACACCTAGTAGACACAACATTACTACATACTGTGGGAAACATGGCTAGCCATGTATACAAAGCAAACATGGCATGGCTCCTCTGCCTCACAATGCAGAATGCGAGGAGAGATGGGAGCAAAATATGTGCGTAGGTGACAAGTACTTATCGGATTTGAAGACGGTCGCCCGCTCCATGTATCCAGCCATCTGTTCCCTAATGGAGCACACACTGCAATTATGACGAATCGTAGTCCTCCTCAACTATACCACAACTTCTTGTTCGGTTAGAACACATCGTCTTATTAAGTAATTTCGATTGGGCGTCGTCACTGTTTTTATCCACTATTGTCCTCTTCAAGTGCACGGTTCACCTACTGGAATAAGATAGGCCTTTACCAGTACACATAAGACTTTCTGCACTACAGTTTTGGTGACTTCCATCACCGATAGAACCACGGATCCCAGTTCTCCACTTTGCCTATTCATTATAAGCCAATATAATTGTGCATGAATACAGACTTCCTGAAGAAGGCTCACGCCGAACGCATTGAAATGGGAATGCACTTCTGTATTTTATAAATTATTTGAATTGTCTGTTATTTTTCATATATATTATACTATATGTATTGGATTTTTGTATGTACTAATTTATAAAAACACTTTCTATAACAAAAGATGATATAAAAAGTAATAAAATATTAGAATATATCAACACAATTATAGTGTGAGTTCAGTCATTACCTCCAAGTTTTCTCTCTCAAGTACAACAGGCACAAAACCCGATGCAATTTTGCTCTTTTTTACCCCAAGTGTTGTTTCCTTGCCAGGGCTCATCCCATAAGGCAGGGGCCCCTTTCTCACAAATACAACTCACCTAGCAGACACAACAATACTACATACTGTGGGAAACGTGGCTAGCCATGTATACAAAGCAAACATGGCATGGCACCTCTGCCTCACAATGCAGAATGCGAGGAGAGATGGGAGCAAAATATGTGCGAAGGTGACAAGTACTTATCGATTATTATAAGTATATAATGCAAAGTCTTGAGGGGATGTGCTGGACAGAGTTGAGTATGCAAAGCACAGACATGTACATGTCAACATACAATGATGGTCTATTGAGTGAAGTGGACAGTGGACGCATCCATGATAGTACAGTCAGTAGGGAAGATTACGGAATGGTAGCGTGTACGTGCCTCCTCCCCCACCCCCAAATGTTTAGGGTAGTGGGCTTGCTCGGCGTACGCAAGGCTAGCGTAGGAGTATGAAGAAGAGGCACGTTTCTCTGGGTGTGGTTTGCTTCCGGATTGGCAAACGTTTCTGCCAGGTCCGAGCAGCTTACACCGCCACGAGGCTGATGCTGTTAGCGAAGGTGGCTGCGTGTATGATGCTTTCAGCATGCTGGTATCTATACACCGTCATGGCCGCTGAAACGCATATATGCCCCACAGTTCACCTTTCAACACCACCGTATGTGAAAGAGGGCCCACCACGTGCCAGCGGAAGCTCTTGGGTGAGGTCTGCGAGCTTGGAAGGCTCCAGAGATAAACGGTGGCTACCGTGACACAGGCACACAGCGCCCAGCATGAGGCCCAGCACCAAGGAGTGCTCTGTGTACTACTAACACAGTAGTCTGACAGGTAGCAACATTGGAACAGTGTTTTGATACCATAGTGCGCAATGTTAGAACTGTATCTGAGAGTAGAGATGTAGGTACTCCCTTCGACCAGGTGTTGACTGTGGTTGCTAGACTACAGCACAGTACAGCAGGTCCAAACAATGAAACGGGGTCTTGATTCTATAATTGAGGATGTCTGAAGTTGAAGTCTATGATGATTTCGGTGTACCCCCTCCGATCAGTTGCAACAAGCTCTAGGTCCCAACAGTGGAACCGTGTCTTGTTTCCTCAATGGACGATGTTAGAACTGGATCTGAGAGTGGAGATGAAGGTACTCCCTTCGACTAGGTGCAAGAAACTCTAGGTCCCAACAGTGGAATGATGTCTTGATCCCTCAATGGACGATGTCCGATATTTCCCGTTTCTGGTTTTTCACAGAACTACCTCTGTTGAGGAGCATCAGACTCTGTGCTTCCATACTTAACTGCTGCACATGATTATTGGGCTTAGTTGACACTAGTCGGTGGAGTACATTGCGGTACAGCAGGTCTGAACAGTGAAACGGGTTCTTGATTCTATGATTGATGATGTCATAAGTTAAAGTCTGTCATGATTTCTGTGTACCCCCTCTGATCAGGTGCAACACACACTCCGTGCTTTCGAATCCAAAGGTACGTGGCTGTGAGGTGTTAATAACCACTGCCTCTAGCCTACACTGCGGTTAGCAGGGTCCATAATTCAGATTGAGTGGTGATTGTTTAATTACAGAATCCAGCAGTCAAGTAACTACAACGTATGTTGAAATATACACAATATTGTTTTATTAGAACCTTGGAATGTTGGGAGGTCCATTGAAAATGATGGAGTAGCTCCGGGCTTATAATGGCTGGTATAAACCTGGAGTTCCAACATTCTAATGTTTCTTTGTTCACTGCTCTGGCAGTGAACAAAGGCTTCAGGGACCTCAAGGGGATTCCAATGCCTTTTGCCCTCCCTTAAGGCTTTGTTTTATTTGTTAGAACATTCTACCCTCTAGTGGCAGAATGTTCTAATAGCCTTATAGCCCTTCGTAGCTGGGCTTTACCGGCTATTTAACTCTCTTTCCCTTGGCTTTGGCTCGGGCCTTTAACGCTGGAGAGGGCTTTTAATACGACAGGGTATAAGGCTATAGTATACTTGCTTGAAGAACTTTTTTTAGATGAGTTATAGGTTTAGTAAAATAACCAAATTCATCTTGCAAGTCCAAAGGAACAGTGAATAGTGTAGACTATGGACAGATAAAATCCCAATTCGGATTGCTTTGATTTATTTATTGTAGAGTTTTCTGTAATTTATGTTGTTGTATTTTGTGAAGAGGCAGTTAGAAAAAGTATTCATGATTGTGTGTGTGAGTACTGCCTTCAATTAACAATGCAGACAGTAGTGTTCATAATTCAGATCGACTCGCTATTGTAGATGACGCAGGCCTGTAAGAAGAGACATTGCTGTAGTGCGCTCTATCTGCACCACTCATATAAATTATCGAAGGCTCGGCACATGGTCTTTGTGGCTTCACGCATTGAAAACTGTGGAGCTCAAGTCAATTCCACGGGGCGGTGGGCCCTTGCTGAACGGTCTCTCTGGCCAACACTGCAGACGGCAGTGTTCACATTTGAGATTGAGTCGCTATTGTAGATGATGCAGTCCTGTAGGAAAAGACATTGCTTCAGTGCTCTCTGTCCGCACGACGCATATGCATCATTTCAGGATCTGCACACGCTTTTTATTTGCTTTGCATATGACAAACTGGGCAGCTCAAGTCAATGCTACGTGGCAGTGGGCGCTTGCTGAACACTCTCTCTGGCCTATACTGCAGACAGCAATGTTCACATTTGAGATTTAGTCGGTATTGTAGAAGACGCAGTTCTGTAGGAAAAGACATTGCTCCACTGCGCTCTGTCCGCACCATGCATACACATCAATGAAGGATCCGTTCACGCTTTTTTTTGCTTCATGTATTGCAAACTGTGGAGCTCAAGTCAATGCCACATGGCTGTGGGCCCTTGCTGACGGCTCACCTTGGCCTACACTGCAGACAGCAGTGTTCACACTTGAGATCGATTTGCTATCGTAGATGAGGTAGTCTTGTAGAAAAAAGACATTGCTCCAGTGAGTACTGTCTGCATCATGCGAACGTATTATTGCAGGCTCCGCACACTCTTTTTTGTTGTTTCACTTATGTTAAACTGGGCAGGTCAAGTAACTTACTGAGCTGTGGGTGCTTGCTGACCGCTCTCTGTGGTCTACACTGCAGACACCAGTGTTCACAATTCAGATTGAGTCGCTATTGCAGAAGATGCAGGGTTGATGGCAACAGATATTACTCCCAGTACGGCCCGCCTGCAGCACGCATCATTGCTGGCTGTGCACATGC
The DNA here is from genome assembly GCF_964263255.1 of Lissotriton vulgaris. NCBI lineage: Eukaryota > Metazoa > Chordata > Amphibia > Caudata > Salamandridae > Lissotriton > Lissotriton vulgaris. Next base: position 560,257,634 of record NC_141691.1, read on the forward strand.
TGAATGTTGTTGATGTAGCTTTGTGAGTGCTCTAGAACTGATGGAGCGTTTATGATATAATCTTTTTGTGTATTATTTCAGATCTATTGATTGTGTCTCAGTATACCACAAGTTGTGTTTCTTTTATGATAGAATTATTCCTGTATTATTACACATCTACTGTCCCTACCTTACTGCAGCACAAATTATTAATTCTGTTAATATTGAATCTATGTGTGTGATCCAATGATTACTGTTGTAGTTGATGCTAGCAGCAACCATTCCCTGAGGGCTCGTTTACACTCACCCCACACGCATCCAGCACAGACGTCACTGGATATGTGACCCTTGTAATAAAAAGAAGTTGAGCGCACGTGCCCATACCCACTTCCACTATCTATCTGTGTCCATGTGTTCATTCTCTATGCATGATACTGTCTCTGGGTCATACTATATTACGTTGTGCTGTGGACAGCGTATGCAACCATGTTACCACTGGTATTGTAGAAAATGTTGGTTATGTAACTTTTAGGTGTATGGCTATCACAGGTGGAAGGGTACTTTACAGATCATGAATATTGATGAAGATGATGGTTGCATGTTGTGTGTAGTTTAAGATACGTGTATATTGCAAAAAGTGTAGAAAAAAGCTCTCTAAGCAGAAGTGGTGTGTCTCCTGGGATGCAGTACAGATATTGACTAAAATGGGCGGTGTTCTCGAACTGTTACAATGGGAATGAACTAATGAAATGCTTTTTTTTATGGTCACATGGCAATCACGCACTCAGTGCACAATGAGACCGCACCCGATGTGATTTTGAGAAAATATATTTACTATAATATAAGTTTATTACAATTAGAAATATATAAATGTTTAAAATGTTTAATTATCGCTTGCTCTCATATACACTTTAAAGGTATTTAGATATAGTTTTGAGACAAAAAAAAATGAGGCAATGGCGTATGTGGCGTGGCACCGTACGTCTATGATGTAACATAGGGCGTGGCAGCGTGCATTCGTTGCATTCACAACGTGCAGCAGGCGTCACCCCATGTGTACATGACGTAACGCGTCACTTGGTAGTGCGCACCGGTCGCATACCACAGTAGCAGCTGGTGTGAACTCATACGTATATGTTGTTATGTGGGACACATTGCCACAAACCCGTCGGAAACGAAATACGCATCATTTTAATGTGGTTGATAGATTTTGCGTGCTGATCGAGCTTGGTAGACTACTGGTACGGGATTGTAGTTTTCTCAAAAAAAGAAAAAAAACTTATATACATATTTTTGGGGGAAGATATAAAAGTTTACATACTTTCTAAAGTTCAAAAAAAGGATAATAGAGTTGCAAAATATTAAAAAAGAATTAGAAAAAATATAGGTTTTATAAACATTAAAATATGAAATTAACATTTAAAAAACCTTAGAAATTCACTGAAAAAACCATAGGTTTAAGGGACGTTATAGTTAGTTGGACATTTGAACAGTTATAGTTATTTGAGCTAACTATAACTCGCGCACCCGCATTGCACTGCTGATGATGTCACATATTATATCACTCATGACATGGTCAGTGACATCACTAATGGCATCACTGATGACATCTCAAATGACATCACTGATGACATCATCCACATGATAATCTAATACACATACTGATGCGCTAATATAAACTTTGACACAGCCACTATAAAAAAAACACTAATAATTTTGAAACCATACACAAAAAAATGCCAGATACTACAGACCACCAACTATTTCCTAGCTTTATACACACATGCAGTGTCTTATACATACAGTTACTCATCAATACAGTATTATATTATGTACTCATACACCTATACATATAGCCACAGACTACCACTCATCCATAGAGTGACTCACACACCTAGTCTGTCATGCAAAGAATGAATTGCATACTCATTTACTCATGTATACAGTTATATATACCAACTGAGTTATTTATACACACACCACATCACTTACTTTTGCAGATACTAACTTATACTTAGGGCTCCATTAGGATGACGGGCGGACTTTGCCCGCCGTCATCCCATCGTAAATCGGGACCGCCCGGCTAAAGGGCGGGGGTCCCGACATTGGCATTAGGATGCGCCCGCCACACAGTGGCGGGCGCATTCCTCAAATTAACATTGTGGCGGGCGGTGCTCACTGCACCGCCCGCCACAATGTTAATAACAAATGCACGCATTTGCATAATCGAAGCGGCAGGCACCGCGCGGTGCCTGCCGCTGCGATTATGCAAATGCAGGTGGTACCACAGGTCCCTCCCGTGTGTCACCCCCCTTTGGCCGTCACTCTGGGGGCCCACAGGGGCCCCACAGAGTGAACACCACATGCCTTTCCGTGGCGGCATTGCCGCCATGAACAGGCATTGAAAAATGCCTTTTCTAATATGGCTGGCGGTGTCTGATAGACACCGCCACCATGTTATCCCTTTTCCGCCTCGGTCGCCTTGGGAATGCAGGGAAGTATGTCGGGCGGATTGCCTCCACCAGGGTGGCGGTGGCCACCACTACCCTGGCGGAGGAAATCCGCCCGACATCCTAATGGAGCCCTTAGTGTCTTAACATAAGGGGTACCTCTTAGAAGACATATATTGCTTTTGTCAAAGGAATAAATCCAGAAAATATTTTCATACAAAAGGATGCTATAGTTAGAAGCCAAGACTTGTAGATATTACAAAAACATTATTTTATTTTCCTTTTCTTTTGTCTTTTTTTATCATTTTACTTTTTTAAAGATTTATACATATGTGCATTTTATCATATAACATTACATGCAAAAATTCATAAATAGTCATTATACATTATATAGTTTTCAGACAGTGCAATTGAACAAAGTGCAATTAGAAAAAAGTTGTGCCCCTAACAATAATATATCTTACTAACATACATTCTTTCATACATACCAGTCATACAACTACATTCATAATTCTTTATAAAAGAACATGCAGACAAAACTCAATGGAATAGAACGATAACCCAAAGGTGCATATGGTGGTTCACTGTTGGTACACAAAATGGAGAATTCCACCAGTTTAAACGTTGATCTGTGTGGTATTGACCAATCTTTGATGCATTGTCCAGATCTTATTAGGATGTACGGCCTACGTACGTTTCGGTGATAAAATCACCTTCCTTAGGGCCAAGATGGTTATACAAAAAAAGACTTTTACAGACGACCAATATACAAGGTTAAAAAGAAGAAGAAGGGGCAATAGGTATTTTCTTTTCTGAAAGTAAAAGAAAAACAGCTATAAACATTTATTCATACTGTTGGTTTTACTTTTTTACTTGCAAAAATGTATTTACATTTGGCATTTTACAACATAGCATCCTATAAGTGCAATGGTCTGGTAAATCCATTTTTCATCATATATCTAATTTGCGAAGACTGCTATAGTATAAAGTATATAAAGAAATCTAATTGAAGACATGGAAGATATGAGGGAAAAGTGGGAAGCTGGCCTAGAAGGTGAAGCAAGAGAACACCCAGTGTGATCATAATGATAACAAGATTGTAGGAAAATGAAAGTGCTGAGGGCAGTCAGACATCAAGTTTCGATAACCTAGGTAGATAGATTATATCAGAAAGTGACATGTGCATTGGTTACCTATTTCAGGTCACAAAAGTGTACAGGAGAAAAAATGCGGGTCCACTGTTCCTGCTAAAGGTGGGGTGAAATCTGGAGAGGAAAGATTGAACTGGTAAGGTGATGTTATAGAGGGGGAAGGCACCTACAGAGAATATGCTAGGAGGCATTACCTGCTGTAGCAAATAGGACGACATTATAAATTATTCCATGTTTTGATTGTAGGCTGGATAATAAAGTATAATAGTTGGACAGGCGATGTACATTTGTGTTAAATCCTCATGTGGTTCTGCATAGAATAAAGTGCAAACACTATTGTAAAAATTTATATTTAAACTAAAATGGCAACTGTCATTTAGAGACACTATGCATAAGGGTGATGAATGTACCTGGTCTTGTAATATTGTACGTATAGTTGCCAGAAATTTGTTAGTGGGGTGTGTCCTCTCCACCTGTAAAATATGTTGAAAATACAGAAATAATGAATCACAGGGTTGCGGATAGAGATCTAAGTAATAACTATCTGCCTAATGGGTAATGGAGCGGAAACACAAGAGACCCGATAAATGTATAAAAGTGACTCGATGAATATGCAAATAACGCATAAGTAAGACCAACAAATGTTTGGGCTGCAGCGCAATTGTTATGTGGGCAGAGGATAAAGAACGGTAACAGACTGAAACATATATTAATGAGATGGCTTTGCTCAGATGTAAAGAAGAGTGGAGGGCGCTGTTTAAGGGAGAGACCGCCGCGCCGAACGGGAAGCAGATGGTAATATTGTTGCATCGCGGAAACAAGTCACTAAGCCTTTACACAAAACACCAGGGCATTGGGACGGTTGGAGCTATGTGCTAAGATACCGAGGGGGCAGGAAAGATGCCGTATGTGCAACAAACACTACGGAAATTACTTACTATCAGTGTTGAGTAAATCGCTGTAGCAGGGGGTCCCAAGACGTGTTCGCGCAGCATGCGAGTCAGCGAGAAAATAAAGACGCCGGGTTATATAAGCCGATTCCCATCAGCTACGATCTAATAATATGCAGCTGTGTGCCGAGTCTGAAGGAACGACATAGATGTAGGACTATAAACAAAGCCTAAGGTGTAACCCAACTGAGGCCGAGTGAGTGAGGACATAGGAGTAGGACTACTGAAAAACAAACACGGAAACACCAATTGTATGAGGTAATAATTTACAAAGATGGACATAAGTAAATATATATGGATAGTGAATGTTTAAGAGACCTGTTAAAAAGGGGATATAACGGTCGTGACAGAAATATAATAATGGTGCAAAGAATTATGAAAAAACACTAAGGATACTTAAAAAATATGAAAGCCAGTAGGTGATATTAATTTGTTTTTCTGGTTTCGAAGTTTTAAATCACGAAAGACGGGGACCTGCGATATTTGTAGAGGTCTGCAGTTATATAATCAGATAGCACGATAACCAGCTCAAAAAGAAATACGCTGTGCTATGATAGTAACGGTTGCAGAGATAAAGACCATTGTGGTAAAATGATGGGAGCAGTCACAAGGTCACTATCCAAGAGATCTCCTCATTGTGGCCATAACGTACTGTGTCCAGTTGGTATATCCAGAATGTCTTGCGTTTTTTCCTGACATTTGTAGGATCTTTACCTGATGGTACATGGATACGTTCTAGGATCTGCCATCTCATGTCTTTTTCAGTATGCCCATATTGCAGAAAATGTGATACCATCGGAGCATTGGTTTTCTGTGTTCTTATGGCAGACTTGTATTCTGAGAATCTCGTCCGAAATTCCCTGGATGTTTCACCAATGTACCCTAACTGACAAGGGCACATGATAAGGTATATTACATTTGATGTTTTGCAATTGGTCATTTCTCTCAGATTTCCTTTTTTTTGGCCATATGTCCATTTTTCTCCTGGAATTATTTGGTCACATGCGTGGCTGCTGCCACATTTGTGGTTTCCTTTAGGTAACGGGTTCCCATCGATAGTGCTCTGTCGTATTGGGTCTTGGTTTTTCCATCTGCTGTGGACCAGTTTATCCCTTAAATTCTGATTGCGTCTAAATGCTATGATAGGTTTACTTAGTTCTCCTTCTTGTTCATTAGTGTTAAGTATCTTCCAATTGCTGTTGATAACTTTTCTGATCTTGTTATTGATGGTTGAATGATTTAGAATGCAGACAAGTTTTTGGTTCATGGGTTTTGCTGTTGCATGAAGCAAGGCATCTCTATTATAGTACTTCGCTCTTTTCATCGAATTTCGTACCAGTCTCTTGGGATACCCTCGCGCAAGTAGGCGTTCTGTTAGCATGCTTGCATGTGTCGTGAAATCTTTCATGGTAGTGCAATTTCTTTTTATCCTCAAAAATTCTCCAAATGGGATGGAGTCTTTTTGACAGCTTGGATGAAAGCTACTGTGTTCAAGGATGGTGTTTTTGGCTGTCGGTTTTCTGTATAAGTCAACAGTTAGTTCTCCTTCTGTATGCCGTATCCATATGTCAAGAAATTCAACCTTATCAGGTGAATAGTTACAGGTAAATTTGAGGTTTCTGTCAGCAAAATTAAGCCATTCCATAAATTCTTCAAGCATGTCCTCTGTGCCAGTCCAAATGAAGAAAACATCATCAATAAATCTGTGCCATCTGGAGATGTTTTCATAAAATGGTGCGATTTCATTGAAGATGTTTTTAAGTTCAAATTCTCCCATATATATGTTGGCTATGCTGGGGGCACAAGAGGCCCCCATGCTAACTCTTTTGATCTGGTGGTATAGATCCTCTTTGAACTCAAAAAAGTTGTTCTGAAGGACTAATCTGAGGCATTCCAGTATGAACATGTTAGGTCTGGATCCTGGTGCTCTGGCTAGGAGTGCTGCCACCGACTCTATAGCTTTGTCCTGAGGTATGTTGGTGTATAAGGATTCAATGTCACATGTGACTTATAAGTGTCTTATACAATCACTGATACAAGCAGACAGTCATTTATACACCCACTCTTCATATAACTGCTGCCTGCTTTACCATTAAAGGCTGAGTACAAACATCGCGTGAGTGTCTTCATTATACGAGCAACTTTGTTTTGAAAGTTAAGTGGCTTGCTCTGGCCACGCAGACACCCCACTGCTTCTGAGCGAGTCCTTGCGCTCTTGAATATGGAGTGCATTTAAGGAGCGAAGTTGCCGGTTGAGCATGGCTCAAATCAAGCAATGTCCAGAACAGCAACCTGATGGAATTTTAAAGAATGGAGGGAGTAATGACAGCTGCACCACTATGGATATATTGTTTTCTGCTACATGAACCAGAATACACTGCGCCCAGGTGGCGGGACTATTCCAGAAACATCGAGAGTGCGTTTTAAAAGCCTGCGCAGCTGTCTTTCCACCAAAAGCAATTGCCAGTGATCAAGGGGACTATCCAGAAACGCGTATGGCGTATATGGCAGAGATTGTGCTGGAAGGTCCCGACTGTTGGAACTGCTGCCTGCTTTACCATTAAAGGCTGAGTACAAACATTGCGTGGGTGTCTTCACTATACGAGCAACTTTGTTTTGGATGTTAAGTGGCTTGCTCTGACCACAAAGACATCCCACTGCTCCTGAGTGGGTCCTTGCGCTCTAGAATATGGAGTGCATTTAAGCAACGAAGTTGCCAGTTTAGCGTGGCACAAATTAAGCGGCACATCAGCAATGTCCAGAACAGCAACCTGATGGAATTTTAAAGAATGAAGGGAGTAATGACAGCTACACCACTATGGATATATTGTTTTCTACTACATGAACCAGGATGCACAGCACCCAGGTGGCGGGACTATTCCAGAAAGATCGAGAGTGCGATTTAAAAGCCTGCGCAGCTGTCTTTCCACCAAAAGCAATTGCCAGTGATCAAGGGGACTATCCAGAAACACGTATGGTGTATATGGCAGAGATTGTGCTGGAAGGTCACGACTGTTGGAACTGCTGCCTGCTTTACCATTAAAGGCTGAGTACAAACATTGCATGGGTGTCTTCACTATACGAGCAACTTTCTTTTGGATGTTAAGTGGCTTGCTCTGGCCACGAAGACACCCCACTGCTCCTGAGCGAGTCCTTGCGCTCTTGAATTTGGAGTGCATTTAAGGAGCGAAGTTGCCGCTTTAGCGTGGCACAAATCAAGCGGCATATCAGCAATGTCCAGAACAGCAACCTGATAGAATTTTAAAGAATGGAGGGAGTAATGACAGCTGCACCACTATGGATATATTGTTTTCTACTACATGAACCAGGATGCACTGCACCCAGGTGGGCGAGACTATTCCAGAAACATTGCAAGTGCGATTTAAAAGCCTGCGCAGCTGTATTTCCACCAAAAGCCATTGCCAGTGATCATGGGGACTATCCAGAAACGCGTATGGGTATATGGCAGAGATTGTGCTAGAAGGTCACGACTGTTGGAACTGCTGCCTGCTTTACCGTTAAAGGCTGAGTACAAACATTGTATGGGTGTCTTCACTATACGAGCAACTTTGTTTTGGACATATATTTTTATATATAGGTAGTTATATTTAGGATAATTTTCAATGCAAAATCTCAACATTCTATTGTGAATAACTTTAGCGCCGGTTGAGGAATCTGCCTGAAAATGTCCTCAAATTTGCCTCGCGGCGCTCCGGTCCTTCCCTGGAAGTTTGGGGGGGATTTGTCAAGCGGGGGCCGAGATAAAAGGGGGGTCCCAAAACGTGTTTTCCCAATGTTAATTTCCATAGGGCGGTCGACCTCACTTTTAGCCCGAACGGCTGAATGGATTTCCACCAAACTTGGCAAAATTGTATGGACTGGTAGCCCGATGTGCCTTTGCTATGTCTCAAGATGTGTGCTCCAGTGGTTTTTGAGTAATTTAGGTTAAAAAAAATATATATATCTATGCTACGCGACTTGCGCGCGGAAAGCTGATTGACTCTCGGGTGTCTGTAAACATTCGAAACAGTCCGGAGCGGCCGCCATCTTGTGTCTCAGTAAGATCGAGACACAAGAGGTGGCAAAAACAAAGGGGGAAATGACCATAAGGGGGCAGAGTAGACCCCCCCTGACCCCCTAGGTTTGATGTGGGGGCCATAAAAGGGCCCCGCGGGGCAAAAAGAAAAATTTAAAAAAAAGTTGATTTTTGCGGGGGGAGTGCCCGGTACGCGCACCGGGGAGCGGACCGGGGATGCGTACCATGAGGAAAAAAGAATGACGCCTTTAAAAATGAAGCCTTTTTTAATAAATTGGAGGTAGATCTAAAAAGCACTTTTTTTATTCTTTTTGTTGTTTTATATTTTTCTTATTGTTTTTTGAACATTTTTTTCTTTTTTTGGCTTTTCTGAACAGTTGAATATTTATTTTTTTATTTTTTATGGGGAGAAACAAAAAAAAAGGTAATTGAAAATGGCTCAACTGGAGCACAAAAAAAACAGGAAAATTATGGTTTGTGGTGATCCATACCAACAGTGATTAGTGTAATGCTTTTTTCACCATAACTAATGGTTTTGTTACAATAAATATAAACAATTTTGTATCCCCCAAACTTTGGTTGTACATTTGGAATCACCTCACTTGCTTCTGGACCCGATGGAGTGGGTTCTTTAGTTGTAGAGGTTCTGGATGATGATTGGGGTAGGTTACTGCAGATTTCCCTCACCTCTGCTGCAGAATAGTTATTAGGGTGTAAACGCTGCATGTGTCGTATCATAGTATGATTCCCAAAGGAATATTTTTTAGCAGGGTTCCCTCTGGATAGCACAGCTTTACAGATGAGACAAGTCACCTTTGCAGCGTTTACTTTTTTAAAACCCCTTGGGATTTTGAAAAAACTCCCATATGAAGTGCTCTCTTGGTTTGTATGGGGGATTGTCTTCATGCAGGAACTGCCTTGTCCCTTCCTCCTCTTCCTCCTCCTCCTCCTCTTCTTCTTGACCACCAATGTGATCTTCTGGTGGTCCTTGTGGTGGTGGTGGTGATGGTGGTGGGGCAGATGCTCCAGCTGCTGATAGTACTGTAGCCATATCTGTAAGAAAAAAGCAGGTCTTCCTCACTCAAATAATAAAGTGAGAATGAGGAAAAAAGGTGGGGGCTTTCATCATTTGGAAAACAAAACTGTTCTGAACCACTGAAAAGTGTTATTTTCAGGTCACATGAGCCGGGCTTTCATCATTTGGAAACCAAAACTGTTTTGAACCAATGAAAAGTGTTATTTTCAGGTCACATGACCCGACGCGCTTACGCTACGCGCCCCGGTGCGCGCCCGGGGGCGCGTACCATGGCCCGCCTGGCGGCGCTTACGTAGCGCGTTCGTATGCGCGTGGGTGCTTCCGGGTGCACTTGCGCCGTGCGTATCATGCGGACGCGGCTACGCGAAATGTCATGATGATGTTTTCGTTCACGGCATTAGCGCTAACAGGACGCTCCCCGGTACGCGCACCGGGGCACGCCGTAGCAATGCGCTCACCGGTGAGCGCATCGGTACGTGCCCCGGGAGCGCTCCGGTTCAGAAAAGGGGGTGGTGATGAACAGAGTGTCTGAATTAAGCAGACCACTCTTACCCAGTCCAAAGATCAGGGCTTGATCCATCACCGTTATTTAGCTCACTGCACCATCCCAGCTCAGAACCTGGCTATATGCAAATTAGTCTGTCCCTGGCCCAGTGCATCATGGGAACAGGGCAGACTAAACTACCAAGCCAATTCTTCACCAGAAAGGAGACAAACTTCCGGGGACCGGTTTCTGGCATTTCAGCCGTCGTCGGCCCGGCTTGCTTGAATCCTGATGGTGCAGTGAGCAAGGGACTCATGTCTGAGTATACCCTGCCACACCTATAGTGGCCAAAAACTATTCAGAAAAGGGGGTGGTGATGAACAGAGTGTCTGAATTAAGCAGACCACTCTTACCCAGTCCAAAGATCAGGGCTTGATCCATCACCATTATGTAGCTCACTGCACCATCCCAGCTCAGAACCTGGCTATATGCAAATTAGTCTGTCCCTGGCACAGTGCATCATAGGAACAGGGCAGACTAAACTACCAAGCCAATTCTTCACCAGAAAGGAGACAAGCTTCCGGGGACCAGTTTCTGGCATTTCAGCCGTCGTCGGCCCGGCTTGCTTGAATCCTGATGGTGCAGTGAGCAAGGGACTCATGTCTGAGTATACCCTGCCACACCTATAGTGGCCAAAAACGATTCAGAAAAGGGGGTGGTGATGAACAGAGTGTCTGAATTAAGCAGACCACTCTTACCCAGTCCAAAGATCAGGGCTTGATCCATCACCGTTATTTAGCTCACTGCACCATCCCAGCTCAGAACCTGGCTATATGCAAATTAGTCTGTCCCTGGCCCAGTGCATCCTGGGAACAGGGCAGACTAATCTACCAAGCCAATTCTTCACCAGAAAGGAGACAAGCTTCCGGGGACCGGTTTTTGGCATTTCAGCCGTCGTCGGCCCGGCTTGCTTGAATCCTGATGGTGCAGTGAGCAAGGGACTCATGTCTGAGTATACCCTGCCACACCTATGGTGGCCAAAAACGATTCAGAAAAGGGGGTGGTGATGAACAGAGTGTCTGAATTAAGCAGACCACTCTTACCCAGTCCAAAGATCAGGGCTTGATCCATCACCGTTATTTAGCTCACTGCACCATCCCAGCTCAGAACCTGGCTATATGCAAATTAGTCTGTCCCTGGCCTAGTGCATCATGGGAACAGGGCAGACTAAACTACCAAGCCAATTCTTCACCAGAAAGGAGACAAGCTTCCGGGGACCGGTTTCTGGCATTTCAGCCGTCGTCGGTACGTGCCCCGGGAGCGCTCCGGGGCAAACAAATAAAAAAAAACATAAAAAAATAGCATTACATAATTATAAAATATAAAATTCATCATAAAAAATATTACATACCTATAGAGATTTGCTATTGAAAAAACCTATGAAATTCACTGAAAAAAACAGGTTTCACACCAGTTATAGTTAGGAATTAGCATTTTAAAAACCTATTAAATTCACTGAAAAAACCATAGGTTTCACACCAGTTATAGTTAGCCGGAAATTTTACTCGCATAAAACCTTTGAAATCCCAACGTTATAGTTAGTTGGAGTCACTATAACGTGCGCGCTTGCAATGCACTGCTGATGACGTCACATATTACATCACTCATGACATGGTCAGTGACATCACTCATGACAACACTGATGACACCATCCAGTGAATGTGTGTCTTTCAGTAAAATAAATGTTTTACATATGTATTTGTAAAGGTCGATGGAAGAATACATTTTTAAATAAGTGTCTAAATGGATGTTTTTAAAAAAAAAAATTGATTGGTTAACTGGCTTATTAAGTGTATCTTAGTGAATACATGTATTAGCGAGTAATGTTTAAATATTTAAATATATGTATCAGTGTTTCACTTTGTGTATAAGTGGCTGCATGGGTTGGTGAGTAGTTGTGTGAAACCTATGGTTTTTTCAGTGAATATATATATATATATATATATATATATATATATATATATATATATATATGTATATGTATATATATATATATATATATATTACCTACTGGCGTTCGCCAGTAGGTAGTTATAGTTAGGATTTTTTTCAATGTTAAATCTGAAAATTCTATTTGGAATAACTTTGGCGCCGGTTGACGAATCTGCCTGAAAATTTCCTCAAAATGGCCTCGCGGCATTCCGGTCCTTCCCTGAAAGTTTGGGGGGGATTCGTCAAGCGGGGGCCGAGATAAAAGGGGGGTCCCAAAACGCGTTTTCCCCATGTTAATTTCCATAGGGCGGTCGATTTCACTTTTAGCCCGAACGGCTGAATGGATTTCCACCAAACTTGGCAAAATTGTAGGGACTGGTAGCCCGATGTGCCTTTGCTATGTCTCAAGATATGTGCTCCAGTGGATTTTGAGTAATTAAGGTTCAAAAAAATATATATATCTATAGCCGCGCTCCGGTACGCGCACCGGTACGCGCACCGGGCGCTTACCGCGACTTGCGCGCAGAAAGCTGATTGGCTCTGGGGTGTCTGTAAACATTCTAAACAGTCCGGAGCGGCCGCCATCTTGTGTCTCGGTAGGATCGAGACACGAGAGGTGGCCAAAACAAAGAGGGAAATGACCATAAGGGGGCAGAGTAGACCCCCCTTGACCCCCTAGGTTTGATGTGGGGGCCATAAAAGGGCCCCGCAGAGCAAAAAAAAAATAAAAAAAATTTTTGATTTTCGCGGGGTGCGCGCCCGGTACGCGCACCGGTACGCGCACCGGTAAGCGTACCGGGGAGCGTACCATGGGGAAAAAGAATGACAGTTTTAAAAGTAGCTGTTTAAAAAAAAAATGTTTTGTTGTTTTTTTTATACATACACATACATATATATATAAATGCATATGCATATATATATATATATGCATATATGTGTATATGTGTGCGTGTAGAGAGAGGTAGAGAGGTAGAGATGTAGAGGTAGAGAGGTAGAGAGGTAGCGGTAGAGAGGTAGAGATTAGTAGAGAGAGAAGAAGAGAGAGGTAGAGAGGTAGAGAGTAGAGAGTGAGTAATAGAGAGTAGAGAGTGAGTAGTAGAGAGTAGTAGAGAGTAGTAGAGAGAGTAGCAGAGAGTGAGTAGTAGAGAGTAGTAGAGTGAATAGTAGAGTGAGTAGTAGAGAGTAGTAGAGAGTGAGTAGTAGAGAGTGAGTAGTAGACAGTAGTAGAGAGTAAGTAGTAGAGTGAGTAGTAGAGAGCAGTAGAAAGTGAGTAGTAGAGAGTAGTAAAGAGTGAGTAGTAGAGAGTGAGTAGTAGAGAGTGAGTAGTAGAGAGTAGTAGAGAATGAGTAGCAGAGAGAATAGTAGTGAGTAGTAGAGAGTGAGTAGTAGAGTGAGTAGTAGAGACTAGTAGAGAGAGAGTAGTAGAGAGTGAGTAGTAGACAGTAGTAGAGAGTGAGAAGTAGAGAGTGAGTAGTAGAGAGCAGTAGTGAGTAGTAAAGAGTGAGTAGTAGAGAGAGAGTAGTAGAGAGTGAGTAGTAGAGAGTAGTAGATAGTGAGTAGTAGGGAGTAGTGAGTAGCGAGTAGTAGGGAGTGAGTAGTAGAGAGAGAGTAGTAGAGAGTAGTAGAGTAGTAGAGAATGAGTAGTAGACAGTGAGTATTTGAGAGTAGTGGAGTAGGAGAGAGTAAGTAGTAGAGAGTAGTGGAGAATATTCCAAAGTTTGGCACAGCACCACTTTCACAATGAGTCCAATCAAATCATATCACTTAGAGTCCTTATTGAAGCGCTGAATCTTGGTGTATATTCAAATGCTTTTATTTTCCTTAAGTTTATGTACCACAGCCAGCCGAAAGGTTTCGTTCTGTACAACAGAACTTCTTCAGGGCGTTCTTATTTCCTTCAAGTTATGTCGGTATCCAGTTGTCATATAACTAGATATTTCTTCCAAATGTTAGACGAGACATAAGTATATTCTTATTCAAAGTGACTAGGTATCAATTTTACCCACACAATTCGGGCAGACTTGAGTAATTTATAGCATCCTCAAAGTCAGTCTTTCAAAAATTCCAAAGTATAGGACATGATAATCCAAATCCAAATGTTTCTCAAGAAAAGTAATTTACAATCGTTCGGAATATCGGTGTTTGGGCAGATATGATCCAGGGACCCCCAGTATGCAAGGGGAATTAGTCCCCCCTCTACAAACGCGCCAGTGGCCTGCATTGCAGAGAGGTGTAACAAGGGTGTGGCCTCATTACACTTCTCTGCAATGCAGCTCCCTCGCGCATACTGGAGGCTCCTGGTGGACCAGTTGACCCCAGGGACCCCCAGTATGCAAGGGGAATTAGTTCCCCCTCTGCAAACGCGGCAGTGGGCTGCGTTGCAGAGAGGTGTAACAAGGGGCATAGTCTCATTACACCTCTGCAATGCAGCCCCTGGCGCATACTGGAGGTTCCAGGTGGACTAATTGGCCCCCAGGGGCCCCCAGTATGCAAGGGGAATTAGTTCCCCCTCTTCAAACATGCACGGGGGCTGCGTTGCAGAGAGGTGTAAAAAGGGTTGTGGCTTCATTACACCTCTCTGCAATGCAGTCCCCTGGCGCATACTGGAGATTCCTGGTGGGCTTTCAGGTCTTATATAGTTAGGAATTAGCATTAAAAAAACCTTTGAAATTCACTGAAAAAACCATAGGTTTCACACCAGTTATAGTTAGGAATTAGCATTTAAAAAACCTTTGAAATTCACTGAAAAAACCATAGGTTTCACACCAGTTATAGTTAGGAATTAGCATTTAAAAAACCTATTAAATTCACTGACAAAACCATAGATTTCACACCATTTATAGTTAGCTGGAAATTTTACTGACATAAAACCATTGAAATTCCCACGTTATAGTTAGTTGGACTCACTATAACTTGCGCGCCTGTAATGCACTGCTGATGACGTCACATATTACATCACTCATGACATGGTCAGTGACATCACTCATGACATCACTGATGACACCATCCTTGTGACAGAGTGACAGACCTAATTTCAGTGTAATGTAACGCTTGAAACACATATTCAAAAATAGAAACAAACATTTTCAAAAAAATGGAGATACCCAAACCAGTAACAACAACCAATTCAGTAATTCCACCATCTATATACACATCCACTCATTCACCAACAGTTCTATATAGTCACTCATATATATACTCACTCATCATATGTAGTGATACACCTATACATCCTGTTACACATCAGCAGTCATCCAAAAGTTACTCACACACATACTCACACATGCAAATAAACTATTGAACATCCATTTATTTGCATATACATTTATACACACACTACCACCTTACTTCTAAGGAAACTTACCCATACTTACTCTCTTAAACAATCACTTATAGAAACACATACTTATTTAAACAGGAACTCCTACAATCTCTCACTATATATACTATACTCACTTATATACATCAATACTCACATATACTAGATTAAAACATATGTCGTTACTAATGAAGACACTAGTGAGACAGTCATTCACTCACTAACACACACATATACACACTCATCCACCCATACAGTCCTGCACATATGCTGTCTTCAAAACACATACAAACAGTGAGTCAGTCACCAACCCCTGCAGCCACTTATACACAAAGAGAAACATTGATACAAACATTTAAATATTTAAACAATACTCGCTAATATATGTATTCACTAAGATACACGTAATAAGCCAGTTACCCAACCAATTTTTTTTTTAAAAAAACATCCATTTACACACTTATTTAAACATTTATTCTTCCATCGACCTTTACAAATACATATATAAAACAAATTTATTTTTCAGAAAGACACACATTCACTGGATGGTGTCATCAGTGATGTCATGAGTGATGTCACTGACCATGTCATGAGTGATGTAATATGTGACGTCATCAGCAGTGCATTACAGGCGCGCAAGTTATAGTGAGTCCAACTAACTATAACGTGGGAATTTCAATGGTTTTATGTCAGTAAAATTTCCAGCTAACTATAAATGGTGTGAAATCTATGGTTTTGTCAGTGAATTTAATAGGTTTTTTAAATGCTAATTCCTAACTATAACTGGTGTGAAACCTATGGTTTTTTCAGTGAATATATATATATATATATATATATATATATATATATATATATATATATATATATATATATATATATATATATATATATATATATATATATATATATATATATATATATATATATATATATCCGTTAAAAGTTCTGTGGCCATGTATAATAAGGAGGCCGGTCTTTCATATGATTTTGAACATATAGTTATAAGAAAATTAGCACTTGCACTTTACAATGTTGTCAATTTGTTAAAGAAGGCTTTCACATATATTTTTATATACGTATGTATATTTTTATCTCATCGACCTTTGGAACAATGATTAATATAGATGAATTCATCAGAAAAAAAGATGATCTACATACAATAATATAGAGGGATGTAATGTGATTATAGTACCCAAAAATATTTCGGTATGTTCTGATCTAAATTATCACTTTTTTTAGAAATAGTATTTAATTATATGCGTTTCAAATAGGATGCCTGCTGCTAGGTTGAATAATGTCGCACCTGCCAGAGGAATCATTGGATCATTATATCATTTCTATAGGCACTTGCTGTAAGAAACAAGAAAGAACTTAAAATATCTAAGGGGCCAATTATGATGTCATTGGGAAAGGTTCTGGATGCAAATCAATAATGCAGAATCCGATTCGGAACCCTTGTTTCCTACCGAATCGTACAGATTTCCCAACAACTGATTACGATGCCCAGAAGCTGTTCGAGCAGGTCGAATCAGTTCCGAAAGACAACCAGACAGCCCGAGTCTACCAGAGCTGTGTCATAATTTGTACAGCTCTATGGACACGGTTTCGGGATGAATGATTATGATGACAGACTCGAAAAACCATTTCGATTCAGTTTGCTGAGACAAAATATCTGCCGGAATCTGTCTTTGGGGGCCCGTTACAGGCCCCCTTTTTACTGAGATGTACAAATGTAGCCTTTGGGGGGTACTTACGGGACCCCTCTTCCCAACCATGCCCAATGTGGCAGGCACCATGGGGTGCCCGCCACAGGGAGCCAGATTTTCTCCAACCACCCATTTTTCAATGTGAGCCTGTGCTCTCGTTCGGTAAAGAGGCTCCCATTGAAGTCAATGCGAGTCCGACTGATGTTGGGGAGCATCGTATTCGGCCGTCCAGACTCACAGGACCTGATTAATTTGGAAACTATTCCAAAACCTGCTTTGTTCCGGACAGTTTTCTAACAACATCATAATCGGGCCCTATGTGTATAATATTGATTTTAAATACTATGTTTTTTAATCTTCTATTATGCACTATTAAACACATCAAATTACATGTACATATATGAAACCTCATCTCCCGCCATTGGATCTTCAAATTTGGACTGCAAGGCGGGAGCTGATGTTCTATATATATATAGAATATATATATATATATATAGAAAATATATATATATATATATATATTCACTGAAAAAACCATAGGTTATAGACCATATATAGTTAGGGTTTAGCATTTACAAAACCTTATTTTACTCGCACAAAACCATTGAAATTCGCATATATAGTTAGTTGCACTAACTATATATCGCGCACCCGCAATCCACTGCTGATGATGTCACATATTACATCATTCATGACATGGTCAGTGACATCACTGATGACATCACTGATGACATCTCAAATGACATCACTGATGACATCACTGTTAACAACTCAAATGACATCAATGATCACATCACTGATGACCTTATTCATGTGATAATACGATGAACCTCTTCAGACTCTAATATAACCTTAGATACACTCAGTGTAAACAGACACTCACAGACTGTCACTCATCCATTCCGTACATTGTTTGTCCTCCATCTTATGTCTTAATTCTACCAATACACAAAATGGAGGACTCCCGTAAAGCTGCCGGTTCACGTACCGGGGAGCGCACCAGTAAGCGCTCGATAAAAAAAGGTGGGAAAGTAATTTACAGAAAAACCATTACAGACACTTTCATCAAATATAGAATAACCCCTAATACATAGCAGTCCCTACCATTTCCCCAAATTTGATGGAATTTCATTGTGAAAATTATGCTGTAAGCATGATTAAATATCCTGAGGTAAATTACCTAACCAAAACACTTATGAAGTTTTAGAATTGACAACCAATCAAAATGCTACTTTCAATATCTTCTATTATTTCATGACATTTGATTGGTTATGTACCTGAATATATATAAAGAAAGAGAGAGAAACACAGCCATTTTGACTACTACCTCTTGAAGTACATATCAAGTACATTTCAACTGATAACTTGAAGTTCTATTTGAAAGGTAAGATGTTATTTTAAAAACTGAAGTATGTTCTGTACTGTAAGCTAATTAGGAAAACATTTTCTGATAGTTATATACTATCCCTCTGTAATACTTATAGAATAAAATAGACTTCTCTGTTTTAGTTATGGATGGAGTTAGACTTGTCTTGTATAATTAAGAATTGACTTAGAGTTAATTTCATAATTTTTTTCATATTTCTACTTCCAGTTTGATACCATACACTGCCCAACGAAAACATCACTGTTTAAAAAACCAAACTACCTGTCTGTATTTAAACCCAACAGTGCCCTATCTGTACTGATATATTTTTTGAAATTCATTTTACAGCATAGAAATGGAAGGAGAGCAGAAAAATAACGTGGAAATTGCAGAATGCAACCAAGACAAAGAAAATGATTCAGAATTCTTTGATCAATCAATGGACATAGAACTTCTGCAATGTGTTGAAGCTGTGGATTTGTTAATTGAAAATGAGTCAAAATATGACCAAGAATTATTAGAAGTTCTTTTTAATTTTGAAAATAAATCAGAATAATAAATTTATATATAATAATTCAAAAATTGTTTGAGACATTATTCATTTTTATATGTATTTTTTAAACTAGTAGCAAATTGATTATAATGTAAAATCAGACTTTAAATATACTGTGCAACTTTAAGTTTGCTCATAGTTACTTCCTTTCTTCCACTATATCATCTCCAATGTGTATTTAACATCTCTTTATCATCTCCTGCCTCCATGGTGTTTCTGCTTTCCTGACAGACTACGCTATGAATTCCATATACCACAATAACTTCTGAAACAACCTGCAAGATATCTACAAAGGAAACAATGTATTTTTATTTTTAGACTCTGCATTGGTACCTACATGTTGGTACTTAAATAAAATAAATAAAAAAAAATAAAAATAACAATCAATAAACATACAATATTTAAACATTCTTTCATCCTATTTTCCCAATATTACACTTCCCGGACCGCTTCCCGGTGCGCGTACCGAGCGCACCCCCCGCAAAAAAAACCATATAAAAATGATTATTTTTTAACCCCGCGAGGCCCTTTTAAAGCCCCCTCATCAAACCTAGGGGGTCAGGGAGGATGTACTCTGCCCCCTTATGCTCATTTCCCACTTTATTTTGGCCACCTCTTGTGTCTCGATCTTACCGAGACACAAGATGGTGGCCGCTCCGGACTGTTTAGAATGTTTACAGACACCCGAGAGCCAATCAGCTTCGCTTCGCGAAGTTCCGTTACGCGTCAGGTACGCGAACCGGAGCGCTAACCGGAGCGCTGTCACAGATATATCTGTTTTTTAAAACGGTAATTTCTCAAAATCCACTAGAGCACATATATTGAGACATAGCAAAGGCACGTCGGGCAAACCATATCTACAATTTTGCCAAGTTTCGTGTAAATCCATTCAGCCGTTCGAGCTAAAAGTGAGTCCAACCGCCCTATGGAAAACTCAATGTTAAAAACGCGTTTTGGGACCCCCTTTTTTCTTGGCCCCCCCTTGGCAAAACCCCCCCGAATTTTTAGGGGCTGCTCAGAAACAAAATGTGCCATTTTCCTGATAATTTCAGCCAATTCTGTCCACAAACGCCAAAGTTATTCGACATAGAATTTTCAAAAATCCCATAGGAAAAAAATCCTAACTATATATACCTACTGGCGACCACCAGTAGGTAATATATATATATATATATATATATATATATATATATATATATATATATATATATATATATATATATTCACTGAAAAAACCATAGGTTTCACACCAGTTATAGTTAGCTGGAAATTTTACTGATATAAAACCATTGAAATTCCCACGTTATAGTTAGTCGGACTCACTATAACTTGCGCGTGCAATGCACTGCTGATGACATCACATATTACATCACTCATGACATGGTCAGTGACATCACTCATGACATCACTGATGACACCATCCTTGTGACACAGTGACAGACCTCCTCTCAGTGTAAAGTAACCCTTGAGACACATATTCAAAAATAGAAACTGAAATTGTAAAAAAATGGACATACCTATATCAGTTACAACAAGCAATTCTGTACTTCCACTATCTATATACTCATCCACTCATTCACCAACAGTTCTATATAGTCACTCATACATATACTCACTCATCATATGAAGAGATACACCTATACATCCTGTTACACACCGACATTCATCCAAAAGTTACTCACACACATATTCACACGTGCAAATAAACTATTGAACAACCATTTATTTGAATATAGAGTTATACACACACTTCCACCTTACTTCTATTGAAAATTACACATATTTATTCTCTTAAACAATCACTTATAGAAACACATACTTATTTAAACAGGAAATCTTACAATCTCTTACTCTCACATATACTCACTTATATACATCAATATTCATATATACTAGATTAAAACATATGTAGTTACTGATAAAGACACTAGTGAGACAGTCATTCACTCACTAACAAACACATATATACACTCATCCACCCATACAGTCCTGTACATATGCTGTCTTCAAAACACATACAAACAAAGAGTCAGTCACTCATGCATCTATGTGCTAAGTAATACCTCCACCAAACCATATAGACACTCATACTGATACTAATAAAAATATCAAATAACCCATATACATACGCATGTAGCTACTTATCAGCACATGTAGCCACTTATACACAAAGTGAAACACTAATATATGTATTTAAATATTTAAACATAACTCACTAATATTTATTTTTCAGAAAGACACATATTCACTGGATGGTGTCATCAGTGATGTCATGAGTGATGTCACTGACCATGTCATGAGTGATGTAATATGTGATGTCATCAGCAGTGCATTGCACGCGCAAGTTATAGTGAGTCCGACTAACTATAACGTGGGAATTTCAATGGTTTTATATCAGTAAAATTTCCAGCTAACTATAACTGGTGTGAAACCTATGGTTTTTTCAGTGAATTTAATAGGTTTTTTAAATGCTAATTCCTAACTATAACCGGTGTGAAACCTATGGTTTTTTCACTGAATTTCAAAGGTTTTTTAAATGCTAATTCCTAACTATAACTGGTGTGAAACCTATGGTTTTTTCAGTGAATTTCATAGGTTTTTTTAATGCTAATTCCTAACTATAAGTTTCACTTTATAAATAAGACTGTTAGCACTCTAGTTGTTCTTTTTAACACTCTGGTACATTCTGTCATTGGGCTACAGTTGGGCTACATCTAGTTGAAATTTGGGCTACATTTACAATTTTTGGTCTCTGGTGGCCATCTTTGGGCTACATTGGGCTACTTTGGGCTACATTTGGGCTACATTTTGGCTCTAACATATATTAAGCCCAATGTAGCACAATACATATTTTTTACAAACCACTTCAGAATAGGGCTACCTGTCCCTACAATTATCCCATTTATTTTTTTTTAATTTTTGGGGGGAGCGCTCCCGGAGCGCGCCCCGGGGAGCGCCCCGAAAAGCGTATTTCTGAAAAGCGCCCCGGGGCGCGCTCCGGGGAGCGTCCCGTGAGCGCCAATATCGCAAACGAAAACATGATCGTGACGTATCGCGTAGCCGCGACCGCGTGATACGCACGGCGTAAGCGCACCCGGAAGTACTCGAGCGAATACGATCGCACAACGTAAACTTCCGACGCGCTTACGCTGCGCGACCCGGGGCGCGCCCCCGGGCGCGCCCCGGGCGCGTAGCGTAAGCGCGTCGGGTCATGTGAGCAGAAAATAACACTTTTCATTGGTTCATAACAGTTTTAGTTTCATAATGATGAAGCCCCTGGTCTTGTGACCTGAAAATAACACTTCTCATTGGTTCAGGACAGTTTTTTTTTCTAAATGATGAAAGACCCCACCTTTTTTCCTTATTCTGACTTTGTCCTTTGACTGAGGAAGACCTGTTTGTTGCTCTCTCTACTTTTTTGCTCCAAATAATGGCTTCAGTAGTAGCATCAGCTGGTGCATCTGCCCCACCACCACCACCACAACCACCAAGAGGACCAGCTCCAAATTATATTGGTGGTCAAGAACAGGAGGAGGAGGAAGAGGAAGAGGAGGAGGGGAGAAGAAGATGGCTGCCAGAAGAAAATACACCTTACAAACCCAAACCACACATTGTATGGCAGTTTTTTTCAATCCCAGAGGGGAAAAAAAAGGTGAATGCGCCCAAGGTGACTTGCCTCATCTGCAATGATGAACTTTCACGGGGCAACCCAAACAAAAAATATTCTTTTGGTAACTATACCATGATTCGGCACATGACCAGAAAGCACCCAAACAACTACTCTTGTGCAGAGTTCAGGGAACTGGCCAGTAACCTCCCCCAGTCATCAAGGACCCCCTCCCAAAGAAACCAACCCACTTCATCAGAACCAGAAACATCTGAGGTGATGCCTTGCATTCAGCCGAGATTTGCTGATTTTAAAATCACTTGTTCTGCATGTGGCAAGCTTATCGCCTATGGCGAAAAAAGCGTTAAGCTCATCGTCCTTGCAGGTGATAATCACAAGTGCCCCAAAAAGAAGTAATTTTTTGGGTTTTTTGTTTTTTTGCTCCAGTTGAGCCAGTTTCAATTCCCTTTTTTTGTTTCTCCCCCTAAAAAAATACAAAAAAAATATAAAACTGTTTTGAAAAGCCAAAAAAAGTTCAAAAAGATCAAAAAACACAAAAAAAATATAAAACAACAAAAAGAAGAAAAAAAAAAGTTCTTTTTAGAACTACCTCCAATTTCTAAATCAAAACTTCATTTTTTAAAAACTCTGTCACCTTTTTTCCTCATAGTACGCTTCCAGGGCCGCTCCCCGGTGCGCGCACCGGGCGCTTCCCCCGCGCAAAACGAAAAAAAAAAAATATTTTAAATGCCCCGCGGGGCCCTTTTATAGCCCCCACATCAAACCTAGGGGGTCAAAGGGGTCTATCCCTGACGCCTTATAGTCATTTCCCCCTTTGTTTTAGCCACCTCTTATGTCTCGATTTTACCGAGACACAAGATGGCGGCCGCTCTGGACTGTTTCGAATGTTTACAGACAACTGAGAGCCAATCAGCTTTCTGCGCGCAAGTCGCGTGGCGCGCCTGGAGCGCTCCCCGGTGCGCGTACCGGAGCGCGGCTACAGATATATATATTTTTTTGAACGTTAATTTCACAAAATCCACTGAAGCACATATCTTGAGACATAGCAAAGGCACATCGGGCTACCAGTCCCTACAATTTTGCCAAGTTTGGTGGAAATCCATTCAGCCGTTCGGGCTAAAAGTGAAATCGACCGCCCTATGGAAATTAACATGGGGAAAACGCGTTTTGGGACCCCCCTTTTATCTCGGCCCCCGCTTGACGTATCCCCCCCCAAACTTTCAGGGAAGGACCGGAACGCCGCGAGGCCATTTTCAGGAAATTTTCAGGCAGATTCGTCAACCGGCGCAAAAGTTATTCCAAATAGAATTTTGAGATTTAACATTGAAAAAAATCCTAACTATAACTACCTACTGGCGACCGCCAGTAGGTAATACATACATACATATATATATATATATATTTTTGACGAACCTTCCTGAGATTCTCTAAAAAAAAAGTCTATCAAGGTCAGCTCCTATCCTTAAAGTTTGGGGGTGATTCGTCAAGCGGAGGCTGAGAAAAAGGGGGGGTCCCAAAAGTCGGTTTCTCCATTTTAATTTCCATAGGAAATTTTGTGACGAGCTACTGCTCAAACTGCTGAATGGAAATACCCCAAATTTAGCAGAAAGGCAGAGCTTGGTTCAGAAAGTGACCTTTTTAAAAATTGTGTAAATCCGTTCAGTAGTTGCTGAAAAATTAGAAAAATAAAAGTTTTGATATCTGGGCGGAGTCTAAGTCGCATGCCCGAGCTTCACTGTGATTGGCTGCTTGCACACTAAACCAGGAAGTGTTGGCAGCCATCTTGTGGCTTGGTAGAAGCAAGTCACCTAAAAACGGAGAAACAAAGGTATAAAACAAGAGAAGGGGGTAGGGTAGAAAAACTCTCTCCCCCTAGGCATGCTCAGGGGTTCCCAGAAGGACCCCCAGGGCCCCAAAAAATCATTTTAAAAAAATTTGGAAAAAATTTGATCTGGGGTTGCGGGTTCTCGTGTTTCGTTTTATGAGGCCCTTGGGTGGGCTAGGTTCCATGGGTATTTCTTAAAAAATATTAGCAGGGGCTCGCAGGGTTTACGGGGGTCCTCTGGGGTCAGCGCAGCCCTGGGGCTTCACTTATGTTGGGAGGAGGGATGCGCAGCCCCCCTTGTGAAGTCTTCTATGTGCTTGTAACTTTGGCATCGTTTGACAAATCTTTATGAAAGTATCCAAAAAGTTTATCTTTTGTGGATTAGCTCCTATATTGAAAGTTTGGGGGTGAATGGTGTAGGAGGAGCTCTCCCTCTGCGAGCTAGCATGCTGGTGCGCGTTTGCGAGCCGACGGCCCGTAGCTCACACTGTGCGAGCCGAGCCAACAGCCCATAGCTCGCCCTGTGAGCGCTGAGCCCACAGGCCGCAGGTGTCCCTCTGCGAGCCTGCTCGACAGCCCGCAGGTCTCCCTGTGCTATCCGGATTGCAGCTGTCACTCTGCCAAACAATATTGGGAATATAAGGCGGCTCTAAAAAGAGCCCTTGTGGTTTTTAGTTGGAGCTACATATAAGTGTGGATGCACAGCTTCAGGTTATTCAGAAAAACACATTTTCCCTGATCTTTTTAAGTGTACTCCATCACTTCTGAAGATATCAGCCATATCAAAACGTATTTTGTTGTTGTAGATCAATCCGATTCTATGGTCTCTGAGGTATGCAGACACAGCTTTGTTGACATTCTTCCTAGATTTTTCAATCTGAGGACACAATTGGTAAGACAATTTCTACTTCTGTCTTTGGCATATATTGTTGGAATATACAAAGACAGTTTATGGCAAAAGCAACATCAATTGTCGAAAGGTGTCCTTCATTAGCATTTCCAAACCTACCCCAGCCAATGTGCCAAGGTCATTTCCACCACAGTGCACAATCATGAGCTCAGGGGGTTGGAGATGCAAACAGGTTTTAACCAAAGGCAACAATTGGTGCCACTTCAATCCTCTCTGTCCAAACCATGTAATGTCCCCATTTTGAAAACCTGGGTCTAAGTCAATTCTTTTATGTTCTGCATACCTCTTGCTCCAGATAATATAGCTATGTCCTACAATTCACACTAGCACTTTGAAGGTATGGCTGGGAGAAATGAATAGATGTCTGTAGCTCATGCAGTCCATTCACAGAATAAGAGATATGTTTAAAGATGGGGTAATACTTTTTTTGCCATACAAAACGATACCTGATTGGGAGATGAAAGGCATTGTTTTTTAAAAGTAGGGTGCACATTCGTTTCGTGGAAAAGCATCTTTGTGATTGGCTAAGAAAAAACAGATTAAATGTGGAGTACATATCATAGGATACAATTTGCTCAGCTCAACCACACCTGCTGCTTGCATTTGGAAGTCACTGTTCAAACTTAAAACCATAGTGAACTTTTAACCTGCACGTACCATTAAATGTTTGAGAAAATGTTGCAAAAAAATATCGTTAGGTTTACAAAAAATGATGAACTTTTAACCTGCAAATGTTGTAGAATGTTCTGGAAAGTGTTTTGATAGAATACTTTGCACTTCTGACTTCTATGGTTCCTTGAATATTAAAAAAGCTGTTAATATGGAAACATTTTAAAAACCCAATGGAGAAATGTTTTGAAACCTAAAAGAATCAAGGAACTATTCTAATTTGTTCATTACATGTATTTATGTGTGGAGCATCAAAATTACACACACAACAGTACCAGGAAGAGGAAGAGGCAAGGAGTGGGGGGACAGGGGAGAAGGCCACAATGGCACACATGCACAATTAAGTACAGCACAACTATAGACAAACCATTGCCAAAATGAAACACACCAACAAGAAGCACAATTCACACAACCTGCCAACATCTTACCAGTGAAGGAGCATAGAAGTGAAAAGCACACTGCCTGAAAGCGAGAAGGGTGAACAAAAGCTCACATTAAGGGACATTTCATACACAATGCAGCACACACACATAGGAAGCAGAGTACACCAACATCCAACACAATGTTGTCCAAATACAAGCATTCACAGAATCAAACACAGGACACAAATGCACTCGCCTGTGGCAAATAAGAATCCAAAGCGTCAGTACAAAACAGGCACATGAGAATCCAAAAGTACAAACCCACAGTCCGGATGGGGTAGCAATTCACATATGGCAGGCAGCCAGAGAGTGCTGACACACACATTGGCATACAAATGAAGACACAACACATTCGGAGACAAGTGAAAATGTGGAAACTTTATCAAAAAAGTGCATGTCAGTACGGCCAAGAGTAGTGCCACGATATGCAGACAAATGCAGCAGCATGACTAAATGAGGAACGTAGGAAAAGGTCCATGTTCACCTAGGGGTAGTCCAACACCAACACACGTCAGTGTCAAGCAGCGTAGATTGTCTGCACCTCGGACATAATTCGTTGCCAATGCAGCCATGTGCACTGTTGTTTTTGGACATGTGACCAGATGTACAACGTGCAATGATGCTGCAGGAAACGTGCAATGTGGCACATCGAGTTGTGGTTGCAGGTACCTTGTCACTCGTCCATGAACGGGAGTGCAGCTGCGTAAGCCACTATCTCTAATGAGTGACGGTTGGCCACAATATTTGACATGTCGTTGATGTAATCCATCAGCTGACTGGGACAGATGTGCTGACTCCAACCACTGTACCCAATGTGTACCAAAGCAGAATCGGGAAATGGGTCAATTTGCACACTGCATACTACGACACGTGCAATCTCCCAGGCCCAGTTCCCAAAATGCATGCCAAACATCCATGCCTGCCATAAACGGGCATCACCATGACACTATTGGTCATGGGCCTACAGGGGGCGCACACACCCGTCGTAATCCATGTCAGAACCCAACTCGTTGGAGAGGCACACGTCCATGCACCACTCGGATAGGCACGTACGACATTGGAATACAGGTTGAACGTAGGTGACGTCCGCAATGCGGAAGTTAATCCTGTAAGTGATCCGCAGTACTGCCAAAGGCAGTGCACCCAGGACATGTAGCAGATGTTCAAGGTATAGGTGGACGTGAATGGAGTTAACCATGTGTTCGGGATGCCCTGCCATTGCGTCAGTGGCTCTGCTTGTAGCTGCACTGGCTTGCCGTGTGTCAGTGTTGTGGATAAATGGCACAGCTTGGTGCAATGAGCCGGGTGTTTGTGCAATGGGTGCAGGGCAGGGGTGTGGTGGGAGTACGTGTGTAGGCATTTTACGCACGCTAACAATGACAAAGGACTTTTAAGTGTGGGATGTGTACTCGTTGTTCTCAAATTGGGCAGTGCATAACGTGGGAGACGGATGCAAATATTATAGTATCTGTCAGGGGGGCTGGCCACTTGCAAATTCCTTCTCGGAGCAGCAGAATGTGCTAGTGCAAGATAGCTCAGACAAATAACCTTTCCTCCCTACAGTAACTTCTCCAGATGCATTCATACAGGATGTGTATAAAGGCCAGTTGTGGATGTTGTGGGATGTCTGTGACCCTGGTCATCATGGATGAGATGCCCAGCACGTGGCAAATGGGCGGTTTGACTGTGTGTTACATTGCCAAACAGCTGCTCCTCCCTCCCACAAGCCCTCACACTTTTGTACGGTGCGCTGTTGTATCCTGTGCACTCCTATGGCACACCATTGTAATGCCTATTTGCGCTAGTCCTGCGGCATTCCAACCACACCATCACACTGCCGTTTGGAGGTTGTGCATGCCACTTTAGAAGATCGACTGCTACGGCCCTTGTGGCGGCCACACCAGAAAACAGAGACACACTTATTGCACTTCCTGCACATGGAAATGTCCAAGACACCCCGTTCCCCTTGCCAGACAGGCATACCCCTGCGCTGACCTGAATACGCCGGACCAGCACACGCATGCGTGCGTAGCTACATGTCCAGTGTCACTTCCAATGCTGAGGTGACATGGTAACGTCCGCTGAGCACACCACACTGTGCTGTTGCAGGGCTTGTCCCTATCATGCTAACACAATGACCACACTGACACACTTGCTGAGATGTGGGCTTGGGGGGCGTTGGCGGTCCTGAGGTTGTTACGATGAATGTTGTGACCCTCATGGGTATCCGTGTATCATGCTCTTTGACTCTATGGCACCTGTCATTCGGGTGTGGCTCTTGGCATTGTTCCCTTTCATGCTGCAGGTCGTCGTCCTTGTTAACACCAGCAGAAAGCAGGTGTAAAATCCCTAGTGCTAACACGCTTTTTGCCGAAATTTGTTTCGCTTCGCAGTTGTTGTGAAAGTTGTGATGCGATTTTTTGTGTACAGAACAATAAACAAACTGGGCAGTGTATCCCATCAAGATCCATCACCTGACCCACTATTCCCAATCAATATCAATACATTGAGATTTCTTCATTGATTTTGTTTGTACACTGAAAATGCACCCACTACTACAGTGCAATTCAATACAGGATTTTAGTATTTACAATAAATCGCAAAGGTGCACCTCGTGTCTGTTTGCACGGGAACAGCTACTCTGTATTTCATTATCAGCACGTTAATGTAACTAAAGTTGAGATAAATCTAACACAGTATTCAGAAGCTGGTGCAAATCTGCAGACATCACCAGTATTCCTGCGATAACTGCCTCAAACTTTAACACCATGTTGGACACCGCCAAATAACAGTAATACGAATGAGAAAGAATCACACAGCACTTAAGAAAACAACCCCAAACTTTATTTTTTTTGTTTTTTGTTTTTCAAACTTTATTTTTTCATAAACATATACATAAAGGATAAACTACTAAACTAAATTTAACAAAAAGAACACAAAACAACAAGGCGGAACACTCCTGTGGGGACCATGAATGCCGACGACACAGCCTGGAAAATAAAGCACAAAATAAGGATGTGTGTAATGCGCATATCAAAGGAGTGAGAGACAGAGAAACAGTGAAGAAAAAAAGCCAGAGAGGGAAGGAAAGAAAGGGAGTGAGAAAGGGAGATGGGATTGACAGTGAGAGATATAGAAGGAAAGGAAGGAAGAGAGTGAGAAGGAGAGTGAAGAGAGGGAAGTGAAAGAGCGAGAGAGACACTGCCGTCCCTGCGCATCGATGACCAAATAATTACCTGCTGCCACCGGGGTGTCTACCAGTGGGCACTCCACATGCCTGTTAAAGCTCCAAGGCACGGCAGATCTCACGATTGTCGCTGAGTCCTGATTCCTGATTGGCGGAGACCACATTGCTTCTCCACGGCCCAGCAGATCTCACAGATGTCGCTGAGTCCTGAGTCATGTATGGCGGAGACCACATCAGCTTCTCCGTGGCCAGGCAGATCTCACACATGTCGCTGAGTCCCGAGTCCTCAATGGTGGAGACCGCATGAGCTTTTGGTGCTGCTAACCCTGTGCAACACAAGCCAGCACCACGTGGTGGTAGGCCGATGACGGCCATAGAACTTAGGGTGCCACTAACTCTGTGCAACTCAAGTCTGTGCCACGTGGTGGCAGTAAGCATGAGCGGATTTTGCGGATTGGCAATCCGCGAATTTTGCGGATTCGCAATCCGCAAAATCCGCGAATTCCCGCGAATTTGCGGATTTTTTTTTTTTTTGTGTTCGCCCGTGTTTCTGCCAGTTCGCGAGGGTTTTTACAATTTCGCAATTTGCGAACTTACCTGTCGGGTCGCAAGTTTTGCGAACTTGTTGTTTCTACGTGTCCAGCCTGTTTGGGACACTCTTCTTCATCACTGCCACTCTCTGTCACCACTGCCACTCTCTGACTACTCATGCCACCCTCTGGCCCACCCATGCCACCCTCTGTTTCATCACTACACCCTCTGGTTGTCCAGTGTACATTATTTTCGGCAAAGCAAAGCACACCTTCCCTGCCTCAAGTGACCTGAATTAATTTGGGGCTGATTAATGTGTCACAGAATATTTTTTTAGCTGGCACCTGCTTCCTTAGTGCGCCCTGATTAGTGATCTTTTGCACTTGCTAAGTGCTTTCATTGTTGCAAAATTAGTTACAACACCTGCCCTGCCCCAACTGACAATAATGAATTAGGGGCTGATTAATGGATTTTAACTTCCAGCCTGGCTCCTGCTTGTCTCCCTTAGCTGTAATTCAGGACCTTTGTGGCATATGTGTAACTATTCTGAGGTTCAGAGCAGGGTCACATAATAGTTTCAACTGGCAACTGAACTCTGGAGGGGCCCCTCAGGAAGCACTACAGGAAATGGCTACTAATGATGTGCCTGAACTTTTGAACCTGGTAAGTAGTTACTTTCAGTTTTGCCAAGATCGTATTTCTGCAATTTTGCACTTATTCGCGGGGCGCGAACTCACGCTAACAGTGCGAGCAGTGCGAGCAAAATCCGCTGCTCGCGGATTTGCGGATTTTGCGGGAAATTCGCAAATCTCGCGGATTGCGGATTTCCCGAAAATCCGCAAAATCCGCGAGCGGAACGGATTTTCCGCCCACGCCTAGGTGGCAGGCCCCTGACGGGCACATCTGCTGCGGGTGGCACTAACCCTGTGCAACTCAAGTGCACGCCACATGGTGGTAGCCCCCTGACGGTCACATTAGCTTCGGGTGGCACTAAATCTGTGCAACTCAAGTCCACGCTATGTGGTAGTAGGCCCTGATGGCCATACAGATCAGGGAACGACTAACCCTCTGCGCAACTCTTCATGGACTCTTTATGATTCAGACCAGGGGAGCGTCCGCCATTCAGTTACCACCGGCAATAAAGGATGTGACGCTGTCGATCCATTATATTTGCGTGGTCACATGGCCTATGACGCATGTGCCGGATGGGTGTGGTTATGTGTGCAAACCTGCCCTCAGGGAGTGGCCATAACATGTTGACAACTAGACCACTGACCTACACACCAATAGTGAGTGCGACAGGTAGCTATTTGTGGGGCGGGGGTGAAAACGTGTTTTCTCAATGGATTTTCCATAGGAAACTTTAAACAAGGCTACAGGTCAGACAGCTAAACGGAATTATGCCAAATTTGGCAGGGAGAAAGGTCTTGGTCAAGAAATAGCGCTTCCTTGCATCGATTGAAAATTTAAAAGAAAGGTCTTGGGGCAATCTATTATAGCGGAGCTCTGTCTGTGCAAGATAACTCTTTCATGCTCCCTCTGCCCAACATCCCCACTTCGCAGCTATGCCGTTAGAAGCCAGTTCGTTGGCTCGCAGCCTTCTACCTTTGCGAGCTAGTACGCTAGTGTTCCTGTATCTCTGCGAGCTACTACCCTGCTGTTCCTTTGAGAGCGGACGTCTCATAGTTCTCCCTCTGCGAGTCAAGCCCAGGGGCCGCAGCTGTCCCTCTGTGAGCCTGGGTGGGAACTGTTCATAACTCACACTACATCAGTATTGGAAAATAATTTTGTTATTTAGTCCGTCAGCTTGCATGTATCCGAGGCATTTCTGAAAACATACCGGATTTCTGTCTGTGAGAGATCCCCTTTTCACGCCGCCTCTCCCCACATCAGCAGGTAACGCACCCTCTTCCCACATTACCAACATACCCCCAACAACCTTCTTGGACCCGTAAGTGTCGCTGTGTGTTTGGACAAAAAAGGATCTTAGTCATGTATAGATTTATGCTTAAAACATTTTATTTAAAGAAAACAACAACAAATAAAACTGAAGGGAGTCGGGTGCTGTAGTCGCTGCCACGCAGTTGGGGTCACTGCCATTCAGGACTCAGGACACTCTTACACATGTGGGATCGGCTTGTGTTAAATAGGCTTAGTGGTGCTAGAAGCATTGAGACTGTAGGAGCCTGTGATGATGATTGGTGTGGATGGGTCGCACCGGGAGCGAGCAATGTGTCTTGCCTACTGGACTGCGTCATGTGGAATCGGGACTCTATCTGAATTGTGAGGCCTGCTGACCGTAGTGTAGGCCAAAGTGAGCGGTGAGCAAGGGCCCACAGCCAAGTACATAAGTTGGTGGCCCCAATGGCCTGTGTAGTGCAGGTTCAGGGGCACCACTTATCGCCGGCCTTCCATATGCAAATACTCCTCACTAATCGAAGGGAGTCTGGTGTTGTGGTCGCTGCCACAAAGTTCGGGTCACTGCCATTCAGGACTCAGGACACAGTTACACATGTGGGATTGGCTTATGTCAAAGAGGGTTAGTGGCACCAAGTGTCCAAAATTTGGATTGCGAGCTCTGCTGCCCTCAGTGTAGACTGCTAATGAGTGTTTGTTTGCACTTGAAAATGAAGTTGATTATTGTACTAAAGCTATAACTGATATAAAAAAGGTTCTAGAAGAAATGATACTAAAAGGAATTATGTAGATTTGAGGCCTGTGATGGTTACTTGCCTAGTGGACTCTGTAGTTAATGAATCAAGAAATAATTTTAATTGTGAGTCCTACTGAGCGCAGTGTCGGCGTATCATGAAAAGATGAAATAAGTATAGAATACACTGATGAAGTGTTGTATTTTCTGAGTACAATCTTCTTGCTAGAAATTAGGATTTGAAATTTGAATTGTGAGTTGTACTATCCGCAGTGTAGATTACTATTGAGTGTTGGTTTGCACTTGAATATGAATTGGTCATTGTAGTAAAGCTATAACTGATATAAAAAAGTTCTTGAAGCAAGGATACTAAAAGGATATAAAGTAGGGTTTAGGACAGTAATAGTTACTTGCCTACTGGAGTCTGTAGTTGCATATGGAAATTTGCTTCACTGATCGAAGGAAGTCTGTTTCTGTGGACGCTGCGACGAAGTTGCGGTCATTGCGATTCAGGACTCAGGACATAGTTACACATGTGGGATTGGCTTGTTTTAAAGAGGGTTAGTGGGACTACGTTTTGCCGGCCTTGCATATGGAAATATGCCTCACTGATCGAAGGGAGTCTGGTGCTGTGGTCGCTGCCACAAAGTTGGGGTCACTGCCATTCAGGACTCAGGACACAGTTACACATGTGGGATTCGCTTGTGTCAAATAGGGTTAGTGGCACCAGAAGCATTGAGACTCTATGAGCCTGTGATGATGCTTAGTGCGGACGGGCCACACTGGGAGTAATGTGTTTTGCCTACTGGACTGAGTCATGTGAAATCGGCACTCTATCTGAATTGTGAGGCCTGCTGACCGTAGTGTAGGCCAGAGAAAGTGGTGAGCAAGGGCCGAGAGCCACGTACATACCTTGGGGCTCTACCGGCCTGCATCGTTCAGATTCAGTGGCACCACTTGTAGTCGGCCTTCAATATGATAATACCCTTCACTAAGCTAAGGGAGTCTGGTGCTGTGGTCACTGCCATGAAGTTAGGGTCACTGCCATTCAGGACTCAGGACACAGTTACACATGTGGAATCGGCTTGTGTTAAAGAGGGTTAGTGGGACTACGTGTTGCCGGCATTGCATATGTAAATATGCCTCACTGATCGAAGGGAGTTTGGTGCTATGGTCGCTGCCACGGACTTGGGGTCACTGCCATTCAGGACTCAGGACACAGTTCCACATGTAGGATTGGCTTGTGTTGAAGAGGGTTAGTGGCAGCATGTGTCACCGGTGTTCCATATGGAAATATGCCTCACTGATCAAAGGGAGTCTGCTGCTGTAGTTCTCTCACGGAGTTGGGGTTACAGCCATTCAGGACTCAGGACACAGTTCTACATGTGGGATTGGGTTGTGTTAAAGAGGGTTAGTAGCAGCATGTGTCGCCAGTCTTCCACAGTGTAGGCCAGAGGTAGCGGTGAGCAAGGGTCCACAGCCATGTGCATACGTTGGTGGCCCCGCCGGCCTGCGTAGTGCAGGTTCAGTGGCACCAGGTGTTGCCGGTCTTCCACAGTGTAGGCTCTTCAATATGATAATACCCTTCACTAAGCTAAGGGAGTCTGGTGCTGTGGTCACTGCCATGAAGTTAGGGTCACTGCCATTCAGGACTCAGGACACAGTTACAGATGTGGAATCGGCTTGTGTTAAAGAGGGTTAGTGGGACTACGTGTTGCCGGCATTGCATATGTAAATATGCCTCACTGATCGAAGGGAGTTTGGTGCTATGGTCGCTGCCACGGACTTGGGGTCACTGCCATTCAGGACTCAGGACACAGTTCCACATGTAGGATTGGCTTGTGTTGAAGAGGGTTAGTGGCAGCATGTGTCACCGGTGTTCCATATGGAAATATGCCTCACTGATCAAAGGGAGTCTGCTGCTGTAGTTCTCTCACGGAGTTGGGGTTACAGCCATTCAGGACTCAGGACACAGTTCTACATGTGGGATTGGGTTGTGTTAAAGAGGGTTAGTAGCAGCATGTGTCGCCAGTCTTCCACAGTGTAGGCCAGAGGTAGCGGTGAGCAAGGGTCCACAGCCATGTG
This sequence comes from Lissotriton vulgaris, assembly GCF_964263255.1. Taxonomy (NCBI): domain Eukaryota; kingdom Metazoa; phylum Chordata; class Amphibia; order Caudata; family Salamandridae; genus Lissotriton; species Lissotriton vulgaris. The sequence continues at coordinate 560,292,563 of NC_141691.1, forward strand.
CATACGTTGGTGGCCCCACCGGCCTGCGTAGTGCAGGTTCAGTGGCACCAGGTGTTGCCGGTCTTCCACAGTGTAGGCTGGAGGCAGCGGTCAGCAAAGGCTCACAGCCATGTGACGTTGACTTGAGCTGCAGAGATTGGGAGCATTTGGTCTTCTTAACTCATTATAGTCTATTACACAATTTGCATTGCTACTAATCTTGAATTGTGAACCGTACTAACCCCAGTGTACGCCGGAGGCATTGGTCAGGATGGGCGCACAGCCACGTGGCGTTGAGTTGAGCTGCACTGTTAGTGGCACCTGGAGTACTCAGCGTGTACGCACCCTGCGATGATACGCGATCCCAGCGGGACGCACTGGGAGCAATGTCTTTTGTCTAATGAATTCGGCCTTGATATATCCACGTGGCGATGACTTATGGTGCAGTGAGTTAGTGGTACCTGAAGCACACAGCGTGTGCTCAGCCTGCAATCATGCATGATCCATGCGGGCTGCACTAGGAGCAACGTTTCTTGCCTACTGGACTGCGTCATCTGCAATCGCCACTGCATCTGAATTGTGAGCCCTGCTGCTGACAGTGTATATTGAAGGCAGTAGTCGGTACAGACATAAGTCTGCGGTGTTGTGCTGCTTGGTTCGCAGGGGGCCTGTGTCGAGGAGCCCCGTGGTCATGGTGGCAGCCATGTGCCAGGGTGAGGGCAGCCACTCTGGCAGACTTGTTGGCCTTTCCACAAGTGAACCCTGCCCAGAGACCCAGCTTATTTATTCATACTCCTATGCTGGAGTGCGTACGTTGGACCAGTCCACTCCGCTTCTGCTTCCAGGGGGGACAACACAGCTACATGACCGAGATCTTCCCCACTGCCTGGGGTGACATGGTTGCGTCCACTATGCACAACACTACAAGTATCAGTAGTATATCTACACATGGAGAGGTTTGTGCTTTGCATAGTGCGGTCTGTGCAGCACATCACCGCTACCTTTGGTATTATGTGCGTCCTTCACACATACATGGTTCCCAAATCTCACAACATTTAGCTATTGTGCGGCAGAGGGGCCTTGGTGTTTCGGGAAGGTCCATGGTCCTGTTTTGCGCTGCCTCATGGTAGTAGGGGGGTGGTCCAGGGGGAGGTTCTGGTGGTGGTGGCGATTAGTGTTGTGGCCTTGTTGGGTGTCGGAGCTGCATGATCAGTACCTCTATCACGTGTTGGTCTTTAGATGTGGCTGTGAGTTAGGTCTTATTCAAGCAGTAGATAGTCGGCCTCCCTACTCCAGTTAAAGGTTGATGTTAATTTCTTACTGCTAACTTGGCTTATCGCCTGCTTTTTGGATCGCATTGCAGATTTGGCTGGTCGTTGAAAATATGTGGAAGTGGTGTTTTTAATTTTTTTTCCATGGGAACGCTTACTTTGCATATTATTAGCGTCAGTTGTGACTCTCGTTTATGGCGATTTATTGGGCGTAGGTATCAATGGAAAAGTGGTGAGATTTTCAGTTTTGACCAGGTTGAGAATGGGATGATAATTTAAAAACACAGAAAAAAATAGGTTTAATGAACATTATAATTAGAAATTAGCATTTAAAAAACCTTTGAAATTCACTAAAAAAGCCAAAGGTTTCAGGCAGGTTATAGTTAGAAATTAGCATTGAATACACCATTGAAATTCACTGAAAAAACTATAGGTTTCAGGCACATTATAGTTAGAAATTAGCATTTAAAAAACCATATAAATTCACTGAAAAAACCATAGGTTTCAGGGACGTTATAATTAGTTGGACATGTCACTCATACAAAACCATAGAAATTCCCCCATTATAGTTAGTTGAGCTAAATATAACTCACGCCCCGCAATGCACTGCTGATGACGTCACATATTACATCATTCATGACATGGTCAGTGACATCACTGATATATATATCTAAACACCAGGTTGCGATCAATCTGCCTCTTAGTGGCGGTGGGCTTCGGTGAGGTAGCGAGCCTCTTAATATACAAGCAAATCCTCTGTATTGTTTTCACCAAAGAAACCAAGCCCAGATCCGTCAGCGTGGTTGATAATTATTTATTTCTTAAATGGCAATATCGCCTGACGCGTTTCAGAGCAGCTGCTCCTTTCTAACGGGTCATTTGTTGTTTGTTAGTCAAAAGTATATATTGAGAGTGTCCACATCACATGACAAAACATAAACATAGGACTACTACACCACATCTAGGAGTACAGCAAATTGGCAGCCATTTTGGAGTGGTGACCATAACCTTTACATGATTTGACCGATATATACATAACAGTTTATAATGTCTCATAAATCCTTGGTACAAAATTACTGAACCATTTAATTAGACAATATAATTGAACACGATTTTTGTAAAATCGTTATTATTTACAATTCTGCCCCAGTGGGCTTACATTCTGTTTATCAGTCGGTTTTCAGTATTACTTTGAATATCAGTGTACCAAATACAATATAAAAACACATACATGTGATCAGTAATCACATGTCAGCAATTTAAAATACAAACTTCATCAGGATTAGATGGTTCATTTTAGCAGCCTGTTCTCATTCTATCTCAGTTCCACCCTTATCCTAAGTGTACAGACAATTCCTCATCCTTGTTCAATCCTAGGGGATGCACTGTTTCATACTTGATAATCATCTTTGTATCTAAACCCCTAAATCCTTTTAATCTATGTCCCCCTCTTTCGACAATAGGAATTCTGCCCAATGCACAGTATTTTAGCAAACTTACATTTTTACCATGGACATCCTTAAAATGCCGCGCTATAGGATACTGCTTATCTTCGTACACAATAGCCCTCCTGTGTTCCAAGATATGTTTTTTTACTTGGTGGATGGTACTCCCAATGTAAATCAATGGGCAAGGACAGATTGGTGCATATACACAGTAATCCGATTTACATGTCAAATGTTTGTTGATGACAAACGTTTTCTGATTTTTACATAACTCAATTTGTATGGCATTAGCGCTATTTTTGCAAGCTTTACAAGATCTGCCAGTAAAGAATCCCTTTATCAGCCACAGTCTGTATAGCACTGCTACATAAAATATCACTTAAAGCAGTGCATTTCCTGAATGTAATTTTAGGATTGTCCCCCACGTATTTTCTAAGGGTCTTATCTGCACCTAAGACATTCCAGAATTTTACTTTTGAATAACAAACAATATTTACACTGTAGCAAAATAATCTCTTACAAGAAATTATATATACATATACATACAAATTACCCGTGAGAAAGGAGCGGCTGCTCCAAAACGCATCAGGCGATTTTGCCGTTTAACAAATAAATAATTATCAACTGACCTATCTGGGCACAGTTTCTTTGGTGAAAACAATACCAAGGATCTGCTTATATATATATCACCCCACTAGCAATAATCCTCCATTACACCAGCTCCTGGTGAAATGAAGAAGGCGGACCACGCGGAACAAGGCAGAAAGGTATTTTATTTCGCTTCCCCACTCTGCTGCGACACGTTTCGAGCACAGCCGTGCTCTTGCTCACACAAAGATTTTGGCAGCATAATGTTACTTTTAAGTTTACACAGACTGCCCCCCCTAGTGCACATAATCACGTGATTCACATTTGCATAGACATGAAAAACATACTCATGTAACATGCGCTCTGCCTCATGTTGATCAGTGCATTTACCCTTACAATTGCAAGATTGCTTAATAAATATACATATGTGTAAAGATGTGAACATCAACTCTCCTGATCGACATGAATGCCTTAGTGTAGCCACACCCCTCCAATATTTGTAGTGCAAAATTATGCAATAAATAAATAACATCAATATCCATGTCAATAAATATACAACACATACTTAAAATTCATAAATATAATTTCAGTAACTAAAACTATAAATATATAAATCTCATATATATACATAGTGCTAAGCAGCTTTACCCTTGTATTCTTTTCGGTTTACAATGGGAGTATATACGTGCACTGTGTACAATTTATTTGGATATTTTGATGCTCTATTATTATCAAAATTTGGAGTTTGATTTTCTAAATCAAGAGAGTTTATATTTCTGCATAAATGCATATTTCCATCGCTATTTACACTGATTCAGCTTAATGGAGGCCTACACAAAGTGCTCCAAATTTTTTTTTAAAGTGCTCAGAGTGCCACACAATAAAAAATCTGTTACCCATAAAAGTAATACAACACAAAATTTTCTGTTAATAAAACTCGCGGTTTCTAGAGGAATATAATACACTAGAATTTCATATGCAGCAATTTGATAATTAAACCCTTGTTAATACCATCTGGAGATTTATTCAATAACTTTACACAGTCCTGACCGTTACATATTCATGCATTCATACCACAATCCATGGATACTTGCGTCTATAAATAGTGATGTAAATCTTCAGTGTTGTTTAACCCATTAGGATTTTTACTGTCTAACTCGACTATCATGCGAGTTTCCAATTTTCTTAACAGTTTTTCCCTATCTCCACCTCTCCGTAATGGCGCTACTGCATTGATTACATAGTAAGAGAGGCAATTCAGATTGTTGTTGTGTGCTACTCTGAAATGTCTCGCCACAGGATATGCCGCATCATTATTGACTATGGCCCTGAGATGCTGCAATATTCAGATGTGCACCTGCAGCTTAGTACTAACCACATAGCGTAGTCCACAGGTGCATGTCAGAACATATACAGTATACTCAGTGCGGCATCCACGCCCTGCATGATGAGCATTTGAAAAACCCTGTTCTCGGCTTAAGCCAGGGACCATCTGTTTTAATTTCCGGGCTCATCCTAACCAATTGATTTCTCATAGAACTTGCTCGTCTGAAAGTGATCGTTGGTGACTCAGGTAATCTACTTCCAAGTACACCATCAGTGAGCATAATGGGCCAGTTCTTTTTGATGATGGATTTGATTTTTCTTTCTTGTTTACTAAAAGTGGTTATTAATCGGGGACTTTCATCTTCATTTACTATCACTATAGCTTTAGGGGTTAATAATGATTCTCATGTTCGCTCCCCAGTCTTCCCCAAAGCTCTAGAGAGAGTAGTTTTAGAATACCCTCTATCTTGTAATCTATCCATCATCTCTTTTGCACATATGTCATAAGTCTGTGGGGAGCTGCAAATGCGTCTTAATCTTAGCAGCTCACCCAACGGGATACTCTCAATTAGGTGACAGGGATGGCCACTGATGACGTGCAAAATGCTATTGCCAGCAGTTTTTTTCCTGAGTAGGGTAAATTCCAAAATGTTGTCAGTCACTGTAATACGTACATCTAAAAATTCAACTGTTGAATCACTAATATTGAACGTGAAATGTAAATTGCAAGAATTGAAATTTAGATTGAGTCTTAGCAATCGAGGGAGGACTGAGTAATCGAGCGTCGAGCAGAAGCAGAACCAGAAGCAGAAGCAGCAAGCAAGTTGTGCAAGAGAGCAGAGAGAACCGCGCTCGCCCCGCTCCTCTGCAAATTCTGAAAATCACCCGCGCTGAAAGACACCGTGTCACTGTGTCACTGGAGCACAGAGCACAATAGTGAGTGAATGAGTGACAATGGGTGGCAACAGGAACCGCGAACCGCCGAGGTGGCGGGTCACCTTGCGGACTGCTGAACTGCCGGGAGCCGGGAGCTGCGTGCCGCTGGAGGGAGAGAGGGAGAGAGACAACTGGAGCTGGAAGCTGGAAGCACCGTCAGCACCTTCAGCATTGGCGTGAGTTGGCTATCACCTGTTTCTTGTTCCTTGTTCCTTGCCGGCTGTTGCAGTGGCTTGGGGTTCGCTGTGCGAGGCGTGTGGTTGACCCTGGTACTCCTCCTAGGTCCCCCTAGGCCTTTATGCTGACACCGGCACCCTACCACTGGCTTGTTTTAACGGCTCAAGCTGAGCCGGGGGGCAAGGGAAGACAAGAGGGGCATGCACATTGGGGGCAGCCTGCGGTTACCCTCCTTCTCCTGCTGTTGCAGGGCTCTGTCTCCGCCTGCCTGTGCAGTGGACAGTGGGAACTGAGTCCGTTGTTGGTGATTGGCGGTTGGCGACCCGCCCTGGTGTCCGGGGATGTAGGAGTACTGAGCTGAGCGCTGAAGTGACAAAATCCCTGCACCTGTGCATGGGAGTGTGGCTGTCAGGAGACACTGAGCCACTGCCACTGCCATTCAGGCTACCGTGCTGAGGGCCGGTCACAGCAAAACCCCTGTTAGTCTTCCTTCCCCTTGGCTGTTGGTGGGGGGACAGTGGGGGGTTGGCTGAAGAACGGCCAGAGAACGGTTGGTGATGTGTAAATTCGCTTAACAATATATTAACCAACTACACGATTACAGAGGACGGCACCACCGGGCTACGGAATTTGCCTGGACGGGTGTGCCTGTGGTTGGTACAATCTGGCTTATAACTCTCGAGCGTCCCAAACACAGCTTATCACGCCATGCTACGCCGAAGACCTAAGACCCAAGACGATACAGCCTGAGCAAGTAGAGCTGAGGACAGCATGAGTTCAGGCCATGTCCGGGGGAACATAACTTTTAAAAAAGAAACAAAGAAACAAAAACGAACATCTAAGATGCTGGAGGATGTAAGGGATGAAAGGGCCGCAATATCACCAGAAACTAGTCTGGCAACCCAGAAAAATGGTTCCTTTTTAGAAATACCTGTAGATGGAAACCCTTCTGGGCTACAAAAGAGTGGGCAAATATCATATCTGTAAACAAGCAATAAATCAATAAAAAAGTGAATTTTCCTCCAACCAAAAATCTTTACAAAATGTTACTTTCTAAAAAATCCGGGGGACACCGTACTTTCGAGCACAAGAGAGGTGTCAGGCCTCAATCGCCTCTTCAGCCCCTTCAATTTAATCAACCTTCACAAATAATTGATGACTCAAAACCAATTTATGAAAAAAGTCCAGATAGTAAAAGATTTACTAACATAGCAGCTACAAGTCCTGTACAAATAACATCAACTCCTCAACACAGCAATATACGGAAAGCTGCAAACCTACAGGTGGAAAGCAAACTGGTAATGCAGACACAGTACAAGTCCAAATCCACAGGCAATATGGGGAAAACAAGAGGCCCAGTGATGCCCAAGGGAATAACCAAGATCAAAAAGAAACTAGCTACGATCTGAATGGCGACAGTGGACCAAAATATAGCAAAAACAGATTTATCAACCGTGCCATAGTCAATACACCAACGATCGATAGCCAATCAAGCCCGGAGGAAAAACCACTGCTCATGAGCACTGACCCTAGCCAAATAACGAAGGGTGAGGTGCAGGTAGACATGGGTTCAAAACTGAAACTGCCTACCCCAACGTCAAACCAAGAAACACCAAATTACCAATTAGAGCTAAAAAGGGGGGAGGGAGATAATCAAAGAGCCGATTACAGCAAAAAATTCAGTCGAAGATATGGAAGTCATAGAGATCTCCTCACTCCTCGGAACAGAAGAATGAAAGGCCTTACAGCCATGATACAAGCAGGAGTGGGCCTAACAACAAAATTCAAAGAAACCTAACTGAAGATACACAGGATCTACCTGTGAGAGGAAACAAAAATGAAGATAGGAAAGAGAAAACAATTCCAGATGGGGTAGAAGACTCACCAAATAATGTTAGCCAGGGAACAGCATGGCCAAGCTTGTTAAAAACAATGCAACTATTGGTTGAAGCCCTCCACTATCATTCAGACAAGATGGATGTCCAGCTTAGTCTTTTAGACACCCTGGCTGTTTTTATGGTCGCTATCGATGGAAAGCTGGGCACCTTAAATACACTTCTACAAAACAAGCAGGATCAAGCCCATGGCAAGAGTACGGGATGTGGATGCGGCCCCATTATTGACAAACTGGCCCCACTACCGCTATTCTTGACCGACCTATGTACACAAATAAAAAAGCCCCTGCGAAGAACAGACAGCCACCTGTGCGACGAACAAGCAGATACTGATGTGGATAAGCACTCCCTTGATAGCTGCAATGCGAATTCAACTGATAAAACAAAAAGTACAGGAATGTTAATTATTAGGGATAAAGAGAACTCGGGCAACAGACTCACAGATCTTCAAGAACCGAAAAGTAGAAGCCAAAGTTATAATAACAGCAGATGATCAACTGCCTGCAGCTTAAATGGAAGACAAGGTCGACAAACAACTGAATGCAAAACAAAGGAGTGCTAAAAAACGTAAAAGTAGAAATCAAAAAATAAATCTAGCTCGAGAAGTATTCAAGCGTCTCTTCGGGTAAACGTCACAATTGGAGGGATGTGAACCCGAATTCTTAGACAATACTAATACAATGAAGATGGTGAGCCCAAAAATGAAACAAATATAACTGAAAAAGTAGATGTCCCGCATCAAAGAGAGACTAATAGATCGTCTCAGCAAACAACTAAAGGAAAAAACATCAAAGATTTAACTCAAAACCAGCTAGATAAACAGAGCACCACGAATGGATCAAACAACGTCACTATAATGAAAATCTTTGAAAGAAATACAACAAAGTACAGGAGAGAAAGCATCCAGCACATACAACAGAAAACAACAAAGGGGGAATCTAAAGTGTCAGATGATAATGGACCGGTATCTAGCCGACAAACACCTAAATCTGCTGATCTAAGAGCTAATCAAAGAGATGTTATGGGGACACAGGCAAGCGGTCCAGGAAATGGAACTGCGGTCTATGACCAGGGTGATGTGAACCCAAAGTCAATTATAGGAGGACAACAAACTTTCCATCGGGATGGGAGTGATGATGTAATACCCTCTTCACATCAAGCTTTATTGAGATCGCCGTAAGGACATGAATTTGTACAAGGACGAAACGATGACAACAAAAACTACTGCAGTCTGGAAAACATAAAAAGTGCAACAAATATTGTATGGTTCAAACCGGATTACATCTCAAAAGGAAAGCATGATGTTTTGAATACAGGCAACATCTTAAGGCTGTTAGCTCACACCCCATCCTTGGCGGGCATGACTACTCAGGACCTGGCTTCCATTGAATTTATATCAGAAGCTGGAATGAAGGCAGAAAAAACAAAAGCAACATAGACAACATCTTTAGTTGCACAAAACATACTGGCAGAAAGTACAACCTTTAATAATTGGGGAATAACTATTGCCCCCTATATAAAACCAAAATATCCCGACTTACTAATTCCAACAGCAACAGACAGATGAACAGAACTCCTCCAATAGGTCTGGATTAACAGTACTTAGAGGGGCAAAAGGGATAGATGGGGCAAGAAGTATGGAAGATCTAAATGTTAGGGGCCGCACTTCAGATAACGCAACACTAGAATCAATTGATTTAAGATGGATTGCGAGAACAATTAATAATCAGCCAAATTGACCAACAAAAAACCTCCCTAACACAAGCAGGCAAAACCACTTTAGAATATGCTCATGGAACATCAATGGTCTTGCCTCCGAAATATCTGATACAGAATTCGTCAGCTATCTAAGATCTTTTGATATTGCGTCCCTGCAAGAAACATGGCAACTAGAACCCCCTCAACTGCATGGATTTTTACGCTTCTGTACCAGTGCGGTAAGAACAGCAAAATATGGCCATCTCCAAGGGGGCTTAGTAACTTATTTTTCAGCTGCAAGTGCCTATGAGATCAAGGAACTAGGACTAACCACTCCCGACTTAAAGATAATAAATTTCTCCACCTTGAAACCGGGCAAGAAGGGCACAAATCTTATACTGATCAATGTTTACAAACACCCAAAAAGGAAAGGAAAGGTAGTTAAAGAACTATGTAAATGCCTGGAGGAAATTACTAACGATGCACCGTCAATGGACCTCATGATTGCTGGGGATTTCAACCTCAATCTGATGGGAATCTCAACAAATGATGAGAATCACTATCAAAACATAGCCTGGAATATACCACATCAAGAGCCTCCACAAACATCCAAACACTCCAAGTTAGGAGAGGAGGTGCTAGAGAATCTTGAGTGCTATAACATCAGAGCATTGAATGGGAGATTCATTGAAGATACCCCACCAGCGTGTACATTTCATACAACAAGATTCAGTAAAATATTGGATTACACTTTTATGTCACTATCCCTATTCTCCCACATTGCCTCATTTCATATAGGGGGAAAAGCTGACAGCGACCATTGTCCTCAGGAAATTATACTTAACATCGGTAAACCTAAATTTGAGCAATCGCTGGTATCGAAAGATCTAATCTACACCATCAACTACAAAAGGATTAAGTATTCTGTAGTAAAAGACGGAGACCTACAAGAAGTGGCAAAGCTACATTTTGACGGGAGAATTGGAGAGAGTGAGGTTGACAAATGGGAGAATTTCACAACAACCATGGCAAATTATACTACAACTCCTAAGCTCCAACATGTACAGAAGGATAGTAACATGATTTATTTTACAAAAAGTCACAAAGTAAAGATAAAACGCATAAAAAAATGTATCTCTCAAACAATGCGCCAACTTAGGTATTTCCCAAAAGAAACGGCGAAACGAAACCAACTGGGAGAACTAAAGGCATCCTTGGAAAAAACAAAATGGGAAGCAAACAGGGTAATGGAGGACAGTTTGTGGGCCAAATTACATGCAGATACCAAGCACGGGGCGAAATTTTGGAAAACCATTAATTCATTTTTAAACCCTAGGCATGATGGAGTCTCCTCTCACATCTCCGAAGAAACATGGGTAAACCATCTTAAAGATCATTTCACACAACATACAACCTATGGTTTGGCGACAGAAAATGATGAAAAGAAATTAAAATCACTGGGCGTCACTCAAAACAAACAAATATCTTGAACTATAACTATAAGAGTGACAAATTTACAAAAGACTATCAGGCGCTATATCAAAAAAGGTAGAAGAGAGGGGGCTCTAGGCCGGAATGGAATCCCTCCCATCCTCTACAAATTGAAGGAAAAGGATTGGGCTGCAGCTCTCGAGCCACTGTTTTTGGAAATTATACATCTGAATATACTACCTGTCTCCTGTTTGGTAAATTGTATTTAATCTTTTTTAAAAAATGTACATAGTTTTATATGTTATATTGTTGATATGGTGAAAACGCACAGTACATACATGTAATCTTTTTAAATGGAAGAATTGCCGTGGTTTTTATTAATTATGCAAATAAATAAAAACTTAACTTAACATTTAGATTGTTTACAAACTCTTCAGCACTTTCCAAATCATCGTCCCATATTGCAAAGACATGATCTATGAAGCGAAGCCAGTACTTCACTCTGTGTCTGTTAGGTGTGCAATCAAGGACCTGTCTCTCCCACCAGCCAACGTGCAAGCACGCATAGCTGCGGGAGAAACAGGATCCCATTGCTACACCTCTTTCCTGTTTCCAGATTTCCTTGTCAAACAAGAAGAAATTGTTGTTCAGACACCATACATATATTTATATATCAAATTCAATAGTAGTGCATCCCTTAACCTCCAAAACAGCAAGAAAGAATGCTCGAACTCCTCTTGTGAGTGTGATAAGATTTTTATTCTCTCCTCATCATAGTCATGGCGCGTTTCGGCCGGTAAAACGACCTTAATCACATGCGGAAATGGCTTTTGGTGAGACATTTAAAAAAATGTTTTCTTTATATATAGCAACGCTACAAAGGTTTCCCTGCAATGGAAGGCACTCCAAAACAGCTCATAGGTAAACCCTTTATTGATACACGGGAAGCAGGGGCATCGAATGCATAAACAGTCCAGCAACATCCAGAAGCCTGACGTGTATTAACAAACTTCTTCCTCAGAGGCAAAGGTGTGCAGAAATTGTGCGTTCCGTGGACCTGCTACTTATAATGCCAAATGGTCCGCCCTGAATGGGCCACTCCCACGCTCAGAGCAAAGGATCCTGGGTATTTCACATACCAGAGAACCCGGCCTAATTAGCCCGCTTGTCGCATTCGGAATGAGGAATGCTGGGCCATGTAGTCGGCACTGAGTTCAATCAGTCTCGCTTAAGGAGCGCACCTTTGCCTCTGAGGAAGAAGTTTGTTAATACTTCAAAACGCGTCAGGCTTCTGGATGTTGCTGGACTGTTCATGCATTCGATGCCCCTGCTCCCCTTGTACCAATAAGAGGTTTACCTACGAGTAGTGTTGGAGTGCCTTCCATTGCAAGGAAACCTTTGTAGCATGGATATATATATATATATATTTATATATATAGCTGTCTTTGTCTCCAACAACCACTACCACTCGGACAAGACGAACGCGGACCCAAAGTTTATTGTGCAGTTAAGAATTGATTTAGTTGCCCTGCATCTCCGCCATAAAGCGTTACAGCCCCACCTGGGCCTTGATCACATGACGCTTGATGTTTAACCCTTATTTAAAGTGCCAGTGCATAACATTATGTGACTGAACAAGTGACCACTTCATGGAGATGAAAAAAATAATGAATAGTATTCTCTTTTCTCTGAGCGCTCCAACAAAAGGTTCACCATGTGCAAATGTGCATACTTTCATTCAATAAATACATCAATGTAAAATAGAAAATGGATATATATACATAAATGTCAAATAGATATAAATACAAATGTAAACATGAGACATGGTACTTGCCATTTAAAATCTGGTAAAACATTCAATAATAAGATTTGTTTAAAAAGCTAAAAATGCCAATATTTACAACACTATAATCTGCTCATAAATATACCCATGATCTCATTTGCACTAAACCACTTGTATGTGAAAACAATCTTAAAAACATAAGGATGTCAAACAAGTGTGATTAAAAATTAAATAATACACACTTAATAACAATGATAAAAATCTTTCACATGCTGGTGTCCAGATGATCTGCTCTTTGTAAGTCTGTCGCTCAACGCAATAGGGCCCCAGTGGGCTAACACATATTCCATGCCTAAGTGAAATCAATATATGTGATGTGCAGAACGTGTCACCCACTTGAACCAACAGGTTCGAAAAGTGCTAAGTGCAATAAAATACGAAATAAAAGAAACTTATGTCTAAGGGTTATGAAATGTAGATGTAAAAAAGGGAATATGTTTACATGTATGTACATATGCACTATCTCTTATACCGGAAACTTAGCACTACTAGCAAACCATTAAGCAAATATTCTGATAACCAGACTCACCCTTTACAAGCAAGTGTAAAAGTTTTCACTCGCATTGAGCCCTGGAGGTGTCTTTGTGTCGAGCTCCAATATATATACCTTGTTTCTAAAAGGCAGAGTTGTGCTTCACACTTTCCTCCCCTTCTGAAGTGGGAATAGAGTCAATAACAAAAAAATTTAAATGAGTTGGGTTGCTGTCATGGCTCTCCTCAAAATGCCTGGCCACTGGATAGGATTAATATTTATTGGTAATCGCCCTTATGTGCTGGAGTATCCTCTTCCATTCCCCAAGAACTCGGGCAGACAGAAAAAAGCAGCACAACCAGAAAATTGTTGTACGCTTTATTTATTTTTAATATTTTCTTTTTCTTCTATAGCCAAAGTGCATCATGCTCACTACTGGGTAGTATAGTAAGGGCTGCCTTTCATAGGAGCAGTGGTTTTCGGTTTGCTTATAGCTTTTGCACGGTTTGGCATATTTATCAGTTAAATAAATGTAGTAATGTATTTCAGCTACATTTTTCCAGAAAACACCAAATAAATATGGATAAATACATATAAAATTAGCAAAACATAAGTATGGATAAATACAGACGGAAATGGCAAAAAACTAAAAACCATAAAACTGGGATCCCTAATCATAAAACGACCTGATTTGGAAGGGGGGGCCTGGATTTTTGCCTTAGGCTCACGGCCATCTAGGGTAACCTACCAAACCCACACATTTCTGAAAACTAGACACCCTGGGGAGTCTAGTTGGCATGGAACAATACCTGATGGCCCACTGCCCTTGGCAGCCCTCCAACCACCATGGACCACACCAGAAATCTCTGCATCATACACAACTACTCCCTCTCCATGAACCAACAGGTCAGCGATGTTGCTTCCAGCTTCTTCCACACGCATTTTCTGTAAGACCTTAAAATGGATCCCCCCGAGTCAAGGAAGACAGTCACACATGCACTATAACCAGTAGACTGGACTACGGAAATGCCCTCTACACTGGCATCAACAAGTCTCTACTCCGCAAGCTCCAGACATTACAGAACACAGCAGCCAGACTCGTCCTCTGCCACCCCCGACACAAGAACATCAGCCAACACCTACAGAACCGCCTCTGGCTCCCTGTCTAGGAGAGAGTCACTTTCAAGATACTCACCCACGCCTGCAAAAGCCTCAACAACACTGGACCCCAATACCTCAACAAGAGAATCGCCTTTCATGTACCTAAAAGAAACCACTGATCCACTAACCTTGCCCTCGCCGAAACCCCCTGCATCCGCAGAGCCAGAACAGGGGGAAGAGCCTTCTCCTACAACGCGGCCAAGACCTGGAAAAAGCTCCCGATCAACATCATGTGCACCCCCTCCCTGAACACCTTCAGTAAGGCTTTCAAGACCTGGGTCGTTGTCCGAACTGCTGACCCCCATCCCAGCGCCTAGATACCTTCACAGGTGAGTAGTGCACTTACTATTCCCTGAATGATTGATTGATTTATTGATTGCGAAGAGATAAGCTTTTTGTTACCCTTTTATGTTTTACATTAAATAAAACATATATGAGAGAAGTAGCTTGTTTGTGAAGAAAGAAATATTTTTGTTTATCCTAATAATATTTGTAATTTTTTTTAAATAAAAATAAAATTAAAATGTAAATTACATGACAGGAAATACAACAATTTTTTTAATAGACTAATTTGTAAAGTCCATACACTACTAAAAAAAAGAATGTGATAGACATTTAACTTTTACTGCAAATATTCATCATTATAAGTACAATTGCACCAAAAAATAATATTTTAAATATGTTGTTTAAGTGTTAATATAGGTCTGATTATTTGAACTTGATAAGTGTTATAAAAAAATATGCCGTACACCTTAAAATAATAAAGAGACAAGTAATATTTAATATAATACAGAAAATGCACTACACAAGGACAATGTTACATTTCTAAATACATAAAATGATTTAAGTTTAGAACTAACATTGATTCTACAGTTATTTTAAAATTATTCTTTCACTTTTTCTTGTGCAATGAAGGCATAAAATTTGAAAATGAAATTTAAATTTCTTAAACAACAACATTGCGCACATATGTTTTACACATTAGTAAAATACTGCTTGTAAGAGAGATTGTAAGTGAGATTTAAAAGCACGAGTCCAGAGCTAATATAAATAGACAATTGAAAAGGAAATAAACAAAAAAGAAGCTTACCTTTGATTCTGGTGATGATGGGGTTCATTTGCTTCAAGGTCAAGTAGTATAAGCAAAGGAAGGACTTGGACTATCATGTCCATGATGGAAAGGGAAGTGGAAAAAAGAAAAAAGGTCAGATTCGGCCTTATATCGGAACCACCAACTCCGGTGTGGAGCTTTCCCTGCCGCAGTTAAGTCGGCGGTAAGGCACACTGTGCTTGGCCTGGCAAAAATACTGTCTGTACTCCTTCCAACAGTTGCTTTTGCCAATGGCGCCAATAATGCGGGTGGGGGGAGGGGAATTCTCATAGTGGACGGATTACCTTCCATAGCACCACCAGCATCTAAATTGAGATGGTGTACTACCTAGTATGCGGATGGAGAAACTGACGAAAAAGCCACGGCAGGGCAAGTTCTCCCAAGATCTAATTCAGACCCCAAGCCGGCTCTCACATGGGAAGAGCGTTCTCAAATGAAAAGACCGGATTCCACCATGTGGGAGCAATGGCAGCTCCTGGTGCATCCAGAGCCACTGCGGCCCCCAACATGTTGTTTGTGAGTGCCCTGAATGGGCACCAGGGCACCCACCAAAGCAGATAAGGGCTTAGGGATGGGGGACCTTGGGACCACTACATGTCCAGGGACCCATAGTGGTATGCGGAGGGGGGTGAACACTCCCTCACCTTTATAATAAATGAAGGCCAGAGGGATGGGGACCCAGGTTCGCCTTTTGGCTCAGAGAGGGGCTCCACATGCCCTCTCTCTTTAAATGATGTTTTGGCCCTTAGGGACTGGGTTCCTATCACCACTACTTAAGGTCCGTATCCCACCTTCCGCTTCATAAATATATTATGACCCAATGGGTTTGGTTCCTTCTGGCCACTATTTGCTCAGTCCTAAATGGTGGGCCTGAATTTATTAAAGATCAGGGTAACCCGATATTGCTGGAGATGCTCCAATATTGGTCCTCAACTTGACTATGCAAGAAGGAGTTTCTCTATCGTGCTGTCCTTATGTGGAATAATGCTTTATTACTAAGAGAGGCAAGCCGTTTATGTAGCGTGACTCGCAATATTAGCTCACCTATGTATTTTTAGGATTTTCCTATGTTCCCTATAAATCCTAGGGGAAGAGGGTTCTTCCAAATTCTTTAAAACTAGTGTCAGTTGATAAAATGGTTGATAATAATGAAATATGTGATCTAGTATGTGGAATATCTGTTGTTTATCACTCCATAAGCTCAAGAGAGGCTGTGCAATCCGATGGAAAATAGAGGTTAAAGTCAAGCTGGCAAAAGTTCCTAAACCACTCCTGAAAAAAAGACAGGAGCCACACCCAGCTAATTCATGCCAATCTCTGTGCATATTTTAAGCCCCAAAAATCGGAATTATATTTTGGTGGTCCTTCCAAACTGTGCAAATAGTGAAGATACTTGTTGTATTCTCTGCACTTATGTTTTGCTGTATCCCTTTAAGTCTGACATTCCATTTTCCTGATGTCATTTTCTACTGTGTTCTGCCTAGTCAGTTAGCTCTCTGCTTTCTGATGGGAACACCAGTTATTCTCTGTAGTGCATAATAAATGCCTTATATTCTTTTATTAGCCTCATTACTTCATTTACTACACATGGCGACGAGGATGTTGTTGCGGAAAGGATGCAAGTTTGTGTGGGGTGTGGAGCAAGAAGAGTGTTTTAAAAAGATCAAAATTGAAATTTGTGATGCAGGTATCTTAACACCATTCGATACCAACCGTAAATCAGTCTTGACCGTGGATGCGAGTGCTGTGGGTGTTGGTGCGGTATTGGCTCAAGTACATGAGTCTGGGCTCAAGACTGTAGCTTTTGCTTCAAGGACGCTCACAACGGCTGAAAGGAATTACTCTATAATCGAGCGGGAGGCTTTAGCCGCAGCGTGGGGTTGTGAGTATTACAGGATGTACTTGTGGGAATTCAAGTTTACGCTGTTGACAGACCACAAACCCTTAGTTAAAATCCTTTCACCTGGTGGAGCCGGCAAGGGTTCTGCGAGGTTAGCTAGACTCGCTGCTAGGATTCAAGAGTATCTGTACACTGTTGAGTACATCCCAGGTTGGAGGAACTGCCAAGCTGATGGTCTCTCTAGACTTCCACTACCTTGGGAGATGGTAGACAAGTTGGGAGTAGAATCACTCAATTCAGAAGGGTCTGTGGCTGCTGTGGATGAGGTTGTGGATATGTGTGCTGGAGCAATTAGCAGGAGTCTGTGGAATACCTCCATGGCTAAGGACGTGGTGTTGAGAGAAGTAAAGGACTTGATCGTGAAGGGTCCAAGGAGAGAGAGTTGCTTATCCGCCGCACTTCGCCCATATTTGAAGGTTCTTGAACAACTGTCTGTCCTGGACAAAGATGGTTTCTTGATTTTAATGGAAGATAAATTTATTCCCCCACAGGAAGTGAGGTTTACTCTATTTAAGTTAGCCCACGAGGGTCATCTAGGACAGTCCCTCACCAAGAGGAGAGTTAGGGAGAATTTTTGGTGGCCCGGAATGGTCTTAGAAATCTCTCAGTGGGTGGAAAAATGTACAGACTGCTTTGAGAGCGAGAAGAGGCTTAAAGTCGGTAGTCATGCTGGTTGTGGCTCAATAGTTGACCCAGGGTGTCCATGGCACACCATATGTCTTGATTTCATTGGCCCGTTTTACCAGTTGAGTCAAGATATGAGGTTTGGGTTGGTAGTAGTTGATATTTCTTCAAAGTGGTTAGTGGTTAAATTCATGAAGGAGATTACTACGAACAACACTATTACAGTGTTGAGTGACATTTTTAGAGAGGAAGGTTTTCCAACAAGAATTATCACCGATAATGGGACGCAATTGACTTCCCTGGAGATGGCTAATTTCTTGAGAAAGTGCGGCATTGCACATTCAAGGACCTCACTTTACAACCCCCAGGGGAATGGAATAGTCGAGAGGGCGAACCGGATGGTTAAAGGTGCGATTCAGATGGCAATTTCTTCTAGGACAGATGTGAGAGGATTGGTTAATGACCTGGTTTGGGCATACAGAACTACTGAAAATGGTGCGACTGGAATGATTCCTTTTAGTGTCATGAGGGGACGTTCAGCTGGTACCAAGCTAGTCGCTGCATGGATGAAAGAGTTGCTAAACGTTGGTCCTGACAATCCTGATGTTGTGAGTGAACCGGATGGAGGCTGTAAATTTGCAGTGAATGATTGGGTGAAAGTCAAACCTGGTCGAGTTGGGGTTGGGTTGACGAAGTTCAGGGGACCATTTAAAGTCAGGTCTGTCCATAAAAGGTTTGTAACTCTATTCAACGGTGAGAGTTGGAACTTGAGGCGTGTAGCAATGTACAAAAAGGCTGAGTGTGGCGGTGAGTGTGGCGGTGACGTTCCTTCTAAGGAAGTCAGTGTTGGTAGAGCTCAGAGAGTGAGAAGGCCTCCAGGTTACTTACATGATTTTGTTTGCAAATAAGGTCTCTCTCTGTAACGAAGAGCATGTGCTTAGTATTTTTTTTTTTTTTACTTTTGCTTCTTCCATACGAAGGGAAGAGGATATGTTGTATTCTCTGCACTTATGTTTTGCTGTATCCCTTTAAGTCTGACATTCCATTTTCCTGATGTCATTTTCTACTGTGTTCTGCCTAGTCAGTTAGCTCTCTGCTTTCTGATGGGAACACCAGTTATTCTCTGTAGTGCATAATAAATGCCTTATATTCTTTTATTAGCCTCATTACTTCATTTACTACAATACTCCAGATGATCCACCAGCTTACTCACAATTGATCAACATCTTGCTTTAGTTTCCATCATTTCAGCATCTGCCTCCATACACTCCCTGTCTCTTAATGCACAACTCCCCTACACCCCCTAATGGATTTGACACAATACAATACAATAAAAAGCATAAAGCGTGTGGCTGCATCCAAAAAGGTGTCCCAGAGCTAGTGGCTTTAAAGTAAAACCAGCAGCTGATAAACCCCAGAACGGCAGGTTTATATATCAAAGAGATAGATCTTCAGAAGGCTGAGTTGATGGAGGCAAAACGACCAAGTGCAATCCAAGCAAAACTGCCAAGCTGTCGTGTTGTGGTGAAGAAAGGATGCAGCAGCAGAGCACAAAGCATATTTTCAGGCAGAGTCACTAATGACTGAGTGCTTACGCCATCCAGACAGTAGCATTAAAGTCAGAAAAGAGCATCTGTCAGCGCAAGTTAAGAACCAGGCAACAGTTCCCCAAGGCAATGAATTCCTTAATCTTTAGCTAGGACAGTCCAAATCAACAGTCTAGTCTCAAAAGGGAAGTGGACGGCTAGAGTTACAAATATACTCATTTACACTCATGCTTACTCACATCCTCAAAGTCTCTCAAAGATTTCCAATCGCTGACTCGTTCATTTTTTCACTTATTCTTACTCAGTTTCACTCAATATCGCTCACTCATATTCACTCAATTTCACTCGCACACATTCATATATATGTTCTTGTATGCTCACTTATAGACAAAGCCTTACAAATACAGACACTCTCTTTCATCCATTCTCTATCACAGAACATTTGATAGATTTTTGAATTACTTCCAGCTGCCTTTGCCAGTTTATTTCAGTTCCTCAGTTGCATATACATGTACCCTCAAAGCAGGAACAAAGCTTCCTTTCACATGAGGGATAGGACCTAAACGTTGTGAGCTGAAGCCTGTTCAGTTTTCATTCTCTTGCTATTTCACCTCATTCCTATCTTGTTACTGATTGGGGTGGGGCCAGCGAATCTTCTGACCCCTCACACCCTGTGACATGAAGACATTCTTATAATCATATCTATGGTACTCCACCAAAGTTGATTTACTCGCAAGGTATACTCTAAGACATATTTTTTTTAACTTTGACCCCTGTAATTGTCCAGCTAACTTTATCTAAACTCCTTGATGGCGGTTGAGTACTCTAAAATGGTATTCACCTATTTTGGTGTGGATAGCTCACTAATGATGAAGCACGCCACAACCAGTGGGTGAGGTGACCTATCCAGTTCTTAGGAGATGCTTGCAAATGACCTAGGAGAGCCAAAAATTATTCTATTCTTTTCCCAACTTAAGTGCCTTTTGTGTGGTAATTATCTGTTCAGGGAAGTTTTTTTTATCATCTCACTCTGTATTGGTGAATATATGTAGTTGAAAAATGTCACAATTGGAGCCTTACATTGTGGAAATAGGGCTCCCACAAATTGCAGCAGCCCCACTGCTTCAACCAAAGAAAAGAGAGGGAGGTTAAGTACCAACATTTTGACTAGTTTTCCATTGTACATATTGGCCTTATTAAGAATTCAGTGATATGGTGTGTCTTTGATGAGGTTTTGTTTGTGGCAGTGCTGACAATGATCCCACTGCAAGAGACTCCCCCCGCCGCAGCCACATCTCCGGACACCTGAGAGACCTGCACTAGCTCCCAGTCACCAAGAGAATCACCTGCCGACTCCTCACCCACACACACAAAGCCCTACACAACCAAGGACCAGGATACCTCAACAGCCGCCTCAACTTCTACGCTCCCAAACGCCAGCTTCGATCGACCGGCCACGCCCTCGCCACCGTCCCCCACATCCGAAGAGCCACCACAGGGGGACGGTCCTTGTCCTACCTCGCCGCCAAGACATGGAACTCCCTCCCGACCCACCTCCACCTGACCCAGGACCACCTCGCCTTCAGGAAGCAACTCAAGACCTGGCTGTTCGAGCAGTAGCGGACCCCCCTCCCCTAGCGCCTTGAGACCCTCTGGGTGAGTAGTGCGCTATATAAATGCTTTGATTGATTGATTGATTGATTGACTTTCATGAAGGTAGGCTGTTTGGTACTTCCTTGTGCCAAGCGGAAGTTACTGCTATTTTGATCCTATTCCCATAGAATTGGATGTTTGTTTTTTAAATACTCCAAATGACCATGGTTTTGTTCAAGTTTCAAGTTTCAAAGCTTTATTCAACAGCATTGTCATAAAAGCATTTTACCCTACTCTATACATAATAAATACTATTCTATTTTACAACAATTAAAATACTCATTAAACATGAAGTGCTGTCGGAAACATATTTAAAATATACGATCGCATTAGAAATGAAAACCTGTTACAAAAAGTGAATAAAACATCATCTAAAAACATTCTGCTTTCTTTGGACACAATTCATTAAGATAAAGTGCGGGTGCGTATAATCCAAGCCCAGCCCAAATATTTGGCTAGTGCAATGGCGAGGCATGGGGAACAATTTGTTCTTAAGATTCTATGCGCTTCTTGGTGTATTCTAGTCCCTAGATTTCTACATACAGGTTTTAACCATCTTTGCCTTGGAGCCACATAAAGGGGGCAGGCGAACAGAAAATGTGGAATGTCCTCAACAAGATCCTTGCAGTGAGCACAGGTGTTAACATTACCCGGAGACCATTTTGATGTAAATACATTGAGCGGTAGACAGCCCACCCTGAACTGAAAATACAACTTTCTGTCCAATGGTTTAGTGATCAAGTCCCAGTAATGTTCACAGGTTGGAACTAATTTATGTTCCAAATACTGGGATGTTAACACCGAAGACTGGTTAGATGCCAAAGCTGAGCTGTATATCATATCCCAGTACATTTTCTTTAACAAGTCCTTGGAAGGGAAAGCTGCAGGGTCAGTAATAGTCCATAAGTGATCAAGATGCAGCTTGTTTAATAGATTCCTGATTTCTTTTAACCACGTGATCTTATGGAACCGATCAGAGTTGACAATGTCCGTCAGTGCAGCAGCGTAGTGGCCCAGTTCAGGCGTAGTCCTTATGCGCCTCCAAAATAATAGTGGGCGCAGCCGAGCCTGGTCCTCGATTTTTTTCCTCCCTAAATCATAGAGGAGAGGAATGGATGGAGTGCTCTGTGGAACACCAATCAGCCTACGTAGAAATTTATTCTCTGCAACTGTCAACTCATTGATGTTGGCGAACCCCCATAGTTCTGCTCCATAAAGACATGCACCAAGAACTTTCATGCTATAAATCTCCATAACAGGTTGAATAGGTTTTGTCAATGAAGATTTATGCTTCAGAGCAATGGCCCCCGACAACTGATTGAACTTTAGGACCGTGGAAATAATATGCGATTTCCACTGCATGTTCCCCTGCAGGTTGATACCCAAATATGTGAAGGCATTCACCTCTTCTAGAGCTGCCCCA
The DNA here is from genome assembly GCF_964263255.1 of Lissotriton vulgaris. Classification (NCBI taxonomy): domain Eukaryota; kingdom Metazoa; phylum Chordata; class Amphibia; order Caudata; family Salamandridae; genus Lissotriton; species Lissotriton vulgaris. Next base: position 560,315,043 of record NC_141691.1, read on the forward strand.
TTAAAGTACATAGCCCCCTTAAACGATTTAGCAGGGTTCATATTCATGAACTTGGTTTTTGCAGTATTTATTTCCAACCCCCGAATCCTACAAAAGTCCCCAAAGGCGTTAATTGTCTTTTGTAGCCCACTAGGCGTTCGCGATATCAGCAGGGTATCATCCGCGAACATGAGTACCGGGACCCGCACCCCATCTAGGATAGGGGCATCGGTTGGTGATTTCCTAAGATGGTCCACTACTCCATTAATATAAAGAGAGAATAAGGTGGGGGCCAGGACACATCCCTGTCTCACCCCACGCTCTACGGGGAAGGAATCAGTGACTTCGCCCTGTGTCCCCTATTTAATCTTGGCGTAGTTGCCCTCATGCAAACGCACTAGTAGTGACAACAGTTCAGGGATAATTCCAAGTTCACCTAGCACATTCCCTAATTTTTGCCTAGGAACTAAATCAAATGCCTGTTTTAAGTCTACAAAGACAGCAAACAGTGGGCCATCTGCTAGGGTGACATTTTTCCAATACAGGGTTAGAAAGTGGAAAACCTGATCAATAGAGCTGGTTAGGGGGCGAAAACCAATTTGGTGTGGCGAGAGGACTCTATTTTCATCTATCCAGTCTTGCATTTTATTTTGAATCATTCTACCCATCAGTTTTTGCGCTGCGTCGATAAGGCTGATGGGTCTGTAATTAGATGGTAGGGCCTTATCTCCCTTTTTATAGACTGGAATGATCTCTGCGCCTTTCCACGAGGCCGGTATTGCTGCTCCTTGTGCTATAGAGTTTGCGAGCCAGGCAAAGTACAGGCACCAATTGTCCCGGTCCGATGAAAATACGTCGGCCAGTAAGCCATCAATGCCCGGCGCCCTCCCTCTTGTCACCCCGTCCAGTGCTACACTTACATCATTTTTTGTGAATACGTCCTCCTTATAAAATACTATGGGCGGCGTGGGTTGGCACTCAAGGGGCATTGTACAGGAATATTGCGGCTTAAAGAAGTCAACCCAGCATTCTTTTGCCACGTGGTTTTTTGGGCATTCAGCTGTTCCGCCCCTATCCCATTTTATGATTGCCCAAAATTCTTTTTGTTGTTTGGCTGTACAAGCATTCTTTAATTCCTGCCACTGGCTTTCATCCCATGATCGTTTTGCCCTAGTCTGGGCTTTTCTATACTCGTCCCTAGCCTTCAGGAATTCTCCTCTATTTTTGCTTCTTAGTACCACGCTTAGGTTCTGTCTCGCCTTTCTGCAGGCTTGGTCATACCATCCTGCCGTTTTCAAAGGAAACACACCCTTTTTCTGCCATGGTTTTGAGATGTCTACTTGGCTTCCCAAAATGCCCTGCTTTGCAACAAACTATACAATATGCACTAGATTTCTTATTCAGCATAAGTGTAAAGAAGTCCCAAACCAAGAACGGGAGCTTTCTTATAGAGTCAAGACAAGGTGAACTTGTGGTAAATATAAAAAAAGGGTTACTTTTACTTAGGGCCACCTAGGACCACAGTGGTGATCCTAGATGAAGCTGGTTGTTGTACATTTATGAAGATAGAAGTAGGTGGTGATTGTAACGGAGTAGGCTGAATAGAGGTGATTTGTACTTCCTCATTGCCGTTCTCTTTTTCTGAAGATATTTTTATTGAAATATTGCAAAGCATAACATCAGAACTAAGTCCAATAAAGATAACAGTGAGTGCAACCATAAGCTTTCATCAGTCTTAACATCAGAATCAGATTTTCAATTTTTTGTTTTTATAGGTTTACTACCCTCTATCCCTACCCTCTGTCCGCACCATAACCTATAGTCTACCCATTCCCTGTAGCTGAACATTCTACACTTGTCACAAGGTGTAGTTCCATTATCTTTCACTTCTCTGGTGAGTCATGGTGACTTAGTCACTCTTCAGTTGCGATAACAAAGTGCCTCCCCTTCAAGTCAATAGCCGAAGTGACGGTAATAGTCTAGGACATTCCAGACCCAAACTGGCATCTTCTAGATATTCAGCCAGAATTGAATTCATTGTCCATTTCGTTGAGTCCCGAAGTACCAGGTATGTTACTTGACCATGATTGAAGACATTGACATTTAGTATATTTAAAAGTTTCCCCTGAGGAAAACCCTAAAGATAAATATAGTGGCACTCGAATTCTGTGTGATGAGCTCAGCCTTTTATTGTCCTTGAGTAGATTTACTGCGTGACATAACATACTGTTACAAAAAATTTGTTTTAGTAAAGCGCACATTCAGCCAAGTGTACTATATGCGTTATTAGCCTCTGCTGCAGACTTAGTAATGCTCCCAGACATTCCTGAACGGATATTGCACGCTACATAAATACAAAACACAGCATAGCATGGCTACAATCAATGCGTTTATTTTATGGTAAATAAACTCACTCAGTATCAACCGTGCCTCGTAGCGTTAAATACACATTCCGCCCTCTGCCGCCGTGACCTCCCTGACATCATGAAGCAGGCCTCGAGGTATTCTGAAGGAAAAAGAAATGCGCTGGCTCCAATGAGCTTAAAACACGCATTTGACGAGTTTATTTTGGTTCTTCTTTACAAGTAGTTCAGGCGCTGCAAATATGCCTGCACTCTCCAGACTCGAGAGCGCGTGGTGATGGCGCACGTCACTGCAGCGCTTTTAGCGCAGGGGCTGGTCAAAAATGATTCCCAGAGCGATCATTGGTAGCGCTTTCGCGCGCTACCAATGATGGCTCTGGGACCCACATACACGGCGCTCCCGCCCTCGCAGGACTGATGGCCCACGGCGGCGGCCTTTATAATTTATTTGCAGACACCCGCCGCCCCGAAAATAATGCCGCCTGGGGCGGACCGCCCCCCTAGCTACGCCGTTGGCTCCAGGGGCCACGCTGTTATGTCTGCCTAGTCTGGTGGCTGTAAGTCCCCTCGTCTGCAGCGATAGGTGCCACCCCACCAAGTCTGACTGCAGTCTCGCTCCAGCCCTCCCCAGCACGCTTGTCTGCAGCCGGCTGCCACCTCTTCAATTCACCCCACAGCCCGAAATCAGCCAAGGCGGGGCCCCATGCGTGTCTCTCTTCTGCTCCGGCTGGAGGTCTGCTGCGAGGCCAGGAAAGGAAATCCCTGACGCGGGTCTCTGTGGTTTCCCGCAGAATGCGGCCAGGACTGATGTTGGTTCAGGTAAGTGCACGCAAATGATGTCATCACTCAGACGTTGCGGCCGGCGCTACTTGCAAGGAACTACTTTATTTTTATTTCAAATTTTTTTAAACAACGTACATAGCTGTCTTCGTCTACAACATCCACTACCACTCGGACAAGACGAACGCGGACCCAAAGTTTATTGTGCAGTTAAGAATTTATTTAGTTGCCCTGCATCTCCTCCATAACGCGTTTCAGCCCTACCTGGACCTTGATCACATGACGCATTGCTTGATGTTTAACCCTTATTTAAAGTGCCAGTGCATAACATTATGTGACTGAACAAGTGACCACTTCATGAAGATGAAATTTTTTTTGAATAAACAACGTATATTGTTTATTTTTAATAGCCTATGTCCTTCTGCTTGCCCTGAGGTTTTCAAAGATGTCTTGGGTGTTTTGATTGGTGGTGTACTTTTCGAGTTTACCTGGCTCAAAGGTTTGTGTTCTCTCTTTATAATAGTAGTATAGATATGGTGAAAACGCACAGTACGTACATGTAATCTTTTTAAATGGAAGAATTGCAGTGGTTTTTATTTACTATGCAAATAAATAAAAACTTAACTTAACATTTAGATTGTTTACAAACTCTCCAGCACTTTCCAAATCACCGTCCCATATTGCAAAGACATCATCTATGAAGCAAAGCCAGTACTTCACTCTGTGTCTGTTAGGTGTGCAATAAAGGACCTGTCTCTCCCACCAGCCAGCGTGCAAGCACGCTTAGCTGGGGGAGAAACAGGATCCCATTGCTACACCTCTTTCCTGTTTCCATATTTCCTTGTCAAACAAGAAGAAATTATTGTTCAGACACCAGAGGAGTAGAGAAGTGTGGCTCACGGTGTAGAGCAGGCAGACCCGGAAGCTGAGGTCATACCCGGGACCAGGGTTCAATTCCCGACGCGGCAGGGTCTTGAGCTCAAATGTCCACGGACTTGATAATTCTCGCTTCGGTGCCTGCTCTAATCATGGGTTCTCACTATGCAACTCTGGGCATTAAGCTTGCTTAATCTCCACAACGGCCCCCTGCGGTGGGATGCCTGGCTTTCACCTTGGGGATGCCCTGTAGGGGCTATCTCACAGGGAAAAGCCAGGATGGGTTCCCAAGGCAAGCGCCGGGAAACCTCCGGGTAGCTGTGCGCTCAATAAATGCAATAATAATAATAATAACAATATATATATTTATATATCAAATTCAATAGTAGTGCATCCCTTAACCTCCAGAACAGCGAGAAAGAATGCTCGAACTCCTCTTGTATGTGTGATATGATTTTTATTCTCTCCTCATCGTAGTCATGACGCGTTTCTGCCGGTAAAAAGACCTTAATCACATGCGGAAATGGCTTTTGGTGAGACATTTAAAAAAATGTTTTCTTTATATATAGCAACGCTACAAAGGTTTCCCTGCAATGGAAGTCACTCCAAAACTGCTCGTAGGTAAACCCTTTATTGGTACAAGGGGAGCAGGGGCATCAAATGCATAAACAGTCCAGCAACATCCAGAAGCCTGACGTGTTTCGAAGTATTAACAAACTTCTTCCTCAGACGCAAAGATGCGCTGAAATTGTGCGTTCCGTGGACCTGCTACTTATAATGGCAAATGGTCCGCCCTGAATGGGCCACTCCCACGCTCAGAGCAAAGGATCCTGGTTATTGCACATACCAGGGAACCCGGCCTATATAGCCCGCTTGTTGCATTAGGAATGAGGAATGCTGGGCCATGTAGTCGGCACTGAGTTCAAGCAGTCCCCGCATAAGGAGCGCAACTTTGCCTCTGAGGAAGAAGTTTGTTAATACTTCAAAATCGTCAGGCTTCTGGATGTTGCTGGACTGTTCATGCATTCGATTCCCCTGCTCCCCTTGTACCAATAAGAGGTTTACCTACGAGTAGTGTTAGAGTGCCTTCCATTGCAAGGAAACCTTGTAGCATGGATATATATATATATATATATATATATATAGCTGTCTTCGTCTACAACATCCACTACCACTCGGACAAGACGAACGCGGACCCAAAGTTTATTGTGCAGTTAAGAATTTATTTAGTTGCCCTGCATCTCCTCCATAACGCGTTTCAGCCCTACCTGGACCTTGATCACATGACGCATTGCTTGATGTTTAACCCTTATTTAAAGTGCCAGTGCATAACATTATGTGACTGAACAAGTGACCACTTCATGGAGATGAAAAAAATTTTGAATAGTATTCTCTTTTCTCTGAGCGCTGCAACAAAAGGTTCCCCATGTGCAAATGTGCATACTTTGATTCAATAAATACATCAATGTAAAATAGAAAATTGATGTATATACATAAATGTCAAATAGATATAAATACAAATGTAAACATGAGACATGGTACTTGCCATTTAAAATCTGGTAAAACATTCAATAATAAGATTTGTTTAAAAAGCTAAAAATGCCAATATTTACAACACTATAATCTGCTCATAAATATACCCATGATCTCATTTGCACTAAACCACTTGTATGTGAAAACAATCTTAAAAACATAAGGATGTCAAACAAGTGTGATTAAAAATTAAATAATACACACTTAATAACAATGATAAAAATCTTTCACATGCTGGTGTCCAGATGACCTGCTCTTTGTAAGTCTGTCGCTCAACGCAATAGGGCCCCAGTGGGCTAACACATATTCCATCCCTAAGTGAAATCAATATATGTGATGTGCAGAACGTGTCACCCACTTGAACCAACAGGTTCGAAAAGTGCTAAGTGCAATAAAATACGAAATAAAAGAAACTTATGTCTAAGGGTTATGAAATGTAGATGTAAAAAAGGGAATATGTTTACATGTATGTACATATGCACTATCTCTTATACCGGAAACTTAGCACTACTAGCAAACCATTAAGCAAATATTCTGATAACCAGACTCACCCTTTACAAGCAAGTGTAAAAGTTTTCACTCGCATTGAGCCCTGGAGGTGTCTTTGTGTCGAGCTCCAATATATATACCTTGTTTCTAAAAGGCAGAGTTGTGCTTCACACTTTCCTCCCCTTCTGAAGTGGAAATAGAGTCAATAACAAAAAAATGTAAATGAGTTGGGTTGCTGTCATGGCTCTCCTCAAAATGCCTGGCCACTGGATAGGATTGATATTTATTGGTAATCGCCCTTATGTGCTGGAGTATCCTCTTCCATTCCCCAAGAACTCGGGCAGACAGAAAAAAGCAGCACAACCAGAAAATTGTTGTACGCTTTATTTATTTTTAATATTTTCTTTTTCTTCTATAGCCAAAGTGCATCATGCTCACTACTGGGTAGTATAGTAAGGGCTGCCTTTCATAGGAGCAGTGGTTTTCGGTTTGCTTATAGCTTTTGCACGGTTTGGCATATTTATCAGTTAAATAAATGTAGTAATGTATTTCAGCTACATTTTTCCAGAAAACACCAAATAAATATGGATAAATACATATAAAATTAGCAAAACATAAGTATGGATAAATACAGACGGAAATGGCAAAAAACTAAAAACCATAAAACTGGGATCCCTAATCATAAAACGACCTGATTTGGAAGGGGGGGCCTGGATTTTTGCCTTAGGCTCACGGCCATCTAGGGTAACCTACCGAACCCACACATTTCTGAAAACTAGACACCCTGGGGAGTCTAGTTGGCATGGAACAATACCTGATGGCCCACTGCCCTTGGCAGCCCTCCAACCCCCATGGACCACACCAGAAATCTCTGCATCATACACAACTACTCCCTCTCCATGAACCAACAGGTCAGCGATGTTGCTTCCAGCTTCTTCCACACGCATTTTCTGTAAGACCTTAAAATGGATCCCCCCGAGTCAAGGAAGACAGTCACACATGCACTATAACCAGTAGACTGGACTACGGAAATGCCCTCTACACTGGCATCAACAAGTCTCTACTCCGCAAGCTCCAGACATTACAGAACACAGCAGCCAGACTCGTCCTCTGCCACCCCCGACACAAGAACATCAGCCAACACCTACAGAACCGCCTCTGGCTCCCTGTCTAGGAGAGAGTCACTTTCAAGATACTCACCCACGCCTGCAAAAGCCTCAACAACACTGGACCCCAATACCTCAACAAGAGAATCGCCTTCCATGTACCTAAAAGAAACCACTGATCCACTAACCTTGCCCTCGCCGAAACCCCCTGCATCCGCAGAGCCAGAACAGGGGGAAGACCCTTCTCCTACAACGCGGCCAAGACCTGGAAAAAGCTCCCGATCAACATCATGTGCACCCCCTCCCTGAACACCTTCAGTAAGGCTTTCAAGACCTGGGTCGTTGTCCGAACTGCTGACCCCCATCCCAGCGCCTAGAGACCTTCACAGGTGAGTAGTGCACTTACTATTCCCTGAATGATTGATTGATTTATTGATTGCGAAGAGATAACCTTTTTGTTACCCTTTTATGTTTTACATTAAATAAAACATATATGAGAGAAGTAGCTTGTTTGTGAAGAAAGAAATATTTTTGTTTATCCTAATAATATTTGTAATTTTTTTTAAATAAAAATAAAATTAAAATGTAAATTACATGACAGGAAATACAACAATTTTTTTAATAGACTAATTTGTAAAGTCCATACACTACTAAAAAAAAGAATGTGATAGACATTTAACTTTTACTGCAAATATTCATCATTATAAGTACAATTGCACCAAAAAATAATATTTTAAATATGTTGTTTAAGTGTTAATATAGGTCTGATTATTTGAACTTGATAAGTGTTATAAAAAAATATGCCGTACACCTTAAAATAATAAAGAGACAAGTAATATTTAATATAATACAGAAAATGCACTACACAAGGACAATGTTACATTTCTAAATACATAAAATGATTTAAGTTTAGAACTAACATTGATTCTACAGTTATTTTAAAATTATTCTTTCAGTTTTTCTTGTGCAATGAAGGCATAAAATTTGAAAATGAAATTTAAATTTCTTAAACAACAACATTGCGCACATATGTTTTACACATTAGTAAAATACTGCTTGTAAGAGAGATTGTAAGTGAGATTTAAAAGCACGAGTCCAGAGCTAATATAAATAGACAATTGAAAAGGAAATAAACAAAAAAGAAGCTTACCTTTGATTCTGGTGATGATGGGGTTCATTTGCTTCAAGGTCAAGTAGTATAAGCAAAGGAAGGACTTGAACTATCATGTCCATGATGGAAAGGGAAGTGGAAAAAAGAAAAAAGGTCAGATTCGGCCTTATATCGGAACCACCAACTCCGGTGTGGAGCTTTCCCTGCCGCAGTTAAGTCGGCGGTAAGGCACACTGTGCTTGGCCTGGCAAAAATACTGTCTGTACTCCTTCCAACAGTTGCTTTTGCCAATGGCGCCAATAATGCGGGTGGGGGGGGAGGGGAATTCTCATAGTGGACGGATTACCTTCCATAGCACCGCCAGCATCTAAATTGAGATGGTGTACTACCTAGTATGCAGATGGAGAAACTGACGAAAAAGCCACGGCAGGGCAAGTTCTCCCAAGATCTAATTCAGACCCCAAGCCGGCTCTCACATGGGAAGAGCGTTCTCAAATGAAAAGACCGGATTCCACCATGTGGGAGCAATGGCAGCTCCTGGTGCATCCAGAGCCACTGCGGCCCCCAACATGTTGTTTGTGAGTGCCCTGAATGGGCACCAGGGCACCCACCAAAGCAGATAAGGGCTTAGGGATGGGGGACCTTGGGACCACTACATGTCCAGGGACCCATAGTGGTATGCGGAGGGAGCTGAACACTCCCTCACCTTTATAATAAATGAAGGCCAGAGGGATGGGGACCCAGGTTCGCCTTTTGGCTCAGAGAGGGGCTCCACATGCCCTCTCTCTTTAAATGATGTTTTGGCCCTTAGGGACTGGGTTCCTATCACCACTACTTAAGGTCCGTATCCCACCTTCCGCTTCATAAATATATTATGACCCAATGGGTTTGGTTCCTTCTGGCCACTATTTGCTCAGTCCTAAATGGTGAGCCTGAATTTATTAAAGATCAGGGTAACCCGATATTGCTGGAGATGCTCCAATATTGGTCCTCAACTTGACTATGCAAGAAGGAGTTTCTCTATCGTGCTGTCCTTATGTGGAATAATGCTTTATTACTAAGAGAGGCAAGCCGTTTATGTAGCGTGACCCGCAATATTAGCTCACCTATGTATTTTTAGGATTTTCCTATGTTCCCTATAAATCCTAGGGGAAGAGGGTTCTTCCAAGTTCTTTAAAACTAGTGTCAGTTGATAAAATGGTTGATAATAATGAAATATGTGATCTAGTATGTGGAATATCTATTGTTTATCACTCCATAAGCTCAAGAGAGGCTGTGCAATCCGATGGAAAATAGAGGTTAAAGTCAAGCTGGCAAAAGTTCCTAAACCACTCCTGAAAAAAAGACAGGAGCCACACCCAGCTAATTCATGCCAATCTCGGTGCATATTTTAAGCCCCAAAAATCGGAATTATATTTTGGTGGTCCTTCCAAACTGTGCAAATAGTGAAGATACTTGTTGTATTCTCTGCACTTATGTTTTGCTGTATCCCTTTAAGTCTGACATTCCATTTTCCTGATGTCATTTTCTACTGTGTTCTGCCTAGTCAGTTAGCTCTCTGCTTTCTGATGGGAACACCAGTTATTCTCTGTAGTGCATAATAAATGCCTTATATTCTTTTATTAGCCTCATTACTTCATTTACTACACATGGCGACAAGGATGTTGTTGCGGAAAGGATGCAAGTTTGTGTGGGGTGTGGAGCAAGAAGAGTGTTTTAAAAAGATCAAAATTGAAATTTGTGATGCAGGTATCTTAACACCATTCGATACCAACCGTAAGTCAGTCTTGACCGTGGATGCGAGTGCTGTGGGTGTTGGTGCGGTATTGGCTCAAGTACATGAGTCTGGGCTCAAGACTGTAGCTTTTGCTTCAAGGACGCTCACAACGGCTGAAAGGAATTACTCTATAATCGAGCGGGAGGCTTTAGCCGCAGCGTGGGGTTGTGAGTATTACAGGATGTACTTGTGGGGGTTTAAGTTTACGCTGTTGACAGACCACAAACCCTTAGTTAAAATCCTTTCACCTGGTGGAGCCGGCAAGGGTTCTGCGAGGTTAGCTAGACTCGCTGCTAGGATTCAAGAGTATCTGTACACTGTTGAGTACATCCCAGGTTGGAGGAACTGCCAAGCTGATGGTCTCTCTAGACTTCCACTACCTTGGGAGATGGTAGACAAGTTGGGAGTAGAATCACTCAATTCAGAAGGGTCTGTGGCTGCTGTGGATGAGGTTGTGGATATGTGTGCTGGAGCAATTAGCAGGAGTCTGTGGAATACCTCCATGGCTAAGGACGTGGTGTTGAGAGAAGTAAAGGACTTGATCGTGAAGGGTCCAAGGAGAGAGAGTTGCTTATCCGCCGCACTTCGCCCATATTTGAAGGTTCTTGAACAACTGTCTGTCCTGGACAAAGATGGTTTCTTGATTTTAATGGAAGATAAATTTATTCCCCCACAGGAAGTGAGGTTTACTCTATTTAAGTTAGCCCACGAGGGTCATCTAGGACAGTCCCTCACCAAGAGGAGAGTTAGGGAGAATTTTTGGTGGCCCGGAATGGACTTAGAAATCTCTCAGTGGGTGGAAAAATGTACAGACTGCTTTGAGAGCGAGAAGAGGCTTAAAGTCGGTAGTCATGCTGGTTGTGGCTCAATAGTTGACCCAGGGTGTCCATGGCACACCATATGTCTTGATTTCATTGGCCCGTTTTACCAGTTGAGTCAAGATATGAGGTTTGGGTTGGTAGTAGTTGATATTTCTACAAAGTGGTTAGTGGTTAAATTCATGAAGGAGATTACTAAGAACAACACTATTACAGTGTTGAGTGACATTTTTAGAGAGGAAGGTTTTCCAACAAGAATTATCACCGATAATGGGACGCAATTGACTTCCCTGGAGATGGCTAATTTCTTGAGAAAGTGCGGCATTGCACATTCAAGGACCTCACTTTACAACCCCCAGGGGAATGGAATAGTCGAGAGGGCGAACCGGATGGTTAAAGGTGCGATTCAGATGGCAATTTCTTCTAGGACAGATGTGAGAGGATTGGTTAATGACCTGGTTTGGGCATACAGAACTACTCAAAATGGTGCGACTGGAATGATTCCTTTTAGTGTCATGAGGGGACGTTCAGCTGGTACCAAGCTAGTCGCTGCATGGATGAAAGAGTTGCTAAACGTTGGTCCTGACAATCCTGATGTTGTGAGTGAACCGGATGGAGGCTGTAAATTTGCAGTGAATGATTGGGTGAAAGTCAAACCTGGTCGAGTTGGGGTTGGGTTGACGAAGTTCAGGGGACCATTTAAAGTCAGGTCTGTCCATAAAAGGTTTGTAACTCTATTCAACGGTGAGAGTTGGAACTTGAGGCGTGTAGCAATGTACAAAAAGGCTGAGTGTGGCGGTGAGTGTGGCGGTGATGTTCCTTCTAAGGAAGTCAGTGTTGGTAGAGCTCAGAGAGTGAGAAGGCCTCCAGGTTACTTACATAATTTTGTTTGCAAATAAGGTCTCTCTCTGTAACGAAGAGCATGTGCTTAGTATTTTGTTTTTTTTTTACTTTTGCTTCTTCCATAGGAAGGGAAGAGGATATGTTGTATTCTCTGCACTTATGTTTTGCTGTATCCCTTTAAGTCTGACATTCCATTTTCCTGATGTCATTTTCTACTGTGTTCTGCCTAGTCAGTTAGCTCTCTGCTTTCTGATGGGAACACCAGTTATTCTCTGTAGTGCATAATAAATGCCTTATATTCTTTTATTAGCCTCATTACTTCATTTACTACAATACTCTAGATGATCCACCAGCTTACTCACAATTGATCAACATCTTGCTTTAGTTTCCATCATTTCAGCATCTGCCTCCATACACTCCCTGTCTCTTAATGCACAACTCCCCTACACCCCCTAATGGATTTGACACAATACAATACAATAAAAAGCATAAAGCGTGTGGCTGCATCCAAAAAGGTGTCCCAGAGCTAGTGGCTTTAAAGTAAAACCAGCAGCTGATAAACCCCAGAACGGCAGGTTTATATATCAAAGAGATAGATCTTCAGAAGGCTGAGTTGATGGAGGCAAAACGACCAAGTGCAATCCAAGCAAAACTGCCAAGCTGTCGTGTTGTGGTGAAGAAAGGATGCAGCAGCAGAGCACAAAGCATATTTTCAGGCAGAGTCACTAATGACTGAGTGCTTACGCCATCCAGACAGTAGCATTAAAGTCAGAAAAGAGCATCTGTCAGCGCAAGTTAAGAACCAGGCAACAGTTCCCCAAGGCAATGAATTCCTTAATCTTTAGCTAGGACAGTCCAAATCAACAGTCGAGTCTCAAAAGGGAAGTGGACGGCTAGAGTTACAAATATACTCATTTACACTCATGCTTACTCACATCCTCAAAGTCTCTCAAAGATTTCCAATCGCTGACTCGTTCATTTTTTCACTTATTCTTACTCAGTTTCACTCAATCTCGCTCACTCATATTCACTCAATTTCACTCGCACACATTCATATATATGTTCTTGTATGCTCACTTATAGACAAAGCCTTTCTTTCATCCATTCTCTATCACAGAACATTTGATAGATTTTTGAATTACTTCCAGCTGCCTTTGCCATTTTATTTCAGTTCCTCAGTTGCATATACATGTACCCTCAAAGCAGGAACAAAGCTTCCTTTCGCATGAGGGATAGGACCTAAACGTTGTGAGCTGCAGCCTGTTCAGTTTTCATTCTCTTGCTATTTCACCTCATTCCTATCTTGTTACTGATTGGGGTGGGGCCAGCGAATCTTCTGACCCCTCACACCCTGTGACATGAAGTGGGAGGGTGAAGTGGTGTTCCATGACACTGCAGGGCTTAAGCTGAAAGTGTCTGTGGGGGCAGTACATCACAATGGGATGGCACCTAAACATATTAGACTCCTGTGTCCAGGACTTCCACAGTCCCGGGTGGTGTGACTAATGGCTGCATGTGTACCAAGATTTAAAAAAGTCAGGACAGGAGGTAGATCTTTCAGGTTTGCTGCAGCAAAACTCTGGAACAGCTTGCCTTTGGATGTCGGTCAAACAAGTGAACTGCTCCCTTTTAGGAAACGGGTTAAAACTTGGCTGTTTCCAAATTATTAGCCGCTGCTTATTCAACTGTTGTTCTCCCAGTGCTTCTCTCTTAGGAGCTATCTCAGCGCCAGGATACCTGTAAGGGGATAGCTGCGCTATATAAATGTTTTAAATAAATAAATAAATAAAATAAATATCTTCTGTGCCTTCACCAGCCACTTGACTTATTTACTACCCATCTACTGCTTCATCTAGAATGGTTGGCATTTTTTTATTATATTAATAGTGGATAATAGCCAATTATTCACAATGGGTATAGTGAAAAGAAGCAGAAAAATTAGGAGTGCAGAACTCCGACACCCATAAGAGTGAGCCACCACTGGTTTCTTGTTAATTGATGTTGACTTGTTCACTCCATTTTCCATTGTTTGCTTGAATCATATTGCGATGAAACACCTATGCCATCTTCTACACTGATACTATTTAAACCTGTTATATCATCATCATTCTTGCCTTTGTGTGTTACTTTGCTTGTAGAGAACTGGTGAAGGCCGATGACCTGCATGAGGATAGAAGGAGGCCAAAACATGTTAACTAGGTAACAGTGTATGGGTGATTCATTAAACTTTATTCAAAATCAATGAGACATTCTTATAATCATATCTATGGTACTCCACCAAAGTTGATTTACTCGCAAGGTATACTCTAAGACATATTTTTTTTAACTTTGACCCCTGTAATTGTCCAGCTTACTTTATCTAAACTCCTTGATGGCGGTTGAGTCCTCTAAAATGGTATTCACCTATTTTGGTGTGGATAGCTCACTAATGATGAAGCACGCCACAACCAGTGGGTGAGGTGACCTATCCAGTTCTTAGGAGATGCTTGCAAATGACCTAGGAGAGCCAAAAATTATTCTATTCTTTTCCCAACTTAAGTGCCTTTTGTGTGGTAATTATCTGTTCAGGGAAGTTTTTTTTATCATCTCACTCTGTATTGGTGAATATATGTAGTTGAAAAATGTCACAATTGGAGCCTTACATTGTGGAAAAAGGGCTCCCACAAATTGCAGCAGCCCCACTGCTTCAACCAAAGAAAAGAGAGGGAGGTTAAGTACCAACATTTTGACTAGTTTTCCATTGTACATATTGGCCTTATTAAGAATTCAGCGATATGGTGTGTCTTTGATGAGGTTTTGTTTGTGGCAGTGCTGACAATGATCCCACTGCAAGAGACTCCCCCGCCGCAGCCACATCTCCGGACACATGAGAGACCTGCACTAGCTCCCAGTCACCAAGAGAATCACCTGCCGACTCCTCACCCACGCACACAAAGCCCTACACAACCAAGGACCAGGATACCTCAACAGCCGCCTCAACTTCTACGCTCCCAAACGCCAGCTTCGATCGACCAGCCACGCCCTCGCCACCGTCCCCCACATCCGAAGAGCCACCACAGGGGGACGGTCCTTGTCCTACCTCGCCGCCAAGACATGGAACTCCCTCCCGACCCACCTCCGCCTGACCCAGGACCACCTCGCCTTCAGGAAGCAACTCAAGACCTGGCTGTTCGAGCAGTAGCGGACCCCCCTCCCCTAGCGCCTTGAGACCCTCTGGGTGAGTAGTGCGCTATATAAATGCTTTGATTGATTGATTGATTGATTGACTTTCATGAAGGTAGGCTGTTTGGTACTTCCTTGTGCCAAGCGGAAGTTACTGCTATTTTGATCCTATTCCCATAGAATTGGATGTTTGTTTTTTAAATACTCCAAATGACCATGGTTTTGTTCAAGTTTCAAGTTTCAAAGCTTTATTCAACAGCATTGTCATAAAAGCATTTTACCCTACTCTATACATAATAAATACTATTCTATTTTACAACAATTAAAATACTCATTAAACATGAAGTGCTGTCGGAAACATATTTAAAATATACGATCGCATTAGAAATGAAAACCTGTTACAAAAAGTGAATAAAACATCATCTAAAAACATTCTGCTTTCTTTGGACACAATTCATTAAGATAAAGTGCGGGTGCGTATAATCCAAGCCCAGCCCAAATATTTGGCTAGTGCAATGGCGAGGCATGGGGAACAATTTGTTCTTAAGATTCTAAGCGCTTCTTGGTGTATTCTAGTCCCTAGATTTCTACATACAGGTTTTAACCATCTTTGCCTTGGAGCCACATAAAGGGGGCAGGCGAACAGAAAATGTGGAATGTCCTCAACAAGATCCTTGCAGTGAGAACAGGTGTTAACATTACCCGGAGACCATTTTGATGTAAATACATTGAGCGGTAGACAGCCCACCCTGAACTGAAAATACAACTTTCTGTCCAATGGTTTAGTGATCAAGTCCCAGTAATGTTCACAGGTTGGAACTAATTTATGTTCCAAATACTGGGATGTTAACACCGAAGACTGGTTAGATGCCAAAGCTGAGCTGTATATCATATCCCAGTACATTTTCTTTAACAAGTCCTTGGAAGGGAAAGCTGCAGGGTCAGTAATAGTCCATAAGTGATCAAGATGCAGCTTTTTAATAGATTCCTGATTTCTTTTAACCACGTGATCTTATGGAACCGATCAGAGTTGACAATGTCCGTCAGTGCAGCAGCGTAGTGGCCCAGTTCAGGCGTAGTCCTTATGCGCCTCCAAAATAATAGTGGGCGCAGCCGAGCCTGGTCCTCGATTTTTTTCCTCCCTAAATCATAGAGGAGAGGAATGGATGGAGTGCTCTGTGGAACACCAATCAGCCTACGTAGAAATTTATTCTCTGCAATTGTCAACTCATTGATGTTGGCGAACCCCCATAGTTCTGCTCCATAAAGACATGCACCAAGAACTTTCATGCTATAAATCTCCATAACAGGTTGAATAGGTTTTGTCAATGAAGATTTATGCTTCAGAGCAATGGCCCCCGACAACTGATGGAACTTTAGGACCGTGGAAATAATATGCGATTTCCACTGCATGTTCCCCTGCAGGTTGATACCCAAATATGTGAAGGCATTCACCTCTTCTAGAGCTGCCCCATTAAAGTACATAGCCCCCTTAAACGATTTAGCAGGGTTCATATTCATGAACTTGGTTTTTGCAGTATTTATTTCCAACCCCCGAATCCTACAAAAGTCCCCAAAGGCGTTAATTGTCTTTTGTAGCCCACTAGGCGTTCGCGATATCAGCAGGGTATCATCCGCGAACATGAGTACCGGGACCCGCACCCCATCTAGGATAGGGGCATCGGTTGGTGATTTCCTAAGATGGTCCACTACTCCATTAATATAAAGAGAGAATAAGGTGGGGGCCAGGACACATCCCTGTCTCACCCCACGCTCTACGGGGAAGGAATCAGTGACTTCGCCCTGTGTCCCCTATCTAATCTTGGCGTAGTTGCCCTCATGCAAACGCACTAGTAGTGACAACAGTTCAGGGATAATTCCAAGTTCACCTAGCACATTCCCTAATTTTTGCCTAGGAACTAAATCAAATGCCTGTTTTAAGTCTACAAAGACAGCAAACAGTGGGCCATCTGCTAGGGTGACATTTTTCCAATACAGGGTTAGAAAGTGGAAAACCTGATCAATAGAGCTGGTTAGGGGGCGAAAACCAATTTGGTATGGCGAGAGGACTCTATTTTCATCTATCCAGTCTTGCATTTTATTTTGAATCATTCTACCCATCAGTTTTTGCGCTGCGTCGATAAGGCTGATGGGTCTGTAATTAGATGGTAGGGCCTTATCTCCCTTTTTATAGACTGGAATGATCTCTGCGCCTTTCCACGAGGCCGGTATTGCTGCTCCTTGTGCTATAGAGTTTGCGAGCCAGGCAAAGTACAGGCACCAATTGTCCCGGTCCGATGAAAATACGTCGGCCGGTAAGCCATCAATGCCCGGCGCCCTCCCTCTTGTCACCCCGTCCAGTGCTACACTTACATCATTTTTTGTGAATACGTCCTCTTTATAAAATACTATGGGCGGCGTGGGTTGGCACTCAAGGGGCATTGTACAGGAATATTGCGGCTTAAAGAAGTCAACCCAGCATTCTTTTGCCACGTGGTTTTTTGGGCATTCAGCTGTTCCGCCCCTATCCCATTTTATGATTGCCCAAAATTCTTTTTGTTGTTTGGCTGTACAAGCATTCTTTAATTCCTGCCACTGGCTTTCATCCCATGATCGTTTTGCCCTAGTCTGGGCTTTTCTATACTCGTCCCTAGCCTTCAGGAATTCTCCTCTATTTTTGCTTCTTAGTACCACGCTTAGGTTCTGTCTCGCCTTTCTACAGGCTTGGTCATACCATCCTGCCGTTTTCAAAGGAAACACACCCTTTTTCTGCCATGGTTTTGAGATGTCTACTTGGCTTCCCAAAATGCCCTGCTTTGCAACAAACTATACAATATGCACTAGATTTCTTATTCAGCATAAGTGTAAAGAAGTCCCAAACCAAGAACGGGAGCTTTCTTATAGAGTCAAGACAAGGTGAACTTGTGGTAAATATAAAAAAGGGTTACTTTTACTTAGGGCCACCTAGGACCACAGTGGTGATCCTAGATGAAGCTGGTTGTTGTACATTTATGAAGATAGAAGTAGGTGGTGATTGTAACGGAGTAGGCTGAATAGAGGTGATTTGTACTTCCTCATTGCCGTTCTCTTTTTCTGAAGATATTTTTATTGAAATATTGCAAAGCATAACATCAGAACTAAGTCCAATAAAGATAACAGTGAGTGCAACCATAAGCTTTCATCAGTCTTAACATCAGAATCAGAATTTCAATTTTTTGTTTTTATAGGTTTACTACCCTCTATCCCTACCCTCTGTCCGCACCATAACCTATAGTCTACCCATTCCCTGTAGCTGAACATTCTACACTTGTCACAAGGTGTAGTTCCATTATCTTTCACTTCTCTGGTGAGTCATGGTGACTTAGTCACTCTTCAGTTGCGATAACAAAGTGCCTCCCCTTCAAGTCAATAGCCGAAGTGACGGTAATAGTCTAGGACATTCCAGACCCAAACTGGCATCTTCTAGATATTCAGCCAGAATTGAATTCATAGTCCATTTTGTTGAGTCCCAAAGTACGTTTTCCCATGACTCACAAAGCCTACCATGTGCTCATCCATTCATGTATTGTGATTATCCAGGGTGATTTTCAAGGCTGTTGTCGCGATCCCACTCACCTAAAAAACAGGAGGAACGGAAACAGAGATAGTCCCACCTCCCACCTCCAGACCAACCCTACATGCTGATCAAGCAGCATGGGCGAATTATCCAAGGGGAAAGGTAAAAAAAAGGAAATGAAAACCTAGGAGAAGTCGTCAGCAGGGTAAAGGGACTCCCTTTAGAAGGACTAAGAAATGGGATGGGGGTCAGTCTCTCTTTGGTCGGACTGCTGGTACAATCACTCTGTAAAATACAAACACACAGGGAACAGGTAAGTGTCAGAAAACTATGCAGTGGAGGAGAATACTATTTACACTCAGATAATCCTAACGACCCATCCCCTTCTTCCCTTTTTCATCAGACTACTCACCAAAATCAAAAAAGAGAAAAAAACAACCGCCAAGAATATGTCCAGGGAAGGTAAGCGACTGATATGGGGCGAGGATCCCAATTAGGAGTCATAGGGGACAGGTTCCCACTAGCTGCAGCAAGGAAAAGGTATTTTCTCAGAGGAAGTCTAGAAAGAACCTTGGGGTTGTTCCCAAAAGGACACATCCCTTAAGGAAACAGAAGAAGAAAAAAACAAGAAACCAAGCCTATAAGTCCATAGGATAGTGCACTGACCCAAAAACTTTTTAAAAAAAAGAACATATGGTTTTATGGGATATCCAACCAGGCAAGGATGGTGAAGGGTGTGTGGAAAGATTCCAAAATACTAGAGTCACGAACTCTGACCGGCTCCCACAGCCTTCAACAAAAAGAACCAGGTGTTTGTGCAGCCAAACGCCTGAGCACACGGGTGTCAAGGTAAAGAACTGCGCCTGTAGACCCAAAGGCAAGGAGGAGTGTGATGCAGAACGCCGGGAACATGATTGTCGCAATGAGGTAACGCTCAAGTGGTCCCTGCAACAAGGAGGTGTGGACTGGGGAAAGTCGGGCACACATGCGGCCCCAAGAGGAACCGCTTCAGCCATCCTAACCACAAGGAGACGTGTGCGGCGGAAAGCTGGGCACACAAGTTTCACAAAAAGGATCCACTCCAGCAGTCCCACAAACAAGGAGGTGTGCACGGGGAAATGCCGGGCACACAAGTGTCTAGAAGACTAACCGCTCCAGCGGTCCCTGCAACAAGGAGGTGTGCGCGGCAGAAGCCCATACACACAGATGCAAGATGGCGAAGCACAAATCCTTCACCCAACTGGAAGAAACAACTTATAACAAGGCACTTTGGCAACGCCCAAGTCACATGAGAAGTGTGTAAGGAATCTTTATGCCATACTCTCCCAAGAGTAGGCGATCAGGGAACATAAAATAACAAATACAAAAAAAGGAAAAACTGATGTCAAAAGAAGACACCGAAAAAGCAAGTGTGGGTAAGTAAATCATTCCGTGTTAAAGAGTGGTACATAGATTTGTGAGGACTCGCATGAGACTATTAAAAGACTCCCAAAATGTCCCATTCCCTGTAAACCCCTTGGACATGCAGTCCGAGTGGTAACAGCTGTGTTATTAGCTGTTTCGCTGCTAGCAGCATATTGAAGATCATTCTCCAATATCTCTTCAACATCAGGTGATAGCCCACACAATGGAGACATAGTCTTATGGTTTTCGGGTCTTGCCAAAAGGGATAGCCCATCACTCCCCTAATGTGGCTTAGGAATTCCTCCCCGAAAAAAGATAATCTGGGGCACTTCCGCCTCATATGGATTACATCCCCCCAAAAGCCACAGTCTCTCCAGCACAGTTCATTGGACTGACCATAGATAGATGTGCTTTAAGTGTTTTGACCTGATGTGGGCCTGCAAAAATATTTTTTATTGGATTCCCTTTGTTGCACACTTTTACACTGGGACAATATATATTCCCATAGTTTTTGCCACTGTTTCAGCTGGATTGGGCAATTCAAATTTCAGGACCATCTCTTCATATAAGATAATTCTGGGTCTGCAGTCTTCTCCATGAGGAGGGCACTAATATTTGAAATGAGACCGTTGGGGCGGGTGTATGTGGTAAATGATTTTTCACAGTTTTACAGCATGTGAGTGGTGCCAACCTATTCGTAAGGGAAAGAGCCCATTGACACAGCTGGAAATATTACTATGGCTCAGCCTCCTGCACTCCGAAGTCTATTTTGCACTGCTAGATATTCCTAATGGGGCCCCCTTGGGATAGATATGGTAACATGCTACAACCATCTTCAAACTACCGTATGAAACCCTCCCTCTTCATCCCTTGGGGAAACATTTATATTACCTGGCAAGGGCATACCAGGGGATGCGGAATTGGTTGATTTAGGGGTTTTGGTAAAGTTTTAAGTATTCCAGAAAAATAGAAAACTGGGAGCCAGGGAATCGCCCATGGTGCCCGCCACATTACCACTGGATCAAGTGGATCCAATCGAGCACTGTTTTGTAAAAGGACCATTCAAAGAATTTTCAGAGCTGGGCTGCTTGATAATATTTCTGGATATCTGGAAGTGCTAGTCCCCCTTTTCCTTTAGCAGCTCGTAGTACAGTCTGTGATACTGGTGTTGGCTTCTCCACCACAAATACCGTGGTCAATGGATTTCTGAAGGAGTTTTAATTTTTTCTCTGGGATCTTGCCTGGCAGTTCCTGAAAGAGGTAGAGCAGTCATGGTAGGATGTTTGCAAAATCTTGGGGCTCCTTTCTAATGCAACCAGGAAGACTGTAGTCCAGGCTCATTTAGTATCTCGACTGGAGTACTGTAATGTACTTTATTTAGAGGTCTCCAAAGGCAGATTGGGAATGCTCCAAAGAGTGCAAAACGCTGCTGCCTGAATGCTTTTGAATATTACGAGACACTCTTCTATGGTCTCAATTCTTGCACAACTTCATTGGTTTCCCATTAAGGACAGAGGATCTTTTAAATCACTCTGTTTCTGTCATAAAATTCTCAATCAGAAAGTTCCTCTCTACCTTTTTTCCCCCTCATAAAACCATATCTTCCTTATAGGCATCTCAGATCTTCAGGGAATGCTCTAACTGTGATCCCTAGGGTCAACAGAGCACACTTGGAGGTAGCTCCTTCAGGCTTCTGGCTGCTAGGCTTTGGAACTCTATGCTTTTTGACCTGAGAATTGAACAGTCCGAGACCTGGTTATTTAGGCAAAACTTAAAGTAAGTTTGGGGCGAGTTTGTGAGTATTTTTAGAGTGAATTTAGCACGGGGACATTTCAATTGGAGTAACCAGGTTCTTTAAAACATGTTTTGCTAAATCACTGCCAACCTCCTCAACCAGAAGATATATTGAGACTTTCATCGGGACAAGTCAGCTTTGGTGGCATTGAAGAGATGTGGATTGTTTGATGCATAAAGTTGGTGATGGTGTTGGGTTATGAACATTGCCAAATATTTGAGCTTCTTGCCCACGGCCAGGTGCTATGGGAGTGCTGTTACTAGCTCCATTCATATTTCTGATGACAGATCTATGCTTAGCATCTCAGATTACTCTAGGGTAACATTGAACCCAGAACATTTGGTGTATGTGTTCAAGATCACAATTGAATTGGACGTGTAGCGCTTGTCAAAGTGAGGACTTTGTCATCCACCAACAGGTGTATAATCTGTCTTTCCCCACCAAAGAGCATCCCTTCTATCTTCACCTGCCTCTAAATGGTTGCAGCCAAAGGTTTGACCACAAGTTAAATAGTAACAGGGACAGCAGACATCCTGGCCATGTTACTTTATGTAAAGAAATGCTTCCCAGTCTCTCCCTCTTTGCTAAAACTGGTGCACAAGGAGATCTATAGCTGGCCCCTGGTCAAAGTTATGGTTTGAGGTTCTAGTCCTATAGCCTCTAAGACCTTGAAAAAGTAGTTCTAATTGACTCCGTAAAATGTATTTTAAGAATCTAGTGATAGTATCGTCAAGGGAGTGGGTCTGCAGTGGGATTTTTCTACCAAGTGCAGCACTCTCCTAATTTTGTCTGCTACTTGAGGCAAGGAAGCTGTGCCTTTTCAATAAAATTCTGTGCTGTGGTGGAATCTATCTAAACTAGCATAGTGTTCCCAAGTCCACACAAGGCAGGGACTTGCCTGGAAAGAGTTTGGCTTCCGAGCATCTGTGCTAATAACATGCCCCTCTTATTAGCCTGCTTGTAAATTATTTGACTAAGGCATAACAGTGCCTTTTCAGATTTTTCAGTGGAAAATAGGTCTAGTTTACCCTTAATGGTACCTCCCACAGATCCTTTAAGAAACCTGTGTCACTGTGGCATTCCAAGTCCGCTCTGTAATCTGCATCCAAAGAGTTTGTTGGTCCCATATCTTTTGTGGTGTAGCGTTCTCGGGTACAATGACTTCAAAGGACCTGTCTTAGACCCCCCCACACTATTCTCATCCAGGAAGTGCAACATTGTGTCTCCTAGAGATTGTCAGGCGAGTTTATCTCTAAGTAAATATCTATTACATTTCCAGGCTGCACTTTTGCATGGTCCGATACTGCTAGTCTATGTGTGGTGATCCTTATTTTTTCCCCAAGGTATGGGGTTCCCTACATAAGATAAATACTGGACTATGATCTATGTGTGTGGGAGAAGAATGTGTATTTGCACATGTCTGGATATTTATGTGTCCAAAGGTCCAGTGCGCTGCTATCTTTTAGACTTTGCTGGACTGCTGTTGACATAGCGCACTGCAAATACTGATCATGTGGGTGTCTGTCTAGTTGGGAGTCTGGTACTTTATCCATCCCACAATAATTAAGTGTGTGCCCATTCTCCTAATAATTTGATGATTGCTACCAGGTATGTTACTTGACCATGATTGAAGACATTGACATTTAGTATATTTAAAAGTTTCCCCTGAGGAAAACCTAAAGATAAATATAGTGGCACTTAATGTTGTCTTTGGTAATTTGCGTTGCTTAACATGGGAAGTCCTTGCATATAGCAATCATGAATCCACTCTTTTTCGAGTTGGTAGTAGTGTAACTTTAGGTGGGTTAAGATTTGTTTCTATTCAGTTGCGTATTAGGGGTCTTCAGATGAATCCCCGGAAGGCAAACAATATCCATTGCCACCTCTTTTTTTTCTTACCCACACTCTGTGGCACTTAACGGAAGCATTTAACCCTTATTATTCCATGTTACTTCCTTGACCATCTATTGGATTTAATGGTGTCTGGTGCTGCAATGTGGACCCTTGACTACACCTCTGATAAAAGTTGCATTTTTAAAGTCATGATAGGTTGGCTGTGGGAACTAATGCCTTGTGTGGGTCTAGACACCTTATATGTATATGGGACACAATGATCACCCCTCTCTCTTTCCCCATTTCCCTCCCAAAATGTTCCCCAGTTGATTGCCCAGGTGTGACGAGGAAGAGAAATGTTCCTGGCATACTAGTAGCCCCCCAGACCCTCCACCCACATCTTTCTCCAGTCATACCGGCGAAAGTCTTTGTTGTTGAATATCTGTTGCGTCATTGTATTGATGGCTTGATAGGCGTATCAAATAGCAATTTCAAGTAACATTCAAACAAACAGCAGTGTCAGGCAATGGTGGAAGTGGTGTGGCTTACTGGTTAGAGGCGGCAGACCCGTAAGCAGAGGACGGCCCGGGACCAGGGTTCGATTCCTGACGTGGCAGGGTCCTGGACCAGGGTCAGCGGGCTCGATAATTCTCGCCTCGGTGCCTACTCCAGTCAGGGACCACACTCTGCAACTCTGGGCATTAGCTTGCCTCATCTTCACAACGGACCCCCCAGACAGCTGGGGATGCTTGGTCGCACCTTAGAGATACCCATTAGGGACCATCTCTCAGGGTGAGCCAGGACGGGTTCCCCAGCGGTCGAAGCGCGGAGATACTCCTCCGGGAGTCGATTCTAGCGCTATATAAACCCACAATTAAATGGTCATCAACACAAAGCAACCTCAATTTTCTGTAGTTATCAATAGTTTAGAAGTTCATAAGGGTTCTTAGGGTTCCCAGTGAAGGATACCCAATTGAGGCTCTCACATAACAGTTAGCAATCTGGAGATATCTCATTTACGCTTGGTCCTGTATGACGATTTGGATTTCTTCAACCTCTTTTTCGTACTCCATCATTGCTCCATGTCACTACCAGGTGGCATTGCTGGGCTCTTATAGAGTGGATTTAGAATGTACGGTGCTTCTTCTGGAGTAGGTTTTCAAGTCTATTCGGACTTCGGAATTCGGACTCCTAATAAGTTACGATTCTTAATTTCACTATTCCTGAATGCCCTTTGTGATTACCGAAAGTCGTAAAGTTAGGATTTTGTCTCAGATTACTTTTGTTAATCGGCTCATAAATCATGAATACAATACTAAGTTCATTAGTCTCCTAAAATTCTGGTTTCTGGTTGCCAGCAATGAAAACAAGCTTATACTTTGCAGAAATGTGCAAATATACTACTTCAAATAAAATGGCTTTCTGGCCAGCTAGAGCCATGACATTGGCCAAGTATGCTTGTTGGTAAAGGACACTTCAGATCAATAGGAAACTACAGCCATATTTAAATGTTATGTATTTTGGTACAGACAATGATATGCAGGTTTATATATATGAAAAAGTCAATTGCCTTTAAGTTCTTAAGTGTAAGAAAGTGACTTATTAGTTGGGGTGGATGGTAGTCCAACACAAACAATACAGTCACAAACATATTTGGCCTAGGCAATTCAGTAATTTCAACCTGAGCTCAAACCTTGGAAGCTATGGCACAGAGCAAACAGGCTTAAGTTAGTGAATATTTGCAAAACTTTTAAAAATACCAAAACATTAAAAAGTCAAAAAAACATCACAATAAGATCCCCACTACAAGTTTAGAAATATAGAGCAAAGTCTATTAAATGAAATGACACCAAGATTACAAACACTGGATAAGGGAAATCAAAGATACTATGTTTTTAAAGCTTTAAGCCAAAAGCGGCAAGAAAAAGTAAAGCATCAGTCAGTAGACACTGTTCATAGGTGACTGGGACCTACATGCAATTTTAGACCAACCGTGATGAAGCAAAAGTGAGGGAACTTTGCGCTCTGCCACACTGAAAATCCATCCAACTTATTAAGATTTGTGTGGTCCTTCAGTATGTCACCGGTGAAGACTACTCCATCTTCACTGCTGGCATACTCCTCTGATGGCCGGATGAAGTAAGGACTTGCAAAGGTTTCGTCATTTGTCTGCTCACCCTCTTTAGAGTGGGCAAACAAAGGGCAAGTTTTAGCTTACACTTACCACCATCAAAAACGTGGAGGTAAGTAAAAGTAAAACATTGCAGAACCCCCATGCCATGGAAGAAAGCTCCCATGGTGAAAAGGCCATTGCTTTTTGTTTTATTTTTTTTTTAAATCCCACTTTGGGATTTTCTGTTTGAAATTAAAAGATGAAATTCAAAGTGTGCTGTTTGAGCTCTGCCATGTTGACAGAGCCATAGAGCAGACTTTCAATCCATTGAACGGAACAGCTGTGACAGTGGCTCCTGTCAGTCAGTCAATACAAAGTTTATTGTGTAGATTACTTAAAACCATGACAATAGAAAACATTTCAAAAGAAGAAACATAATTATACAAAAACAAAAAAAAAGAATGCTGGTTCCTAACAAGACCTTATAGTGTAAATGGCTTGTTATGCCTTAAGAAAGGAAACTCTTGGTGTACAGGCTTTCTCTTTACCATCTTCCCTTTCCCATGTCTATTATGAAAATAATGAATAAAAGTAAGTTAAACAACCTTCCATAAAATGAATACAAAGTTTCAACTAAGAGAGAACTCAATACTGTGCATCAATGTCTGTGATCCAAGGACTAAGAGTTAACACTTAATAATCCTCTCAGTGCTTTGTTTAGAGTTTTTAAGGAAGTCCTGCACCTCTTTAAAAAATGTACCTATTCTTGCCAGTTCGAGGGAGACCATTGTGCTCCTGTCAATGTGAGAGAAGTCTGCTGCGACATGGGACATCTCTAATTTTGAAGTGTGTTTACTCCATCAGTGCGATGAAGTAAAATATGCCGGGCAAAGGAATAAAATACTCTGTCACCCTGACAGAGTAACTGCACTCTCAATTAGGCCCTTAGTCTTTTTCTGGGGCTAAGCATTCCCCAGCAGGCCAATGCTACAGTTTATATCGGACAACAACTTCTACTAGTCTGGATACCTTTTCTATGAGGATGTGCTGAAATAGATGTGTTGCTGAAGAGAAGCTCCAAGTGCAAGAAACCAGTTTCTTCAGCCCAGCACAGGCAGTACTTAAGGATCAGAGCTCGCTCCAGCATAGGCCACCAGAACTGTATATTTCATGTTCACATGTAACTTGTCAAGTGGGCACTTTAGGAAAAAGGCCTCTTACAGCCAGTTGAGTGCCTGTAGCAACACAGGAGTTTAGCCAACAGACCCTTGTAGTCCACTTCTTTATCTTACAGGTCGTAAAGGTTCCAAACCATCAACTCTCCTCA
Source organism: Lissotriton vulgaris (assembly GCF_964263255.1). Taxonomy (NCBI): domain Eukaryota; kingdom Metazoa; phylum Chordata; class Amphibia; order Caudata; family Salamandridae; genus Lissotriton; species Lissotriton vulgaris. Next base: position 560,341,908 of record NC_141691.1, read on the forward strand.
CAGGTCTCATACACCAAGTGCAGTCTTCTTCAGTTCTCCCACAGGTCCAGAAAGTGCTCTGAAGAGGTTTCCTAGGGGTGCCATATTTATGGATTCCACTAGCTAGTTGATGGGGATGATTCCTGGCTTTTCTGTAACCAACAGCGTAATAGTGTCCAGGGCAAACTCTACCCGCCTCAGTAGTTCCTGGTTGATCTACTGCAAATGATCTTACAGTTTAGTTTACTCCTAAAATCTAAGATGGGAAACCATTTCTCCCTTGCACAGAGCCTGTGTGCCCACCTGAGGTGTCACCTGGGAAATGAGTAGCCCCATCCTTTGTGGTTACTCAAAATTGGTTCTGGGGACAGGCTCACCCACACTGGGTTTGGAGTCAGCCTGGTTGGGGTCACAAAGCTTTATCTTCCCCAGGTCTTACCATATATGTTCTTGTGAAAGGGAAGGTCCTGTACAAGTTAATGAAGTTACAGGTTCACCCAAAATGGTATTTCTTCAATGAGAAGAGATACACCTCCCCACACCCAGGCCATTGTTTCTGCCCTGGGGGCAGTCATAACTCATTAATGTCAAGCATTAGCTGTGCAGCGTCTGTGAGTTTTACATAAAATAACACACAGGAGTTTCAGGCAGGCAAAGAGGTACTTTTCCTAATTTTCTTATTGTAAATCTACTCTCACCATGGAACTAGAATTTCAATAATTATTACAAATAGTGGTTGTTCTGTTTACTAGCTTTTCCCAAACTCGAGATAGCAAAATTAGTATTTTAAACTGTACTTTAGTTTTCCACAGAGGCACAGTGAAAATAGCTTTTGTGCCTTCCACTGTAGGAATTTACGGCCAGGTGTATCAAAGGGTTTTACCCATTCTGTGTCTATGGGAAAATGTGTTCATACATATGGCCCGTAGTTGCTTAAAAATGTTCATGTCCCACTTTTCAATATTACGCCCCTTCCTTGTGGGCTATAAGAGGTGATTAAATAATATTTCGTTTTTTTCATGCCAAAAGGGGTATTTTGACAAGCCAGGCAGCAGCATTGGAGCTGCAAAAGTCAGACCACACCGGTAGGCCAGAAACAAAGGTTTTTCTGCTCCACTATGGCACAATAAGTGCTGCAGTCCATATGTGACATTTAACTTAAAAAAATATAGGGACTTATGTATGAGAGGCTTGCGATGCAGGAGCATCACTTTTTCTGACGCTCCGGTAGCTCAAGCCTCTAAATCATATCTATGAAATAACGCAAACTCACTCTGCATGGCTTTGCATGGCCTCATATACATGGAGTAAGACAAAGGAGTGCAAGTCGCTGCCTTGCCTTACTCTGTGTCAATGAGGTGTTCCATGAGAGTTACAGTTGGGTTTCCCACACAACACTCATGGATTTTGACCCTGCCCCAGATTTACTTCATCACGTATACTTGAGGAAGCGCTGTAGCCCTATGCCTTCCCAGAGCAGGGGTAACGAGGAGAAATATTTTTATTTGTCCCCGTTATTTCCTCTGAAGGTGCCCATTACTGCACAAAAACAATCCTGCCTGCAAAGGATGCACCCTTGCTTCAGGGTGCAAAAGTGCCTATTTTGGCGCACGACTGTATATTGTGCACCAGTTCAGGGTTAAAGGACAGGAAAGCACTGTATTTCATAAATGTGGTGCTTCCTGTCTTTTCATATTGACATGGGGCAGCAAGAAGACCTGCGGTGCTGCCCTACGCCAATTCCTAATAAATGAGGCCCACACTGTAAAGTTTTTTAGCAGTTAGCCGTTAGTGCAAAAGATTTAAAACAAAAATAATAATATCACTGCGCAAGCTGAGTTGGCCTACCCACTGCTAGATAATTAAACTTGTGAATGAATTCTAAATCCACCTCAGGCTAATGAAGGCATTCTCCATCCAAATGGACTACTTATATTTACAAATAACTGAAATTCAATCGAGCGCAAAAATAGTTCTGGGCAAGTTTGTCTGTGCCTGCTGGCACACTGCAGCATTAACTATGAATTTCCACTACACTGCCATTATTATAAACCTTACAAGCTCTCACATACAGCAGAGCATGATCTGTGATACCTGTATTTCTTACCGTTTCTTAATTTTAGAAACCACAGGATTACAGCCTGCACCTGGGCTGGCAAATAAGGAAGCGTTAGAGCTGAATTACCCATTTGGGAATGAAACAAATTAGACACGTAGTATTCTCCGTCTGGTGTTTTACTTTTTCAGGTAAAATGTTGGAGGAAACCTAATTGTAAAGCTTAACTTGTTCTTTATAAATTGCCCTCCAGCGAGAAAGGCTGTGAAATTGCTAATGGATAAGGTACTTGACTAATCATATTCCGTTCTAATGTGATATTGTGAACGCAAAAAAAAAATGGAGGCTTCGTTTGTTACACAATCATCTCCAAATCCTTCCATGCCGACTGATAATGTTGTTTTTGGGATCACCACTTTTCTCTGTATGGACAGCACAGGGCTCTTAGCCAACTTCAGATCTTTCCTGACAGCAGTTAAATACACCCACTCATCCACGGTCACACTGTTTTATCTGCTAAGTGCATCCATTATAAGTTGCTCTCAGGTCAATTACTTGTGGAAAGCCATGGCATTATCTCCCTATGAACACACTTTAAGCTTTCAACCCATGCTGCTTCGACTACTGCTGTTTACACACTCACAATCTTTCCTTTGGACTGCACAAAATCCGAAGGCTCGGACTTTTAATGCATTCACCCCTAGAGTCTGTTCCCTACTACCTGACCCCTGGTGAGTTTAATTGGAAGGGCTTTCATGTCAACCAAGAAAGCAGCCTTTCACTGGAACACGTCACATTCTTTCAAACTAAGTGCTTGTTCAGATGCCAAAAAAGACAGTTGTTACCTTTTTTTTGGCAGAAAAAAAGAGTCTAAAACTCGGGGAAGATTGGTTGAAACTTTAAAGATTAAAAACTCGGATATTCGTAAATCGGCTACTCGGGGAAGATTGGTAGAAACTTCAAAGATTAAATCAGATATTCGTAAGTTGGGCATTAATTTTTTTGAAGCAATATTTCCATTTGGAACAAAAAAGCCTGCATATTTAGGGGCTACTTTACAAGCCCCTTATGTCACATTTCCAAATCGGAGCTTTGCTTTTGTGACGCGCCAGAGGTGCAGTGTCCAGACCCATATCTACGAGGTCAGGCGTGGTTTTTCATAGCCTCACAGGGGCATTTTATCAAGGGGGTTTATCTCCGCTTTTTTGGCTTTAAAAGCCAAGAAAGCGGAGATAAAATTATCTCCCTATTACCTAGCTGTCGCTAACACCAGATAGTGACAGCTATTAGGAGATAGCGACCATCTTGGGCCCCACTTTGCATGTCAGTGATATTTATCACTAATGACATGCAAAGTGGGCGTGCCAATATGTTAGCGACTGGAAACAGTCGCTAACATCGCTATCTCTTATTACCAACTTTTGGAGATATTCGCGCTAAGCGCGAATATCTCCAAAAGCTAACACCTGCCCTGAGCAGTTCTTAGCCATGTTATCCAATGGGAGGTGGATAACATGGCTAAGAGCATTAGCTCGGTAATGCATGAATATCGCAGATTTTTCAGCGAAATTCATGCATTGCGGCCGATTTTTATCGCATTTGCAATAAACCTTGGTAATACCAAGGTTTATCTGCGCTAAAAATCGCCGCAGCTCAGCGGTAGATTTTTGTCTGTAACCAAGCAATAGCGATAATTATCGCTATTGCTTGGTAATATGCCCCATAGTTATTGAGTAAGGCAAAGTGGCAAAAGTCACTGCCTTGCCTTACTCTGGTTCAAAGAGGCGTTCCGTAGGCATTGTGGTGGGTGGTCCCACAAAATGCCCATGGATTTTAACAAATTCCCAGATTTATAACCTAACATAGATCGAGCCAAAACGATCAGCCTCCGCAGGGGTGGTGTAACGAGGAGAAAACTCTTTAATATTCCTAGTTTGTTTTTCTTTCTATGTGCTGCATTGCGTAGCACACATAAGAAGAGAGGAATTCCCCATAGGACGGTTTTAGAGCAGAAAGATGCATCTTCGTACACAAAACTAATTGTGCAACAACACAGGCACATGGTGCAAGGGTACTTGCATTGGTGCATGGTTGCCAACTGGGCCCCGGCACTGGCTGAAAGGACGGGAATGCACCGTAACTTGTACATACCGTGCATTCCTGCCCTTTCAAATTGACGTAGGGCTGTGCAGCAAGACCAACACCAATTTCTTGTAAATAAGCCCCAAATAAGCCTCTTGATTTGCACATTCTCTGAGTTACTACTCTGAAACTTCCTTTGATTGCCAATTAGCCAAGGAGGTAAGTTCAACAATGTTTCCAACAAGCCAGATATATCTTTGATCTGTTGGGTTCAAGCCTGTGATCCATGAGTTAGACATGTGAGGTTTGAATATGCTTTCAAATATATCTCAAGAGAAAGTATGCAACACTGACGAAATTCCCATAATTCAGTATATGAGTCTAAAACATATAGGGGCTTTTTCACAAGCCCAGTGGGCTGCAGGGACGTCACCTTTTGTGACCTTACGGTGGCTCACACGGCTTAGCCATATCTACCTCCTGCCTGGCTTTCATGGCCTTTTAGATATGGAGTAAGGTAAAGCAGCGCAAGTCACTGCCTTGCCTTACTCGAAATCAAAGACGCATTCAATGGAAGTTGCTATGGGTGTTCCCTACCAACACCCATGGACTTTAAAGCTGCCCCAGATTTACAATATCTCAACAACCTAGGGCAGTGCAAAATCCTTGTGCATCTCTAGAGCAGGCGTAACGAGAAGAAATGTTTACAATTCTTCTTCTTTTTCCGCATTTCATGTGTGCTGCATTCTGCAGCACTCATGGAACAGGGAAAACGCTTCTTGTGATTGTTTTTAGGGCATATGTAGGTAGGCGTTTGCGATTCAGAAACACCGATTTGGTATGTAGGTGCCATATCGCAAAATAAGGAATCGCACAAATTGCGATTCCTTATTTTGCTCAAGCATTTAAGGAATCGCAATTTTGAGATTTCTTAAATGCTATGTAGGGGTGCCTTAGAAATAGCGATTTGGGCTTAAGGAATCGCAAATCACCACCTACTCCAAGTAGATGGTATTTTGCGATTTCATTTCAAAATGAATCTTTAAAAAAAATTAAAATTGCCATGTGGTGCACAGACATGCCCTTAGGGCATGTATGTGCGCCACATGTACTTACAGGCACATTCCAGGGGTGCAACAGTTGTCCTTTGGACACCCTGGTACCCTTGGCATTGCAATTCTCAAATTGTGATTTTCCCATAGAAAATCGCAATTTGAGAATGTATCCCCATTCATTCCTATGGGCCTCTTGGCCCATAGGATTAGGAATGAATAGGACACTCATTCCTTAATTGCGATTCGCAATTTGCTAATCGCAATTAAGGAATTTTTGAGATTCTCAAAAAAATTGTGAATTTTTACCTACATTCCATTTTGCAATTCTCAAATAGCGATTCCTTAAAAATCGCTATTTAAGAATCGCAAAATGTAAATTACCTACATATGCCCCTTTGTGTTTAAAGTTGTCCTTTCAAGCACAAAAACAATCCTTCCATTACCACAGACTTCCTTGCACCATGGTGCAAGGGTGCCTGCATTGGCGCTCGGCTGCAAATTATGTGCTAGCGCAGGTAGAATGGACAGGAACTGCACTTTATCTTCCTGCTTTCAAAATTGGCGCACAACAGCTTCACAAAATGACTTGCGGCCAGAGTGGAATAGATTGGGAGTCTTGTCCTATAGGCAGGCAATCATTGTGACATTGAACCTAGAGAACACTGGTTTAAACATAAGCTTCACAATCTTTATCCACCTCGCATATCGCTAGCTTAACCAGCAAACTCCAGACCCTGTACTAAAACCAAGGAACGTGCACAGGTGACTAAAATAACGGTATATCTACAAAGCAGCAGCCTCGCAAAATCTGTGTACTCTGCTCCTGCAACAATACGGTACGCAAACTTAATGACCTGTCAGCAACTACTGATAATTGACTGTAGTCACTCTGCACTGTACATTAACTTTGGGACACTTTTTTACAGCTTGGTGCTTTATTTGTAATTTTTAGAAGTAACCTCTAATTTTCTTTTTTATTATTATAAATAGTTTTAACAATATTATTTTGCCACGTGGTTTTACGTAAATTATTCTAACGTATTTCTACGTTTCGTCTTTTTACATGCGGATTTAAAAGATTTAAGAAATCAAACAATAAATATATATATTCCCCAACTTGTGGCGCTACCCTATGCCAATTCTTTATAAATATGCCCCATATTCCCTAGATAAATATCCTGTTTTAAACAAATTACTGTACTTACTTAGGTCTTGGACCATGTACTTGGAGCATTCTAATGAAACCTTTCTACAGGTACTAAAGCCACCAAGGAGAGCAAATAAAGATACTTTTGCCAATAATGTTCAAGTCTATTAACTTGAATAGCTCACTGCCTGTTCTAGGTCGCATGTAGCCAGCTTTCCCTGGGTAGTGGCTCACCCTCAGACCTTTACTAATTCCTTGCACTGTGTTCCTTTTATAGTTATGAGGAAAGTATGTGGGTAGTGTGTTTCACTCTGATTTATTGGACATCTCAAAACTGACAGATGCACTGCGTAGAGATCTGCTAAACAGGCCTATAACGTATAGTTTGGGAGACTTTAATGTGTTTTATTTTCCAAAAGGCTGGCTTGATATTAATAAGTCACCCACTGTAAGGCAGCTGTACAAGTACATGCCACCATAGCTATTGCATGTGGGCTCATTCTGGAAATGCGGAGCAATACGTTTTGCTCTCAATTTGAAGTTCATGCCTGGAAATTGGTAAGCTGCCATGCTTTCAGGCAGCTGTGCTACAAGACCTGTGTTTTATAACCATAAATATTAATTAATTCTTAAATTGGTTTGCTAAAATAGTCAAGAACACTTCAATAGGAGAAGAGGATCTTAGGGAACATTTAGACATGTGTGGGTCTACTGAATTAAAAAGGACTAAAGTGCAAATCACAAGCTGCAACTCAATGGTATAGAAAACAGAAAGAGGATATAGCTCAGGAAAGAGCACTTTTACTGAGGGAAATCCTTTAAAAAGGACAGATTCCCATCACTCACCAAAGTGACATGCTTCATCATCTGGGTCTCATCCTGGCCACACACTAGTGTAACCAAGGGCTCCAACCTTATTACACTGAGAAGAGAGCTCATGGATGTTTTTGGGGGTATTAATGAGAGATAGCTCTCTGTGATATCACAGATGTGAAGATGGGTTTCTAAAGCTGATGGGCGCAGTGCATGAAGAGTGAAAGTGAGTTTAAAGTGGATCGCAAGAGAAAAACGTGTTTATTAGGTATCTCTTGTTACCCACACTAAAAATAGTGCTAACAGTTTTAATTAATAACTGCATTGCTAGGTCTACATGTTTCAGCCACTTGGATTGTTGACCCTTGGCTTTCTTCAGGACCACATAAAACCATATATTGCTACTGTGATGTGTGAAAAATCTTAAAGAATCTACTAGAAGGTTCGAAACAATACAACCATATACCCTGACTTTCCTGAGCTATATCCTCTTTCTGTTTTCTATACCGTTGAGTTGCAGCTTGTGAATTGCGCTTTAGTCCTTTTTGATTCAGTAGACCCGCAGATTATTTATGTTATTGTGGGTTGCTCAAATAGTGCCATTTATCAACCTTATCAAAATCCCTCAGTGATGGTGCACTGCATAAAATCCTTAAAAGCGCCTTCCTGAATCTGAGTTGAATAAAGTATGATATATTTGAATCTATCAACACCATGCAGAAGACATCTGGCGCAATGACCCTGGAAGCCAACTGAACTCAACAAGCAAATAACCCACAAGCGAAAGTTCAAGAGAACGAATGCAAGGTTGTCTTAGTATTCCAAAGATTTATACACAACTATTTGTTCAAAGCATCCATAAACATTCAAAAGACAGGATAATTAACAGACTTCTGAACATGCTGCTTTTAAAATAAGCCTTTGCCTTGTGACGAAGCATAGTGAATGAGTCATGAGATATAGGGGATCAATATCTCAACTGAGCTAGAATCTAATGACACTCGCAATGCATTTACTCTGCCTGCATTACCTGCTGTAAGAAATTGGTTTACTGGTTGAGGGGGATAAAACCCTAGTCAAGTAACAACCACAATCCTTGTCAGGGTGAAGTTAAAAACAAACCCCAAATTAACTGTGCTCGCCATCTGGTAGCTTGGCAAACAGCAGTCAGTCTTAGTTTAGAGGCAATTTTTAAGCATTGGTGCAGCACTTCTAACAGTAATACAATGAAAACACTACACAAAAAGAATACCACACCAAAGTAGAAAAATAGATTAGACTTCTATGAATGAAACAAGACCAAAATGACAAAAATTCCAATCAGTAGATCAGGAGATATGCAATTGTAAAGATTTAAGTGAAAATAGCACCGTAAAGCCCAAAGCTCTACTCGCAGACTTTGAGGAACATAGGAGCACTGCAGACAGTCGCCGGTGTAGAGTAAATAGAATGGTATACAGTCAAAATATCGAGTTTTTATTATCGATTAGCATTAATATCGATTAAAAAATATAGATTGGACAGAATATCGACTGGACAGCATATAGACTACAAAAATATCGAATAGGATAGCAATAATATCGAATTAAAAAATATAGAATGGACAGAATATTGAATGGACAGAATATAGACCACAAAAATGTAGAATGGACAGAATATCGACTACAAAAATATAGAATGGACAGAATATAGACTACAAAAATATAGAATTTGAGGTAAGTAAGTTATTATACATTTTTAAAGTGTTTTTATGTTAGTATATGTTTGAAAAGTGTATATTTATCTTATTATTTATATTAATTAATTATTTTTATGGTATTTAATTTTTGAGTAGTATAATTCTGTAGCGGGTTGTGGGTTTATAGGGGAATAGTGTGGGAAGTAATTTAATTATAATTAATTAAATATGTTAATTAATTTATTGGTACTTATTTTGAATTAATTGTTAATTAATTATTAATTGGTAATTAATTAAAATATAATTGGTAATTATTTTTAAATAATTGATTAATTGATAATTATGTTACTTTTAGTAATTTATTTTCTGTAGCAGGTTGTGGGTTTATAGGGGAATAGGGTGGGAAGTAATTTAATTATAATTAATTAAATACAAATTATTTTTTAATTAATTACCAATTAATAATTGATGAACGATTAATTCAAAATAAATACCAATATGTTAATTTATTTATTGGTATTTATTTTGAATTAAGTGTTAATTAAATATTAATTGATAATTAATTAAAATATAATTGGTAATTATTTTTAATTAATTGATTAATTGATAATTATGTTACTTTTAGTAATTTATTTTCTGTAGCGGGTTGTGGGTTTATAGGGGAATAGGGTGGGAAGTAATTTAATTATAATTAATTAAAATATAATTGGTATTTAATTAATTATAATTAAATTACTTCCCACCCTATTCCCCTATAAACCCACAACCCGCTACAGAAAATAAATTACTAAAAGTAACATAATTATCAATTAATCAATTAATTAAAAATAATTGGTAATTATTTTTAATTAATTGAATAATTGATAATTATATTAATTGTAGTAATTTAGTTTATGTAGTGGGTTGTGGGTTTATAGGGGAATAGGGTGGGGAGTAATTTAATTGTAATTGATGAAATGTGTTAATTTATTTATTGGTATTTATTTTGAATTAATTATCAAATGGTAATTAATTAAAATATAATTGATAATTAATTAAAATTATTAGATTAATTGATAAATAAGTTAATTTTAGTAATTTATTTTCAGTAGCGGGTTGTGGGTTTCTATGGGAATAGGGTGGGAAGTTATTTAATTATCAATAATTAAATGTGTTAATTTATTTATTTGTATTTATTGTGAAATAATAGTTAATTAATTATTAATTGGTAATTAATTAAAATATAATGGGTAATTAATTTTAATTAATTTATTAATTGATAATTATGTTAATTTTGTTAATTTAGTTTATGTAGTGGGTTGTGGGTTTATAGGGGAATAGGGTGGGGAGTAATTTAATTGTAAGTTATTCTATTTTTAATTTTTAATTTTATTTTATCAAATGTTTAAATATTTTTTAATTGTTAATTAATTTATTGTTAATTGGTAAATAATTTGTATTAGTAGGTAGTTTCTTGAATTAATTAATTTGTATTTGCATTTTTAATTGATAAATTAATATCTTAAATAAAAGTGTTAAGTATTTTAATTAATTTGTAGTTGGTATTATTATTTATTTTATTTGTATCTATATATGAAGTATTTATTTTCCCTACTGTTGCACTCTCTGGAGTCGGAATAGTAATTTTTATCCCTACGCAATCCAACGCTTTCCCTACTGTTGCATTCTCTGGAGTGGGAATAGTAATTTTTACCCCTACGCTATCCAACGCTTTCCCTACTGTTGCACTCTCTGGTGTGGGAATAGTAATTTTTACCCCTACGCTATCCAACGCTTTCCCTACTGTTGCACTCTCTGGAGTGGGAATAGTAATTTTTACCCCAACGCTATCCAACGCTTTCCCTACTGTTGCACTCTGTAGAGTGGGAATAGTAATTTTTACCCCTACGCTATCCAGCGCTTTCCCTACTGTTGCACTCTCAGGAGTTGGAATAGTAATTTTTTCCCCTACGCTATCAAACGCTTTCCCTACTTTTGCACTGTCTGGAGTTGGAATAGTAATTCTTTCCCCTACGCTATCAAACGCTTTCCCTACTTTTGCACTGTCTGGAGTTGGAAAAGTAATTTTTACCCCTTTGCTATCCAATGCTTTCCCTACTGTTGCACTCTCTGGAGTGGGAATAGTAATTTTTACCCCTACGCTATCCAACGCTTTCCCTACTGTTGCACTCTCTGGAGTGGGAATACTAATTTTTACCCCTACGCTATCCAATGCTTTCCCTACTGTTGCACTCTCTGGAGTGGGAATAGTAATTTTTACCTCTACGCTATCCAACGCTTTCCCTACTGTTGCACTCTCTGGAGTGGGAATAGTAATTTTTACCCCTACGCTATCCAGCTCTTTCCCTACTGTTGCACTCTCTGGAGTTGGAATAGTATTTTTTTCCCCTACGCTATCCAACGCTTTCCCTACTGCTGCACTGTCTGGAGTTGGAATAGTAATTTTCTACCCGTACGCTATCCAACGCTTTCCCTACTGTTGCACTCTCTGGAGTGGGAATAGTAATTTTACCTCTACGCTATCCAACACTTTCCCTACTGTTGCACACTCTGGAGTGGGAATAGTAATTTTTACCCCTACGCTATCCAACGCTTTCCCTATTGTTGCACTCTCCTGAGTGGGAATAGTGATTTTTACTCCTACGCTATCCAATGCTTTCCCTAATGTTGCACTCTGTGGAGTGGGAATAGTAATTTTTACCCCTACGCTATCCAGCGCTTTCCCTACTGTTGCACTCTTTGGAGTTGGAATAGTAATTTTTACACCTACGCTATCCAACGCTTTCCCTACTGTTGCACACTCTGGAGTGGGAAAAGTAATTTTTACCTCTACGCTATCCAACGCTTTCCCTACTGTTGCACTCTCTGGAGTGGGAATTGTAATGTTTACCCCTACGCTATCCAGCACTTTCCCTACTATTGCACTCTCTGGAGATGGAATAGTCATTTTTACCCCTACTCTATCCAATGCTTTCCCTACTTTTGCACTCTCTGAAGTTGGAATAGTAATTTATACCCCTACGCTATCCAACACTTTCCCTACTGTTGCACTCTCTGGAGTGGGAATAGTAATTTTTACCTCTACGCTATCCAACGCTTTCCCTACTTTTGCACTCTCTGGAGTGGGAATAGTAATTTTTACCACTACGCTATCCAACGCTTTCCCTACTGTTGCACTCTCTGGAGTGGGAATAGTAATTTTTACCCCTTCGCTATCCAGCGCTTTCCCTACTGTTGCACCCTCTGCAGTTGGAATAGTATTTTTTACCCCTACGCTATTCAAAGCTTTCCCTACTGTTGCACTCTCTGGAGTGGGAATAGTAATTTTTACCCCTACGCTATCCAACGCTTTCCCTACTATTGCACTCACTGGAGTGGTAATAGTAAATTTTACCCTTTCTGCTATCCTACGGTAAAAATAGTGTAATTTGTTTATTAATATTATGTTTTTATATATATATATATATATATATATATATATATATATATATATATATATATATATATATATATATATATATATATATATGTATTAACAAATCAATTTGTATTGTTTTTTTTTACTTACATTAAATATTTATTAATTTTAAGGTTATTTAAGTATTTTAAGTATGTTTAAGTGCATTATATTTATTATTTCATTAATTTTTAATTAATTTAAAGCATTTTAAAAAATTCGATATTATGACTAACTATATTTTTTACATCAATATTTTTGATTCAATATTTTTGTACTTACCTGTTTGGAGATAAGCGGTCAATATTTTGGCATTCTATATTTTTACCTCGATATTTTGGTAGGTCGATATTTTGGCATTCTATATTATGTCAGTGATCCAAATAGAATGCCTAGGGTTGTGGGCAGGCATCACTATAGCACGAAGACCCTGTTGTCATTGAGAACGTTGAGGCCAGTGTTTCTAAAGGGCAGTCTCCATGAGCAGTCAATTCTGTAGCACAAAGGGTCGGGCTGATGAATCTTTATGTTGCCGGGCTTTGCAAGTGACAAGGTTTTGGACCCACTGGGCCCGTTCACAATCGCGAAGAGCCCAACAACTCAAGTTTAGCCTGTCTGAGGCCACACCAAGTGTCAAGGACCCAAGGGGTACCAATTGGGGTTCTGTGGCATTCTACAATTGGATCCGGATGCTGGTTTAGGTTATTGTCACTTGTGAGCCTTTTATGTCCTTGTGCCTCTGAACAATAGGCCAGCAGACTAGCCCATGGAGTAACTCTTGGAGTCCTGGGTTCAGGTGCAGGTTCAATCCCTCTGACACAGGTAGGAGGGCAGCAATCCAGCAAGGCAGCAGTCCAGCAAGGCAGTTGTTCAGCAGGGCAGCAGTCCAGCAGAGTAGCAGTCTTTTCAGCAGGGCAACAATATTGGTCCAGAACTGTACTGAAGAGTTAGTGTCTGATGTCCAAAATGTATACCTGGTTCTTCATTTGAAGTGTGTGAAGCTTCTAGAGGTTTCCCTTTGAAGTGCATAGACATATTGCCTTTCCTACCCTGGCCCCAGACAAACTACAGGGGCAATGCAGTCCTTTGTGGGGAGGCAGGACACAGTCTATTCAAGCGTAAGTAGGGTTGTGCCCAGCTCAGCCCTCCCATCCTGCATGCAATGGCCCTGTGAGACATAACTAAGCCCTCTATTTTGTGTGGCTGTCTAGGAGGAATACACAAAACTCAAATGTCAACTACACCCAGTCATGCAACTCAGAGACGGTCTTCAGGTGCCAAATGACTTAGACAAGAAAATGCCACCTTTCTAAAAGTGCCATTTTCAAAACCGTAATTAAAAACCAGACTTTACCATAAGAGAGGATTTTTTATTACAATTTCAAAAACACCAAACATCACCTGGATGCATGTTCCATTCAGAAATCACAGCGTATTAAGAGACTCCAATGTTATCCTATGCGAAAGGCAGGCCTTGCAGTAGTAAAAATGACTGTAAGAGTTTTTAACTACCGGGACTTGTAAACGTAAAGGTTTATGTCCAACATTTTAATTACACTGAACCCTGCCCTCTGGGCTGTCGAGGACCTACCCAAGGGTTGACATATGTATTAAAAAGGAAGGTTTGGGCCTGGCAAAGGGATTATTTGATAGGTCGAATTGGCAGTGTTAAACTGCACATGCAGGCTGTAGTATCAAGCATGAGTTATGTTTAAAGGGCTACTTAAGTGGGTGGCGCAATCAGTACTGCAGGCCCACCTGTAGCCTCAAATTTACAGGCCCTGGGTACAACTAATAAAACTTTTCTAGGTAAATATAAGTAAATTAAATATGCCAATTGAGGATAAACCAATATTACACTGTTTTAAGGAGTGAGGAAATGCACTTTAGCATTGGTAGCAGTGGAAACATTTCCTTAGGCCAGCAAAAATGGGATCTGCAAAAATAAAGGAGTAAGGCAACCAGTTTGGGGAAGAAAACCCTAAGGCTGACAAGTCAAACAGCTGCTTGAAATAACTATCTCTGCTGGTGTCATTCAAAAGCTGAAAATCTATGAACCGTGCAGCCATTTTAACAACACCTAAATGAGGGTGCACCGTTTAAATGCAACAATTGATGTTACTTGTAAGATTCAGGATATCAAAGCTCAAGAACACTCAACCCTGTACACTATAATCATTACCTCTTTAAAAATGCTTAAAAGTGGCAAAAAAATTAAATAGCTGCAAGGTGACATAGTTAACAAAACATAAACAAGCAAAAAATATTTATAACTTCAAAGGGACTTTGAGTATGGAAGTTACTATTTGATGGATTTCAGTATTTTAAATCAATTCACAGTTTGGAAATGAGATGATTGGTACTCCTTAAATAAGTTATTTATAAAGTGCTGAAAATCATCTGTGAGGGTTTCAAGGCAGTAGAGTTGGTGGCTACTAGCTGCCACAAGGTGGTTTGTTCATTCGAACAGCCAGGTCTTGAGTCCGTTCCTGAATTGTTGGAGTGATGGGATGGTCCTGAGGTGCAGTGGAAGGTTGGTCCAGGCTTTGGTCACAAGGTGTGAAAATGAGCGCCCCTTGCTGTTGGTTAGGCAGATCCGGGGGGTGTCTGCAGGGAATAGGGAGGCAGATCATAGGTGTCTGGTCAGTTCGATGAAGGTCATGCGTTTGTTGCTGTATGCTGGTCATTCATTGTGCAGGTCTTTGTATTCATGGGTCAGCATCTTGAACTGGCATCTCTTTTGGATGGGGAGCCAGTGTAGCTTCCTGAGGTGGGGTGTAATGTGGGCCTTCTGCGGAGGTTCAGGATGAGCCTTGCTGCTGAGTTTTGTATTGCCTGTAGTCGTTCAGGAGACGGGCAATGATTCCTATGTATAGTGTGATCCCATATTCTCACCTGCTGGTGAAGAGGGCCTGTGTGAT
This sequence comes from Lissotriton vulgaris, assembly GCF_964263255.1. Taxonomy (NCBI): domain Eukaryota; kingdom Metazoa; phylum Chordata; class Amphibia; order Caudata; family Salamandridae; genus Lissotriton; species Lissotriton vulgaris. The sequence goes on from NC_141691.1 coordinate 560,357,096, forward strand.
GGTTCTTCTGGTGTTGACTGGAGCCATCTGAAGATCTTGCGTAGCATGTGTAGGGTGTAGAAGGAGGTGGATGAGACTGAGTTTACCTGTCTTTCCATGGATAGCTTGCTGTCCAGAATGATGCCAAGGTTGCTGGTGTGGTCTGTCGGGGGCAGGGGGTGGGCTGAGTTCCATGGGCCACAATGATTTGTTCCATGGTGAGGTGTTCCCAAAAATTAGGACTTCTGTTTTGTCCGTGTTGAGTTTGAGGCAGTTGTCCTTCATCCAGCTGACAACATCCATGATATATCTGTGAACATTGGCTCCAGTGGTGGAGGGGTCTTATGACAGCGAGAAGATGAGCTAGGTGTCTTTGGTGTAGGGGATGATGTTTAGTCCATGTGATGTGACGGTGTTGGCCAGGGGTCATGTAGCAGTTAAAGAGGGTAGGATTGAGGGGATGCTGTAAATGATCTTCATGGGTTCTGAGATGAACAGTGGGAAATAGATTCCCTGGGTACTCCTGGTGAGGTATGAGGCAATCAATTTGAGGTTGTCTCCTTAGACTCTGATGAGGAGGAGTCTGTTGATCAAGATGTGATGTGAGACGGTGTTGGAGGCAGCTGACAGGTCTAGGTGGATGAGGGATGCCATTTTGCTGCAATGCAGGAGGGTCCTGTTGTCATCGGAGGCAGTGATCAAGGCTGTCTAGTTGCTGTGGTTGGTTCGAAATCTGGATTGGGACGGATCTAGGAGAATGTTGTGTTCCAGCTGTTCCGGGGATGCTATTTGATTACTTTCTCAAGGAGCTGGGAGATGGCAGTTAGTTCTTCGGTTCTGCTGGCTTCTTCAGGAGGGGCCTCACTTGAGTGTGTTTCGAGACCTCAAAGAAAAAGGCCCAGGTGATGGAGGTGTTCAGGACTTTCCTGAGCTCTTCGCCAATCGTCTTGCTCCTGAAGTTCAAGATGTGGTAAGGATAGTGGTCCATGGGTGCTTCAGAGTGCACAGACTTCATGAAGGAGATTGTGGCTTGAGTGGTAAGGAGGCCCCCGTGTGTGAGCAGGTGTTTGGGGTTTGTGGTATGGGATGTGTTTATTGTGTCAGTTATTGGGGGTTGTGGTTTAACTATTTTGTAGATGGGTGAGATCTTGTCATGGAAGAAGGAGGTTTGGGTGTCACATAGTTCTTGAGAGGGGGTAATGTCATTCTTGGCAGCTGCTGGATGGGAGAACTCCTTCACAATAGCGAAGAGAACCTTGCTGTGATTTGTGTTTGCTTCAATGTGGTCTGCTAGGGCTTTCTTCTTTGTTTCTTTTAGGAGGCAGTGGTACTGGTTAAGTTTTGTTTTGAAGGCGTTGTGGTCTCCTGTCTTTTGGCTGCTGTGCCACTTCCCTTCTAGTTGCCAGCAGTTGCATATGGAAGATTTTAGCTCCTTATGAACTAGCTACCTCTTCTGGTAGGCCCTTCGAATTTGTCTAGCTTGGCAGGGACAATTGCGTTGGCGCATTCTGTGATCCACTGGGAGTATTTCTTCACTGCCTATTCTGGTTTGGGTGTTGTGTCTAGGGGGGTGGAAGATAAAAGTATAGTTCCGAATTCACGCCAAAGGCAAACCCGTCTGCGCCCGTCCGCAGCACGGAGGCGACTAGGGCTGGGAACTCTGCCGGTTTTGCACGCCAACCAAAAAAGGTAACTTCCTATGACAGGGAGACCCTTTGGGAACTGAGCCACATTCCCATATGCAATAACAGGCTAGACTTAGAGACGCATAGGGGTTCCCTGCGGTGTCAGGACTGCAGTTGGGAAGCCGTTAATGTTTCCCTGATTAGATGCCCTACCTCCAACAGTCAGGAGAAGGGTGGGCTACAGCAGGACCCCAGGCCATCGAATCAAAAATATATCAAAGCCCTATTATTAAACTGTTGCTCATTAAAAAAAAATGACCTCCATATATATGATATGTTAGACGAGCAACACCATGATTTTTTTTTTTTGACAGAGACATGGCTGACGGATACAACGAATCCAACCATTGCCACAACACGCACCCCTGGCTATTCAATCCTAAGGAAAGACCGTGTAGGAACCAGGGGGGGGGGGGGGGAGTTGCTATTATCAGTAAAGTGGACATAGTGATCACTTGTATTCCTTTAGAGGAAATTGTAGGGGCGGAATGCCTCTGTTTCCATGCCATTCTGTCTCCCCATCAGTGTTTAGCAGGGGTCTTAGTTTACAGACCCCCTGGGCATACAGGGGCCTTCCTGAAGTCCCTGAGTGAGGCTATTGCACTGGTTGCCTCTAGATTCCAACTCTTTGCGGTATTAGGTGACTTTAATGTACACATGGACAAACCGGAGACTTCGGAGTCCATCCTGCTGGGTGAAGCCCTGGATGCTCTCAATCTCGCACCACAGGTCTTTGCCCCTACTCATGTAAGAGGTCATATTCTTGACCAAATATTTGCAAATTGTACTATTCAGACAGTCACCCCTACCGCTCGCTTGGTCAGACCACTATTTGGTGGATTGTTAAAAATAACAAGAAACGCCCTTTGCCCAGGCTAAGCGACCAGCCTGTACCTCCAAACCCTTTAACAAGATCACTCCGACTGCCCTTAAAAATGAACTCGATTTTCACCCGCTATTTTTATCGGGCAATGTTGACGAGGATGCAGAGGCCCTTGTAAAATGGATCGTGCAAGGAACTTCTGCCCTAGCTCCCTCGAAACTGAGCCTCACTAAAAATACCAGATACTCATCCCCCTGGCTCAATGATGCCTATGCGTCAATGTCGAAAGGATTGCAAATGCCAGGAGAGAGTCTGAAGGAAGGATTTTGATAATAATGATAAAAATAGCTATAAAGAGGCCATCAGACTCTACCACAAAGAGATACATTTAGCTAAAAAGAGCTATTTTGCATCTAAAATCGAGTCCGCAGGAAATAAGAGCAAATACATTTTCAGTATAGTTAAAAGCTTATCCTCTTCTAGGGCTGTGTGAGGTCCTCCCCTCCCTTCTCTGATTGGATTGATAAACTAGCCAACTTCTTGTATATGAAGATTATAACAATTCAATCCTCTTTTGACGCCCAGGATTAGAAAGATCCAATGCTCTCCTCTTGGATAGCTCCCCAGAGTAATAAGGACAAGGCTACCCTTTTCACTTTTCCCCCCTCTGTCCCTGGAAACATCCTTGGCAATCATTAAGGTCTTAAATCGGGATCTCCTGCAGATCCGTGCCTGGCTAAATTTTTAGCAGATATGGCAGAGATTTTTAATCCTACAGTAAACAGGGTGATGTACGCGTTCCTTCATAGCGGTCAGGTCCCGGCTGGCTGGAAGAGCGCTAAAATGATTCCCTTATTAAAAAACCGATGGCTGATCCCATGATCCTAACCAACTATAGACCTATCTCTCTTCTGTCTTTTTTGCTAAGACAACCGAGAAATATGTCCACTTTGTGATCAGCAATTTTGCTGAAACTAATAACCTGCTCCACTCAAGCCAGTACAGCTTTCATCAGAACCTTAGCACTGAGAAAGCGTTGCTGGGAGATTTCGGATTCCATTAAGGAGACCCTTGATAAAGGCGGCAAAGCGGCTCTGGTCTTACTTGACCTCTCAACAGCGTTCAACACCGTGATCACCTTCTACGGAGATTGCAGAAGTGTGGGTTTGGGGGCACGGTGTTGAAGTGGGTGTCCTCCTTTTTGGAGGCAAGAAAGCAAGAGGTGTGGTCACCCCTGTTCTCAGCTGGTCTACCTCCTTTAAGTGTTGGTGTGCCTCAGGGTTCCACTTTTGAGCCCTGTCCTCTTTAATCTGTATATGGCCCCTTTGGCCCCACTCTTTGAAGTAGGTGAGGCTGTAATTATATCATATGCTGACGACGCCCAACTGCTGTTTACGTCTAAGAAGGGAGAGGTATTTAACGGGGAGAAGATTAATAAGTGCCTGAGAGATACCTGTGCCTAGTTCCGATTTAACCATCTCAAGTGCAATTCAGAGAAGTCTGAAATCATCTTCTTCGGCACCTACCCTCTAGACGCCTGAAAACAATGGTGGCCTCCAGATATGTCCTCCTCTCAAACACCAGTTAAGATCGTAAAGAATCTGGGTGTGAAGATGGATGAGACCTTATCCAAGAACTCACAAGTACAGTCAGTTGTAGGCACTTGTTTTTGTCTTCTGAAAATGCTTCGCAGATTCCTATTCTTGCTACTTATTTCACACAGAAAGACAATAGCACAGGCTCTCATCACCTCCAGGCTGGATTATGCTAACGTTCATTTTCTAGGCATTCCGGAGTTTTTGCTCAGCAGACTACAAGTCATGAAGAATGCGGCAGCAAAGGCATTTCTCAGCCTCGGTCCTAGAGACCGGATTTCCCATCCTCTGAAGAAACTGCACTGGTTACCAGTCCGCTGCAGAATACTCTTCAAAGCTCTGGTCCTGGCCTTCAAAGCTCTGCATGGCATGGGAGCACTCTACACCCACAGAAGAATTTCGGGGCATATTATCAAGATAGGGCCCTACATTATCGCCGCTTTTATCGGCAGGAAACTGCCGATAAAGCGGCGGTAATGGGCTTGATAATATACTACATGAATTCCAATCGAAGCCCATGTTACATGTCTTCACATCTAACATGGGCTTCGATTGGAATTCATAGAGCATATTATCAAGCCCATTATCGCCGATTTATCGACAGTTTCCTGCCGATAAAAGCGGCGATAATGTAAGGCCCTTTCTTGATAATATTCCCCTTCATTCTATACTCCTAGCAGATCCCTTAGATCAGCTCACCAACACCTTATGGCGACTCCTAAGTGTCTTAAAGCCCACTGTGGTGGCCGTTTCTTCCAGGTGCTGCTGGCTAGATCCTGGTATAAGCTCTCTCTTCCGCTTAGGCAAACTACAAATGTTCTTGCTTTTGGAAAGAAATTGAAAACCTGGCTGTTCCAACAAACAGACTGAGCACTCTCTTTTTAGGGTCAATGCTTTCTTCCTATTGTGACTCTGCAACTTTCTTCTGTCTCAGCGCCGGGACACTCTTTCGAGTAGCTGTGCGCTTTATAAAACCTCCTATAACATAATATAACATAACACTCGTCTTCAGATATCTTTTTCCAGTCTCTGCTTGAGGACCTGGAGGGCACTGTGCTCGTGGGTCCTGAGATGTTGAAGTGGATGCGGTAGTGGTCGTTCCAGGTGAGCTGTGTGACGTAGTTGTACTAAGAAAAAATCAATCAATTTACAGTGAATTGTAATTGTATTGTATTGTAATTGCATCTATATAGCGCTTACTACCCCTGACGAGGCGTCAAAGTGCTTTTTCGGCGGGTAGCACTCTACTCCGGGACCCATAGAGGATTAGTGTTGAATTAGTATAGTGAAAATATGCAAGTACTTTTTAAGTGGTGGATAGGTTAGTCTGTTATTTGGATTTGGAATAATAGCAGAAGGATAGAGGAGGACAAAGGTTTGTATTTATTTATCACTTGTTGACACATTCAGAAAGCCTATAAAGGATTAGTGGTGAATTAATATGGTGAAATATGAGATAATTTCAGTGGTGGATATTAGTCTGTTACTTGGAGTGAGAAGGATAGCGGAGGGATAAAAGGGTAGAAAGATTTGCATTTATGTAATACTTGTTACCCCTGATGGATGTTGAAGCGCTTTTCTGGCGAATAGTATGCCACTCCGGAACCCATAAAGGATTAGTGTTGAAAATTAGTATAGTATAAATATGAGGTAATTTGAGTAGTAGATATGTTATTCAGTTATTTGGGCAGTATATTATTATAGTTGAATATGGAATTTGAGAAGTGATCATGTTAGTCTGTTTTTTCTTTTTTTTTAGGTCTTAGCAGTAGGGAGAGGGTTTTGGATGAGTAAAAAGGTGTTTTGGAGGGGAGGAGTCAGAGGGGAGAGTTTAGAAAGGTTGGTTTTAGGGGATCAGTGTACTAAAAGGCTGTCAGATGATGCAAGGAGGGGTAGAGCAGGAGAGAGTCTAGAAAGGGTTATTTTGGGGTTTGTGATAAATGAGAGAGTGGATTTAGAGGATATATTGATAGAAGTATAGGATGAGAGATAGGGTAGTGCATTGGAAGGAGTAGTAGAAAGAAGTTTGAGATGAGTCAGAAGGTTGGGCTGGAAGATATATTGAGCAAAGTATAGGCTGAGAAATAGGCTAGTGCATTGGCAATGCTAAATTAGAAGAAAGTGATAAATATATAGATCCATGAGTACATTGAAAGTATATAGATACATAAAGGAAGTAAGTATATTTAGATTAAATATATTGATAGAGGAACAGGATGAGAAATAGGGTTTGTGAACACAAAAATGGTGGCTGGGGTTGCACCATTTTAACACACAGGTCTTAGCACAGTGCAAAGGAGAAATTTGGAGGGAAAACAGATTTGTCACCAAGAAATGAGAGGGACAAACTACAGAGGTTGGACTGCAAATCCCACAATTCAATATGTTAAATGCAAGCAATAAGGGCAAAGAAAACCACACGTTTAAAACACAAAACAGGTGATAACAAATGCAATCACAGGCAGGTCAAAACTGCAATTTTTAACTGTAACAACCACATGCAAAGACAGTAATCACAGAAAGGGAAAATCGATGTTTAAACAACTTTTGTTTTGGGAAGAGACAATTGCCAACCATTTGGTCAGTTTTTCACCTATTCTGTTGGATTCTGCGAATAACCTTCTGCTGACCATCAAGTCGGGCTCTCCAGATGATCCATGCCCTCCAGACATCATTCATGGTGTCTCGAATCTAAGCAGCTTCACTCTTGCAGCTCTACTAAACACCATCGGGCAGTCAAGGGACTTTCCGTTATCTTGGAAGAAGGCTTACATTAGACCGATTCTAAAGAAACTCTTCCTGCACTCTCATAACGTCACCAGTTACCGCCCCATTTCCTGCCTGCCTATGGCGGCCAAGGTTTCGGAGAAATCCCTAAACAAAGAATTAAACGAGTACCTGGGCTTTAACAACCTACTAGATAGAATTCAACATGGCTTTCGGTCCAACCACTCTACTGAGCCCGCACTAGACATGGCCACGGAGGAACTCCGACTGCAAATTGATGGTGGTGGCAGGGTGGTCCTGATCTTGTTGGACCTATTCGCCGCATTCGATACGGTGAACCAGTCCATTCTCACATGGCGGCTGGGGGCTATTGAGTTTCGGAATTCAGCTCTGGCCCTTCTTACCTTCTTCCTGACAGGGAGAGAACATAAGATCTGTTGGGACAACCTCAAGTCAGACAAATTCTCTCTTCCTTGTAGATTCGCTCAGGGATCAGCGCTTTCACCCATACTGTTTAATATGTATGTTGGCGAAACTGGTTAAGCACCATGGTTTTTCGCTTGTGTCATACCCTGATGACACACAAATTATAATTTCCATATCCTCCTCAGGAAATATGCCCTCAGCCAGGTTTCACAGCTGTCTGGCTCACATTATTCAATGGATGCACCTAAACTATCTAAAATTGAATACTCAAAAGACGGAGGTGATGGAATTTGGCTCTGGCCCTCCCATCTGGAACCCTGACTGGTGGCCTGCAGAAGCAGGAGCATGTCTACTTCCTGTAATCAAAATTTGGAACCTTGGCATGGTGTTTGACACCGAGCTCGGCTTTATAGGACAGATTAAACAGGTAACATCCACATGCTATTTAACTTTAAGGATTTTACGGACGATCTTACCATTTCTCCCGATGGATTTGAGAAAAATGGTGGCGATAGCACTCATTCTGTCCCAAATGAACTATTGCAATGCTCTCTATCTTGGGGTGGATAAGAGACAACTGATCAAACTGCCACCCCTGCAAAACGCCGCTGCCCGGACCCTACTAAATCTCCTGAAATATAGTCGTATATCTGAGACCATCAGAAAACTACATTGGCTTCCATTCAAGGAGCCGACGGAATGCAAGGTGCTATGTTTGGTTTATAAAACCCTACATGGTGAAGGACCTACAGAATATCCTCAACTATTCAATGGTACACTCCGGGTCGCACCCTGAGGTCAGCAAAGTAAACACTGGTTAAGGTCTCAAGAGTCAAGAAGACTAAATGGGGTAGCAGAAGTCTCTCTCATTTAGCTCCCAAACTATGGAACAAGTTGCCACTTAATATCAGATCCCAATGGGTTCACACAGACTTTTGAACCTGTCTGAAAACTTGACTCTTTCCCACCCATTAACAACCTTTTCCTCCTGGGCTTACCTATATCTCTGTTATCTCAGCGCCAAGACGCCTTAGCAATCCAGTGCTTTATACAGTTTTACTTACTTGACTCTGTTGCTGGAGGTGAAAATGAGGTTGAGCATGTGTCCTGTGACGTGGGTCAGGTAGGTGACGAGCTGCTTGAGGATGATGTTGCTCATGCTTTCCAGAAGGTTGATTGTGTCGGCATCGCTGGGGTCATCGAGCTGGAAGTCGAGGTCCCCTAAAAATATGTAGTGCTCGGAGTCACTGGCGATTGGAGCGATGAGGTCAATTATGGTGTTGCAAAAGTTGGGATGATGTCGGGGTGGTCTGTAGGCGAGGGTGCTTCTAATGGTTTCTGTGTGGAGTTGGAAGTTGAAATGTTCCATTATTACGGTTGAGTCGTCTGATGTGGTCGTGCAGTATGGTGTCCTTGTAGATGATGGCACTTCATATACCACAGAGGTCTGGGACACAATCACATCCCTCATTTCAGATGCCCATTTTCTGCTCACAGAGACCTGGCTGTACCCCTCTGAGCCAGACATTGCCATCACAACCTTCAAAGGCTACAAGATAACACACCGGGGCCAAACCAATGAACACGGAGGTGGGATCTCCATCATCACTGAGGATTTATTGTGATATTGAAATACCATCCCAGGTGATCTGGGCCTAAAGACTGAGACAAGTCTCTTAAAAACAACGCATCTCTCAATGTATTCAGAAAAACTGCTTAATTAGCTGTTTTGTGATTTTATTCAATGACCGATGCATAAGAATTCAAGTTAGCACAAGACTCAAAGCTAGACATCTGGTTTACTTCTTGAAACATGGTGTGTGCAGTTATGCTTGTGTATCAAGTTTTTCATGTTGCCTGATGAACTTGTAATAGTCACTGGAATATGCATACTTTTCTTCATTGTAGTTCTTCCTTAACACGATTGCCAGGCTGTATATTATGAGTGTTTGGCAACACAAGATAGCACAGGAGTAGAAACATCTGTTATAAGAGCACAAGGTTCGGGAATTTTGGTGCCAGGCAGTAAAGCCCGGCACCCTGCTGCACCGCCCTATCCCAAGGAAGGGCAAAGAGGGGCCTAACCATCCTTTCAACCTGTGCTGGTGCCAATTCGGCAGCCCAGCATCAAAGCAGGCACGATTGCAGCATGGTGCAAGGTTGCCTCCATTGCATGCAGGATTGTTTATGTACAGTAAGCGGCACCTTCCTGCACAAAAACAATCTTTAGAGGTGTTTCCTCTTTCTATGCTTGCTGTAGAATGCAGCACACATAGAAAGAGGAAAAATCAAGCAGAAATATACATATTTCTCCTCATTACGCCTCACCTCAAGAGGCGTACAGATTTGGTGCTTCCCCATGTTTAAAAGATTTTATAAATCTGGGGCGGCATGAAATTTCATGGGTGTTGCATGGGAAACCCACTGCAACACCCATAGAATGTCTCCCAGCTGCAGAATAAGGTGATGCAGCAATTTGTGCTGGGTTGCCTTACTCAGAATGTATGAGGTGGCTTTATGTTGCTTCATCAATCGAATTGAGGGCTCTACATCAGGCATGCACCAATTTACAGGGTGCAAACCTGATACGGGGCTCTCATAAATAAGCCTCTAATAGTGCAGTGCTGTTTCATTTCCAAGGAAAAAAGTCAGGATGTGTTAGGTGAAGTCAGTTTAAAACTGCAGTACGGGAAGTTAGAGCTATGTGAGAAGCAAGATTGTTGCTGCCTGCTGAGGGTGAGCTGGGCGGCTTTACAATGGGACATGCTGACTGGACAATAGAGATTTTTTAGCAAGATTGAGTGGCACCCAATGTCCCCCCAGCAGTGGTGATTAAAATTAAGGGCCCAAGGCAGGTGACCTGCACAAGAACAGGGAATCAGCCGTGGGCTCCCTCCCTGATCCACCATAATGCCACCATATACTATGTCTGTACAGGCCAAGAAGTACAGTGAAGGAAAATAGTTCTGGTTCATAAGGTACTGGGAGAAACTAACAAAGAGATGGCAAGCTGGGGGAGAGCAGGGAAGATAGTCAGGAAACCTGAAGATGATCTTAGTCAAGACTTCTTTCCACCTCTGTGCAGCAGATGCGAGGAATGGTGAAGGTATGCTGAGACACATGTCATGGCTTGGCACGGGGGGTGCATGGGGGAGTGCATGTTTACGGCCAGGTGATCCAGTCCATAAGTGTTGAAGAATTGAGGCACTCTAGTGGTATGTGTCAGAATGAATATTAATGCAACCCATTGACCCATAAAGGTGACTTGTTAACTTGAGATTTGCCTGTACAAGCAAGGGAGCATTAGATATTCAAGAAAGTCCCATGTCTGAAACCTCTATGAGCACTCAGGCCAGACTTCAGGCAGAATGTTATGGTACTCTAAACTTACTAGCCTTGTTGAAATAGTACTGTTGAGCTTGGATGCAGCACTGCTCCCAGCTGGCTTGATGTATTTCTATGGTGCACTGACTCATAGCCCTCCCAGGAGACCCTCGTCTCCAACTGGAGAGACCAAATACAGATGCCCCCATACATTAGCTGGCCTCTGAGGCATCACCGTAGTTAAGCATACATTAAGGGAATGGTCCCACACTACACCGAGATGGATCACCTTCAATCACTGTAACTATAAATAAGTTACATGCTTCATCTGAAATCCTCACAACTACTCTTGCTTCTTGCTTCTTGCTTCTAGTAGCACCAGATTAACTTGGAATCTGACTACCACAAAAATCTCAGAGGTGACCACAGAATCTATTATGAACATAATCTCTCCAATAGGTGCAGCCATTTCTAAGATAGAGGTTACTGTACCAGATGTATCCACAGAAGTAAAATCCTTAAGATTGGAGGTCATGTCTTCCAATTCATGCTTGATTCCGTTCTGGGAAGGACATGGCTTTTGTAGTTCGGACAGGACTGTTCCCATGGGGCACAGGGTCAGAGCTGATTTGCATATCGCCATTGTCTAACCCAGGGTGGTGTGGAGTGCAAAAAAACGATGGATTTGGGCCCAGATCTTTGGACTGGGGTGAATGTGTGACATTGATCCACATTCGGTCCATCACCTGTTTTGTTTGAAATTGCCGCCCTAAGTGCGCTGGGGATGCCCAGACGTGGGTCCCAGGCACTCCACACCACTGGAGTCAAGCTAGCCGGGCTGATGAGAGGTGTTACCTCGTCGAAACCGGTCAGGTCCTCGGATGCTTGATTCCGTTCTGGGAAGGACATGGCTTTTGTAGTTCGGACTGGACTGTTCCCATGGGGCACAGGGTCCGAGCTGATTTGCATATCGCCATTGTCTAACCCAGGGTGGTGTGGAGTGCAAAAAAACGATGGATTTGGGCCCAGATCTTTGGACTGGGGTGAATGTGTGACATTGATCCACATTCGGTCCATCACCTGTTTTGTTTGCAATTGCCGCCCTAAGTGCGCTGGGGATGCCCAGACGTGGGTCCCAAGCACTCCACACCACTGGAGTCAAGCTAGCCAGGCTGATGAGAGGTGTTACCTCGAAACCGGTCCGGTCCTCGGATGCTTGATTCCGTTCTGGGAAGGACATGGCTTTTGTAGTTCGGACTGGACTGTTCCCATGGGGCACAGGGTCAGAGCTGATTTGCATATCGCCATTGTCTAACCCAGGGTGGTGTGGAGTGCAAAAAAACGATGGATTTGGGCCCAGATCTTTGGACTGGGGTGAATGTGTGACATTGATCCACATTCGGTCCATCACCTGTTTTGTTTGCAATTGCCGCCCTAAGTGCGCTGGGGATGCCCAGATGTGGGTCCCAGGCACTCCACACCACTGGAGTCAAGCTAGCCGGGCTGATGAGAGGTGTTACCTCAAAACCGGTCCGGTCCTCGGATACTTGATTCCGTTCTGGGAAGGACATGGCTTTTGTAGTTCGGACTGGACTGTTCCCATGGGGCACAGGGTCAGAGCTGATTTGCATATCGCCATTGTCTAACCCAGGGTGGTGTGGAGTGCAAAAAAACGATGGATTTGGGCCCAGATCTTTGGACTGGGGTGAATGTGTGACATTGATCCACATTCGGTCCATCACCTGTTTTGTTTGCAAGTGCCGCCCTAAGTGCGCTGGGGATGCCCAGACGTGGGTCCCAGGCACTCCACACCACTGGAGTCAAGCTAGCCGGGCTGATGGGAGGTGTTACCTCGAAACCGGTCCGGTCCTCGGATGCTTGATTCCGTTCTGGGAAGGACATGGCTTTTGTAGTTCGGACTGGACTGTTCCCATGGGGCACAGGGTCAGAGCTGATTTGCATATCGCCATTGTCTAACCCAGGGTGGTGTGGAGTGCAAAAAAACGATGGATTTGGGCCCAGATCTTTGGACTGGGGTGAATGTGTGACATTGATCCACATTCGGTCCATCACCTGTTTTGTTTGCAATTGCCGCCCTAAGTGCGCTGGGAATGCCCAGACGTGGGTCCCAGGCACTCCACACCACTGGAGTCAAGCTAGCCGGGCTGATGAGAGGTGTTACCTCGAAACCGGTCCGGTCCTCGGATGCTTGATTCCGTTCTGGGAAGGACATGGCTTTTGTAGTTCGGACTGGACTGTTCCCATGGGGCACAGGGTCAGAGCTGATTTGCATATCGCCATTGTCTAACCCAGGGTGGTGTGGAGTGCAAAAAAACGATGGATTTGGGCCCAGATCTTTGGACTGGGGTGAATGTGTGACATTGATCCACATTCGGTCCATCACCTGTTTTGTTTGCAATTGCCGCCCTAAGTGCGCTGGGGATGCCCAGACGTGGGTCCCAAGCACTCCACACCACTGGAGTCAAGCTAGCCAGGCTGATGAGAGGTGTTACCTCGAAACCGGTCGGGTCCTCGGATGCTTGATTCCGTTCTGGGAAGGACATGGCTTTTGTAGTTCGGACTGGACTGTTCCCATGGGGCACAGGGTCAGAGCTGATTTGCATATCGCCATTGTCTAACCCAGGGTGGTGTGGAGTGCAAAAAAACGATGGATTTGGGCCCAGATCTTTGGACTGGGGTGCATGTGTGACATTGATCCACATTCGGTCCATCACCTGTTTTGTTTGCAATTGCCGCCCTAAGTGCGCTGGGGATGCCCAGACGTGGGTCCCAGGCACTCCACACCACTGGAGTCAAGCTAGCCGGGCTGATGAGAGGTGTTACCTCGAAACCGGTCTGGTCCTCGGATGCTTGATTCCGTTCTGGGAAGGACATGGCTTTTGTAGTTCGGACTGGACTGTTCCCATGGGGCACAGGGTCAGAGCTGATTTGCATATCGCCATTGTCTAACCCAGGGTGGTGTGGAGTGCAAAAAAACGATGGATTTGGGCCCAGATCTTTGGACTGGGGTGAATGTGTGACATTGATCCACATTCGGTCCATCACCTGTTTTGTTTGCAAGTGCCGCCCTAAGTACGCTGGGGATGCCCAGACGTGGGTCCCAGGCACTCCACACCATTGGAGTCAAGCTAGCCGGTCTGATGAGAGGTGTTACCTCGAAACCGGTCCGGTCCTCGGATGCTTGATTCCGTTCTGGGAAGGACATGGCTTTTGTAGTTCGGACTGGACTGTTCCCATGGGGCACAGGGTCAGAGCTGATTTGCATATCGCCATTGTCTAACCCAGGGTGGTGTGGAGTGCAAAAAAACGATGGATTTGGGCCCAGATCTTTGGACTGGGGTGAATGTGTGACATTGATCCACATTCGGTCCATCCCCTGTTTTGTTTGCAATTGCCGCCCTAAGTGCGCTGGGGATGCCCAGACGTGGGTCCCAGGCACTCCACACCACTGGAGTCAAGCTAGCCGGGCTGATGAGAGGTGTTACCTCGAAACCGGTCCGGTCCTCGGATGCTTGATTCCGTTCTGGGAAGGACATGGCTTTTGTAGTTCGGACTGGACTGTTCCCATGGGGCACAGGGTCAGAGCTGATTTGCATATCGCCATTGTCTAACCCAGGGTGGTGTGGAGTGCAAAAAAACGATGGATTTGGGCCCAGATCTTTGGACTGGGGTGAATATGTGACATTGATCCACATTTGGTCCATCACCTGTTTTGTTTGCAATTGCCGCCCTAAGTGCGCTGGGGATGCCCAGACGTGGGTCCCAGGCACTCCACACCACTGGAGTCAAGCTAGCCAGGCTGATGAGAGGTGTTACCTCGAAACCGGTCCGGTCCTCGGATGCTTGATTCCATTCTGGGAAGGACATGGCTTTTGTAGTTCGGACTGGACTGTTCCCATGGGGCACAAGGTCAGAGCTGATTTGCATATCGCCATTGTCTAACCCAGGGTGGTGTGGAGTTCAAAAAAACGATGGATTTGGGCCCAGATCTTTGGACTGGGGTGAATGTGTGACATTGATCCACATTCGGTCCATCACCTGTTTTGTTTGCAATTGCCGCCCTAAGTGCGCTGGGGATGCCCAGACGTGGGTCCCAAGCACTGCACACCACTGGAGTCAAGCTAGCCGGGCTGATGAGAGGTGTTACCTCGAAACCGGTCCGGTCCTCGGATGCTTGATTCCGTTCTGGGAACATATAAACACATCATTCGGGAGGGCCTAAGGGATATTTAAAGACCACGCATAGGTTGTATCCCCTGTATAACAGAATACGCTCAACCTGAAAAACCTATGGGTCTAACTTCTGATTCTTATATCAGGAAAGGAGCTATGGTCTCAAATTAGTACGAGTACCAGCTCAAGGCGTCATCCAGAAGATCGTTGCCCCTGTGTTAGCAAAATAAACACCTGTGTTGGATTCCCATCAATATCATGTATGACCAATATTCTCATGTGGTCCTCCGTCCTGGGTACAGTGTCTCTAGATCATTGAGACCAAATAGTACCGTCTGTGGACACATGGTTTACACATGCCAACACAAGGAACAACCATAAGGATCTGGTCAGACGGGTAGGTGCAGTGCAAAAAAGAAAAGTGTAAGTGAAAAGTTAAAATAGGATAGAGAATCTCATTCCAATTTTATTCTACCAAGAACTCTTCCTAATTAAAAACTAAGAACAGCGCAAAACTATACTACTGCAGTTTACCAAATATCTGCATGGGGGCCGACATGTTTCTGCCTAAGCGGGAGTATGACCCTAGGCTTTCATCAGGGCCTCTGTTCTCTCAATAGTGCGACTGCAAAGAAATTAGTGTGGGTGCAAAACTTCAAACAATAATTATGTGATATATCAGTAAAGGATATGAGTCTCCAAATTCTGTGGCTTCACTCCTCCATGACACCTGGTAAATTTAGTAGATCCAGGGTGCCCGGGGAAGAGACCTCACCTCGTCCTGGTCCTGGCTCAGGCGTAGTGAGACCCCGCTCTGTCCGGCGTTGTCTCTGGCAATAGCTGAGACAGGGGGAGGCCTATTGCCAGAGACAACGCCGGACAGAGCGGGGTCTCACTACGCCTGAGCCAGGACCAGGACGAGGTGAGGTCTCTTCCCCGGGCACCCTGGATCTACTAAATTTACCAGGTGTCATGGAGGAGTGAAGCCACAGAATTTGGAGACTCATATCCTTTACTGATATATCACATAATTATTGTTTGAAGTTTTGCACCCACACTAATTTCTTTGCAGTCGCACTATTGAGAGAACAGAGGCCCTGATGAAAGCCTAGGGTCATACTCCCGCTTAGGCAGAAACATGTCGGCCCCCATGCAGATATTTGGTAAACTGCAGTAGTATAGTTTTGCGCTGTTCTTAGTTTTTAATTAGGAAGAGTTCTTGGTAGAATAAAATTGGAATGAGATTCTCTATCCTATTTTAACTTTTCACTTACACTTTTCTTTTTTGCACTGCACCTACCCGTCTGACCAGATCCTTATGGTTGTTCCTTGTGTTGGCATGTGTAAACCATGTGTCCACAGACGGTACTATTTGGTCTCAATGATCTAGAGACACTGTACCCAGGACGGAGGACCACATGAGAATATTGGTCATACATGATATTGATGGGAATCCAACACAGGTGTTTATTTTGCTAACACAGGGGCAACGATCTTCTGGATGACGCCTTGAGCTGGTACTCGTACTAATTTGAGACCATAGCTCCTTTCCTGATATAAGAATCAGAAGTTAGACCCATAGGTTTTTCAGGTTGAGCATATTCCGTTCTGGGAACGACATGGCTTTTGTAGTTCGGACTGGACTGTTCCCATGGGGCACAGGGTCAGAGCTGATTTGCATATCGCCATTGTCTAACCCAGGGTGGTGTGGAGTGCAAAAAAACTATGGATTTGGGCCCAGATCTTTGGACTGGGGTGAATGTGTGACATTGATCCACATTCGGTCCATCACCTGTTTTGTTTGCAATTGCTGCCCTAGTTATAAGCCAAGCATGTCTTGTTGCATTTAATGTGAATTGAATACCAAGGCACCTTAAAGACCTGCCATCCTAGGGAGTAGTTGAAGGAATAGTAGAGGACCATCTAATACCAATGTTGGCCAAATCAAAACAGAAACATAAGAAATTATCATACCTCAATCTGTCTGTCTCTGTGGGGATGTAGTTGAAGAATCATGATGACTATTGTCCACAGATATAACTATATAATTACCACACTCCAAATCTAGATCATGCCTTCAAGGAATCGCCACAGACATTAAGGCATGTAGCTCGACTGGAGAATCCCCGCCTGAGACCTAAGGAACAATGGAGTCACATCATTAAATCAGGTGTCCTTACACTACTACATATTTATTACAAAGCCAGCCAATTATCGCAGATTCTGTATCTACTTTCACAATCCAAGTAAGCAGTACGCTTGATAGATTAATGAGAAGGAATTAGTACACTGAACACAACTATACTCGATCACCACACCCTCACTCAACAAATGGATAACCCAGTAATAATGTGATGTTCTCAAACAGGCATTAGGTATATAGTTTAAACTGTTTAGGTAGACAGTTATGGCAATGTTAAACCTCTTCTAGGAAGTAGGGTATATAGGAGTATATGAGCTTACAAACAGACTACACGGTTCACCTCGTATCTGGAATAATGGATATATCATGATGAACAAGATACCTACCAATTGTTCGGATTGGCAGCAGAGGTGTTTTAAACCACTGAGTAAACTTTAGCAATCCTATAGTCTGAAACTGTTCCCCTTCTTTCAAGCCAATTGTAACCTGCCACCCTCTTATCAGAGAGGATATAGACAGTTGAAACACAGTATAAGTGTCCCCTGCATAAAGGTACAATAATACTACAGTCATCGCCCATTGCACACTATCCGCAACTCTGGGGCCAATAGAGAGGAAATATGTCACTGCACTATGACGACATAATCACACCTTTATATTCAAACCGAACTGAAAATGCTAGGAGTCTTCACTGCCACAGAAAGAATGATTCCCTGAAGTTTGAGGCTCACTTTTACAAGGCATGACAAGGTTCTACATGAAGAGAAACTGAAGTTATTGCATCTTAAATGGTTACATGACCGCTATTGGTCACCACAAAAGCTCCTATGAGATAAACATGTACATCATATGAAGTGCTGGGAGTGTGTTTATGAAGGGTATGGTATATATTGTTATGTATCCGGGTTTGGTCCAAATTTTACCAAATAACATTTCTGCTGTTACATATTTGCAAGCTCAACAATGTTGTATTAGTTTCTCTAAAACTACTTTGTTTACACAGCTAACTTTGTATAACATTATTATGATGCCTCGAACACCATGTACAAGGCCTCTTGACGCCCTATGTACAAATGAGGTTCTATCTTCATCCATGTAGCAAAAGGACAATCTACATATCCATAACATCGCTAATCTATATGCATGTGTTACATTAGTAGTTTTTTAAAGTGCTCGATTTACCAGAGGTGTCTTGGCGCTAGCAGCAGGAGCAACACTAAAAGAGCTCTTTTTAGAATTAGTGATTAAAAGGTTTTTACTTGCTTTCTTAAGGCAAGCAATGTGGAAGCGTCTTTGGTATGAAGTTGGATGGAGTTTCAAATTTTAGAAGCTCGAAGGGTTAATTTGCTTACACACCACTCTAAATCTGGGAACTACCCAAAAAAAGCTGTCTTGAGAGCGTAAAATTCTATTTGAAAAATACCCTTTAAAAGATTGTTTTAGGAAAAAAGGGCCCATATCATGAAGTGCCTTGAGTTTTATGAAGTTTCTGACCGTTGAAATGAAGATCCTTAATGGCCTGGGAGAAAGATTGAAACTTGGGTATTCCAAGAAGAATTCTAGCAGCTGTGTTCTGCTGAATTTGCACTTTATTTAAACGCTGCTCCAGAGAGCACAGATAAATACCATTGATGCAGTCAATTTTTGACAACACTATCGTGGTGATGACTATTTTTTTTGTGCTAATGGAAATGAAAGGTAATATTTTCTTAATACGTTTTAAGGTGTTGAAGGAGCGCGAAATCACATGGATGCTTTCTATTATACATAATAAGCCTCCCAAAAGATTGGTAGAGGAGGCACTTCAGCTGACACTGAGGGTCCCTGCACACTGAGACTTCACCACGCAGCGGTCTAACATCTTTGTAAGGGGGCATCCAGTTCGTGACCAAGACGGGCTTCTACATTCTCTCCCGCCAGGTTAGATTGTCCCTTGGGAGGATTCTTGGCTGTACACCCACACAAACTCTGGGTACACACAGAGTAGGGTTTGCAAAGCAGGGGTACACCTGATTGCTTCCTTGTTTTATATGCCTGCATATTTACACTGTTATATCACCATGGTAGAACTATATGTACAATTGACTGTTTTGGTGCTTGTAATCACTTTCATCTGCTTCCGTCTAATGATTATCGCAGCACATGTATTCTATACAAGAATAACGATGGTACAAGAACTTTACTGAAAACTTCCAACTGTGTATTCTTTGTATATTTCTCTGAGCATCAATAAGCACGGGTGACTGAGCTAAAGGTTTAATCTGTTTCTATGATCCGTGAGGGGTCAGGTTGTCATGCTCATTGGTTGCCAGAAACCATTCACTTCCTGGTAAGGTTAGGGGGCTTGTGGTGGCACTGTGAGCTAGATAGTCTCTAGACCAACATATCCTGTGGGGGTAGTCGGAATCAGTCTGGGTACCTCACCCAAAGATTATGTTGTCCAACAAATAAAACACAGGTACTATGGGTTAGTGTGAGCTACACAACAATATCACTTTATGTGGCACTGTGTGGCTATAAGACCATTCTTGTCAAAAGTGTGGACTGAACTAGAAGTTGTTAGTGAATTGCCGAATATTTCATCCAATTAGCAATATTACATGACATGGCAGACAGTGCCGGAGTCTCTGCACATAAATATAGAAGGCTAGCCACATCATTGGCTGGAACCAAAAAAATGTATGTTATATCACCGGTTACAATTTACTGCACCAGTAAAACATGAGCAGATATTATATAAAATAAATGACAAATGTGATTTGCATCATGAAATCTGGATACACTTTCGGAATTATAGAAACCCTACCTTGCAACAAAGTGTTTATTGCACAGGGCAAACATATTAGTTGTACTTATTAAGTTAAGTTTGGAAACCGTGACAGAGGGAAAAGGAGTCAAAGTAAAAGAAGGATCATGATCACGTCAATATATATGTTAACATTTCTTCCCCCCTCTATTTCTTTTCTCTCATTTCTACTATCTTCCAATACCTTAACAATAATTGTGGTTGTTCTATGCATACAATACTGGACCTGTACTCCTGACTGAGACTAATGCTTATCAGATGAGTTGGAGATAAGTTGGAGTTTATCCCTTCTACAGGAAGGGTTATTACATATATTTCTAGATAAAGATAACAAATTAATAAATAACGGCAGTGCTGTCTTGGTTTGATGAGCACTCCATTTTATTCATATTTATATATACAATGTACAAACCTTTTCAGTTACAGGTTTCTTCTGTAACCGTCAACAGTTCAGTTGTTTGGCTCTGTCTGTTTCATGCCTAGGTTCTCATTTCGATAGTAGCATCACTTGAGTTTCAGATCGTTGACTGTCAGCATGCAGGTTGAGGACTTATTTCCAATTCGACCATGTTCAAGTGTCTACTAGAATTTGTATTCAGATTCTAGATATTTGCATGCACAGTCAGACAGGAAGGGTTATTTACTAAGGTTTGCTTGTCACACAGCGGTGCATAGCACCGCTAAGTATTATATTGATTTACTTTCCATTATAAAAGCCCGCAGGTGCAGCACTAAATTGCACAGCACCATGCAGGTATCAATAAGTCTTTAGTAGATAACCCCTGGGTCTCTCAGTTAGTACAGCTAGCTACTAGGAATTATTTTGGTTATGATTTCTAGTACTATTATGTCCTCATGGCTCGAAAAAAGGAACTGTACACTACTTAACAGCATTTTTGTATCCACTTTTTGAGATATATAAGAGGTTAACAGCCTAATTCATCATTGTTAAATCCGGTCGCAGAGGGCCAGATTCTGAGAATCTGGCCCTTTGCGAGCGGTATTTTTGCATTTGGGATTCATCATCCCAAATGCAAAAATCGCTATTAAAGAATTTGCATATTTGCGAGGAATAGCATTTAAGGAATCTCTATTAGAGATTCCTTAAATGCTATTCTTGAAACATTTTTAAATTGCGAATTTGCAAAAATTTCCCGCTATTTACCGCGAGGTCAAACCTCGTGGTAAATAGCGGAAACTTAGAAAAATGCATTTAAATGCATTTTTCTACGTTTCATGTTACACACACACATGTCCTTGGGACATGTGTGTGCGCAACACCAATGTAGCATACATTTCAGGGGTGCTACAGGGTGTCCTTTGGACACCCCTGCACCCTTGAAATCGCAATTTCAAAATGCAAATCGCTAATTGCGATTCGCACATTGAAATGTCTTCCCATTCATTCCTATGAGCCTTTGGGCCCATAGGAATGAATGGGGAGATATTCCTTAATTGCGATTAGCAATTTGCTAATTGCAATTAAGGAGTAATTAGAAATCGCATTTTATTTAGCGATTTCTTAATGAATAGCATTTTGCTATTCCTTAATAGCGATTCCTTAATAATCGCTATTAAGGAATAGCAAATACTCACCTTGATGAATCAGGCTGTTAGTTCCTGACTTTGCCCCAGGAGTCCACCTGCCAGAGTTTTTAAGAGTATGAAATGCAGCTCTTGTTTTACACATAGTAGTTCCTGAATAACTATCTTATAAAACATGTTTCCTTTCTTATGGTTGGCCTTAAGCCTGCATAATAGTCTCCTCTTTTCTCTGACTTAGTGCTAAATGCTCTTTAATTGTTTGATATGTTATGGGTTTAAGGCGATCCCGTATTGCCTGACCAGTCATTTATGGATGTCTCCGAACCCCACCTTCCTTGTGCATGCCTGCTGCTTGTCAATGTCAATGAGTGTTATTGATTGTGTTGCTACTGCATTTGGAGTATGAGTATTTGCTAGAATGCTTCAGGTCACTGATTACATTTCCCATTCTATATTTTGTGCATGCCATACGAGGCTTATTAGTTAAGATCACAGACTCTTAGCCTTGGTGTTAAGAGTTGTAGGGCTATGACAGTGTTTAGCACTTGCAAATAGGGATTTGGGCCATTTGAGACCGATAAAAAGAGTTGTAGCATGTATCAATCCTAATTAGGAACTGTAACCTATTACAGACTCATAGTAATAGGGTTTGTGAGTAGCTAATAGAAAGGGGCATGCTAAGGAGGAGCCTTCGTAATAGCAAGTTGCAAGGGCATGTTCAATTATTTTATGACTGAGATGCGGTCACAAACCAATTGCAGATTAAAGCCTACTTTAAGTAGGTGGTAATCTAGTCACAAACAGGAAGGAGTCCCTTGATGTGGAGGAAGCTAGCCACTAAATTGCCCCACTCCTGGTAACACATATAAATGACAGAGAAGCAGAGCATTTGGAAGTGATATCCAACTGGAGGAGGTTCTGGCAGCAATAGCCCAGCTGCATTCGGGAAAGGTGCCTGGTCAGGATGGCTACCATGCCGACTTCTTTAAGTCCTTTGTACGGGCCCTCCTAACCCACTTATATATCTTTTTCAGCATTTCAGGGACCCTCAAAGACATCATTAGAGTCACCATTTTTACGGCGATTCCCAAGCCAGGGAAAATTTGGTAGCATGTGCCTCCTACCGCGGGACTTATCCCTGAAAGGAGCTGCAGCAATAATGTCAAACACCTCTGCCACCTCATAGAGAAATCACATTGATCACACATACCGACAATACTGTTACCTGTCAACGCTGAAAAAGTGTTTGACCGCGTACATTGACCATATTTGCAGGAAGTACTGGCTAGGTTTGACCGTCAGTTCATACTTTCAGAAATGGGTGTGGTGTAGTTATGACGCTCCGAGGGCACAGCTCACGGTAAATGGAGTGTGGTCATGCCCTTTTGACATCGCACGAGGCACCAGACAAGGCTGTTCTCTGTCCCCATTTCTTGCCATAGAGAATACACGGTCAGTTTACAAATAATGGGCATCCATATGGGAGTTCATGAACACAAACTGGCCATGTATGCAGGTGACATCATGATATAATGTACTCACCCTTTAACCTCTCTTCAGCACTTTAGTAGGGTCTCCGGATTGAAATCTTCAGAAAATGCTAATGCTGAGTCTCACTGTTCCGCTGTTGGCCCTTGCACATCTTGGTTGCCTCTTCCCATTCCTTTGGCTACATAGGGGATCCCATAACTGGGCTTGCATATCCACTTCACATTGGAGAAAAATTGGGAGCTTAATTACGGATTTCTCCTCTCCACAGCCAGGGGGGACCTGAAATCATGGTTGGGTGGGGTACCCTCTCCTGGATGGGAAGACTGGCAGCAATAGAAATGACTCTCCTGCCCAAAATACTATATGTGATTCAGACATTGTCGCTACTGCCCCCTCCACAGGTGCTAGGGAAAATGCAGCGGTTCAATGAAAATTATATCTGGGATGGCAAAAAGGTCTGGATGCCCAAAACACAAGCTTATTTGCCACAGAAGGAGGGTGGTCTGATGATTTTCCACATTACTACCAGGCAGTGCAACTTAGATATATGGTTGAATGGTCACAGCCTACATCCGAGAAGCATAGGAGATTCATAGATCCGTCAATAGCAGGAACACACATCTGAAAGATACCGTGGCTCCCTAAACTGCACAGACCCATGGGGTATATATTTCCCCAGTGCCCGAGACAACAGTGGGCACTTGGGCCAAAGTACAAATATCAAAGAAACTGTTCTCCTGCATCTCACCTAAATGCCGATACTTGGGTATCCAGATTTCCCCCATGCTTTGCAGAGCACATCCTTCCTGTAGTGACAGTTCACCGGTTGTAAAAGGGTGGGTGACCTCTTCGACCTAGAAAGCCTCTTAGACTTTGTCGAAGTCCACTTCGACTATGTCCACAAGCGTACACTGGCAATATCCAGCCATAAGACATTGGGACACGCAGCCTCATATCAAACCACATACCAGTCACACACTTAGATATTTCAAACAGTGCTTTCTCACCTACTCCACAGATAAGACACTCCTATTGTAGTGTACTTCCTATATTCCCAATAGGCTCTGAACATTGGAATATTATATCCTATAGATTTGACATAGGACTGAAGTCAGTATGTTTCTATCGAATATACTAAACTTAATTGTGAGTGCCAGCTAGCTCAGAGGACACTAGAAACTTTTTCGAATACACAAGAAGGGATACGTTTCTGACAACCGCATAAACATGACAACTTTGTTTCCCTAGGACTAGAACAAATATCTTCAGAGTTGTGGAAACAATAGATGACTATTTTACTCAGTCAATTGTGCATGCTTCGTTTCTACAGAGTTGCAGAGAAAAAAGAGAGACGGGTGTTTCAATAAAAGGGGTTTATTGAACAGTCTTCTTTCTCAAGCAAGAGAGGTGAACTGTCACAATCGTTACACAGAATACAAAGGATAATGCGTACAGCGTAAACAGTAGTATAAAATAATACTGTAATAGAATTGTCTAGTGCTATGACATATAAAATACATACATAAATAACACAGGTTAAAATACTCAACTGGTGCTTCTAAAATACGCCTACCTTAATGTACCTAACCTAGGTATAGTACCAGGGAAGAAGTAAGTGTGGTCTTAGCATAGGTTTAGTTTTTGCCAAGAATTGCCAAAGGTTTCTCTAGGTTCTAATCAGCTCCTTAGAATGAGAGAGGTTGGTATCTCTTTCACGGACTTGAGTTCCCAACACCCCACAGGGGGAGTCAGAAAGACTGGAGCTGGATTCTCGGCAGGGGAGGGCAGCTTCTGATTAGTGCATCAGCTGGAGAGTCTGCTTCCTTCTGCACTGGCTGTAGCGAGCTGCGTCAGGCAAGTATTGTATTGTATTGTATTGGAGGTTTTTAGCGCGCTTAATTACTCGAGAGTATCCTGGCGCGTGGTGATGCAAAGAGGCAGAAAGAATCTCAAAAAATTAAAATGGTAGTTTAAACAGATGAGTTTTGAGTGCTTTTTTAAAAAGAGTAAAATCCTGAGTGGTTCGAAGTGAAAGCAGCAGAGTTTTCCCCGCGATCGACTGGCCACCAAGGCGAGCACGGTTAAAGCGGGGAACGGCCAGCAGATGTTGAGAGGTAGAACGTAGAGGGCGGCCAGTCACATACCACTCAAAACTCGTCCTCAGGTATGCAGGTCTTTGATCATGCATGGCTCTGTGCGCTAGGGTGAGAGATTTGAACACAACCCTTTGTTTTGACAGGGAGCCAATGTAAACTGTGCAAATGCACATGATTACTGCGTAGAGATATTAAAAAGGAGTCTGGCTGTTGCATTTTGTGTAACCTGAAGGCGGTTAGTAAGGTAGGCGGGAATACCAGAGTAAAGGGCATTAGAGTAGTCAAGGCGAGAAAGTATAAGGGCCCTTGCCACCGACTCTTTAGCAGCTCTAGGTAGCAGGGGAAAAAACCTACGGAGAGACTTAAGAGTGCCAAAGCAGCCACATGCGAGTTTTTTAATATGCTGCGCAAATTTAAGATCTTCTCCGAACCAAACTCCCAGGTTCTTGGCTAGTTTGCCAGTCACACTCGGGAAAGGAACATCCGGTGGCCATAAGGACTCTCTAAAATGGGTGGGAACTGCCCATAAAGGAGGATTTCAGACTTATTTTCATTACATTTTAATTGGGCTGAAGCAAATCAGGAGAAAACTGAGGAGAGGCAATGCTGGACAGCAGAAGTATCAAGATCTCCGCCAGGCCAAATAAACAGCAGCTGCGTATGGTCGGCGTAGGCTATTATTTTTGCCCCAGGTTTGGCGGGCAGAAATACCAGGGGGGTCAAGTAAATGTTAAACCAAAGTGGACTTAATGTAGACCCATGGGGTATCCCTGTCGAGAGCAGTTTGGGCGAAGAAACATAAGGGGGCGTCCACACCTGCTGGGTTCGAGTGGTCAAAAACGATGTCAGCCACTCTAGAGCAGACCCAATAATGCCGATGAAAGCCAGTCCAAGAAGGTAGTCGAACTGCACCGAACCACACCGTGCTATGCTGTAGCAAGGGAAGGTATATTTATATCTTGAAGGTGTTCAGGAATGCCAGTTTTGACATAGGGTCGGTCATATTAATGTCATGGATAAACCCCTAAGGAATAGTTGTTCATGCATATTAATGATTTTCTTGTAGAAATCAATATCAAGGCTAGGGGAAGTCTATTCTGCTTAAGAGAAATTGTTGTGACGTTTGATGGAAGTAGCCATGCCTTTGTTTGGGTAGCATGGGCTATGCCTAAATAAGGGCTTGATTTCTGTGCCTATATAAGGGTAACACGAGTTGTACCTATGTAAGGGGATGAATTGGGAAAATTCATTCGGAATCTAAAACGCCATATGACACTATCAGACATCTATGCATTTCTTAGCACCCTGTTACACAAAGCTCCATCTTCGGCCCAGCGGAGATTGGAGACGGAGTGTGCACTCACTTTTACCCTCAAGGAATGGACAGACTACTTCCATTGCATGCACACTTCCACATGCAGTGCTTCTTTTCTCTGACATGGTTGATTTTCACATCATTAAAAATTCTGTACTCTCCATTTGTTTTGATTTGCGTCTGACTGTGTGTTCTCTACTTTTTGAGACTAAAAGGGTTAGTTTCTTGTTTTTTCTTCAGGGCCTGTTGTTTGAGCTTGCATAGCCTATGAGTTTTACTTGCCACACCTGGCCATTATAGTCTCTGTCTCGGCCATTCCTGTTTCCCTATTTCCCGCGTATACCATTCCAGTGGCAAGGAGAAAAAAAAGGGGCAGATTTACAAGAAGCTGACTCATCTGTATAGATGCATCCGTTTCCCTGCACCTGCGTAAAAAACCCTTGCGCCACTATAGTTGCGCCGTATTTACAATACTGCACACTCTGGCGCAGGGATTGACAGATGCGTCTGAAATTCTGACGCATCTGTTGGAGATTGTCATTGCTTCTACTCCTACACTTCGTCGTCACAGTCCGAAATATGCTCCCTCCCTGTCCACTTGGTTTTGACAACAGGGTTGCTAAAGTGCTTGGTATTTTAAAACGTATAGTAGGTGGAATCCCTAGTTATGACTCGCACTGAGGCGGTGGAGTCTATGTTAGAGACTGGGAACAAGTATTGACTTTTAACTTAATTTTATGGCTAAGGTTGGAAATGTTGTCTATTTTCTTAGGCAACCCATATGATGTAATGACTGTGACAGGGTAGTGAAAATGACTGAAAAGAAATCAGGGCAGTGATGTGCCTGGTGTGGACTCACAGGGGCACTTTACTCTGCTTCACCTCTGCCTCTGTTACTTCCTTGGTAGATTAAAAGTGTACTACTCTCAAGGGTCATATTAACTGCTGTAATAGACAGCTCTTGCTCTCCAAACTGGAGTGTTGGTGCTTTACATAAAGCAATTGAAAAGGGTCCTGGGAGTGAACCCTTGCTTCTCAAGGCCATGCCATACATCACTGATACAACCAGTATGAGGGCCTACGGAGGCATAGTACATGCACATGCATAGGTATGTTGTAGTTTCCAATGTCTGCAATGGGTCCTTTATCACAATACTGGCTCATTAGGTAATGCCAGGGGTACATGGGGTGTTCATATAATTTAAATTTGCTGCAAAATAATTGGGCTCAGATAGGAACATATTGTGTTTTGTTTCTCTATGGGTCTCTATGGAAACTGCCTAAAGATATCCAGGGCCTCATTTATGAGTCCCCTTGCGCCATCAAAACGTCACTTTTTGTGACGTTCCGTGGCGCAGAAGCCTGCGTGATATTTATCAGGCAGCACTAAGCCACTTTTTTTGGCTTAATTCTGCCTGATAATTATCCGTACCTTTAACCCAGTGTTCTGTGCTAAAGGGGCGTGCAATGGGTACTGCTGGGGGCAATCCCAGCAACATTCATGGCCTTTTGACACTGCCCCAGATTTACGAGAAATCCTAAATCTGAGGCAGCGCCAAAAGCTTATGCCACCCCAGGGGAGGCGTAGGGGAGGCGCAACAGGGAGAAATATCTTTATTTCTCCTCGCTTTCCCTTTTCTGCAGCACACATAGAAAGAGGAAAAGCCTCTTGTGATTATTTTTGTACAAGAAGGTTTCCCTTCCTGCACAAAAATGATCATCCCCGCAATGTAGGCACCCTTGCACCATTGTGCAAGGTGCCTGCACTGGCGCACGCAGCTCATTGTGCGCTGGCGCAGGGGAAAAGGACAGCAATGCACTGTATCTTAAAGATTCGGCGCATTCCTGCCTTTTTCTTTTGCCGTAGGAAAGGACAGCAGGAAGGCCTGCTGCACTTCCCTACGGCAAAACCTTATAAATGAGGCACCTAGTCTTCTGCTCAAGTTGACCTATCGGTGCTGGTGTACATTCTATGTACTCACTGTGCAATGTTGTTGCTTCTTTACCAGAGCAGTCTTGATAACCACTTATATAGCCACCTATTGGCCACAGAGAGCTAATTTGGCCTCACTCGTCTGTACATTTGGATGACTAATATCTAATACCTATAGCCAGTTGTATGGCAAAATACCGACCACAAAAATATGATGGTAAAAAATTAACCTATTATTCCATTCACAATAATGAATAATTATGTTTAACAAACATTACCCACCCAAAGCCCCAATAATCCGAACATTTCAACATTACAATTGCATTAAAAATTCCCAAACTTGATGAAACATGTAAACAACTCAACATAAATAGCAGTTTTATAAATTAAAATTAATATTTAATTTATAAAACTACCTCGCCAGCCCCCCAATAACCTCCTAAACGGCATGTTAGCATTCTCTGCCAGGCATTACCTGGGTGCAGGAGACTTTAATGTTTGCAACTTTGAGGACATGCTGTTACAGATATAAATGGATAAGCCCTTCGGACTGGTCTGCGAGAACATGAGTGTAAACCAATTGATGATATCAAATACCGACTCTAAGGGTGGATAGTAGACAGCCTACTAGTTGGGTTATCAGTAACACTGTTTGGCCAGTATTATTTGTTTATTTTGCGATCTTATTTATTTCGTTTATTTGATTACTAAGCTTGTTAGTCATTTAGAACACATTTTGACACTTTCTGTGTTTTGGATTTTTCGTTCCCCTTTTTTTCTTGTTTTTGAGTTTCCTCATGCTAATTTAAAATTATAATCCTAATCCATATAGAATTTCCTTATAAAATTGTCGTACATACCTTGAGTAGTTACAATGAAATTCATGAGGGACTACTTTACACACCAGTGGCCTGGGTCCGGTCCTGCTGGTTTGTCATAGTGACCAGGATATTATACTGCCTGCATACATGCTGCAACCTGCTTCTCCTGTTGATTATTTCTAGTAATGATACATCAGCTTGTGTTCTGCTGCCTGCCTGAGGGTACCCATGGCAGTCAACTCAATGATTCACATATTACTGAAATGAGAAGAAAGTGGTTTCCACTATACATATATGCAATACTGCTGTCTGGGATGCACATTGTCCTTCTATGCAGTAATATAGTTTGCTGTTCGGCGTAATTATAATGTTTTTTCATGAGCTCAGTTGGACACAGTATTGACTCCCTGTTACTTCTCATTTCATATTGAAACTGGGGGGAAGATATTGTGTTGTGTATAAGACAGATGAATTGGGAATGGTCCCATATGTTACTGTTAATCTTTGACATCCTGATTAGGGCAGTAAATACTTTTCACAACATGGTGATCTGTTAGAGCAGATCTTATTTGGGAAGCATGTGTTTTGCATTTGTAAATGTTTATTGTTCACATCAAGTGGACACATGGGACTAAGGGTGTCTTGTAGACCCCTGCAGCCTCTGAAATGCAGGGGGAGCCCAACTCTTCAGGGGCACTCCAACCCTTCAGGGACTTCTATTAAGCCCAAGGTCTATTTTTGTGCAATATGAGAGACAAAGGACTCCCTCTTCACATTCTGCAGAGTGGCTCCATCATTTGTGTTATGTGTTGGAGGATGGATTACTAGTAGGGGTGAGTATGCACCTAAAACTAGTAACAAGGTCACCCATTCAACATAGGGTCCAGACCAGGTCTCAAAACATTAACCACTGGATCAACCCTCGGTAACAGGCTGTGAGCAGGCTGGCTTAACACAGGAGTCAGGTATGTAAGGCATTTAAAAACAGCAATTCATTAAAAAAGAAAGACACAGCATACAATAAAAATCTTTAAAATGACAGCAAAACAACAAAAATCCAATGTATATAGTGCTTATAAACACATACCGCCAACCTCAGACATCTGGTCACGCTTGAACAGGACTAAGTTAAAGTTGGCGCCTGGGTCAGATACATTAAGTGGGAGACTCCAGTCTAAATGTGACCTTCACACTTAGAATCTTTTCTGGAGGGTCTTCTCTTGACGTTGTGCAGTCCATTTCAACGCAACCTCATCAGGTTGAATTTCAGAGAGGCCCTGGTCAAATCTTGCAAGGCTGGAGCTCTGGTGCTTTTAATGGGACAAACCTGAAAACCAGACCAGGTCGCGGTTGAAGGTAGCGAGCATGCAAGTCCACTTATGGAGCTTTTTCCAAAAGTTGCTCCAAACTTCTCCAAAGATCTGGAACTTCTTCCTGAAGTTCCTCTTGTGGGTACAAAGTGTTCAAAGCATAAATCGAAGGGTCTAAAAGCTCTGAGATGGTCTTTGGAAGTTTGAACTTCAGTTTACACAATGCATCTGGTCAAATCCTTAAAGGTTAACTGGACGTAGTCCGCGGTGGGGACTTCTTGAGAGAGATGGTGCAGGCATGCTCATTTAACCTGTTGCTTTGAGGGAGTCTGCCACTTGAACATTTCTAAAGCAAGGCAAAGTCCTCAGAGCTGTAGTTTCAAGTGTGCAACAGTAGCAGTCTTATGGAGAGCAGTCCTGTATGGTGCAGACCAGGGTTCCAACTGGGCAATCACTCTTCTAGTAGTTTCAGGCAGACACATTTAATTGAGAACTGAGTTTCTCAGCAGCTGTCACATATTTATTCAATTTGTCCAATGGAGTACAGGTTGCCACCAAAAAGCATGACATCTTCGTCCAAAGTGTGGCATTTTCTTGACCGACAAAGAACTGAACTTTAAAATTCAAGATGGACGAATCCTCTCCAAGAGAGTAAGACCTAGATAAACCAACCTACTGGTGTGGCTCATTTAAATGAACACACTCCCTATCTGTATGCACATTCCTTTCCTTACCCTGCCATCTGGCTGGGGGTACAGGATGTGGGAGTAGGTAGGCCTAACATGTGTTTAATGTCCTCTTCTCTTTGAAGCCTAGTTTGATTTACTCCGCTTCCCTTTATGACCTATCCTCTGCAGCGGCAGGTCACTCTCCATCAGATACCCCATGCTCTATGGAGCTACTTATCACCTCATCATGGCAGCTTGGCTAAGCCTGTTAAGGCTGACCAACCTGCTGAGACTACTGGAAGGCTAGATTTTGGCTTACAGAAGAGAACATTCCGTAACTTATTTTCTGTACTAGTTAGGATAAATTCAACTGTGGCAAGTTGTTGGATTTATCATTGCCCATCATTTAAGTCTGTGAATCATATTTTAAGCCCCTTCCTTGCAATAGTTATAATTTAGTAACATATTCTAATGTTAGCCTATGGAGCTAATAATCTACAATGAGGAAAATAGAATTGGCAGTTTTTTCTTCACAGGGGCTTTTAAAACATATTTTGTAAGATCCCTGATTATAGTTAAATGACACCCTGCCTGGGGTACCAGGGGAGATCTTTGGGGTGCCTTTATGTAAAATAAGGTAGATTACCCATTTGCAGGTGCCTGTGGCACCGAAGTCAAATTTGCATATCATTTACATTTAAAGACAGTCTGCAAAGCTGCCTTTAAAAATAAAAGCAGGTGAACAGCAGTGCACACTCCAGTGCAGGAAATCTACTGGGCCTCTAATCTCACTTCCCCTATTATATACTAGGAACTTGTGGGCAGTTTGCATACCCCTTTCTCTAATATGTGGAGAAGTGTGGCTCAATGATTAGAGCGGCAGACCCTGCTGCAGAGGTCTAGCCTGGGACCAGGGTTCAATTCTCCGCCTCGGCGGGTCTTGGGCTCAAAATTCCACGGACCTGATAATTCTCGCCTCTGTGCCTATTCCAATCATGGAGTCCCACTCTCCAACTCTGGGCAATAGCTTGCTTAAGCTCCACAATGGCCCCCACAACGCTAAGGATGCCTGGCCTCCACCTTGGGGTGCCCAGGAGTGGACGCCTCACAGGGAAAGCCAGGATGGGTTCCACAGCGTTATTCGTACAAGCACCTTGAGATCCTTGCGGGTGAGTAGTGCGCTATACAAGTATCAATTTACAATATATATTAGGTACTTACAGGGTCTGTCATTGCCAATTGAAATTATATCAAATTACCATATACTTTTTTCATCAGAGCTCTGG
The DNA here is from genome assembly GCF_964263255.1 of Lissotriton vulgaris. NCBI lineage: Eukaryota > Metazoa > Chordata > Amphibia > Caudata > Salamandridae > Lissotriton > Lissotriton vulgaris. The sequence continues at coordinate 560,389,263 of NC_141691.1, forward strand.
CCCGTGGTTTGTTTAGCAGAGCCAAAGGAGCAGTCAGAGTCAGTTACCACCAGTATCAGTAACAGTCAAACAATGGGGTGAATAGGGCAAAAAGATGTCTTAGAAGGATGAATGGTTTGCAGTAGGATATTCCTTAACAAATACAGGACAGGGTTGAAGAAGAGTAGGGCTCAGGGTAGTGCTGATTCCTAGTAAGTAATCCAGCCAAATCCATGTTCCGAAATATATTGAAAACAGAACATTGACAGCATAACCAGTGCACTTCTAAGGAATCACAGCCGCATTAACAGAATACACCATGCTAGAAAGTAATTCTCATCTGTGGATCCAACGCCTGAATAGCTTGCACAAGGCCTGCATGCTCGCGATTTAGAACAACTAAGAATAAATCATATCATACAGGTTTGCACAGAATATAAATCAGTTTGAGTGGCTATTGCATTGATGTGCATTAGTAGCCTTTAATTAAAATGGCATTATATTTGTAAGCTTGCTGCATATATGATGTGATTACAATCCATTCGCATTTCCATCAAGATCCCATAAGTCATGCATTGAATTACCTGGTGGAACTCTTTTTACGTCGCAGCCAGGATGTAGCAGAGCATGGCATATTTGAATGACAAATACATTTTCTGGGGGAAAAACAACTTAGCCGCCAAGGTAATTATGCCAAGGTAATCATGCCAAGGTAATCATGTTTAAGGTAATACAGCGTAAAGAAAGCAACCATAATGATCTGTATTATGAACTAACATGGGGGACCCATAAGACACTGTGAAATAGTCCTTCCTCAAACTATTTCATGCCCAAAATGTTTGTCTACAAAATTAATGGATGAATGTCTAGAGAAACTAGCTAGTTTCCAACAGAATGTAACCATGGAGGAAGTAAGGAATTACAAGGTTTCTTGGTTTGAGGTCAAAATTAATCAGGTTTTGCAATGCCTTATAGATGACCTAAAAAAGAAGGAAAAGAGTACTAAAAATGTACAGTTTAGTCAAAAAAGCAAGTAAGTTGGTTCAATTCTGTGTGTAGAGAAAAAATAATAAGGAGAGTTGAAAGATCCTTGCAGCTAAGGTACAAGCAGGGGGGTCTTAATAAATTACTTATACTAAGGAAAGAATATAAAACATTAGTAAGGTCCAAGAGGAGAATATTTAAAGAAAAATGTTGGAAGAATCTACTGGAAACAATAGAAACAAAAAATGCTAAAGGTTTCAGGAAGTTGATCCAGGATGCCTCGGGCCGAACCCCAGGAACCTTGAGCTGTGTAGTCGAAGCGGCATCCTGGAAGGATTACTTAGGCCAATTATATAAGACAAATGATGCGCCTATAATAAGTAAGAAAAAGAGAGCCTTCAGAGGAATGGTAGCAAAAGAGTTAAAGCCATCCTTCTCTTCAGAAATAGTGAAGGAAACCTAACCAGACCCGCAGGGCCAGATAACCTACCAGCTGTTATAATAAAAACACAGCTAGACTGGTGGGCACAATTTTTCTCCAGGATGTTTTTAGCGGTCTTGGATTCAGGAATCATCCCGAAATCCTGGAGAGGGGAAGTGATCAGGCCCATTCACAAGAAAGGTGACAGGAAGGACCCTAAGAATTGCATATTAATCAATCTGTTTGATATTGGAGTGAAAGTGTTCTCTAAAATAGCCCTTGGTAGATTGAAGGACAGGGTAGAGCAACACTCAATAGTGCCAGCAGAACTGGTTTTAAGGAGGGGCACTGAACAATGGATCACTGCTTTGCCTTATGGCCTTTAGCACGGAAATCCATAGAGCAGCAAGGAAGACTATACTGCTGTTTTGTTGATTTGTGTGCAGCTTTCGATTTAGTCGACAGGGAGTGTCTCTGGGAGACCTTTAGAAGTTACAAAATCCCGGAAGAACTCCTAGAGGTAGTTCAGGAGTTGCATAGTCAGAACTGGGCACAGGTTATTAAAGATACAACTGGGGTTTGACTCCGGAGATAGCGATCAATAATAGCCTAAGACAGGGTTGTGTACTAGCCCGCTGCTTTTTTCAATCTTTCTTGCTGACCTACATTCTTTTCTGATGACTGAAAGAAGTGCAAGTCCAAATGTAAATGGGAAGCATGTGTCTTGCCTTCTGTACGCAAAGGATCTGGTGATCCTGGATCAGACAGAGTTGGGCCTGCAAAGGAAGTTGAATGTGTTTAGCATTTACTGCGCAACCAAACGTCTCACAATGAACATAGACAAAACAAAAATCCTGTGCTTTGGGAAGAGAAACCAAAAGTTCAATTGGTTTCTAGGGCAAACAAAAATTAGAGATAGTCAACGAGTATAAATATCTCGGAATATGGTTTGACAAATCTCTAAAATGAGGCACGCACCTGGAAGCCCAGAAAGTAAAAGCCTTAGCCTCAATTAGTTGGTTGAAAAAGTTCAATAGCAGCTATGGCTCTATGTCCCACAGACCATTGCTAAGGCTTACAATGCAATGATACCCCCACAACTGCAGTACAGAGCAAAAATTATATGCTTAGGGGGAAAGGTACCTGGGACAGCGAGGAAGGTACATTTTTAAAGGCATTGATGTCATTGCCTAGCTCGGCAATGATACAGGCAATGTGACAGGAGCTAGAAATGACCTCATGGAATTTCCAGGTGCAAGTGAGCCTACTTAGATTCTGGAAAAGTCTGTGGGCAGAAGAAGAATCAAGTGTCACAATGGTGTAAGAACGAGATCCAGATGAGTGAACTAAAGTGGGCTAAATTAATAAGAAAGAAACTATATTCCATGTGTGATAAGTTAAAGGCGACTATTGATCCACAGTTCTTGCATATTGATGAATCGAAAAGTGAACTCAAAGCCTTAGGGAAGGAATTATCTAGATTGAATGACATGGAATACCTGATAAAAAAGAGACTGTGCAATTTATGATAAATAGCTGGAGGAAAGAGAAGTGGTACCCCTACTTAGACATTCTACTAAATTTATGGCTTAGAATGGAATTATTAAGGATGAGAATTGGCATCAATCCGGTGTGGTCAAATGACAAATTGAAAAGGGAACAGATGTATCCAGATGGTAGATGCACATGCAGGATTGGCATGAAATGCAATTGCCTACATATTTTAATGGACTGTCAAAAATTGATAGCCCAGAGAAGAATGTTTTGTAGACTGATTTTCTTAAAGTATGGTACTAGGTCTCTTGTGCAAGCAATTGAGCTCCTTATGGACATGCATCACTTTGATATCACAATAGCAGTCACAAAGTATACTCAGGCTGTTAAGAGGTTGTTTTTGGAAGAGGGAACTGAGGGATAGACTGAGTAAAGAAGATTTGAGATTTTAAGTTATATCCTTTTAATGTTTTAAAATTGGATCTTAGCATATACTGATCAAATATTTGATACGGATGAGTTTAATATTCTCGGTGGGATGCGTTCTTAACAAATTATGATGAACACTATGAACAATTGTAATTTATAATGGAATGAGAAGATTTTTTACGATTTTGTATAATTTTAAAAATTGTATGTTTTATGTGATTTATAGATCTACGGTCTAAATAAACTTTACTTTTGATTGATAGATGACTTAGTGGTTGAGCTGTGGTTTCTGCAGCTTCCTGTTAGCATCCATGTAACCTGCAGGTTAGAGGTTTGAACCTAGAGGACTCATAATTTTTCAGTCCTACCAGGAATATCAAGGAGCAGGGTAAAGGTACATTTTCTCTTTGAGAAACGCATCCTTTTTCTCCTGATCACCTCAATTTTTTCACTGATACTGGTGGCTACTGATACTGGTGGTTACTGCCTCTGATTGTGCCCTTGACCTGGCTAACTAGGCCAGAGGTGGATATAATTTAATATGGCCAGTACTCACTTTTTAAAGATTTATGGTAATTAGGTGTAATTACAATTGGAATGACAGCCTACCTGTAGGCCCCTAGTATATGTTAAGATATGTATGTTTAGAGGCCCAGTAGATTTAATTTACTTAAGCATGCATTGCTGTGGTGCCCACTGTCAATTTAAAAGCCAGCCCTGCCTTGCTGGCTGCTTTTAACACAAAAATATTTCCACATTTGATTTTGGAATTAAAGGTGCTTCCAAAGTCTTAAACGACCTTATTTGTACATGTATATCAAGCCAAAGATGTGCCCTATGAACCCAACGGCTAGAGTGCCATGTTAGAATAAGCAGGGACATTATAAAATATATTTTATAAGCCCTGGTGAGAGAAAAACTACTAATTTAGTTTTTCCATACTCAAGAGTATTAGCTCCATAGGCCAACATGGAGATACTTTATTCAACTTTAATAAAGTCTATTGACGGGAGTGAGCTAAAATAATAATTCATAGTGTTAGAATTATAGTTAGATTACATCGAACAACTTGGCAATGTTGGATTTATTGTAACTTTGACAGAAAGAGAAGCTCTGGAGCAGCCTCTCATGATTGGCCAGCCTTTGACAGGCTGAACCAAACTGATCTGATGAGGTGTGAAGTGAACTGCAAGGAAACAAAGAGACATCTGGTAGGAGGAGAGCTGCAGCTGCAGAGCAAAAGGCAGGCAGGAGGATTGGTAGCCAAACTGGTCTTCAAAGGGAGAAAGACAGTGAGAACAGGATCCAGGCCAAGCCCCACTTTCTGCACCCCCAGCCAGACGGGGGTCCTTTTAATTGAATTAGCGGAGTTGGTGGAAAATTAGCTCCACCTGTAGGTTGAGTTAGCCATACCTGATTATCCAGGTGAGATGTTCTCCATGTTGGATATTTGTGAACAGTGTGGACAAGATGCCACCCCCTCGTTAGAGGAGCAGGGTGAACAATCAGGTGCAAATGCCTGAGATGTGTGTAAGCACAGTGAGAAGGGCATATGAGAGAGGGGAGACTAAGAGTCTGAGTGAAAGAGAGTTAATCAGGGTGGAAGGGAACATAGCAGGGGCCACGCAGCCGAGTCCACATGATAAAATAACTTGCAAATATGCTCGAATGCTCCATACATTACGTCGCCCATGAAGAGGAGGGCAGGGACTCATACACTCTACGAATAGTATGCACCTGATGTCACGCCCTGCTGCTATTGTGCTTTGCCGTAGATATTATTGTGTCTGCTAATGTCTTGATTTCACTAATGCTATCATTGCCTTACTGACTATTTAGTTACTGACTTGAGGTTCATTATGCTTGTTTTCTAAACCTCTAAATAAAGTAATTTCTAAGAACTGCTTCTAGTCAGCCCCACCCTGATTCCACATGATAAAAAACTTGTAAATATGCTTGGAGGCCCCATACATTACGTCGCCCATGGAGAGGAGGGTCGGGACGTATGCGCTCTATGAAGAGTATGCACCTGATGTCACGCCCTGCTGCTATTGTGCTTTTCCGTAATTATTATTGTGCCTTCCAATGTCTTGATTTCACTAATGCTATCATTGTCTTACTGCCTATTTGGTTACTGACTTGAGGTTCATTATGCTTGTTTTCTAAACCTCTAAATAAAGTCATTTCTAAGAACTCTCTCAGGTCAGCCCCACCCTGAGGCCGAGTACGTCCTGATAGTACCTCCATACTAGGGTGGGACGAGGTAGCAAATGATGAAGCATGTCAAATTACTTGAGTGAGCCTACCTCGTCCAATTCTTGGAATTGCCCAGTTGTTCCTGGAAAGAGTAGCAGTAGGTGGTAAGACTGACATTAATTATGGGTGTGCTAAAAAACAGTTTCAAGCAGAAATAGAGGGTGTCATGCAAATTATTGTGTATTGATGGTTTATTAAATTCAGGCGTGAACCTGGTAGTGCCTTTTTCTCTCTCTGTGTAATATATGACAAGAAAATGCTACACTTCCAGGGAAGTGGTCATCACAGAGGGTTCCACCCTGCACCCCATTGGTCAGGGGTGCCCTCCTTCTTGCCAGCCCAGAAACCTGGATAAATATAGAACAACTACTCAGCAACATGGATCGCTGCCTGGAAGAAACAAGAAGAAGACAGACTACCCTACTGCACCCTGGCCTGCACCAAGAGGACTGCACTCTTAAGAATAGCACTGCTGCACACTTTGGGATTCCTCAAAAGAAGGGCTTTGCCTTCCGCTAAAAGTTTGAGGAGTGGACTCCCTGAAAGCAACAGGTTAAAAGAAAGCCACCTGCCTCATCTGCACCAAGAAGAACCCAACTGACAAGCTTCACCTGGACTTTGAAGGATTTGAACCATGTGCATTGTGGGTCTTGTAGTCTCAACTTTCCTAGAAGCAACTAAGATCTTCTGGAGCCAAGGATTGGTGTTGTCGACACTTCAAGACTCCAAAAGGAAATTCTGGTAGAAGATCCAGAAGTTTGATACCATTTGGCGAATTTTCCTAAAAAACCTCCATAAGTTGACCGACCCGTCGTGGAGTCAAGCTGGTGAGGTTCACCTGCGACTCGGCCTGAGATTCAGGTTTACCCCGCTTAAGCTCTGGAGCTTTTCCCCATCAATCCATCATCATCATCTTGCAACTCTGCCTGCCGAGGATTCTACCTGGATGTCAAGAAAAAGTAAACAAAAAAAAGTGACTCAGTGTGAAGGTAAAATATTGAACGGCCCCAACCAGCCCATCATATCCGGCCAGCGCTCCATCACGGACAACCTAAAATGTTGCCCGGGCATGGTCATGCACGAACAAATGTTCATGGTTTGCTCGTTATACTTTAAGCACTACAAAAACACTTTTTTTTACATTTAATCTTTCAAAATTCATATCTCCTGTTCCCTACATTGACTTTTTGGCATTTTAGTGTAATTTTTCCGATTTTTATAAAGTGGTGCCAGATTTTTATTGTGTGTTGTGCTTTACTTATTTAATGTTATCGGTGTTTTTAAATGCATTACACAATTGTCTCCTAAGTTAAGCCTGACTACTCAGGAGCCAAGTTACCAAAGGTTGAGCAAGGATTACTTTATTGAGAATTGACTGGACCTTATTTGTGATTTTTTTTTTTTTTTTTTTTTTTTTATCCTCATTTTGCGAATGAATGTATAAGGATTGCAATAGAGAACTTTAGGACTTCCACTTTTATTCCTTCACTCTTTTCTTATATTTTCCGGCCACATAGAGTACCCCTTTGGTGGAACTGTCATGTTATAGTCCTCCTGTATCCTTTACCATATTCAATAATTCATGGCGGCAAGGAAGGAGAGCTAGCCTTTTTTGGCTACTCGATGGGAAATTATTCTCATCTGAATTATTGTCACAGTGATTTTGATGTTATTACTACCTGCACCTACGAATAAACCACCTTCCAACACTCTCACTTAGGTCAAGTGACAATTCAGTGAGTAGCTTTTACTGCATAAATTATGAGGTTAATAGAAGATTACTTTTTGGTTGAGGAACGTATTATGGTTGTAAGTTCCTTCTATCTGCACTATTATGATGGCATTTACAATATAATAAGAAGCCTTGTTCCATTACAACTGAAAACAATGTAAATGGTGACACATTTTAATGGTCGATTCAATAATGCTATCTGACACTCCTCTTATACTTTAGCAGGTTCTACTATCCTTGGCTGTCCAGAAAGTACATATTTCCATCACTGTCTGGTTGGACGGTCCTGAGGTGTACACAGTGTTTTCTATTTTCTGCAGTTTTACAAAGGATAAACAAACCAAGATTTGAAAGGAATAAGAAGATGAAACAGTACTAGCACAGGTATTGCTCTGGTGGGAGTATGGAGGACGTAGAGTAGATAGGGATACTTTTTACATTCTCTTTAACCTAACTAATACTAGCCCTGTTTTGTAAGCCCCGGCTGCAAGTTCATGTCAGATATAAAGTTGTTTGATGGACTGCAACTTCGTTCAGACTCTTGAAGCAGAATCAGGCATACAGGTCCAGAATCTTGTTGTGTGCTGAGAAAGAAAGAAAACATAAGATGTAGAGCTATCTCCTGCTTTAACAGTGATAAGAGGAAATACGCTGTTGAAGAGTGAAGTCTTAGAATACAGGCAAAGGACAAAAAAGAAGCTACAAGTATAGATTAACCCTGGGCGAAGCACTAGGCTACGTTCGTGTATTTTGCGAAGTTTGCGCTACTTCGCACTACGCAAGTTGCACGTAGCACAGTGCAAACACGCGTAGCGTAGGGTAGTGCAGCGGTCATTTTTTGCTTGCTCGCGGTCCTCAACGTCAAGTTGGCGACAGCAAGCAAGCAAAATGACATCCCGAGGAGACTTTTTTCTTGTTCGTGATCAGCAACATCAAATTGCCGATCACAAGCGTGGAAAATAAAACTCCCGGCGAGATTCTCAACGAGGGGAGGTCAGGTTTCTCATTGCGGGTGGTCGCGTATGCTTGCGACCGCTCACGATGAGAAACTACCAGTCTGCGTTGAGAAAGCTGTCTCGAGTAAAAATCTACTCGAGTGGCAGAAAACGACAGCTCGCCCTGTGCAAGATGCCGTTTTCAATGATTGCACAGTGCCGAATGCTTGTTCGCACAGTGCAATCATTGAAAACGGCATCTTACACAGTGCTGACAGGATACTACGCAGTTCGCGTAGTGCTACGCGTAGCTCGAGTAGTGCGAAGTGCACTTCGCGTAGCTACGCGTAGCGCTACTTCGCGAACTATGCCCATGGTTAGTATAGATTCTCTTTGAGATGTAAATGAAGCTTTATATTTCTCGAAGGATTGCAAAATTACTTTGTATTTACTGTTTAACCAGTAAGTCCCCTGGTGATAATAAAGTAACAGGGTTCTTGGGAAATATCAACAATCTATAAATCAAAACTATCTACTTTTGGAGCCTCATGTCGGATGATACCGGGGCACTATACAGCCGGAGACAATAACAAGGCCACTTCTCCCCAGTGATATCTGCGGTACATTAGGAACTAATATTTGCAACAATAATGACAAGCAATGAAAGCCTGTTTGTCATGAAAGCCTCACATCAGGTTATCTATAAGTTTAATTGTATTCCAAATGCTACACACGGATCATTATTCATAATTGACATCAACATCAATCACATAAAAAGGACAAAAAAATATTTGTTGGTGACCTTACAACCATTCGAGAGGCGAAAACAGAATTATGATCATTCATAAAATACCACGTTGATAGAAGAGTATTTTCTCCCCCTAAAAAGCCAACTTTAAAGTGTTCATATTTTTTCTCGATCCTACTACCAAACATCATTTTAATACATCACCGTTTATTAAGATAGCATGTTTGTAGATAATGTGGCAATATTAAACCCATGGTCCTTCCAAAGCTGTGTTGGTAATTGAAGAGGTTACAACAAACACTGGGCATGTCTCAGTGCGAAAGCTAAATACACACGTGCATACTCATATTTCAGATGGTTTAGTATGGAGCTCCCTAATTCGTTCCCTCGCAGTAGAATACTTTTTCATCCCTTTACACGGTTTTTCTGGATACTTTCGGAGGTTACTATCCATGAATAAATGTTTTTATTACAAACACTAAAATGCTTGCTGCTAAAACTAAATTGAAGTAGATCGGTACTCCAAACACCTAACATGTAGTATTTGCCACTGTAGGGAAATTCGTGAGGTGATATATGATTGAATGGTTGCTTAGCAGGGACTATGTAAATGTCTTAATGTGTGTGGACCGTATATGATGCATATGTTGTAAATCTTAGGTCAATTCTTCTAAAATTCATGCCTATCCACAAAGTCCCTTATGCATATAAGTCATGGCCTGAAAGCTTATTCGGAATTGAACAGTCACTGCAAGCGGGGCACTGGAGGGTAGACACATTTTGCAGGCTAGGTACAGGAGGGAAAAAACATTATGCAGGACTTACATTTTTTCTCACATTGCAATACATCAAAATAGCCTTTTGGGTGCTAATGTTAGCTGCAGCTATCCAAGACTAAAGGATACAGGGTGTAGATGAAAAGGACATTTTAAATAATGGCTATGTAATGCTAGCCATGCATTTACATATGTGTCTGTGTGTGAGGTGGAATAAATAGGAACCCCCAACAGCTTGTTGAGATAAAGAAAACATGTATTAGAGGTGTTACGGGTAAGCCAATTCCAACTCTTTTAAAATCACTTAGTTTTGGATTGCGTTGGTCAACAAAAGTGATGGAAACATTGCAGATAGATTCTTAAGATCATAGATGATGAGCAAGAGCCTTGGGACACTTGACATACAATAAGTGACACATAAAAATATACTTTGCTCAATGAAACTCATGTGTATCTTCCATATCAGAAAGAGTTGAACCGTCATTAGCAGTCTCAGGAAACTTGTTCCAGTTCTTGCTTTTTAGATTACAATGTGCTGTGATTGAAATTGGTGAATGCCATTGATAAATCCAATAGTATCAGCATGGTTGCTTAACCTTCATCCAAATCTCTAAGAATAGAAGAATGGAGTTCCTCTAGAGCACTTTCTGTTCCTCTATCCAGTTGAGAGCCAGAAAGTACATACCTTAACACTAAATTGCTCTTAAGATGCAATTGAAGATACATTGTTGTCGCTTTCCGGTATCTTGAGTAGGAAAGGCATATTTTAAATACATCTCTACTCTTATAAAATATGTGGATCACATATGTACATATGGGACTTTATCTAGTACAATTTTAGCCCTCATTATTATTTTTCATATGCGTATCATGTTAAAATCTCAATGTATGTATACCTTTTATGTGGGGTATGCATCTATTTCCTCTACTAATCCACCACACGTTGCTCGAACATGAAACAAATTCCGCCATGTGGTGATTGGCAGAATTTGGTTGTAACTCCATGTTAAAAGAGTAACACAGGGTATCCATATTCCTCCAATTCTGTGAGCAGAATTAAATATTTTACCTGGGCCTAGTCATGCTGTATACAGGTGGGTGGAACTTTGGTGCCAGCTTCTCATAGCACCAATAACTAAAGGTGTATTTTACCATAAAAAGTTAAACAACAAAAAGTAAATGAAGCATTTCAAGTGCTAAAAAGAACCCATAAAGTATGCCAGAATACAATTTGCTTTCGGGAAATTGTTTATTATTACTGGACTCCATAACTTCGTGTTTTGCAAAAAGCAGTGGTTAGGATCCAACCGAAAACCTTGTTACTTACAGGCCACATAAGATAATAAGCAAACTGCTTTGATAATATTTAGTTGTGTAAAAGTCATTTCATTATTTGCTGTGTAGAAATGTTTTAAATAACTTCAGTGACAGAAGCATACAGATTCACCACGAGTGGAATGTTTATGGCTTCTTTAACGAATGCAGTGCAGCCTTTCAACCCTGAAAACAAAAATATCTCAAATTTTAAGAATTTCTCTCTTTTAAATGTTACCTTGAAATAAATATTTCAAGCAGAGATAGGTAAGGAGGTCAGTTGCACCAAAAACACAAATAAGAATAAATAAGACAGATTGAACTAGGAGCCCTAGAAATAAAAGGGACTAGTTCTCGTGTGGATGTGCACATGTAAAACATCTTTCACTCACAGTGAGGAAAGCTCGTGACAGAAGTGGACTGACCCACTATCCTATGCTGTATTTTTGGTGGGCGGAAGCGAAATGTGAATGACAATAGGTGAAGACAAAAAAAGACCAAAAGCCCTCTATGTATGTCTACATGTATGTATCTAATTAAGCTTATTTTTCTTAAACAAAAGGTCTCGGCTAACACCAGACTTAACAATACTCTTAAGTGACTGGTAAAGGCTTAGGTTGAGTTTATGAACAACATTGCCTTCAGAAAACAGAGAGTGATAAAAGCAATACTAGTTCAGAAATGGTGGGGGGAGGGGTGTACCTATTTGGGAGTTACTGTCAACTCGGAGCTGTCGTGGCTGCATCGCATTGATGCCCTTTTCTCTTGCCTCTCCAAGCAATTTCGCTGCAACCGATTTATACTACCTTTGGTAAACTTACTGTTACTAGAAAAAAAACGGATCCCAAAATGTAGGACTCTGGAGGACAATGCCCCTTGTGGTCAGCATGACCAGGTTTCTAGCACACTCGAATGCCTATACAGAGTTTCATGGGGCCTCATTTATGAAAAGTGACGCATCGCTGCGTGAAAACAGCGATGCATCACTTTTCACTGCGCACTCCTTGCGACACCAATGATGCGTCATATTTAATGTATGACGCATCATGTCGCAAGGACTTACAGATACGTCAGTATTTCTGACGCATCTGTAAGCGCAAAAGTGACGCATTGCTGGAGTGTGTCACAAAAGTGACGCAACTCCAGCAATGGGAAAGCCCCATGTGAAAGGGCTTGCGTCAGTCTTACGCCTGCTGTGAGGCAGGCGCAAGATTTTGACGCAACCGCATCCTAAAAGTGACGCAGTGAAATCTCATAGATTTCACTGCGTCACTATTACGAGGCTTTTTGCGGGGGAACGCCCCCTCTGCATACATTATACCTGACGCAGGTATAATGTGGCGCAGGGGTTTAAAAAGTGACGCATCTACCTAAATGCGTCACTTTTCAAATATAGCGCAACAAGGCGCATGTTTTACGCCGCCGATGCGTCACAAAAAGTGACGCATCAGCAGCGCAAAACTGACGCAAGGCCTCATAAATGAGGCCCCTGGTATTTTACTAGGCTCCTAGAAGGGCATTTCTCTTTCTGATACTGCGGAAAATGTTTTTGCAGTGTTTTTAAAATTGCAGCTTTATCTTTTTACATAATTGCTTATAAGATCTTGATCAATGAAAATAACCTATTTAGTTGTCTGATGCAATTGGTAGTGTATAAATAAAGTTGAGACAGGGTGTTCATGTGATGTTTCATGTATATTGGATCAATGAAATAGTAATTGTGAAAAAAAGGTTCTCTTATCCTCTGTGGAAGGAAGTTTTAGTGTTTAGTCCTGAAAAACATTCAGAACAACAGAAAGAAACTGCTTCATGATGAAAATGATACGTTCAAATAGATGAGTAGATGTGGCGTGCGAAGAAAATAATCTCTTGTGATAATAATAATGGTCAAATTATTTTGGAGTGCTTTAGTTGATTCTTTGTTGCTTCTACTAAGAGGGTTTATTTTAGGTGTCATAATAAATAATCTGGCGATAAAGCTTAATTGTGTTTTATAATTCTTTGTATGAACATGTTTGCAGAATTTTGTAGAGCTGAATAAAATAATGTTGGAAGGTGATTTATTAGTAGGGGTAAGTATGCACTCACTACTAGCAATACCACGAACACAATATAGGGCCCTGACAAGGCCTCAATAATGTATTACCTCGCTCAACCCTTGGTAGTTAGCTACAAGTAGGCAAGCCTAATTTAGGAGACAGGTGTGTAAAGCATTTAAAAACACCAATACATTGAATAGGTATGCCACAACACACAATAAAAATCTGTAATCAATCCATAAGAATTGGAAATATTTTAATGTTTAAAATGACACCAAATCTACAAAAATCCAATATAGGGAATGGGAGATATGAATTTTTGAAGAATAAATACTTTTTAGTGCTTAAAAATATACAGCGCCAACTTGGGACAACTGGTCACACTTTACCAGGACAAAGTCAAAGTTTGAGACCGACCTCAATGGAGCCTGGTCGGATACACTAAGCAGGAGGCCCTTGTCAAAATGTTGCCTTCACACTTAAAAAAGTTATCTGGAGGATTCTCTCTCGTTTTCGACCAAGGCTTCTCTTCAGGCTGGGATTCAAGTCAACGATGGCGGCTTGGCTTCGGCTCCGGAGCTTTCAGTGGGACAAACCTAAAATCCAAGCTGGGTCGCAGTTTGACGTCGGCAGCTTGACTATCATCAACGGATAGGTCACCCTATGGAGCTTTTTCCAAAAGTTCCTCCAAACTTCTTCCTGAAGTTCCTCTTGAAGGTTCAAGTGTCCACAACACCCATCCAAGGTCCCAGAGTCTCTGAGTTGCATCTTGGATGTTGGGACTACAGTATCCACCATGCAACTGGCCAAATCCTTAAAAGCCCACTGGGCACACTGTAGGCTGAGTACTTGTTGGGGGAGATGGTGCAGGTGAGGTCTGTTAACCTGTTTCTTTCAAGGAGACCACTCCTCACTCCTTTTTAAAGCAAGGCAAAGTCCTCAGGGCTGTAGTTCCAAGTGTGCTGCAGAGGCAGTCCTTCAAATTGCAATCTTGTGAGGTGCAGACCAGAGTTCAAGCATGGCAGTCCTTCTTCTCCTTGCAGTTTTAGGCATTAGAAATGAGTTGCTGTGCAGCACATATATATGTATTTAATATTCTGGAGTGACAGGGAGGGGGACACCTCTGACCAATGCGGTACAAGGTGCCACCTGAAAGCATTATAGCTTCCTCCAAAGTATACCATATTCTTGTCCCACAAAGGTCTGCACTTTAACATTCAAGATGGAGAATTCCTCTCCTTGGGAGAAAGACCTGGCTTAGCCAACCCATTGGTGCGGCTCATTTCACGTAACGCTCCCTTTCCAGACTTCCTGCAAATTCCACTCTCGGGCCTGCCATCTGGCTGGTGAGTACAGAAAGAGGGGGTAGGCCTGGCTGGCATTCCTTTCTGTTCTGCTCTATTTGAAGCCCAGTTTGATTTGCCAAGCCCACGTCCTGGCCTGTTCTCCGCAGCTGCAGCTCTCCCCCCTCCCCCATCAGATAACCTCTACCATTATGCAGGCCACTTATTACCTCATCAAAGCAGTTTGGCTAAGCCTGTCACGGCTGGCCAATTAAGGGAGGTTGCTAGAAGGATAGATTTTGGGTCATGGAAACGAAAGTTATATAACTTATCCTCTTTATTAGTTATGATAAATGTAACCATGGCACAGTGATTGATTTATCATTACCAAGTCTTTTCAGCCCTTGAAATATTATTGTAGCTCACTCCTGTCAATAGATACACTGTATTGCAGTATTCCCATGTTAGCCTACCAAACTAAAAGGCCACAATGGGGCAGAAACTAACTTGGTAGTTTTTCCCATACCAGGCCATATAAAACATTTTTTTTAATGTCCCTGCTTATTTGTACCTGGCATTCTACCCCGAAGGTAGCTACCATTAACCTTAATGGGTGACTTATATGTAAAAATAAGGTTGTTTAATTCTTTGGAAGTAGCTTCAAATCCAAAGTTGAATTTGCATTTAATGTCAATTTAAAAGCAGCTTGTAAGGCATGGCTGACTTTTCAAATGACATAAAAACAAAGTGGTCCTAGACACAATTTTTCAAACACATATAGATGAATTATTCATTTTTTACTCTTTGTAGGACTTAATCCTGGAAAGGAAGGAGACAGAAACAACAAGCCAAATGCGTTTGCTGTATTATCCTAAACACCCAAAACAAATTTTATGACACTAAGTTTGTATATAGCAATATAAGTTCGCAATTTATTTCACAATCATATATACATATTTACAAAAAACCCAAAAAGTTGGGGGAATTCTGCCAGGCGCAGTAGAAAGTGCAAAGGATTTTGTGCTCAAGTGAAAGTAAAGAAAAAGAAACCTTAGTCCTTGTTCGAAATCAATTGATTATACTGGTTATTTTCTTTTGGCTGCATTCAGTGGCTGCATTCAGTCCTCTGTGGTCCACATATAACCTCAACTCTTTCATGCACCCCTGGGGACTAGGTTTGGGTATCAGCACAACTGGGCTGGCCCATGGACTGTCAGAGGGCTCAATTACCCCCAATTCCAGCATCTGAGCTACTAAAGACTTGATGCTAGCTTTGACTTGGTAAGACAACATGTTAAAACTTGTTCTTGACAGGTAGGCTGTCACCAGTGTTAATGTCGTGTATATTCCAGCTGTGCATACATGAGCTGGTGATACTTGGGGTGAGAGAGAGCAGACCAGCAAACTTCTCCAGCAATTGATTGCAGTCCCTGTGCGCTTGGTCTGTCAATTTAGAAGAGGGTACTACTTCCTCCACTGGCTCATCTTGAACATTGATAGAGAGGAGATCTGGCAGTGGCTCTTTTTCCTCCTCCCCTCCCTCATCTGTGACCATAAACATGGTCTTGTCTACCATGTCTTGGTTGTGTTTTAACCTATTGACATGCAGGACCCAATGAGGGATCCTGGGGGAGTTCGGGTCTACCAGCTAAGTAACTTCACCCTTCTTCTCTAGGATTGGATAAGACCCAGTCCACTTGTCTTTGAAGCCCCTAGGAGCTAAATGCTCCACCATCCACACTAATTGTCATGGAGTGTACTCAGGCATGGTAGCGGTTTGGTCATACCTGCGCTTCATGAGCTCCTGGCTGTCCTCCAGTTTTCTGCTTGCTTTGTACATGTACTCTGCCATGTGTGATCAGAGGCCTAGTACATTGACCAGCACATTGACCTTGGCTTCAGTGAGAGGCTTTTCCCAAGACTCTCCCACCAAGCACAATTAGCCTCATATAGGGTTCCCAAAAACATTTTAAAGGGGCTAAAGCCAACTCCTTTTTGTGGGACCTCCATGTATGCAAACAGTAGGCATGGGAGGACACATCCCATCCCCTTCTGAGTTTGTCAGACAAACCCATGATCATGCCCTTCAGGGTCTCATTGAACTTCTCCACCGGACTATTAGTCTAGGGATGATATGGGGTGGTGAGCTTGTAGGTAACGTCACATTCATCCCACATCACTTTCAGATATGTAGACATGAAAATCATGCCGCTATCTGAAACAGCCCCCTTTGGGAAACCCACTCTGGTGAACACACCAAGTAGGGCCTTCGCCACTAAAGGAGTAGTGACCGGTCTGAGGGGTATTGGTTCAGGATATCTTATGGCATGGTCCACTGCCACCAAGATATACTTGTTCCCTGAGGCCGTTGGTGGTTCTAGGGGACCATCATTGTCGAACCCCACCCTCTCAAAGGGAATCCCAACCACCTGCAGTAGTATCAAGGGAGTCTTTTGCTTGCTACCTGTCTTGTCACCAGCCTTTCAGGTTGCAAAGAAGCTGCACAACTCCTTCACTTTGACAGTCATATTGAGCCAATATAAATTGTTAACCAACTTTTTCCATGTCTTACTCTGCCCCAAATGACCTGCTAATGGGACGTCATAGCTTAAAGTTAGGAGAAATTCTCTTTACTCCTGGCGGGCCACCCACCTCCTGGTACACCCTTCTTTAAGGTCTCTAGCATCAGTGTAGAGTACTCCATCCTCCCAGTAGACTTTGTGGAAGCCACTGACATCACCGTTCTCTTGCCTGGAGAAAGTGTGCCACAGGCCCTCAAGAGTGAGACACTCTCTCTGTCCCCCTGATCCTATTTGTATTCCGCATCTGATGGAAAACTATTCCGACGCTGTACCCTCGAAGGTCTGACTCACTCGAGGCACTTTCATCATTGAATACCTGGGGTAAGAGACTTTCCCGTCCAGAGTTAGTGAGCAGTTTGGTGACAGATCCACGTACTATAGGAAATGGTTCAGTCATCGTTCCCCCTTCCTAGAACCCCTTTATCGTTTTCCCGAGCATGTGCTAGCTGCCTTTATGCATATCTCGTTATGAGTATTAGTGGCCACCGTCCTGTATCGAACCTTAACAAACTCATTGTTTTCCCCATCCTCTGATTCCTAGACTACCCCGAGCCTGTTCTGTCTCTTAATATTTGTCTAATGAGTACCCTGATTTTGTTTGCAGTGCACTGTCCGTATTCTCGAAAGACTCCTTCAGACTGGACGAGCCTTTAACGCTAAAAAAGGACCCGCTTGTTGCTTGGCCCTCCTTGACATCGTTCTTCGTCGCCCACCTGGTAATCTCCTTTCCTTGGGCAAGCCATCTTATTAAAACCGATTAGGAATGTAGAACGTTTAGAGCATCTCTCCCACAACGCAGGAGTATTAGACACCAATTATGCTCTATATCTTGTCCGAAGTCTTTGTACCCTGACTCGCCTTTCTACCCTGTTGCATATAGGACTCCCTACCTGATTTATGACTCTTGAACTCTAAACCTTATAGAAATCTAACTGCCGGACCTGTGGAAATAGATCCTCTTCTCCTGAGAATCTTCCATTATTGATGCAGGAAACCCCTACTAATACTGGTGAAACTCCTACCACGCTTCCCCTACTCAGCGATACAAGTGGTAAGCTTTCGCATCTCTTTCCTTCTGCTACTATACCTGCAGGCCTGCATGTATGTATCATACCCCACTATGCTCCAGTCTAGAGACCCTGTTCGAAAGAATCTTTCCCCCTATCCATGGACTGCCCTGAAACTGCCTCCTGTTCTTAAGACTTAGACATTAGGCGCCTATTTGAATGAATGTCTGTGAGTACACTGGTCTTCTTCCTGGTCAGTATATATTTTTTGATCCATCCCTGTTGACCTGAGTTTCTCTCCCATTGAGGAAGAACCTATACGTATTGAGTGTCCTTACGTTATCAGAGCCTTGACACACACCTTGAGCTAGCACGCTGCATAAACAATTTTGAAATCTATCACTTTGTATATGTCTTCTTACTTAGAAGTAATATTGATCATGCTAAATGGTCTAAGAATCTCTGAATGTTTGTATCTGACATGTATTGTTACTTGTTATTTTAGTATAAAAAAACCTTTTCATTCACAGTGTGTGTGTCCCCGCCCCCTGCTCATCCTCGCCCTGATGAAGGTGCAGCCTAAATAGGCTCTGCATTGAAGCGCGCGTTGGCGTGACTCATATGGATGGCCCTATGTGTAGTTTTTGTTAAATCTACTTATCTACATCGTTCTGCCTACATACTGTAACTTCAGTCCTAGCAGCCACAAGATATCTTTTCTGCAGGCCTTGATGTACCTTTATGAATTTTATGAGTGTGATTGTAAAATTATTGTAGCGAGTGAGGTTGAAAGTTACTGTATGTTTAGTGGATGATTGTGGGAGTGTGTGGGACCTGAATACATGCTTGACTCTAACCATGATTTAATTAAATTCAAAATCAGAAATATCATGTTTTTTTTCTTCACCTTATGTATGATATAAGAGTTTAAATTATTGTATATATCTTTCAAAACCACATATATAAATTCTCTAAATGAATTCAACTAATAGCGAATAAATTATATATATTTCTACCAATTGATTTTGTGTGATGTATTGTCGGCTCTGATGCATATCTTTTGTCACCTCTCATCTGATTTACGCTGGCAGGGTAGCTCTTGTTTCTATTCAGCCACTCTCTCTGTCCCTGACATAACTCCTTTCTGGAGGGTCAAACTGCTCCTTGCAAGTCTGCCAAGACAGACATATTTTGCCGGGTGGCATCCCTTCCTCAGAGGTCAGATCCTCGTGCTCAGTGTTAGACTCCTCCTGAACCTCTGGAGTCCTTTGGGCTGGCTCACTAGACCAAGTGCTATTTCTCTTGTCATTAGATCTTGGACCATTGTTCTATGGTCCAAGTGCCCAGCATTTACCTTCTGTGTAGTCTGTGATGTGGACATAGCACATGCCCACTCAGAGATATCTAGCAACCTTGAATGGACCATTCTCTCCACCCCCGACCAAGTCAGATGCTTCGAGTTCACTTCTGAGTAGGCAGTTCACTGGGAGTCCAGGAGACACAACTACCTGCTTATGGCCAGTCACATCTCCCCATTCCAAACACATCATTGCCATGAGATGGAGTGTGGTTCTGCTGTCTTTTAAGATTACCTGGTGATACACACCAGGTATGATCTGCCCAAGGTAAATCAGTTTCTCTGTGACCAAAGGAACACTGGCTCCTGCATCTCTTGGAGCCTTTTTCTTAGCTCAATTGATTTTAGGCCTCAGAATATACCTCTACATGATGGGAGGCAAGCCATCCATGGTTGCAATTTCCACTCCCCAAGCACACTAAGGATGCCTCTATCAACCTCTTCCCC